>NC_140001.1:20364706-20964706 GCF_964263955.1 Coregonus lavaretus | reverse complement strand
TGCAGGAAGAGGCTGGGACTATACTGAGGGGTGCTGAAATGTGATTGGCTGTCCCTCTTTATAGACTAGTATGGCTTTGGATGAGGTGTGGCTTGACTGCAGATAGTATTTAGTCAGATGGTACAGGAGGTGATATCCAGAAAATTTACTGATTCTTAAAAATGTGTTTTAGAGAATGCGTGTTTGGAGGGGGCGGTGGGAGATGGTTGCCAATGCGGTCAGTTAGGCTTTTGAATGTTGTTTTTGCTCGCTTTTTTTTACTTTATTTTTGTTCTTGATTATCTCCAAACATGCTAATGTTGTAAAGCTAAAATTTATTTGAGCTTTTGATACTTAAGCTGTGCCATAATTTGTTAAGAAAAATAACATACTAATAATTTCAACAAGTCTGTACTGTTACAGCCTCATCTTATTCTATAGCAGAGAAATTATGTGTTTCATGTGCTGTTTGAAATGAAGGCTAATTGTGTTTTCACATCCAAGGTGGGTTTCACAATTATGTTGCATAATGTGTTTAAAATTGCAAGTTTCCTCAAATGTGATACTAGCAGGTACCTTTTTGAGACAGCTAGACTATGGAGTTATCAGAAATTGCAGGGTAAGAGTGCAGGGCTTGACATTAACTTTTTTAGCCACTTGTCCTTTGGACAAGTAGGACAGATGTTCTTTTTTTTACTTGTCCAAAAGCTCAAGTCACATGTCCAAAAATAAAAAATGGTCTGTAACACAATTTTTACATAATTGTAAGATGCAAGGAATCACTTTACAAAATAAAATGCATTTATATCTTTTTTTATCATAGGGAATGAGACAAAAATGTAGGCTACACTCTGCCTATTGGCTTCTTTGCATATTCAAGCCTGTCTCAAAACACAACACTGCCCCTTTAAGGCTCTCCTGGAGGATGGTTGGCCAATGGCCACCCTTGGTAGCCTATAAAATATTGCAACATTACGATTACAACCAAATACTTTCTTGTCTTTATAAAATAATTCCCTCCAGGGCTCGAGATTAAGGGACGATAAAAAATGTATATGGTTCAAAACAGACTAAAAAAGCAATGAGGCTGATGCAACAGATCAGAACGTTTAGCTTAAAATGTTGATAAAGTATTATTTCTTCATATTATAAGCTCAACAATGTGCTCATGGCTGTAGGCTATGCGGGAAGGTTCCAAAATGCAATTAGCGGGAAAACACTTGCCAAAAGCACACCACACGTGTGAGCGGTTTCATGTGATAGAGATAAAAATATATGTTAGAAATTAAGAAAGAGGGGAGATCTAAAGATGCATCAACTAGCATGGGTTACTTATATGACTAGGATTATGCCTTTGGCTGCTGGACATAATTTTTTTTGAAAACCAATAGAACATTTGGCATGTTAGGTGTTTCTAAAATAATTATTTCAAAATGTCTATGGTTGTATTTTGGCTAGGCTAGGCTACTTTTAAACAAGGTAAGCAATGCTTCATAAAATGACATAAAACGTCCAGGTTTTAAACAAGTTTATGGTTAAATAGTTAAATGCTGACCGCCTCCGCTCAGATTCAAGGTGGGTGATGTGCGGTGCGCAACAGGCACTGTCCTTCACTCTCCGGTCTTGTGACCATTTCATCTGAACGAACCGTGCTTCGAGTATGTCGACAGAATCAAGCCTTTAGATGTTAATGCTAATTATCCTGCATTATAATTGTCAAAAATGACTGACGTTTAGCCTATATTTCTGTCATTAAAAGTCTCATTAAAGTTTGGCTACATTTTCTGTCACCTCCCTCATGTCAGCATCGGTTTGGACATAAGGCTGTAGCCAATATGCATATCACCTACACTTTGACATGTAGGCTTTTTAATTTATGTATATGAAAAATAGATTTGAATATTATTCCAATGTTGGCCTCTGATTTAATTCTGATCTGAGTAATTGTTGGATAATGTGATTTTTTTTACTTGTCCATTCGGACAACTAAAATCAATATTGTTCTTGTCCCGGACAAGAGGACAAGCCTTAATGTCGAGCCCTGGAGTGTTTGAATCCTTTGAGGGTTTACATGGTTTTTAATCACATTGATGAAACCCTCTAACTTGTATGGGTTTTCCACTTAACGGTACATGGCTTGGTTTTCATCTGGTGAAAGGCCACCTCTGAAAGATAGTAAAATAGTTCAGAGTGATTTAGTTACATTGCCAACACCGAGGGACCTGGTAATTTAACAAATTCTCAAGCGAGTGGGACCGATCCCAATTCAGGAACATGTCTGAATTGTCACAGAGATGCATGTAGTGTAGTCCTTTGTCATGGTCACTGCCTTTTCCACTCATGACTGTGCATGCCTTCTTTTGATTCACCAAAGTGTTTTGTGTTGTAGAATTTTGTTCTATAAATCTCCTAGTAATCCTCCGTTCATAACACTGTGATTGATATGATTTTGTTTTTTAACTCACAATGTTGGTGCTGGAGTGATGATTAAGTACTAGGTCAAGATATAACGTAAACATCAGAGAAGTTATCCCAATACAATTTGGGTCATTAGGATGAATAATAACCGGAAGGTCCTAAGTATTCTTTTGGATTGATTTACTATTTATGTAAAGTCCTCATTTTGAAAGACTGCTGAATTATTTTAGTATATTGGAATGTAAACTTAGGACTTACAATTGTGTTGTGTGTGTGTGTGTGTGTGTGTGTGTGTGTGTGTGTGTGTGTGTGTGTGTGTGTGTGTGTGTGTATATATGTGTGTATATGTGTGTCAGCTATCCATAGCTAAACAGCTACCTAGAGGGTTAGAAAGTGAAATGAGGGGAGTTAACTAGTTCTTTCTATGTTAAATATATTTTGCTGAGGCAAACCAAGATTGTCAATGGTAGCCTAAATTGAAACTGTCTTTGAGTAGAAAGCTTGAGAGCAGCCTTCTTAACAATTATTTTATTGCATTTTGTGACATTTTTAAATTATGATATTCCCAGAGAAAAGTGTTTCTAAAAGCCTGCACACTTTTAGAACTAATTTGGGGAGCTATCAGTCAAATCAACATGACATAAAAACAATGTGCTTGCACCAGTCTTAATCATGATCTATATTCACTGTGCACCTGTGAGTAGATATGGTTGTGTGTGCATGTTTCACTATTGGGAATATTTTCCCTCTTCCCCATCCCATCTCTCCATTAAATAATATTTGTTAAGTTTAGGCCTGTTTTTTTTGTCTCATCAATCCCTTCGATTCCTTTCAAAAGCTGTTTCAAAAAACTTGCCTTAAAGTGGACTGCAGCATTTTGTTATTACTAATCTCTAAGGTTTCCCACGGACATATCCATATATCCTTCAATACAGTTAGCCTGGAAGTCAGTAGCTGCATGTTTGCATTATTTGTGTGTGTGTCTAACTGCCTCTGTATCAGGAACATAGCTCTTTCCATGAGGGACAAATCTTTTACCAAGCCTATTTTACACTTGCCTCTCCACACTTGTCATTGGTTTTATACTTGCTGAATACTTGACAAATAGATGATCCAGGTGTTTTAAATTATCTCTCTCACTCCTGAGGTTTCCCCCTCCATGTTCCATGCTGCTGGAGAAAAAAAACAGCCAGGGAGAGGTTACGATACTTGATGGTTAGCTGATAGTTGTTGTTTTGTATTTAAAAATACAATCCGTATCTAATAAGACAGAAGCACCTTTGTTACTTATTTGAAAAAATGAAAAAAAGTTAATTTAATTCAGCACCTAAGTTATAATCTTTTGTTGGCTAATTGACATCTCTACACAGTTGCGTGTGTATATACTGTAAGGTACAATATCACACTTATTGTAGTGTGACAGCGGTTATTTTCTCATCTAAATATTGCTATTATTGAGGTGTTAGGGTTTTTTAATGGTTAATTTTAAAGAAAACTGTGGCCTTTCTGCTGGGGATGATTTACAATGGTGGCATTGTAGAAAAGAAAAGGTCTTGACTGACAAATACTGACTGTCAGGAAGAGATGAGATTGGCGAAGTATGGAATTCTTTACATGTATTGTATAATTTAAATAAGAAAGTGGGGTTTAATCTTGAGATATTTGCTTAATGATGTAATAAGGATTTGTAGCTTTTTATTTTTTCTCAGGTTCTGTTTTGCTTTACTTTTCACCAGGATGTTTTAGTGGTGTGAAATTTTGCACTGCTTGGTTTATTTTCAAAGCATTTGTCTGTCATTTGTTGTGTGTAATTTTTCTTTTTATTGAGTCCTTGTTGCCTTGATTTTGAATACATTTGTGCGTTATCAGTGTCTGCTTTTGAGGTTCCTTTTTTTGGTGTGCTTTTGATTACTTCATTGCATGTTTAATTATTTTTTTATGTGAGCTCACCTAAGATAAGAACCAAATACTTGCTACATCACTCTCTCCCATTAGCCCTATTGAGGTACAGTTGGAACAACCATACACTCTTGTGCAGTCCAGTCTTATCACAGAATGAGAGTATATGAATTAATTAGTGTGAATGTGTGAGAGAAAGCATCAATGTCAATAAGGAATCCTACTCAACGTATTGATTTCTCCCACCCCAGGAGGGCTTCAGGCTTCAGGCTTCAGGCTGCAGGTGGACTGATGGAGTCATTTGAGATGCCCCCTCCTTACTCAGTTGTGGCTGTACAAATAACATCTACAAAGTGGGAACTGCTGATAAATGCTGTCTCTTTTTTTAATAAATGTGCTATTTTATCTAACTGATGTTTTGGCAAATTGTTTCCTTGTTTTGATTTATCTCATGTTTTACTATCCTTAGGGTTATTGTAGTACCCCTCGTGTAACTGAACAGTTCAACACTGTATAACGCTGAGATACTGTAGCCATCACAAGTAATGGGGAGACCTTAGAATTAGATTATATTTCTATATGGGAGACATGTAGAGCAAAATGACAGTAATGCAGATGAGAGATGTAAGAAGAGATGCTGTTACATTTTATATAAATGCAATGCATGGGCATACTACATTAGTATATTGAGCAAGTTCACCATACTTATGAAGTTGTACCATACTCAGCGGCGCGTTCAGCAGGACACAACGTTTTGGAACGTTAAGATAGAAATATAATATGTAGAACAAACATGTCTCTGACGTGTAGAACAAGGAATCATGTCGGCTTTATTGGTGGCATTTCTATCTGCAGTTTGGCAACTGAACGTGGCCGCTGGTGATCTCTAATTGGAATGCCATTTTTACCGCAGCGTTTCTAAACAGTCCGCCCTACTGGTAACTATGGTAACCTACTAGCGTTTTTCAGCCAATTACAATCGACTATTCTCAGCATGAGTTCTCCGTAGAGACGATTCGCCATCTTGAATTTAGTTAAAGTTGCAGACAGCCATCGACACAGTCGCCTCAACAAACACAAAACAACCAAGATATGAGCGGCTCTAACTCTCGAAACAAGACTGCAGCCACAGTCAAAGGACCGGACACCGATATCGGCCCAGCTGCAAATTCCAGGGAGCGAAAGTCCGGTGGAGGTGTGCTGAAGAGACTCAAATCGCGACGAAATCAAACCGATAAACAGCGGCCTGTTGTTACAGAAGACGAGCTAAGGGCGCTAGGAAGACACATCACACCGGACGAAGTCCTTGGTCTGCGTGTTGTTACACGGGGTAACGTTATGTTTAGAGCTGATGGTTGATGGGATTTGGATAAGATTCAAGTTAATGTATTCTACCTAACGTTAGCTTTGTTAGTGAACTAGCTAGCTAAGTTTGTACCAATGGTTTGAGGTAACCAAACAAAGAATCCGTCAACACACCAGATTCCCTGTCTGTATTTGCTGCTAACTACGAATTTCCTTCCAGATTATCTATGTAAACCTGAGGACAATGTCTACAATATTGACTTCACACGTTTCAAGATTAGAGATCTGGAGACTGGGACAGTGCTCTTTGAGATTGCTAAACCTCACAACTGTGGTAAACTCAAATAACGTTATATCTTGCCCAGCATAAAGTTTCAACTTTTCTGCCACACCATAAATAAGAGAGCTTGGATAGGCCACATCTTAAAGGTAAACTCAGCAATATGACATCATCATACACATTGGAGCATCTTCCTACTTATAGAAATGAAGTCCAGGTAGCTGTCAGCTTGAACAGGGCACCAGGCTCGATCTGTAAAACAGACCAGTTGGAAAAACCACTGCTAACGGGTGCACTCGTGGTGTTAGGTTGGGGCGCAAAACTAATGGTCAAATTTGCCAAGCCTGCCACTATATTTTCACTTTCCAACGAGGACTTGCCTCATTAGAAGGTATAAATGGGAAAGCAAAATATTCTTGGCAGATTTGAGCATTAGTTTAGTAAGCAGGAAGTTGTCCCGCTGTGTATGACAATGTCATATCGCTAAGTCTACTTAGAAGGGCTCAGACTAAATGAATTTGTCTATTATTTGAAAAAAGCCAAATTATTCCCTCTATGATAATTAATGTAGTCCTTACACACATGTTGTGGATACAATTTCAGGTTGAAATCAGAGATGACATGTTGACACTTATTTGGATGTCAATTACATTTGAATTCATGTTCTCTATCAGACCCTGAAGATGAAGAAGAGAATGGAGACGTAGACACCAGTGCTGGGCGCTTTGTGCGGTATCAGTTTACGCCGGCCTTCCTCAGACTGCGGACTGTTGGTGCAACGTAAGTCAGTGGATTAAACAGGAAACATCACATGCATGATCATTATTAGAAATCATATAACTCGTCGTTGAAAAACCACATACTGTGGTTATGCCTAAATGTTCCATAGTATATGTGCTTTCTGCTTTCCAATATGGCTGGCTTACCTCAAGCTCTAGTATGCTGTTAGCAACCTCACATTCAGTTGAGGTCTATTGCTTATAACTCAGCAGTTACTTATGCAGACGAATCATGATCAGTTTCATGCTCAGTTTCGTTTGCTGGTGTGGCTTTGCAGCTCTGGCAACTAATCAAACTGTGGTGACAGAGAGGATTTGGCAGAGCCCTGACACCACACTCCTAAAGTTGTATCACATGGCTGGAGACAATACAATTGAACGAATCATCCTTCATTTGGACTTTTAGGAATATAGATGTTCAATGAATAAAGCTACAATTCAAAGAGTTTAGGCCCTTTTATACAGCTACTGTTATGTTCAGCATATCCCTACTAGTATCTCAAGTGCCTCTCTTTCTTCCCCGCTTTCAGTGTTGAGTTCACCGTGGGGGACCGGCCTGTTAACAGCTTTCGCATGATAGAGAGGCATTATTTCCAGGATAAAGTTCTCAAGAACTTTGACTTTGACTTTGGATTCTGCATCCCAAACAGCCGCAACACTTGCGAACACATCTATGAGTTTCCCCAGCTCCCTGAGGACCTCAGTAAGTCTACTAGTAGTAGGAGCGCACCAGCAATGCCCCCTCTCACTTTGTCTATCAACTTTGTCTTAGCCTGGGTCCCTACAAGCTAAAGTAAAGACTGGCCACAACATAGCTGGCCAAGTCTAAGTCTATACTATACACATCCATAGAGAGCCAGTCAGGCCACTCACATTGTAAGATAAGTAATGTGGATACTAGACAGTCACACGGATCCCCTCCAGGAGTAATTTACTGTAAGCCAGGCTAAATGTGCATTCTGCTGTTCCTTATTTAGTTATTTCCAAACTGAAATCCCTTGTTTTTTTGTCTTTCTTTGAAGTTCGCCTAATGGTGGAGCACCCGTATGAGACCAGGTCAGACAGCTTCTACTTTGTGGACAACAAACTGATCATGCACAATAAGGCAGACTACGCCTACGATGGGGGCGAGTAGTGCCTGAATATTAACGTCTTGTGTGCAATGCAACGCAGGGGTCACATTGCCCCTGAACACAACAACCATATAGCCCTTTTGGGAACAGGAGTGTACTTCCTCCACTTCAGACATTCCAACAAACTTTACCAGTCCCAGGTTTGGGAAAACAGGACCATATCTGCCTTCAAAACAAGTTACTTCATTTATTTGATACCTCGTACCCCTCTGTTGCTGGGACTCATAGGAAACTCTTGTCAATCACTCTTTTGTAATGTTGAACACGTTTTTCTTTTAATATTTTCAAAATTTTCAAGTTTAAATGGTTAATTTAATACATATTATTTTAATCTGCCTTGAGTTAGTTCAGTATTTGTTGCAATATCCTTGTTTTTGAGTTGGACTGCATTTAGGCATGTCTTGTGGGTTTGTGTAACTCTTATCAGTCTAATGATCTAATACACTCATTCAAATTGAATAATATTAGTTTCAATTTCTCTAACATTTTTCGGGGTTGCCATCTCCCTGGTGAAAGGCCACTCTGTTACCAGACAGCTCTGCAGAGGGAATCGGGAACTTTACATGATCCCAAACTGAATGTTGAATACTGAACATTTTTAGCCCGTAAGATGAAAACTGGTTGAAGTTGAGCATGTTTTATGTTATTTTGTACACACAACAATAGTTGACAGATGGCACAATTGGATGGCAAGCCAATTCCAACTGTTTGATACTATCTAATTTGATTGAACAATAGTAAATACAGTTTTGCTACTCATTGTGCTCTAGTAACAATCATTATCCTTTGCTGTGTCTTCCCTCCTTAGATAGTGGGCTAAATATTCAGCTTTGAGACTAACAAATGCTCCATGACTTTGAAATCTTGCCTTGATAGAAGCTGTATTATTCATATTGGGTGTCCCATTTCACCTCTCTAGCTGTATATACAACCAATAATCCCTGTTGACTGAGACAATTTTGCATTAACTGCCTTTGGTAGTAAGTGACAGACAACACCCCTGGTCTTTTAAGTTGTTAGCATGTGTGACAGTGCTGTAAATGTACTTGTAGGGTGTTTGTGCCTGCTGGAGTGATACTGAGTCTCCCAATACTAAATTAAATCTCCCCCATGGGCTTTGTATTCAGACTGCTCAACTCAAGAGGCTTTGTGTGTGTGAGAGAAATCCCTGTCAAGTCCAGCTGTCGATCAGCTGTGCTCCACTACACATCTCTCCAACAACACACTCATCAACAGTAGTCAAAAGCAGGCTGGAAGAGATTGAATTACTTAACTCAGTCAGCTATGAAATGGTAACTACAAGTCAATGCTCAGTGGAAGGTATATTGTATGATGTGATGTTAATCACTTTCGAGACTTGTGATATGTGTCTGTTCTTTACAGTTACTGATGGAAAATTGTGATGGCATCCTCCATTTTAAATTCTGTATTTCTAATAGCACCTTCAAATGAACACTAATTATGGCTTTTACAAAATGGTCGCTACTGATATAATTTTTCCCTCTCAACCCCATAGATTTTTATTGAGCATATTGTACTTTTGCCTATTGATGAATGTGTTTTATGACAGACAAATCTCACAATGACTACAAAGTGTGCTGTCTTTTGAATGTTACATTTCAGGAACCATATCAAATACTATTGTCTACATCTATGGCTGTGTAATGGGTGAGGATCTGGTAAGAACTAGAAGCCCTCCTAACATTGCCTTTTATGTTCTGTTAGATTTGTTTTGTTTCTGCAAAACGAGGGGGAAATAAAAAAAACAAAAGCAATTTAAGAAAAAATGTTGCCTTCACTCATCAAACTAACCATTGTAGCATGCAGGTTTGCCCCTGTCGCCACTAGTTACCGCAGCCACAAAGTCATAATTATGGCTATACCACGCGCATTTCTACAATTTATCTTCTTCAAATCAGATTTTAAACCAAACCTTTAACCACGCTGCTAACATTATGCCTAACCTTAAATTAACACCAAAAAGCTAATTAGTATTTTCATTAATTTTTACGATACATAGCCAATTTGGACTTTGGCTGTGGTAACTAGTGACAACCGTTTGCCCTGAAATAATTAATTACCCATAGTGTATTGCTTTGTAGCAACACGTGCTTGATCGAACATGTCAGAGCCCATTGGAACGATGGTTGAAGCCTCGAGCAGTGAAGATGAAGATCTAGAACATTTTAAGGAAGCAGCTTGGAGTTCTGGCACATGTGGAACTAATGGTACACACAATGCCAACACGGCAGGTAAATTCAGCCAAACTTTAGTGTACCTTTACTTTAGCTAAGAACCAGGATGTAGTTAGCTAACGCTAACAGTTAGTCATAACAACAAATGTGGGGTGGGAGATGGATATCTAAGTGTGTGAAATCTTGAGCCAACGAGCAAATCTATTTTACCCCAAAAACGGCAGCAAAGTCCTAACAGTAACTACTGCTGTTTTAGATGGGGAAAGCAATGTCAAGCAATCCCGTCGGTAAGTTTTCATTTACTCTGAAATCCTGCTATCCCCTCTCTATTTTTGACTCATCATGAATATAAGTTTTGCATCAAGTTTGGCTTTACCAGCTACACTTTTACTGTTTTATGTTATGCCATGGTCAACAGTGTGGCTGAATCTAAACATGAACATGATGGGAACGATCTTCAGACGACCCCGGAGTTCCGTGCGCACGTTGCAAAGAAATTAGGGGCTATGCTTGAAAGGTATTTATTATTTATCATGTGAAAATGTTAATAAACATCAATTTTACTATTTTAGCTAGTTACATCAAACTGTTATAGCCTTTGCCTCATGTTACCGCCACCTGTCTACTTTTCAGTAGCCTACTTTAATCTAACTATGCAATTTGATGTTCAGTTGTATTTCAGTGATATCTGCAGAAACATCAAGACCCTGCACAGAGTCAACCAAATGTGAAGATGAAGGTGAGGGTGTATCCAGAAATGGGTTTGCATTGAAACTGATACAGTAGTTACAAAATGTATGATGTGTTGTCAGATATGATGTAATGTAGATGCTGGATGTGGTCTTGATCTTATTTCTTGGTTTTAAAGGGTTCCGGCTGTTCACCACATCCGTCCCAGGAGAGTTTACCATTGATCCCCCTCCTTCTCCTGTAAGGCGTTGGCCCATCCCCAGCTCAAGGTGATGCTTGTTCTATGTAGGGCTGGCCTTTTAACCTTTGGGATGTGTGAGGTGGTTTGATGTCACCTTCATTCCTACTTTGGGAAGGAATCCTTATACAGTAGCATTGCATACTGTAATAAATGTTTGTTTCTGCAATGTTCTTCTAGTGACAGTGACAGTGAGATGGAGATGAGACTGAGAGAGGCGGCAGTGTCAGTCACAGACCTCCTATCATCGGCTCTCCCCAGCGCGGTTACACCTTCCCTGCCGGAGTCCCCCAGCTCAGAGAAAATTAAGAAGAAGAAGAACAACGAAGGAGAGGAGGTAGAAAGAGAGGACCGTAATAACAGCCCTGTCCCAAAGACAAATAAGAAAAGGAAAGCTCTCCAGGGGGAGTGTGAAGAGGGAGAGAACTGTGGAGAATCCTCACCTAATGCTAAAATCGATGAGGAGCAGAAGACGCCAGAGGAGGACAGTCTTCCCCTGAAGGTCAAGAAGAAAAAGAAACAAAAAGGCACAGATGAAAGGGTGGAAGATGAAGTATAAAAGCACTGAGCGACTTCTGAACTTGTGTGCTGTGATTTGCGATATTGGCTGTTTGTTCCATACTTGTGAGACCTGTTGTACTTGGGAATCTTAGCATTGATTATAACATGGTCAGGTCATACACTGTCATATCACAGCAATTTTGTACTACTTTGTAGATTGCATTCCAGAAAATAACAATGTGATCTTTCAGAAATGTGAAATAAGTATTTCACCAGATATTTGATGACCTTTTTCTCTTCCCAAAACACAATTTGTGCTATGCCTTGTTTTGTAAAGAAAGTAGTTTACACTGAGGTTGAGTTACATGTACATTTAAGAGCAGAATACTATACAAGAATTGAGAGCATTTTTATTAACACTTTTCTATTGATAACGTACACACACTGGCCAGTTTATTAGGTACACCACCCCGTTCACAAAAATGGATCGCTTGTACAGACAGTGAGTCACTTGGCTGTGGCTTGCTATATAAAGCAGGCATCGAGGCATTCAATTACTGTTCGATTGAATGTTAGAATGGGCAAAACGAGTGACCTAAGTGACTTTGAGCATGGAATGATCGTCGGTGCCAGGTGAGACAAAATGGTGCGACAAACAAAAACATCCACTCAGTGGCAGTACTGTGGGAGAAAACAGCTTGTTGATGAGAGAGGGTGAAGGAAAATGGCAAGAATCGTGCAAGCTAACAGGCGGGCCACAAACAGACAAATAACGGAGCAGAACGGCGTCTCGGAACACACAACTCATCGATCCTTGTCACGAATGGGCTATTGCAGCAGACGACCACACCGGGTTCCTCTCCTGTCAGCTAAAAACAAGAAGAAGCGGCTCCAGTGGGCACACGATCACCGACAAATGCTGTTGCGTTATGCTGATGGCAGAGTCAGGATTTGGTGTAAGCAGCATGAATCCATGGACCCATCCTGCCTGGTGTCAACGGTACAGGCTGGTGGCGGTGGTGTACTGGTGTGGGGAATGTTTTCCTGGTATACGTTAGGTCTCTTGATACCAATTGAGCAACAAACGTTTCCGACACCTTATAGAATTCATGCCCCGAAAAATTTGGGCTGTTCTGGAAGCAAAGGGGGTCCGACCCAGCACAAGATGGGCGCAGTGCATAATTTGAGCCAGATCTTGCCAGAACAGGATCCGGCACCTCTCCGTTTTGGACTATTTCGTTCCGCAACCTATTTGGCCGGATCCGGTACCTCTCATGGTATGAAAAAAAATATTCTCCGGCCACCCCCCAAAAATAAACTTAATCTGAAAAAATAGATCTTCAGCCAAGGCCTGATATTCTAAGAGTTGATTCGGGTTGGGCCGGCCCGGGTTTATGGTTTGCCCAACATTTCAACATATGTTTGAGACCAACGTGTGACCGTGGCTGTGTGAGAAGCGCGCCTGTATCACAGCTCTAGAATGAGATTCACTTTCTATGATCTTTCTCTGCTCTGATAGACATGAGCCTGCAACTCATCTCTCCAGCATTGCACGTCATTTATTTCCTTATAGAATCATAGCAGGGAGAAGGGTTCTGGAGGAGCTGCAGCGCCCCTGATGAATTGAAATACATTTGCCAAAGTTTTAGAATTACTGCTGTCTGTTCAGAAATAAATGAAATTATTCAGAATAGTCTGCTACACCTATAATTTAGCCACAAAGGATTAATTGCTTCTTTAAAAAAATAGCCAAGCTGTGGATTGTGTGTTGCCAAATAACAAGGCATAGCCTACAGTCGGGAACGCATGGAGAATCTGTCAGTGAACAGCATGCAGACAAAACAGGCCTTCCAACACAGGTTGGAAAGCAAATGAATCCTGCTGAAAAGAGAAGACTAATCTGTCTGCTGTAGGCTTCCAAAATATTTGATCAACTTCCAAATATTGTTTTACAAAGTAAAATAGCCTCAGCTTAGGTGTGTGTGTAGGTGTTTTACAAAGAAAACGAGAGAGAGAGGCTTTTTGCATGAACACCGGCTGTCACCAGCGAGTGAGCTGTGCATGGTGAGTAAGTGAAACTGGAAAGCATTTTTAGGACTATAATGTCCTCCTCATATTGTAGCCTACAATACAGTGCCTTGCAAAAGTATTCATCCCCCTTGGCGTTTTTCATATTTTGTTGCATTACAACCTGTAATTTAAATGGATTTGTATTTTTATTTCATGTAATGGACATACACAAAACAGTCCAAATTGGTGAAGTGAAATGAAAAAAAAGAAGTTGTTTAAAGCAATTCTACAAAATACATAACAAAAAAGTGGTGCGTGCATATGTACGGTCGTGGTCAAAGGTTTTGAGAATGACACAAGTATTGGTCTTCACAAAGTTTGCTGCTTCTGTGTTTTTATATATTTTTGTCAGATGTTACTATGGTATACTGAAGTATAAATACAAGCATTCCATAAGTGTCAACGGCTTTTATTGACAAATACATTAAGTTTATGCAAAGAGTCAATATATGCAGTGTTGACCCTTCTTTTTCAAGACCTCTGCAATCCGCCTTGGCATGCTGTCAATTAACTTCTGGGCCACATCCTGACTGATGGCAGCCCATTCTTGCATAATCAATGCTTGGAGTTTGTCAGAATTTGTGGGGTTTTGTTTGTCCACCTGCCTCTTGGGGATCGACCACAAGTTCTCAATGGGATTAAGGTCTGGGGAGTTTCCTGGCCATGGACCCAAAATGTTGATGTTTTGTTCCCCGAGCCACTTAGTTATCACTTTTGCCTTATGGCAAGGTGCTCCATCATGCTGGAAAAGGAATTGGTCGTCACCAAACTGTTCTTGGATGGTTGGGAGAAGTTGCTCTCGGAGGATGTGTTGGTACCATTCTTTATTCATGGCTGTGTTCTTAGGCAAAATTGTGAGTGAGCCCACTCCCTTGGCTGAGAAGCAACCCCACACTTGAATGGTCTCAGGATGCTTAACTGTTGCACTCACACCTGCCTGCTGCCATTCCTGAGCAAGCTCTGCACTGGTGGTGCCCCGATCCTGCAGCTCAATCAACTTTAGGAGACGGTCCTGGCGCTTGCTGGACTTTCTTGGGCGCCCTGAAGCCTTCTTAACAACAATTGAACCTCTCTCCTTGAAGTTCTTGATGATCCGATAAATGGTTGATTTAGGTGCTATCTTACTAGCAGCAATATCCTTGCCTGTGAAGCCCTTTTTGTGCAAAGCAATGATGACGGCACGTGTTTCCTTGCAGGTAACCATGGTTAACAGAGGAAGAACAATGATTTCAAGCACCACCCTCCTTTTAAAGCTTCCAGTCTGTTATTCTAACTCAATCAGCATGACAGTGTGATCTCCAGCGCTGTCCTCGTCAACAATCACCTGTGTTAACGAGAGAATCACTGACATGATGTCAGTTGGTCCTTTTGTGGCAGGGCTGAAATGCAGTGGAAATGTTTTTTGGGGATTAAGTTCATTTCCATGGCAAAGAGGGACTTTGCAATAAATTGCAATTCATCTGATCACTCTTCATAACATTCTGGAGTATATGCAAATTGCCATCATAAAAACTGAGGCAGCAGACTTGGTGAAAATTAATATTTGTGTCATTCTCAAAACTTTTGACCACGACTGTATTCACCCGCTTTGCTATGAAGCCCCTAAATAAGATCTGGTGCAACCAATTACCTTCAGAAGTCACATAATTAGTTAAATAAAGTCCACCTGTGTGCAATCTAAGTGTCACATGATCTGTCGCATGATCTCAGTATATATACACCTGTTCTGAAAGGCCCCAGAGTCTGCAACACCACTAAGCAAGGGGCACCACCAAGCAAGCGACACCATGAAGACCAAGGAGCTGCCAAGACAGGGCCGCCCACCAAAACTCATGGACAGCTGCAAGTCTCTTGGGGTATGTCTCTATAAGCTTGACACATCTAGCCACTGGGATTTTTGCCCATTCTTCAAGGCAAAACTGCTCCAGCTCCTTCAAGTTGGATGGGTTCTGCTGGTGTACAGCAATCTTTAAGTCATACCACAGATTCTCAATTGGATTGAGGTCTGGGCTTTGACTAGGCCATTCCAAGACATTTAAATGTTTCCCCTTAAACCACTCGAGTGTTGCTTTAGCAGTATGCTTAGGGTCATTGTCCTGCTGGAAGGTGAACCTCCGTCCTAGTCTCAAATCTCTGGAAGACTGAAACAGGTTTCCCTCAAGAATTTCCCTGTATTTAGCGCCATCCATCATTCCTTCAATTCTGACCAGTTTCCCAGTCCCTGCCGATGGAAAAACATCCCCACAGCATGATGCTGCCACCACCATGCTTCACTGTGGGGATGGTGTTCTCGGGGTGATGAGCGGTGTTGGGTTTGCGCCAGACATTTTCCTTGATGGCCAAAAAGCTAAATTTTTGTCTCATCTGACCAGAGTACCTTCTTCCATATGTTTGGGGAGTCTCCCACATGCCTTTTAGCGAACACCAGACGTGTTAGCTTATTTTTTCTTTAAGCAATGGCTTTTTTCTGGCCACTCTTCCGTAAAGCCCAGCTCTGTGGAGTGTACGGCTTAAAGTGGTCCTATGGACAAATACTCCAATCTCCGCTGTGGGGCTTTGCAGCTCCTTCAGGGTTATCTTTGGTGTCTTTGTTGCCTCTCTGATTAATGTCCTCCTTGCCTGGTCCGTGAGTTTTGGTGGGCGGCCCTCTCTTGGCAGGTTTGATGTGGTGCCATATTCTTTAAATTTTTTAATAATGGATTTAATGGTGCTCCGTGGGATGTTCAAAGTTTCTGATATTTTTTTATAACCCAACCCTGATCTGTACTTCTCCACAACTTTGTCCCTGACCTGTTTGGAGAGCTCCTTGGTCTTCATGGTGCCGCTTGCTTGGTGGTGCCCGTTGCTTAGTGGTGTTGCAGACTCTGGGGCCTTTCAGAACAGGTGTATATATACTGAGATCATGTGACACTTAGATTGAAAACAGGTGGACTTTATTTAACTAATTATGTGACTTCTGAAGGTAATTGGTTGCACCAGATCTTATTTAGGGGCTTCATAGCAAAGGGGGTGAATACATATGCACGCACCACTTTTCCATTATTTATTTCTTTGAATTTTTTGAAACAAGTTCTTTTTTTCGTTCCACTTCACCAATTTGGACTATTTTTTGTATGTTCATTACATGAAATCCAAATAAATATCAATTTAAATGACAGGTTAATGCAACAAAATAGGAAAAACGCCAAGGGGGGTGAATACTTTTGCAAGGCACTTTAGTTTTTGATCAAATGCTAAGAATTTCTGTTGCATCTTTATCACAGTTCTCTACTTACTGTAAAACATTTTGTTTCACCCCCTCTATCCCCACCCCTTCACATTACATAGTGGTTACATTATATTGCTACTGTGCAGTAGAGACCATCTGTTCAGGAATGTAGGAGTTGATGTCTGCTGGCGAAGAGGAGAGGAGGTGAGGTGGATGAGTTTCATTAGACTGAGATGGAGGATACAGCTCTAAGTTCCCAGAGGAAACTAGAAAAAAAGCGATGGTAAGTTATTCGTTTCCAGTTTCTCTACTATCATTCCAATTACAAACCTGCATTTAAAATGCCCTATTTTCACTGCCAACTAGAGAATACCATGGATTATATTTACCCCTATCTAGCCTAAGTGATGTTAAATTACTTTCAAATATGTGTTACGCTAAGTAGTTTTTTTAATGTCTTGAATCTCCCCTGTAGTGTCAGAAACTGCATCTTCAGGGAAATATTCCACACCAGAGTAATATGTTTCTTACCTGCCACAGGTGAAGGGGTTTGCAGGTGTAGGGAGGCATCCTTGATGGGTTGGTCTGTCTCCTCCTCAGGGTCTGTGGTCAGAATCTAACCAATGCAAAAGTAATTATCAGATTCAATCCACATTAATACTATTTATGATCATTAGCCAGTGAGTCTAGACTTTTCTGTACCTGTATCCTATGACTTAGCCTATATTTAAGTGATTATTAATGGCATCACTTTCATATTGGTAAATGTTTGGCTTCACAGTACCTGTCTGACTGCACTTAGACTGGTCAGTGTTCCAAGGCTGCTGCTGTCAGTGATGACCGTGGCTTGGGACAGTAGGCTGGACGGAGGGTAGGAAGACATATCGGACTTGCTGTACACTGCAATGGAGAAATTGAGAGCAGGCGCAGAGATACTTTATGAAACTTAGTTCTAGCTGTTCTATTATGTCACTTATTCCTTGTTTCATACATGTATTTCTGTCAACAGGACAACTGAAGGAGTAACATGCTGCCACTGTGGCCTTACTGTGACATGGAAGCTGTGCCATGGTTGCCATGAAAGGACTGTGGCCCATATGACTCTGGAACTGCTGTGTGAGTTGCTGCTGGGAAGAGGAATGAAGCTGCTGCTGGAAAGAGATTGGCTGAAGGGTGGTGAACCCGCCTCCCACGTTGTTGATGACAGGTACTGTTTGACCTGTTGACCAACATAGGCCAGGAAAACATGGATTAGGCTACTTTGTAAATGTCAATTAAAGTTTATCTGACAGCTTTCTGATCATCACTGGAAAAGGAAACAATACACTACAGTGGATATATTTAAAGATTACCATTTGATCATATCTATGCACTGACTTAGAGCCGTTTGAGTGGAGGGTACTATGTGTAGGATTTGTATTTATTAAGGATCCCCATTAGCTGCTGCCAAGGCAGCAGCTACTCTTTCTGCAGTCCAGCAACATTAAGGCAGTTATGTTCTGAGCCAATTGTAATTTTCCGAGGGCCCTCTTTGTGGCACCTGATCACACGACTGAACAGTAGACCTGCCTTGTTGATAGTGTTGTTAAAAACGAAGAGCAGCGCTTTAGGGACAGACTTCTCCCCATCTTAGCTACTGTCGTATCAACATGTTTTGACCATGACAGTTTACAATCCAGGGTTACTTCAAGCAGTTTAGTCACCTAAACTTGTTCAATTTCCACATTATTTATTACAAGATTTAGTTGAGGTTTAGGGTTTAGTAAATGATTTGTCCCAAATACAATGCTTTTAGTTTTTGAAATATTTAGAACTAACGTATTCCTTGCCACCCATTCTGAAACTAACTGCAGCTCTTTGTTAAGTGTTGCAGTGATTTCATTCGCTGTAGTAGCTGACGTGTTGAGTCATCCGCATACAGTGAGGGAAAAAAGTATTTGATCCCCTGCTGATTTTGTAAGTTTGCCCACTGACAAAGAAATGATCAGTCTATAATTTTAATGGTAGGTTTATTTGAACAGTGAGAGACAGAATAACAACAAAACAATCCAGAAAAACGCATGTCAAAAATGTTATAAATTGATTTGCATTTTAATGAGGGAAATAAGTATTTGACCCCCTCTCAATCAGAAAGATTTCTGGCTCCCAGGTGTCTTTTATACAGGTAACGAGCTGAGATTAGGAGCACACTCTTAAAGGGAGTGCTCCTAATCTCAGCTTGTTACCTGTATAAAAGACACCTGTCCACAGAAGCAATCAATCAGATTCCAAACTCTCCACCATGGCCAAGACCAAAGAGCTCTCCAAGGATGTCAGGGACAAGATTGTAGACCTACACAAGGCTGGAATGGGCTACAAGACCATCGCCAAGCAGCTTGGTGAGAAGGTGACAACAGTTGGTGCGATTATTCGCAAATGGAAGAAACACAAAAGAACTGTCAATCTCCCTCGGCCTGAGGCTCCACCTCGTGGAGTTGCAATGATCATGAGAACTGTGAGGAATCAGCCCAGAACTACACGGGAGGATCTTGTCAATGATCTCAAGGCAGCTGGGACCATAGTCACCAAGAAAACAATTGGTAACACACTACACCGTGAAGGACTGAAATCTTGCAGCGCCCGCAAGGTCCCCCTGCTCAAGAAAGCACATATACAGGCCCGTCTGAAGTTTGCCAATGAACATCTGAATGATTCAGAGGATAACTGGGTGAAAGTGTTGTGGTCAGATGAGACCAAAATGTAGCTCTTTGGCATCAACTCAACTCGCCGTGTTTGGAGGAGGAGGAATGCTGCCTATGACCCCAAGAACACCATCCCCACCGTCAAACATGGAGGTGGAAACATTATGCTTTGGGGGTGTTTTTCTGCTAAGGGGACAGGACAACTTCACCGCATCAAAGGGACGATGGACGGGGCCATGTACCGTCAAATCTTGGGTGAGAACCTCCTTCCCTCAGCCAGGGCATTGAAAATGGGTCGTGGATGGGTACTCCAGCATGACAATGACTCAAAACACACGGCCAAGGCAACAAAGGAGTGGCTCAAGAAGAAGCACATTAAGGTCCTGGAGTGGCCTAGCCAGTCTCCAGACCTTAATCCCATAGAAAATCTGTGGAGGGAGCTGAAGGTTCGAGTTGCCAAACGTCAGCCTCGAAACCTTAATGACTTGGAGAAGATCTGCAAAGAGGAGTGGGACAAAATCCCTCCTGAGATGTGTGCAAACCTGGTGGCCAACTACAAGAAACATCTGGCGACTGTGATTGCCATCAAGGGTTTTTCTACCAAGTACTAAGTCATGTTTTGCAGAGGGGTCAAATACTTATTTCCCTCATTAAAATGCAAATCAATTTATAACATTTTTGACATGTGTTTTTCTGGATTTTTTTGTTGTTATTCTGTCTCTCACTGTTCAAATAAACCTACCATTAAAATTATAGACTGATCATGTCTTTGTCAGTGGGCAAACGTACAAAATCAGCAGGTGATCAAATACTTTTTTCCCTCACTGGCTTTACTTACTCAAAGCCAGTAGCATGTCATTAGTAAAGATTGAAAAAAGTAAAGGGCCTAGACAACTGCCCTGGGGAATTCCTGATTCTACCTGGATTATGTTGGAGAGGCTTCCATTAAAGAATACCCTCTGTGTTCTGTTAGACAGGTAACTTTTTATGCACAATATAGCAGGGCGTGTAAAGCCATAACACATATGTTTTTCCAGCAGCAGACTATGATCGATAATGTCATAAATTACCTATGAGGAGAGAAGACTCTCCCAGACACATGACGCTGGGCAGGGAGGCCATGATGAGTCCCTGGGGGGGAGAAGGCGAGGCAGACAGACTGTGCAGTGAGGTCAGGGTGCTTACTGGGGGCAGTGGACCACCTCCTGATACCTGAGATGGGAAAGCGGGTGGTTGGCAGATAGTGACAACAACAGTCATAGATTATTATGAGGATTGAGATGCTTTGTAAACTCAAAGGTTTATGATGACGGGAAGTATTGTACGATCTTACTAGTTTGATGCGATATGTCTCTTAATTTCACTGGCTTACATGATGATCTATCCCTTGTGATGATATGAAATGGATTGCGATCTCATTGGCTTATGTTATGATGTAATAAATATGGTCCGCGATCCCACTGGCTTTTTGTTATGATGTAATATGGTTTGTGATCTAATTTGCTTATGATGATGTATTGTGGTTTGTGATATCATTGGCTTATTATGCTATAATATTATATGTGATCACACTGGTTTGCATGATGTTGTGATGCAGTTACTAATCTCTGTATTGTGATGTGTATTGTGATAATGTGAACATATTTGCTGATCTCTCTGGTTTGTGAAAATGGGAGGTTGTTTGTGATCTCACTGGTTTGTGACAATGTGTGAGATATGGTTAATGATTATACAGTGCATTCGAAAAGTATTCAGACCCCTTGACTTTTTCCAAATGTTGTTACGTTTACAGCCTTATTCTAAAATTGATTTTCCTCATCATTCTACACACAATACCCCATATTGATAAAGCAAAAACATGTTTTTAGAAGTTTTTGCAAATTTATAAATAAATACAAAACTGAAATCACATTTACATAAGTATTCAGACCCTTTACTCAGTACTTTGTTGAAGCACCTTTGGCAGCGATTACAGCCTAGAGTCTTCTTGGGTATGACGCTACAAGTTTGGCACACCTGTATTTGGGGAGTTTCTCCCATTCTTCTCAGTAGATCCTCTCAAGCTCTGTCAGGTTGGATGGGGAGTGTCGCTGCACAACTATTTTCAGGTCTCACCAGAGATGTTAGATTGGGTTCAAGTCCAGGCTCTGGCTGGGCCACTCAAGGACATTCAGAGACTTGTCCTGAAGCCACTCCTGCATTGTCTTGGCTGTGTGCTTAGGGTCATTGTCCTGTTGGAAGGTGAACCTTCACCCCAGTCTGAGGTCCTTAGCGCTCTCGAGCAGGTTTTCATCAAGGATCTCTCTGTACTTTGCTCCGTTCATCTTTCCCTCGAGCCTGACTAGTCTCCCAGTCACTGCCGCTGAAGAACACCCCACAGCATGATGCTGCCACGACCATGCTTCACCGTAGGGATGGTGCCAGGTTTTCTCCAGACGTGATGCTTGGCATTCAGGCCAAATAGTTCAATCTTGGTTTCATCAGACCAGAGAGTCTTGTTTCTCATGGTCTGAGATATCCTTTATGTGCCTTTTGGCAAACTCCAAGCGGGCTGTCATATGCCTTTTACTGAGGAGTGGCTTCCTTCTGGCCACTCTACCATAAAGGCCTGATTGGTGGAGTGCTGCAGACATGGTTGGCCTTCTGGAAGGTTCTCCCTTCTCCACAGAGGAACTCTGGAGCTCTCTCAGAGTGACCAAGGCCCTTCTCCCCCTCTACGGACAATTCCTTCAACCTCATGGCTTGGTTTTTGCTCTGACATACACTGTCAAATCAAATGAAATTGTATTTGCCACATGCGCTGAATACAACAGGTGTAGACCTTACAGTGAAATGCTTACTTACAAGCCTTTAACCAAAAATGCAGTTTAAAGAAAAATAAGTGTTAAGTAAAATAAAAAATAACTAAAGAGCAGCAGTAAAGTAAAATAACAGTAGGGAGGCTATATACAGGGGGTACCGGTACAGAGTCAATGTGCGGGGGCACCGGTTAGTTGAGGTAATATGTACATGTGGGTAGAGTTAAAGTGACTATGCATAGATAATAAACAGAGTAGCAGCAGCATAAAAGAGGGGGTGGGGTGGGGTGGGGTGGGGTGGGGGGGACAATGCAAATAGTCCGGGTAGCCATGATTAGCTGTTCAGGAGTCTTATGGCTTGGGGGTAGAAGCTGTTAAGAATCCTTTTGGACCTAGACTTGGTGCTCTGGTACCGCTTGCCGTGCGGTAGCAGAGAGAACAGTCTATGACTAGGGTGGCTGGAGTCTTTGACAATTTCTAGGGCCTTCCTCTGACACCACCTGGTATATAGGTCCTGGATGGCAAGAAGCTTGGCCCCAGTGATGTACTGGGCCGTACGCACTACCCTCTGTAGTGCCTTGCGGTCGGAGGCCGAGCAGTTGCCATACCAAGTGGTGGTGCAACCAGTCCAGATGCTCTCGATGGTGCAGCTGTAGAACTTTTTGAGGATCTGAGGACCCATGCCAAATCTTTTCAGTCTCCTGAGGGGGAATAGGCTTTGTCGTGCCCTCTTCACGACGGTCTTGGTGTGTTTGGACCATGATAGTTTGTTGGTGATGTGGACACCAAGGAACTTGAAGCTCTCAACCTGTTCCACTACAGCCCCGTCGATGAAAATGGGGGCGTGCTCAGTCCTCTTTTTTTTCCTGTAGTCCACAATCATCTCCTTTGTCTTGATCACGTTGAGGGAGAGGTTGTTATCCTGACACCACACGGCCAGGTCTCTGACCTCCTCCCTATAGGCTGTCTCATCGTTGTCGGTGATCAGGCCTACCACTGTTGTGTTGTCGGCAAACTTAATGATGGTGTTGGAGTCATGCCTGGCCGTGCAGTCATGGGTAAACAGGGAATACAGGAGGGGACTGAGCACGCACCCCTGAGGGGCCCCCGTGTTGAGGATCAGCGTGGCAGATGTGTTGTTACCCACCCTTACCACCTGGGGGTGGCCCGTCAGGAAGTCCAGGATCCAGTTGCGGAGGGAGGTGTTTAGTCCCAGGGTCCTTAGCTTAGTGATGAGCTTAAAGGGCACTATGGTGTTGAATGCTGAGCTGTAGTCAATTAATAGCATTCCTCTTGTCCAGGTGGAAAGGGCAGTGTGGAGTGCAATAGAGATTGCATCATCTGTGGATCTGTTGGGGCGGT
Source organism: Coregonus lavaretus (assembly GCF_964263955.1). NCBI lineage: Eukaryota > Metazoa > Chordata > Actinopteri > Salmoniformes > Salmonidae > Coregonus > Coregonus lavaretus. Next base: position 20,941,170 of record NC_140001.1, on the reverse strand, counting down.
ATGCAAATTGGAGTGGGTCTAGGGTTTCTGGGATAATGGTGTTGATGTGAGCCGTGACCAGTCTTTCAAAGCACTTCATGGCTACAGACGTGAGTGCTACGGGTCGGTAGTCATTTAGGCAGGTTATCTTAGTGTTCTTGGGCACAGGGACTATGGTGGTCTGCTTGAAACATGTTGGTATTACAGACTCAGTCAGGGACATGTTGAAAATGTCAGTGAAGACACTTGCCAGTTGGGCAGCGCATGCTCAGAGTACACGTCCTGGTAATCCGTCTGGCCCTGCGGCCTTGTGAATGTTGACCTGCTTAAAAGTCTTACTCACATCGGCTACGGAGAGCGTGATCACATAGTCATCCGGAACAGCTGATGCTCTCATGCATGCTTCAGTGTTGCTTGCATCGAAGCGAGCATAGAAGTGATTTAGCTCGTCTGGTAGGCTTGTGTCACTGGGCAGCTTGCGGCTGTGCTTCCCTTTGTAGTCACCGGAGCCGGCGTAGTACGATTCAATCTTAGTCCTGTATTGACTCTTTGCCTGTTTGATGGTGTGTCGGAGGGCATAGCGGGATGTCTTATAAGCGTGCGGGTTAGAGTCCCGCTCCTTGAAAGCGGCAGCTCTACCATTTAGCTCAGTGCGGATGTTGCCTGTAATCCATGGCTTCTGGTTGGGGTATGTGTGTACAGTCACTGTGGGGACGACGTCATCTATGCACTTATTGATGAAGCCAGTGACTGATGTGGTGTACTCCTCAATGCCATCGGAAGAATCCCGGAACATGTTCCAGTCTGTGCTAGCAAAACAGTCCTGAAGCTTAGCATCTGCGTCTTCTGACCACATCCTTATTAACCGAGTCACTGGTGCTTCCTGCTTTAGTTTTTGCTTGTAAGCAGGAATCAGGAGGATGGAATTATGGTCATATTTTCCAAATGGAGGGCGAGGGAGAGTTTTGTACGCGTCTCTGTGTGTGGAGTAAAGGTTGTCTAGAGTTTTTTATCCTCTGGTTGCACATTTAACATGCTGGTAGAAATTAGGCATTAAAGTCCCCGGCCAGTAGGAGCGCTGCCTCTGGATGAGTGTTTTCCTGTTTGCTTATGGCCTTATACAGCTCATTGAGTGCAGTCTTAGTGCCAGCATCGGTTTGTGGTGGTAAATAGACAGCTACGAAAAATAGTGTGGTCTACAGCTTATCATGAGATACTCTACCTCAGGCGATCAAAGCCTTGAGACTTCCTATAGCTCAGCTGGTAGAGCACGGCGCTTGTAACGCCAAGTTAGTGGGTTCGATCCCTGGGACCACCCATACACAAAAAAAAAATATGCACGCATGACTGTAAGTCGCTTTGGATAAAAGCGTCTGCTAAATGGCATATTATTATTATTAATATTGTATTTCGTGCACCAGCTGTTGTTTACAAATATACATAGACCGCCACCCCTTGTCTTACCGGAGTCAGCCGTTCTATCCTGCCAATGTAGCATTTATCCCGCCAGCTGTATGTTATCCATGTCGTCGTCAACTGTAGGACCTTATATAGACAGGTGTGTGCCTTTCCAAATAATGTCCAATCAATTGAATTTACCACAGGTGGACTCCAATCAAGTTGTAGAAACATCTCAAGGATGATCAATGGAAACAGGATGCACCTGAGTTCAATTTCGAGTCTCATAGCAAACGGTCTGAAGACTTATGTAAATAAGCTATTTCTGTTTTTTATTTTTAATACATTTGCAAAAATTCTAAAAACCAGTTCGCGGTTTGTCATTATGGGGTATTGTGTGTAGATTGATGATTATTATTTATTTAATCAATTTTAGAATAAGGCTGTAACGTAACAAAATGTGGGAAAAGGGAAGGGGTCTGAATACTTTCTGAATGCTTTCCGTATAATGGTAGGTGATCTCACTAGTTTGTGATGGCTTGTTTCCAGGAGTGTGTGGCTGGGCTCAAGTTGGATGGGGCTGGCCAGGCAGTCTGCCAAGCCTCGGTCTCCACTGTGACCCTTCACTGATCCCAGACTGTCACATGTGATTTGCTGGCTGTACTTCATGCCTGGAAGAGAGGAAGAGTGTTAGGATGAGTTAGGATCAGGTGGTATATCCAGGCTCTGTCGTAGCCGGCCGCGACCGGGAGACACATGGGGCGGCGCACAATTGGCCCAGCGTCGTCCAGGGTAGGGGAGGGAATGGCCGGCAGGGATGTAGCTCAGTTGGTAGAGCATGGCGTTTGCAACGCCAGGGTTGTGGTTTCGATTCCCACGGGGAATGATAAAATAAAATAATAATGTATGCACTCACTAACTGTAAGTCGCTCTGGATAAGAGCGTCTGCTAAAAAAATTATAATAATAAATAAATAAATAAATAAAGACATTTTGCACCCTGGCAGTCTTGGTTCTGTTCCTCTGTATAGCGGTACTAATAATAGTACATAACACAACATCTGAGGACAACATGAATGATTCATTATGCTGTTTGTGGATTCAATGAAATAATATTTTTTATTCACTTTGGTGTTAGTGAGTGTTACCTTGCACAGGGTTGTGTGAGAAAGTTTGGTTGGTGGTGCTTGCTGATTGGCTGGTGTAAGGCGAATCGAGAGCCAGTTTATGGCGGAAGGCCTCCTCCTTGCGGCGGTTAGCGAACCAGTTGTACACTCGTACCTCTGTCACCAGGTTAGAGCCCAGGCCAGCCAGCTGCGATGGAGACACACCCCTCTGGAGACACTCAGCACTGAGGGAGAGCCAGAGAGGCCCCAGAGCAAGAAAAAACGTGTTTAAAGGGGGACACGCTAAAATGACAATGACAGCTCCTCCATTGCACTGGAACTGGGAACATTTCTTACCATTTCTGTTACTTTTTATCTGACCCCTCCCCTCTATCTCACCTGTTACACTCCTCCACTAATCCCTCTCTCTCCTCTTTAGTTGGGTTCTTCTGTCGTTCATAGGCGTGGAATAGGATTTGCTGGGAGGCGGGTCCCCATTTGAACCTGTTCCTCCGTCCTTTCCTCACGTCTTCTCCCTGCTCCTCTCCAGTCCCAAGGCCATGCCTGGCATTGGTAAACTCTGTGTGGAAAACAAGCATATTTTTGTATTGTTCATCTGCTATCGTCATATTAATATCAGTATTTACATTAGTATCAGAATTATTCAGACCGGATTGTGTTATACAGTTGAATTCGGAAATGTACATACACTTAGGTTGGAGTTCAACCACTCCACACATTTCTTGTTAACAAACTATAGTTTTGGCAAGTCGGTTAGGACGTCTACTTTGTGCATGACACAAGTAACTTTTCCAACAATTGTTTACAGACAGATTATTTCACTTATAATTCACTGTATCACAATCCCAGTGGGTCAGAAGTTTACATACTGTGCCTTTAAACAGCTTGGAAAATTCCAGAAAATGATGTCATGGCTTTAGAAGCTTCTGATAGGCTAATTGACATCATTTTAGTCAATTGGAGGTGTACCTGTGGATGTATTTCAAGGCCTACCTTCAAACTCAGTGCCTCTTTGCTTGACATCATGAGAAAATCAAAAGAAATCAGCCAAGACCTGTCTGGTTCATCCTTGGGAGCAATTTCCAAACGCCTGAAGGTACCACGTTCATCTGTACAAAAAATAGTATGCAAGTATAAACACCATGGGACCACGCAGCTGTCATACCGCTCAGGAAGGAGACACATTCTGTCTCCTAGAAATGAACGTACTTTGGTGCGAAAAGTGCAAATCAATCCCAGAACAACAGCAAAGGACCTTGTGAAGATGCTGGAGAAAATAGGTACAAAAGTATCTATATCCACAGTAAAATGACTCCTATATCGACATAACCTGAAAGGCCGCTCAGCAAGGAAGAAGCCACTGCTCCATAACCGCCATAAAAAAGCCAGACTATGGTTTGCAACTGCACAAAAGATTGTACTTTTTGGAGAAATGTCCTCTGGTCTGATGAAACAAAAATAGAACTGTTTGGCCATAATGACCAGCGTTATTTTTGGAGGAAAAAGGTGGTTGCTTGCAAGCCGAAGAACACCATCCCAACCGTAAAGCACGGGGGTGTCAGCATCATGCTGTGGGGGTGCTTTGCTGCAGGAGGGACTGGTGCACTTCCCAAAATAGATGGCATCATGAGGAAGGAAAATTATGTGGATATATCGAAGCAACATCTCAAGACATCAGTCAGGAAGTTAAAGCTTGGTCGCAAATGGGTCTTCCAAATGGACAATGACCCCAAGCATACTTCCAAAATTGTGGCAAAATGGCTTAAGGACAACAAAGTCAAGGTATTGGAGTGGCCATCACAAAGCCCTGACCTCAATCCTATAGAATATTTGTGGGCAGAACTGAAAAAGCGTGTGCGAGCAAGGAGGCCTACAAACCTGACTCAGTTACACCAGCTCTGTCAGGAGGAATGGGCCAAAATTCTCCCAATTTATTGTGGGAAGCTTGTGGAAGGCTACCCGAAACGTTTGACCCAAGTTAAACAATTGAAAGGCAATGCTACAAAATACTAATTGTGTATGTAAACTTCTGACCCACTGGGAATGTGATGAAAGAAATAAAAGCTGAAATAAATCATTATCTCTACTATTATTCTGACATTTCACATTCTTAAAATAAAGTGGTGATCCTAACTGGGAATTTTTACTAAGGTTAAATGTCAGGAATTGTGAAAAACTGAGTTTAAATGTATTTGGCTAAGGTGTATGTAAACTTCTGACTTCAACTGTATATATTTTTAAACATAGGGATAATTCACAGGAACTTATGTTACATATTAGAGTATGAGCAGGGTTGGGTAGTAATGGAATACATGTAACGGGGATTATGTAATGGACAATTCCACGGTAACGGAATTACGCTTTGACTCAGATTTTTCACTTTAAAATGTATGCCAAACAAAAAAAATTGATTTCAAAGTTTTAACAAACCATACAACTCTATGCACAATGACTACTTTGAACAATGCACACAAACAATTGAACAAAAACACATTTACTGGAAGAACTGTGCAGATGCAATGTTTGGTAACAGAATTACAGTCAAATCTCCCTCAATTTTTTATGCGATCACGTTTTCAAGATTCAAAGATGGCTGCAAAAATAACGGGGTGTCAGCTATGACATGACACCTTGAGTTTGAAAAACAAATGTTTTGGTTATTGAACTACAGTAGTTGAAGTGGATTTACATCTGGTAATGGAATTATGGTGACGGAATTCAGGGCCAGCACTAGCCTTTTGGGTGCCCTAAGCGAAATTCTACACATTTTGCCATGGGGCGTTGAGAAAATTTTGCAGTTTTAAAGCAAGTTTGCTGCAGTTCTACTCATTTTGCCATGTGTCAGAGAGAAATCTTTGCAGTTTATAAGCTAATTGCCATGTCTTTTGCCATGTTAATATGACATCTGAGTGAGAGAGACTAACAAAATCAGTGGGGACCCCTGGAGGTCAGGGCCCCTGGGCACTTGCCCGGCGTGCCCAATTGGTAATTCAACCATGATTACTACAAGTTTAGATAGCTGACTAGACTAATTTACCAATCTAAAATGTTTTTGCTGACATGGCAGTGTTCATTTCGTCACCAATAAATGACGAAAAGCCCTGGAAAAATACATAACTATTACAAATTACTTATCATTTTATACTGAACAAAAATATAAACGCAACATGCAACAATTTCATTGATTTTACTGAGTTACAGTTCATATGAGGAAATCAGTCAATTGAAATAAATTCATTAGGCCCTAATCTATTGATTTCACATGACTGGGAATACAGATATGCATCTGTTGGTCACAGATACCTTTTTTAAGAAATGGGCCTCACAATCGGCCTCAGGATCTCGTCACGGTATCTCTGTGCATTCAAATTGCCATCGATAAAATGCAATTGTGTTCGTTGTCCATAGCTTATGCCTGCCCATACCATAACCCCACCGCCACCATGGGGTACTCTGTTCACAACATTGACATCAGCAAACCGCTCGCCCACACGTCGCCATACACGTGGTTTGAAGTTGTGAGGCCGGTTGAATGTACTGACAAATTATCTAAAATGACTATGGAGGCGGCTTATGGTAAAGAAATTAACATTAAATTATCTGGCAACAGCTCTGGTGGACATTCCTGCAGTCAGCATGCCAATTGCACGCTCCCTCAAAACTTGAGACATATATTTTCATTGTGTTGTGTGACAAAACTGCATTTTTGAGGGGCCTTTTATTGTCCCCAGCACAATGTGCACCTGTGTAATGATCATGCTGTTTAATCAGATTATTGATATGCCACTCCTGTCAGGTGGATGGATGTTCTTGGCAAAGGAGAAATGCTCACTAACAGGGATGTAAACTAATTTGTGCACAACATCTTTGAGAAATAATTTTTTTGTGCATATGGAACATTTCTGCGATCATTTATTTCAGCTCATGAAACATAGGACCAACACTTCACATGTTGCATTGATATTTTTGTTCAGTGTAGTTGACAAAAATGGGACGAGACAACAATTCCACGTGAGACTAATGGACATTTAAATTTGACATGAAGCGCCTTTTAATCTGTTTTTAAGAATGTGTAGTGTTTAAACAGTTTATGACTTTGCTAATGGTTTCAAATGGTTTTAGAGGATGTTGACTAAGCTTAAGGGAGCATCTGGAGAGTAGTTCTATAGGGGCACCCTAAAGCCGAGGAAGTCTGTTAGGTGGAGTCCTGGGATTGGTTTATGGGAAAACACCCATATTATGTTACATAGGGCATAGGATATAAATACCACGGTTAAAACAAAGGAGGACAGAACAACATATTATTTTGAGTCCGTTGTTCTCCAGATGCCTGCAGATATCTGTCAATTTACGCTGAAATCTTGTTATATAAATAAACCTTTACAATTTTGTGCGCTGGTTGGTTCGCTTGCTTATGGATGTGTGCGCTGGAGAAATGTACCGTTTAACAGACTTATGTGTGCAAGTTTTGCTGTTATTTGCTGTGGGATAGGAGTCCGTTCTAAAATTCTAAATTTGTTTGCACTGGTAACAACGCAAACAGGGGGGGAGTGTCTATAACTATTGAAGAATGGAATGAAGGAATAAGGCCAAGGAAAGTTATACAAATTAGGACATTGCGAATCTATGGAAGCCCTCAAACGAGGCGATCATTAGGATGGGCCGAAAAATCCTAAAAGCATGTTAGGTGAATTTAGGTGAGTCCAGGGGACTTGGGGTTGTGGTATATACAGTGGGGGGGAAAAGTATTTAGTCAGCCACCAATTGTGCAGGTTCTCCCACTTAAAAAGATGAGAGAGGCCTGTAATTTTCATCATAGGTACACGTCAACTATGACAGTCAAAATGAGGAAAAAAATTCCAGAAAATCACATTGTAGGATTTTTTTATGAATTTATTTGCAAATTATGGTGGAAAATAAGTATTTTGTCAATAACAAAAGTTTCTCAATACTTTGTTATATACCCTTTGTTGGCAATGACACAGGTCAAACGTTTCTGTAAGTCTTCACAAGGTTTTCACACACTGTTGCTGGTATTTTGGCCCATTCCTCCATGCAGATCTCCTCTAGAGCAGTGATGTTTTGGGGCTGTCGCTGGGCAACACGGACTTTCAACTCCCTCCAAAGATTTTCTATGGGGTTGAGATCTGGAGACTGGCTAGGCCACTCCAGGACCTTGAAATGCTTCTTATGAAGCCACTCCTTCGTTGCCCGGGCGGTGTGCTTGGGATCATTGTCATGCTGAAAGACCCAGCCACGTTTCATCTTCAATGCCCTTGCTGATGGAAGGAGGTTTTCACTCAAAATCTCACGATACATGGCCCCATTCATTCTTTCCTTTACACGGATCAGTCGTCCTGGTCCCTTTGCAGAAAAACAGCCCCAAAGCATGATGTTTCCACCCCCATGCTTCACAGTAGGTATGGTGTTCTTTGGATGCAACTCAGCATTCTTTGTCCTCCAAACACGACGAGTTTAGTTTTTACCAAAAAGTTATATTTTGGTTTCATCTGACCATATGACATTCTCCCAATCCTCTTCTGGATCATCCAAATGCATTCTAGCAAACTTCAGACCGGCCTGGACATGTACTGGCTTAAGCAGGGGGACACGTCTGGCACTGCAGGATTTGAGTCCCTGGTGGCGTAGTGTGTTACTGATGGTAGGCTTTGTTACTTTGGTCCCAGCTCTCTGCAGGTCATTCACTAGGTCCCCCCGTGTGGTTCTGGGATTTTTGCTCCTCGTTCTTGTGATCATTTTGACCCCACGGGGTGAGATCTTGCGTGGAGCCCCAGATCGAGGGAGATTATCAGTGGTCTTGTATGTCTTCCATTTCCTAATAATTGCTCCCACAGTTGATTTCTTCAAACCAAGCTGCTTACCTATTGCAGATTCAGTCTTCCCAGCCTGGTGCAGGTCTACAATTTTGTTTCTGGTGTCCTTTGACAGCTCTTTGGTCTTGGCCATAGTGGAGTTTGGAGTGTGACTGTTTGAGGTTGTGGACAGGTGTCTTTTATACTGATAACAAGTTCAAACAGGTGCCATTAATACAGGTAACGGGTGGAGGACAGAGGAGCCTCTTAAAGAAGAAGTTACAGGTCTGTGAGAGCCAGAAATCTTGCTTGTTTGTAGGTGACCAAATACTTATTTTCCACCATAATTTGCAAATAAATTCATTAAAAATCCTACAATGTGATTTTCTGGATTTTTTTTTCTCAATTTGTCTATCATAGTTGACGTGTACCTATGATGAAAATTACAGGCCTCTCTCATATTTTTAAGTGGGAGAACTTGCACAATTGTTGGCTGACTAAATACTTTTTTTCCCCACTGTATATTCGGTTGCAAGTTACCGCTCAACTTATAGTTGACGAAGTATATGATTGATGTAACCGCTCATCGAATGTCCGCGAACTCGTGGTAGCATAAAATTAGGAACAATGGAAATATACGGCGCAATGGAGGTAGCATACTGCCTTAGAGGTCCGTAGGAACAGGAAAAGCCTCTTAAACTGTGTGTGTGTGTGTGTGTGTGTGTGGGAGAGAGAAAAATAATAAAATAAAGACGTCTCTGTTGTGTTTAAACTGTGTGTCGACTCATGTTAGGATAAGATTTATGTTAGAGATATGTACATATATATGTTTTGGTTGAGGATAGGGGTTTTTGTTTTTATAAGGAAATACGTAAGTTAAGGTTAAAAAATCTTATGAGTCTCCGTTGGTGAGAACGTTCATAATTGTTAACTATATATGAGCCCCCTGGAAGGACGTTAAGGTTAAAAGTCTTATGAGTCTCTATAAAAAGAAAACGTTTACTAACTATTAGAACATCATGAGCCTACAGGGAGGAGTTTTAACAGTGTATAGAGATGTTTTGTAATGGATAAGAAAATCACTATAAATCTGCAGATTAGGATAAGTGACGTTAAGAAACTTCAAAGTAGGATTTGTGTTTTATGTTTTATGTTGGGTTGTGAGTTCTGTTAAGTGTTACTGTTTGTCTATGAGGGGAAAGAGAGGAAGTACAGCGGGACTGTCTACTTTCTGTTGTCTAGCTGGGAGAGAGCTCCCTCCACTCTGAAATCGCACTGGTGAATGTACTACTTATGCGTGTGATTTTATGACTTTAGAGTTACGTAGAGCAAATATGCCACTCCACTGCCTGCACTGAGCTGCTGGGAGATGCAGACTCAGAGCAGACAGAGAAGAAAGAAGAGATTTAGACACTAATAGTGTAGTCTGTTTGTTAAATCGAATGTTGTTTAACGATGAAACTATTTGCTTGAGACCTATCGAATTGATAAACTAGAGATATGTTGACGGATTAAAATAAATAAAATAAAATGTTATTGAGCTATCTATAAATATTCCTGAGTTAAGTTGTTTGCTTATTTTTTAGCGCGAATGTGAACAGAGGAATATTGAACGGTTGAAATAACCCAGTGAGTGCATAAACTACTAAATTCTTGTCTGTTTCTTTGTTCTTCTGTGATATGAGAGACGATAAGGAGGAGACAGAGAGAGAGAGGAAGTGCTGACAAGTGCATCATGTGACAGAGTGTGCTGCAACGGATCAAGTCAAATCAAGGCTAGTACTGTTCTATTCACAAAACTTACCTTCCCATAGAGGATATTTTGGGTGCCTAGCATATTTGATGTTATGACAATTTGACAAGGACTTGGCAACAGACTGATCAATTGATGTAATTAAGAATTGCATTTTGGAGTTTTTGTGCATGAGTGGGTTTGATTAGAGTTGAGTGGGGAAATCGAGTACTGACATTATTCTGTAAAATTAAGGTAATTGGGTGCTTATTAAGCAATTGGTTTGTGAGTGCTGTAGTGTTGCTGGATTATAGGTCTTTATTTTTTGGGTTGCTCTGAAGTTGACTACTTTCATTTATTTTCTGATGGGATGTGGTAAGATTGCCACTAATCAATAATTTGGTAAAATAAAATAAAATAAAATGAATAAATAAGTAAATTGATGAATAAATTAATTGATTAATTAATTAATTTGGGGAAAAAAGAGAGAGAAAAAAAGGAGGGAACCATAAGCTATATAGTCTAAAATAATAAAATAATTCACAATAAAGGAATATAAAAGAGTTGTTACAAGGGGGAAAAAGGACATAAAAACTATGAAAGTAATTACTCCTGTTGATGTAGTAGAAAATAGTAATCCTTTAGTTAATGGTATTGCAAGGTTATCTGGAAAAGGGAATAAACGTTGGCCTGACATTGAACAACCATGGCCAGTGGAAGGGATTCTTAATCCAGACGTCATCAACATGATGAAAGTAATTGAATAATAGAGAGAGGAAAAGCAGAAACGACCATAAAGATGAATCCAAACTCCAAAATTAAGAAGAAAACGAGACGTCTGGAAACTAAGGGTGGAGTGAGGTTCAGGAGGATGGAACTTGAAGATGATGATGATGATCAGAGTGATTGAGAGGAGATCATGGGTAGATATGACCCTGTGATCAGAAGGAAGTTGGCAAGAGAGGAAAGAAGGGGTGATGGATGTTTGAAGAAGAAGAATACAAGATATTCTAGTTCTGATGAAAGCGAAGATGAAGACAGCGATAAAGATTTGGAGATTAAAGGTGCTTCATATTCAAGAGGATTTTATCCTACAATGACTTGCACAGAAGAAATAGAAAGAGATATAGACCGATGCGTATCATGCCTGGATAAAGCGAATAATTTAGAAGAAGTAAGAGAACTGGAACAACAACTCAAGAAGCTGAAGATACAGAAGAAAAAACTGCTGAGAAAAGGATCCCAAGAATTTGAGAAAAAGTATACATTGAGGCCAAGGAAAGAGGGCACCAGTAAGAAGATGATGCCAGTGATCATTCGAGGACAAAACCTAGAATATAAGCCTTTGCAAAATACCGATATGTCAGATATACTTGAGAAGCTGCCTACTCTTCAAGATGGAGCATATCCTTGGATTTCAAAATTGGAAGAAATTACGGTGGGAACACAGTCAGCCATAGGAGACATTAAGAGACTTTTGGCTAATCTCCTTGGGATTCCAGATATGGAAGAAATATTTCAGAGAGCTGGACTCAATAGATATGTGGGGACTGAAGTGAATGACTCTGAATTGTTGGCTGCAAGTGGAAACTGGCTGTGGGGAGCACTGAAAGATATGTTTCCAACAAATGTGCATTCTGACAACATTCTGATTGATCCACTAGGTCAACAACAAAATCTGAGAGCCTATGTGTCAAGAGTTCATCAAGTGTGGAGAAATATTATTGGAAATTATCCAGATGTGAGTCAAATTGAGCAGTCAATTTTGAGAGCTAAACTGCAGATGGGACTGCCCTCACCAGTAAGGAGCAAACTGGCAGAGGTGGTTGGACTTGGAAGCATGACGAAAGGTGTCTATAGAAATCATATTGCCCATCAAGTGGATCTGTAGAGGAAAAAGGAACACAACTAGAAAGAACAGGACCAAGAAACTCTCAGAAAACTCAATCAAATACAACTGGTGGACAAGAAGAAGGAGAAGAAATAAGCTTTGGTTATGAAGAATCAGTATGCACCAAATCAACAATCACTGCCACAGCTTCAACTGAACAAGGTCAAATGCAATTGTACCAGCCACAATAGCGGTACCAGTTGTTTCATATCCATAGACAGTTTCTGGAAAGACACAGAATTGGAGAGGAAGATACAGGAGCAAGTGAAGATCATCTGGAGGACAGGTGAACCCTTATAGGGGCAAGGAGCAAGGATTCTAGGGGTGCCTAGAAGATCCAAAAGGGGGGTGTCAGCTGGTAGCACCAGTTAGGGAAAAAATATCCAACAATTGAAGTGAAAATAAACAACGGACCATTGGAAGTGATGATGGATAGCAGAAAGGCTTTTTTACCTGCGTTCGGCCTGAAGATGCTACACATCTCCCTATGTTCAATCAACTAATTAGGACAATCGGATTCGAGGGAGTGAAACAGTTGATTCCTCTTACGGAACCAATTGAGCTCTGCTATAAAAATCAGAAAATTACAATACCCATACTGGTATCAGAACATACACCTATTGCTTTGTTGGGAAGAGATGCATTGTGGAAGTTGAATTGTAAAATAAGATGTACACCAGATGGCTGTCTGGTAGAAGTGCCAAAGGAAAAGGTTTACCAATTGTTAATGATGACAGAGATGGATTTGTCTACAGTATTCTGGATGGGAAATCTCAGTGAAGATTTTTAGAAGCCAGACCTCCTTGGAAGAATCAGTATCCATTGAAAGATGAAGCAATCCAAGGGATTGAACCAGAAATTGAAGGACTTTCAAAAGCAGGTGTTTTGAAGACAAAATAAAAACTCCTTAGAGTAGGAATCAATTGTTGTTTTGGGAGAAACCATGAGGGGTTGATAGTAGCGCCTCTGGACCTATTAGGTCTGATGATTTAGGAAGCTAGGGGTTAGCTAATGTTGCAAGGGGGGAGATTAGGAGAAAGATTATAAAGGAGTAGGGTTTTTGGGAACCATATTTGCTTGACAATATTGACTATGTCATAGGCAGGAGGACAATCTGTCTGAAAAATGATGTTTACAGGGGGTGACTGTTATTCTTGGTTACATTCCTACACCAAGAGGGGAATAAGATGACAAACTAAGCTAAAAGATACTCAATCGTTTGCCAAGTTTTTGTGTAAAGAAGTCATAAGCAGGTGGGGACTTCCCGATCACATATCCTAAAATTAGTGGGAACGGAATTTGTGGATAAATCAGTAAAATGGTTTTTGGAAAATTAGAGGGAAAGGAATTTGTGGATAAATCAGCGAAGTTGTTTCTGGGAAAAAATTAGGGGAAAAGTCAGACTAAAAAGTTATGAGAACTAGGGTTGAAGGACCTCTAGGACAGTCAGCTCAGCTTCAATGTTAGTAGTAAGAGAGAGAGAACAGTGGTGAAGGGAAATTTAGAGTTCAGTGGGAAGATAGATATGGCAGGAGTTTAGATCTGTTAGGAGCAGTTGCATTGAGAAAGTATGCGTTGCTGAATGATAAGAGAAGAATGAAGATTGAGGGTGATTGTAGTCTCTATGTGTACAATTCCCAGCAGGAAGATCAAGGTGATTATACATGTATTTTTTATAATCAACAGTTTGAAAGTGAGGGATTAGAGTTGGGACTGAGAGTTAATGTAGTGACACTAGTGGTGATAGATGGAAATACAAGTAAAGCTTTAGGGAGAATGGATGAATCAACAACAATGACATCAACACTTCAGCCTATTATAACAACAGTGAGAAGCAATTCAACTCTTTCAACATTGACAGTTATTAAAGCTATAAATGTATCACATTTGATTACAAGTGAGCCAATCGCTCCAGTACCAATTTTAGAGGAAAAGACTGTCATTAGGGTTAGGATGGGTGGTACAGCTCATCTTCCTTGTAGATGTGAGAGAAGGAATGTGTAGAGGTGATATTCCTCTCATGTGGAGAGATAATTATGGAGAAGAAGTGTTGTTATGAGGACAAGAAGTAGAAGCTGTTTCACCTAGTGAAAGGAAGTATATTTTGTACAACGATATGAAGTGGAAGAGGGTTATGAGTGATTGCTCACTTATTTTGCGTAATGTTACATGGAAAGATCAGGGAGAATATATGTGTACTTATTTAGTGCAAGCATTAAAGTTTGTTCCGGCTAAGAATGATTGGTTAAAAGGCTATGTAACTCGTAAGGTGACGCTTATGATGGAAGATTTGAAGTCTGTTGAAGTTTCCACAGTCACCAAAGGAGTTCAGGAGAAGTATATTACAGTAGCCACTCCAACAGTAAATAATACACAGAGGATATCTGTAACTTTCCCACTGGAAATAGTTAAGAGTGTTAATACATCAGCTAAAGCAACTATTTTAATAGCAACTTTGAAAGAGATTAATGGTACGACGGCAATAACAAATTTAGGAAATATGACACAGACACCAACAACAACTTTTCTGAAACTAAAGGATGTAGCAAGAGTGACTCAGGAGTTTATGATACGGATGGAGAGTGCTGTCAATGGTAGTAAGGATAGTGTTGAAATAGGAGAGCAGATGGTAGTAGAGAATGATGTAGATTCATCTGAAATAGTGCAGAATACTATCATGGAGGTACAGGATGAGTTCTTTGATTTTAATGGAAGACAAGAAGATATATCTGATCAATACAGTTCGTTAGGGAAGAGATAAACTAAATGGAAGGCATATGGATTTGATTCTTCTATTTGGAAATTAAAGATGGATGGGCAGGTAGGAATCTTTGGTTCCAGCAGTTAACTCATTCTGTAAGATCAGTGAGGAATCTTGAGGGTCCATGTCTGTTGAGAATTTCAGCACCAGGCACATGGGGTTCTATCTTAGAGACGGTGGCTAAACCTCTATCAAGTACGTGTCAATTTTATGCTTTATCATGGCTGTTGTATCAGCAACAATCATTAACAGATACAATAATGTCGTTGTCGAAACATTTGTTTAGGCCTTGTTTTTTTTTCCATGGTATGGTGTAACATTTTTGGCAGATCACATTGATAATATTACCTATACTTTGCAGGGTTTTGCAAATGAAACGATAAGAGGGTTTAACCTTCTGTCGAATACTCAAAGAAGTCACAGACTGACGCTGTTGAAACATGACATGGCTCTTGACTATATTTTAGCAAAACAAGGTGGCTTATGCTTGGCTATGAACTTGACGGGGGATGATTGTTATACTTTGATCCCAGATAGTTCCGATAATATCACTAGTGTTATAGATGCATTGAAGAATATAAGGGATGCGTTTGGTAGATCTGAAGGAGCTGGATGGTCAGCGAAGGCTTGGTTGCAAGATCAGTTAGGCCCAGTGGGAGCAGTGATAGTTCAGATTTTAGTAGCAGCTCTGACAGCGCTGTGTGTGATGTTTTGCTTTTGTACTTTGTTATTGACTTTTGCGAAGGCTATGATATTGAGATGGGTTGGAGTTGTGATGCCTGGAGAAAACACTCAGATGCCGTTGTTAACTGTTACTGATCTAGATGAAGATGAACAAGTGGGACTGGATGGAGTATTGATGGATAGATATTCATTTTGAATATCCGATCATTTTTTCACATGGTTTTAAATATTAGTGTGATTTTAGTATTTTGTGATGAATCAAAGGGGGGTAATGGAATGTGATTCATTTTATATATCATTTTATATATCATTTTTAGTTGATATTGATGTTTTAATTTGAATGTGTTGTTTTGCAAAAGATACTGTTTGGTCTTTTCTTTTCTTCCAGAAGCATATGGGGGAATGTGTAGAGGGGATTCAAATACTCAAACATGGACAATATGAAGGGACAATATGAAGGGACAATATGAATGGACTGGAGGAAGTGGAACAAGGAAGGTGTGGAAAGGTTCAGATTCCATCATCGAAGTTGAATTGGAAGTCGACACTGCTGAGGAGATGAAGTGTAGTGGACTACATTCCAGTGTCTGCAATGATATATAGACATATTTGCATGTGTAATACATAATTTCTGTCATATTCTTTCTGTATTAATTTTTGAAGAATGATATTTGCTGTTATTGGGTACATGTGGGGATCTCAGATGTTTTTGTTTATTTCGTGGATGCTTAGGGATATTGGGTCTAGGCAGGGATAGAGAGAATCCATAGGAGGGTCCGATGGGTCGACCAGCCTGAATGTGGACATTTTTGATTGTATTTTGTTTGCTGAGGCTTTCATGTGTATTCAAATTGCATCATAGTTTAAAATGCATTGATAAAGATTTATTGTGGTCCTCTGTAGCTCAGCTGGTAGAGCACGGCGCTTGTAACGCCAAGGTAGTGGGTTCGATCCCCGGGACCACCCATACACAAAAATGTATGCACGCATGACTGTAAGTCACTTTGGATAAAAGCGTCTGCTAAATGGCGTATTATTATTATTATTATTATGAATTGATCTGGAGTACTTAGGTGGTTGCCTGGGGCAGAGGGGCCGTGAGAGAATTTTACTGTCTTGATTGATTGATGGATATTTGGAAATTAAGCTGCCAGACAGGTTTTTCGCTCTCACACTCCATAAAGATTTGTTCATATTTCATAGAAATGTATTTGCACTCCATAGAAAAATGTGTTTTTGGTTTATTGTTAAAGATACTCAATAAGAATCCTATTCTTTTTGTTTTCGAGACTTAATTAGTCTCGAAGGGGGGAAATATGTAGTGTTTAAACAGTTTATGACTTTGCTAATGGTTTCAAATGGTTTTAGAGGATGTTGACTAAGCTTAAGGGAGCATCTGGAGAGTAGTTATATAGGGGCACCCTAAAGCCGAGGAAGTCTGTTAGGTGGAGTCCTGGGATTGGTTTATGGGAAAACACCCATATTATGTTACATAGGGC
Organism: Coregonus lavaretus; assembly: GCF_964263955.1. Taxonomy (NCBI): domain Eukaryota; kingdom Metazoa; phylum Chordata; class Actinopteri; order Salmoniformes; family Salmonidae; genus Coregonus; species Coregonus lavaretus. The sequence continues at coordinate 20,924,287 of NC_140001.1, read as the reverse complement.
ATAGGACATAAATACCACGGTTAAAACAAAGGAGGACAGAACAACATATTATTTTGAGTCCGTTGTTCTCCAGATGCCTGCAGATGTCTGTCAATTTACGCTGAAATCTTGTGATATAAATAAACCTTTATAATCAAAGTACAGTGTAAGCGGACTCCTTGGTCTCACAGCATAATTAGCATTATTATTTGGATGCAACAAATGCATGCAGAATATTTCATTCAATTCTCTCATTGGCAGAATTGACATCACATTGACGTCTGATTGAGCTTATCTGCCCAGTTCTCCAGCACAGCTCCCAAGCGGTCACTTCAGTCTCTCACCAATCTTTTGAACTGACGTTAAGCCAGGACACTTGACTTGTAACTAACCTCAACTAGAAACAACGTTTACTCTACTTTTGCTTTGTTCACATTAGAAGCTGTATTTTCCCATGTGCACTGTTATTTACTCATCTGTGTTCCCACTCTCGCGCTGTGGTCCGCAAATGCAAGTTGCGGTTGTTGTTTTTTTGTGCTATTTGTTGAATATTAGGAGTACAGTAATACTTCTGGAATTTTTGTAAAGCTCAAATTCTCCCCCTTTCAAGGAAACCACTGTTATTTACCCCTTGATGGTTATGATGGGGAGAAAATCAGAGCTATAAATTGTTGAACCTGTAGCCAAGGCTTTATAGCAGGGATCATCAACTAGATAAATCCTCGGGCCGATTTTTTCTTGAGCGGCTGGTCGGGGCCAGAACATAATTACAAATAATTTGTAGACTGCAAATTGACCGCAAGAAGCCCAAACATATATAATGTTAGACTAAAACATAATCATTTCAAACCTTGCTTACATTTTGTAAACAGTCACGTGTCTCTCTATTATGCGTAGGAATACTTGGGAACAGATTGCTTAAATGAAAATGACTTTCCTGGTGTTTTTACAGTCTTAAGTCCAACAATGAAATGACTCAAATGTGATTGACTAAAAGGTATTTTAAGACTAAGACTAAAACAGAATCTAAAATAGCTGCCAAAATTAACACTGTGACATGGGCTAATTGAGAGACTGTCAGTGACTGACATAAGAAGAGAAAAACTGCTGATGCACAACCAAATTTCGAAATTGCACCTTTTATGTTCTACTATTCTAACTCTCAACAGTAAGTTGAGAACCCGACTGAGTTCTTAATTTGAAAAAACAATAATAATTTGGGTTGGGGGCCCCCTAGCGATCGCTTATGTAGCTTATGCCTGGAACCAGCCCTGACATCATGGGTCCCTGATCTGTAGGCTACTATACAGAAATGCATAATTATGGATATGAATATCATTCTCTTCATGGTGATGTATCCTGAATAGGTACACAAAGGTAAAAATATGCCAAATCCTTATTTTGCATATTTGGGTATTATTCTGCACACTGGCTATTATTGTAATGAGCTCCGGCCCCAAACAAGACCACATTTGGTTGGTCCATACCAGACTAAATCTTAAACAATCATAGATGTCTATGTTTCACAAGTTTGGACATCACAGTACCACACAGTAGAGTACAAAAAAGTAGATATGTTCAGTACAGTATACTGTACCCTACTCTAGTGTGCTCTACTGTACTGCACTCTACTGTTCTGTACTGTTCTCTACTGTACTGTGCTCTCCAAACTTGAGAAACATAGACGTCTATGATCGGTTCAGATTTGGTCAGGCAAGGGCAGACTGACCAAATTTCAACTACTTTTCAACGTCCATGGACGTCCGGTGTCGGTCAGTGCTCAGTGGGTGAGGATGCTTATTATAGTAAATGGAAAGAGTGTAGGTGCCAGTAAGAGCCGAGAGAGAGAGAGAGAGAGAGAGAGAGAGAGAGAGAGAGAGAGAGAGAGAGAGAGAGAGAGAGAGAGAGAGAGAGAGAGAGAGAGAGAGAGAGAGAGAGAGAGAGAGAGAGAGAGAGAGAGAGAGAGAGAGAGAGAGAGAGAGAGAGAGAGAGAGAGAGAGAGAGAGAGAGAGAGAGAGAGAGAGAGAGAGAGAGAGAGAGAGAGAGAGAGAGAGAGAGAGAGAGAAGAGAGAGAGAGAGAGAGAGAGAGAGAGAGAGAGAGAGAGAGAGAGAGAGAGAGAGAGAGAGAGAGAGAGAGAGAGAGAGAGAGAGAGAGAGAGAGAGAGAGAGAGAGAGAGAGAGAGAGAGAGAGAGAGAGAGAGAGAGAAGAGAGAGAGAGAGAGAGAGAGAGAGAGAGAGAGAGAGAGAGAGAGAGAGAGAGAGAGAGAGAGAGGAGTGAGAGGGAGGGGTTGTCCAGACTGTTTTCACAGTCTTGCTTTGACCACGAAATGACAGAAAGAAAGAAAAAGTTATGAGCTGAACATAACAGTATGCCAGTGGAAGGGAGGACAGTAGCAGGTGAGATCCAACTGTGATTTGTGACTACTATGATTTCCCATTGTAGCCTATTCAATTGCAGTAATTCCGTTAAAGATTTGATAACATAATTATGAGTTTTAATGACTTACTAATTCATAAACAAACTTGATATCAGCAAAAACACTAACTAATTAGTACCTTTACTTTACCTACTTTTACTTGTTACTTCTGTGAACTTTCATAATCTTCCCTCCTCATGAGGGAGAGAAATTAGAAAATATCTTAAAGATATGTAGGTTTTGGAATCACAAGGCAATTTTTTTTAAACTTACAGAAGGCATGTAATTTCGCCAAAACGAAATAGAAGTGTTGATATTAGTTGCCAGGGGTCTTTACTTCAACATTATGTTTTGATGTACTCATTTCTAATACCTTTTTAAGACTTTTTCTGGTAGATGTTGTCTAAGACCCCTTTTCCATCCGTTTGACAAGAAATCAAAGCCTTTGCTTATTCCTAATTCTTAAGATGGAAAATGGTTGAAAAGTGTGTGTGTATGTATATGTGTGTGTATATATATATATATACACTGCTCAAAAAAATAAAGGGAACACTAAAATAACACATCCTAGATCTGAATGAATGAAATAATCTTATTAAATACTTTTTTCTGTACATAGTTGAATGTGCGGACAACAAAATCACACAAAAATTATAAATGGAAATCAAATTTATCAACCCATGGAGGTCTGGAATTGGAGTCACCCTCAAAATTAAAGTGGAAAACCACACTACAGGCTGATCCAACTTTGATGTAATGTCCTTAAAACAAGTCAAAATGAGGCTCAGTAGTGTGTGTGGCCTCCACGTGCCTGTATGACCTCCCTACAACGCCTGGGCATGCTCCTGATGAGGTGGCGGATGGTCTCCTGAGGGATCTCCTCCCAGACCTGGACTAAAGCATCCGCCAACTCCTGGACAGTCTGTGGTGCAACGTGGCGTTGGTGGATGGAGCGAGACATGATGTCCCAGATGTGCTCAATTGGATTCAGGTCTGGGGAACGGGCGGGCCAGTCCATAGCATCAATGCCTTCCTCTTGCAGGAACTGCTGACACACTCCAGCCACATGAGGTCTAGTATTGTCTTGCATTAGGAGGAACCCAGGGCCAACCGCACCAGCATATGGTCTCACAAGGGGTCTGAGGATCTCATCTCGGTACCTAATGGCAGTCAGGCTACCTCTGGCGAGCACATGGAGGGCTGTGCGGCCCCCCAAAGAAATGCCACCCCACACCATGACTGACCCACCGCCAAACCGGTCATGCTGGAGGATGTTGCAGGCAGCAGAACGTTCTCCACGGTGTCTCCAGACTCTGTCACGTCTGTCACATGTGCTCAGTGTGAACCTGCTTTCATCTGTGAAGAGCACAGGGCGCCAGTGGCGAATTTGCCAATCTTGGTGTTCTCTGGCAAATGCCAAACGTCCTGCACGGTGTTGGGCTGTAAGCACAACCCCCACCTGTGGACGTCGGGCCCTCATACCACCCTCATGGAGTCTGTTTCTGACCGTTTGAGCAGACACATGCACATTTGTGGCCTGCTGGAGGTCATTTTGCAGGGCTCTGGCAGTGCTCCTCCTGCTCCTCCTTGCACAAAGGCGGAGGTAGCAGTCCTGCTGCTGGGTTGTTGCCCTCCTACGGCCTCCTCCACGTCTCCTGAGGTACTGGCCTGTCTCCTGGTAGCACCTCCATGCTCTGGACACTACGCTGACAGACACAGCAAACCTTCTTGCCACAGCTCACATTGATGTGCCATCCTGGATGAGCTGCACTACCTGAGCCACTTGTGTGGGTTGTAGACTCCGTCTCATGCTACCACTAGAGTGAAAGCACCGCCAGCATTCAAAAGTGACCAAAACATCAGCCAGGAAGCATAGGAACTGAGAAGTGGTCTGTGGTCACCACCTGCAAAACCAGTCCGTTATTGGGGGTGTCTTGCTAATTGCCTATAATTTCCACCTGTTGTCTATTCCATTTGCACAGCATGTGAAATTTATTGTCAATCAGTGTTGCTTCCTAAGTGGACAGTTTGATTTCACAGAAGTGTGATTGACTTGGAGTTACATTGTGTTGTTTAAGTGTTCCCTTTATTTTTTTGAGCAGTATATATATATATATATATATATATATATATATATATAAAAATTTATATAGCTTTCATTTGACACCCACTTTGACATGCTCCTATGAACTTCACGTTGGTGCTCATGGTAGTGGTCCATGGGTCAGCTGTTTGTTCACCCGCACCTGCCCGCAATTGTTAATAACCCATCCGCAACTGCCAGACTACATGTGAAAATCTGAGGCCCGCATCCGACCCTAACCCGCTAGTATGGAAAATGCGCTGTAGGCTACAGTCAGAGACAGCGGAACGATTTTTTGACATGGGGTGCCTGATTTAGATATGTTTCTGCTTATAATTTCCAACATTTTGGTAGGCTATTTGTTAGTCAACTTGTCTATAATTAGATACATGCAGTTTCTCTTCTGTCATTATATGTTGCCCTAGAAGACTGAATAAACCCTTGCTCTCCAGAATAATGTCATAAATCGATAGAATGAATGCTTCAATCTAGTTGACATCGGTGAAGTTCTCAGTCATCTCTGCTTCTTTCACTGAGCAAAGACGTTTAGGGACCAGGGAGAAAATCCAATAACAAAAAAAAAGCTTTTCTGTGCAGAATTTCAAAATTACATCAGTTTGACCGGTTGTAAGGAAATAGAGAGCTGTGAAAACGACCCAACATGTTTCTTATAAGATTTCAGTTCGGCTTGAATGCATATTTTATGTGGTTGAACTATCAGCGTTTATGATGCTGATAAAGATAGCACCTCCTACAAAATCAAATCAAACTATATTTGTCACATGCGCCGACTACAACAGTTGTACAGTCATGGTCAAAAGTTTTGAGAATGACACAAGTATTGGTCTTCACAAATTTCGCTGCTTCAGTGTTATGAGATATTTTTGTCAGTTGTTACTATGGTATACTGATGTATAAATACAAGCATTCCATAAGTGTCAAAGGCTTTTATTGACAATTACATTAAGTTTATGCAAAGAGTCAATATTTGCAGTGTTGACCCTTCTTTTTCAAGACCTCTGCAATCCGCCTTGGCATGCTGTCAATTAACTTCTGGGCCACAACCTGACTGATGGCAGCCCATTCTTGCATAATCAATGATTGGAGTTTGTCAGAATTTGTGGGGTTTTGTTTGTCCACCCGCCTCTTGAGGATCAACCACAAGTTCTCAATGGGATTAAGTTCTGGGGAGTTTCCTGGCCATGGACCCAAAATGTAGATGTTTTGTTCCCCGAGCCACTTAGTTATCACTTTTGCCTTATGGCAAGGTGCTCCATCATGCTGGAAAAGGCATTGGTCGTCTCCAAACTGTTCTTGGATGGTTGGGAGAAGTTGCTCTCGGAGGATGTGTTGGTACCATTCTTTATTCATGGCTGTGTTCTTACGCAAAATTGTGAGTGAGCCCACTTCCTTGGCTGAGAAGCAACCCCACACATGAATGGTCTCAGGATGCTTTACTGTTGGCATGACACAGGACTGATGGTAGCGCTCACCTTGTCTTCTCCGGACAAGCTTTTTTCCGGATGCCCCAAACAATCGGAAAGGGGATTCATCAGAGAAAATGACTTTACCCCAGTCCTCAGCAGTCCAATCCCTGTACCTTTTGCAGAATATCAGTCTGTCCCTGATGTTTTTCCTGGAGAGAAGTGGCTTCCTCGCTGCCCTTCTTGACACCAGGCCGTCCTCCAAAAGTCTTCGCCTCACTGTGTGTGCAAATGCTCTCACACCTGCCTGCTGCCATTCCTGAGCAAGCGCTGCACTGGTGGTGCCCCGATCCCGCAGCTGAATCAATTTTAGGAGACGGTCCTGGCGCTTGCCGGACTTTCTTGGGCGCCCTGAAGCCTTCTTCACAACAATTGAACCTCTCTCCTTAAAGTTCTTGATGATCCGATAAATGGTTGATTTAGGCGCAATCTTACTAGCAGCAATATCCTTGCCTGTGAAGCCCTTTTTTGTGCAAAGCAATGATGACGGCACGTGTTTCCTTGCAGGTAACCATGGTTAACAGAGGAAGAACAATGATTTCAAGCACCATCCTCCTTTTAAAGCTTCCAGTCTGTTATTCTAACTCAATCAGCATGACAGTGTGATCTCCAGCCTTGTCCTCGTCAACACTCTCACCTGTGTTAACGAGAGAATCACTGACATGATGTCAGCTGGTCCTTTTCTGTCTACAGACGGTATGTAACTGCACATTCGAATTCTCTCAAGATGCTGAAAGAAAGATATCATATTTCTCCACTCCTATTCCCGAGTCAAAATGTAGCCTACATTTGGTGTCGTTTTACTGCAAGAATTTCTTTATTCTTTATTTCTGCCTGTAGCTTAATTAGGCTTATAGGCTTCGCACTAATGCCAGATAGCCTAAAATAATGAAAGAAAAACCTAATTGTAGCCTATATATAACCTATAAATTGCACAATAATGATACATTTAAGGATTTTTTTATAGGTATTGTTTTCTCTCTATTCAACCCACCCACCACCCGGACAGTTTGCAAATGTGAAAGCTATTTGAAACTTTGCCAGAAAGTGGATATAAGGAATGACATCGAATTAGAGAGAAGAGTAATGAAGACAAGTTGACATAATTGTTCTTCATGTCCTGAGATTCAGTCTTGTGTAAGAGCTCCCAAGGCCCAGAATCTTATACACTGAGTATACAAAACATTAACAACACCTGCTCTTTCCATGACATAGACTGACCAGGTGAATCCAAGTGAAAGCTATGATCCATTATTGATGTCACTTGTTAAACACCAATCAGTGTCGATAAAGGGGAGGAGACAGGTTAAAGACGGATTTTTAAAACCTTGAAATGGGTTTCGACAATTGAGACCAGTGGCAATGCATCATTCAGAGCCCCACCTGTTTAGCTTAAAAAATAAAATAAAAATGCTATTTTCTGTTGTTGCCTGTTTTGCATATTATTTTGGCATTAATACGTTTCACATCAGTTTGCAAACAATGTAAAAAAATAATAAAAAATCTTTGAGTTAATAAAGCTGCATACAAACATGGTCTCTTTTTTGCTTTCTTGAGTAAGGCAGCTCCAAAATGCAGATGTTTCAGCCTAGCTCAGTACTTTCTGTGGTGGTGGGGCAGCCAGCGGAAAATACGGAGCATAGGGGTTGTTAATGTTCTCTAGTTGCGGCGTGATTGGCTCAGTGTTCTGTCACTCATGGGGACACTACCTCACCGCAAAATCTACGGGTAGAGCTCGAAAATTCAAGCCCCTTGGGTGCTGCCATAGACTTACATTAGAAGTGCCCATCCAAGAAGGCTCAAGGTCATTGGCCACAGATAAAATGATGTCAAATCACATTATATCTACCGTAGCTTTGATTGGACTGATCATGTCAACATCATACTTTCAAAATCTTAGCTAGCAAGCTAGACAAGCAGTCATCATGAATCAAGTCGAAAAATCTACTGGCAAATCCTGTACAATCCTTTTCAATCCTTGTCATATGAAGATAAATTATTGATAAAACGTATCGGTGCTCATCGGCCATTGGACATAAACATTACACAACAAGTTGGAAATCGCAAATTCAACAATGAGTGCTGAGGCGCGACTGCAGCCTCGGTTTCGATCCCAGGCTGTGTTACAGCCAGCCGTGACTGGGAGACCCATGGGACAGCGCACAATTGGCCCAGCGTCGTCCGGGTTAGGGAAGGGTTTGGCCGGCCGGGATTTCCTTGTCTGACGCCGGTCATCAGTTCGACCATGTTTCCTCCGACACATTTGTGTGGCTGGCTTCACGGGTTAAGCGAGCAGTGTGTCAAGAAGCAGTATGGCTTGGCTCTCGACCTTCGCCGAGTCCGTAGGGAAGTTGCAGCGATGAGACAAGATCGTAACATCTGGCCCATGGCGTTGCATGTGAATGTTTATCCTTTTAATTTTTTACCCCTTTTTCTCCCCAAATGGTAAAGTTTGAATACGTTGGCCATGCTGTCAATCCAGCATGACTTCTGCCATGTTCAAAATAACTGGGAACTCTGAAAAAAACTGGGAAAATACGTAAAATAATTTTGAACGGTCATCCAACTCGGAATTCCAAGTTGGGAACTCTGGCCAGAAGAAGGATCGCCAAGCCACCTTCCCGTTCAAGTGAGCACAGCACAACAAGGTGAGTCCAAAAATGTCTTGTATGCTGCTGCATAAATTATGTAATGTGCCCATGTGCCTCACCCTAATAATTTGGTCCCTTTCCCCCCTCATAACTTAGCCTACTGTTCTGACTTGGTGGTGCACATGTAGCCTATAGTCTGATTTAGAGAAATGTAATCATCGAATATTGTAAGAGCTTTCATTGTCTTCTTATATGCACCCTTTATTTATTCTAAGGTTATGACTTGGTGTACAGGGAGAGTACTGTAATAATGGCCCATGTTCTGAATTCTGTCGCTGTACATTTCAAAAGTGCTGAACAAATAGTTATATTGACTACATCCGTCCTAGCTCAGATTACCTCTTATCCGTTCGTCGTTCACTTATGCCATAGTTTGTACATCTCAATTGTCAGTAGAAACCACATTTGTTTAAGCAAGTCAGCCATATCAGCTATGTTATTTAAAAAGGCAGTAAATGAGGCTGAATGAACTGTTGCGCTGCCAGACAAGGCTCCGCTGATAGCCAGGTGTAGCAGTGGTAAGGATTCACTCCATGGTGCTGAAAAGAAAGCTGTGTTGTTGGGACAGCTTTAAGTAGGCCCTAACAGTTTGTGGACACAGTTTGTCACCGTTATAGTGCAATAAATATATTGTTTAGTGTTGTGTTGTGTAGTGGCTTTGCTGGCATGCATCAACAACAAAAAAAAGGTGTTTGCCCCACAAAGATTTACATGCTAAACCACTGATTGAGACATGGATTGTGTATGTGTGCCATTCAGAGGGTGAATGGCCAAGACAAAAGATTGAAGTGCCTTTGAACGGTGTATGGTAGTAGGTGCCAGGCGCACCGGTTTGTGTCAAGAACTGCAACACTGCTGGGTTTTTCATGATCAACAGTTCTGTGTGTATCAAGAATGGTCCAGCACCCAAAGGACATCCAGCCAACTTAACGCAATGAGAAGCACTGGAGTCAACATTGGCCAGCATCCCTGTGAAAAGCTTTCGACACCTTGTAAAGTCCATGCCCCGACGAATTGAGGCTGTTCTGAGGGCAAAAAGGGGGGGGGGGGGTGCAACTCAATGTTTTGTATACTCAGTGTAGATTTATGGTAATTAATTGTGAATATTAATGAATGGTAGTCATGATTTGATATATTGTAAATGTTACACTTAGAGAGTCCATACTGTAATGTCATAGTGCAGTACAGGCAGGGTCAGCTCAACAGCTGGCCAAATACTCACGCTGGCTAATCTCACCCTGCTTCCTGACATACCAACTGTACAAAGCAGCCCGTTTCTGGTTCTTCATGGGCGTGCCTTTGTTGAGGTGCTGGGAGAGATGGGACTGGTTGAGGCCTGTGGACTCTACCACCTCTCTCTGGGGGAGGTTATGCTGCTGCATATAGCTCTTCACCAGTTTTGCCACACGCCATGGATCCTCCCTATCACACACAGACACATACACACACAGACAAAACACATGCACATAAAGGGAGGGAGGGAAAGAGGGGGATGTTGACAATAAGAGATAAGGGGAAGCACAGTAGGGCGAAGTCCAGCTCTCTCCGGTCACTGGAAATAATACCCAGAAACATAGCCTTCTTGCTGTGACACAAACCTTAACGGCTAGCAATAGTACATAACATCGCTATTATGTATATTAAAATATACCAAAGCTTTATCTATGTTTGATACATTTTGATACTAAGGCATGATTGGTTAAGTTCTGTGTTTTCATGCTAGTTGTTGTAAAATTGCCAACTTTAAGCTATATACAATGAGCAGTTATACCATAATCTCAGATATTTGTTGTAGTTTGAAATGTGGTAAAAATTAAATGGCCTTCCAAGTTGTAGTAAATATTGACTAACATCTGTTCTCGCACACACACACACACACACACACCACACACACACACACACAGTAGTACACACAGCACATTTCTGTTCATCTTAACCCATGTAGTTCATTCAGAGATAGAAATGGCCAGAGAATAATGATGGCGTGGGTAATTAGTAACCAGGAAAGGAGGAACCCTCCTTTAAATTCACCTCAGAGGGCGAGAGCGATCTCACAAAGAGGGAGAGGGAGCAGGAGAATGAGGGAGGAAGGGGGAAGGGGGAAGTGGGGGAAGAAATTTGATAAAGACCAAGAAAATGAGTGAAAATGATACCAGGTAAAACTCTCACTTATTGGTACTCTTGTCTTGGTGAGAAAACATCAGGAAAAGAAAGAGAATGGAAAACGGAATCAAGTAACCACCCTAAAATGTATTTGATTTTAAATAATTTTTAACAAATTAGTTGTTTAGACATTGTTTTGAGAAATTAAAGCTTGTGTGAGAGAATAATAGCACAACAAAGGGATGTGGCTATTTTGTTGTTGTATGGGTGTGTGTATTAATAGTTGAAGTTTGATGAAATGAAGAGATTGATGTGTATGTGGTTAAGGAGAGGATAGGATAGGGCGGAGGGCAGAGATTTGGGAGCTACTTACTGCAGCAGTTGGTTGACCAGAGCCCTCTGTCTGGCTGCCTCCTCTGGGGCTAGTGCCTCCAGCTCCTGGAATATTGGGGGTGGAAAATCCATTTCTCCCTCTTCCGAACTCTCTCCATCTCCCCTGTCCCCCTTCTTTGTTCCAGGGGTGACCCTCTCTTGCTCCAGTTCTTCCAGTGCTTGGACCAGGACCTCCCGGGACAGTCCAGACCCCAGCAGAGCCCAGATCAGCTCGTTCTGGAGATTAGTCAGACGCCCAGGGCCGGGCCCTGCTCCCACTTTCCTCTCCTCTCCCTCCATTACACTGTTGCCTAAACCTTACCTCGCTAACACAACACACAGACTACGCAGGCCACAGTTCACAAACACACACACATTCACACACTAACACAGACACACTGCAGTCATGCTCTTACACAAAAGGCAGAGCATTTTGGCTTCTGGTGTCATTACTTTTCTGTCTTTCTTCAGTTCAGGAAAATATAAAGTTTGCTTTCATTTCATTTTCACCAGTTTGATTTTCTTCGCGTCTCGTTCTGAGATGTCTGGTTGAAGCCCTCCACCTGCTGTTATGCTTTCAAAGGTCCTTTTTTTTTTACCTTCTTCCTCCCCATGTGCTCTCTGTGAACTTTGTCCCCATCTCACTCCATTCCTAAAAGTGAGCAAAGTGCAGTCAAAAACAATAAATGAAAATAAACTTTTCCTGTCACATGCACATTCATACAGGCTCCTGTATAACACACAAAAACAATACATTCGTGAAAGGTTACAAAATAAGCTAACTGCATCTTAATACAATCATTACAAACTATGATATTCATTTTTTCAATATATTCAGAACTGACAATTATTTATGACACTTATAAATATTAATTTTAGGATCCAAAAAGGATGACAGCAAAATTAATCTTTGGCCTGCCTTGATGTAATTTATGGCTAGTATAACTATAAAAATGTAATTGTATTTGTCACATGCGCCGAATACAACAGGTATACTATTCTATTTAAAATAAATTGTCATGTAAAGGCCCAATGGAATGGATGTTGTAGCTTAACGCTTATCATGAACACATGATAGGTGTCTTTTGAGACATGTTTGGAATGAATTGGACAGAGAAAATTAAAGTAGGTGTTGTCCTGCACTAGAGGGCACTATTGTGTCATCCTAGACAGATGAGGTCTGATAGAGGTAGCTTTTAGATGCCAGACGTCTGCTGTATTATCTGCCATGATTTTGTCTAACTTTATGCTTACTTCTGAATCAGTAATACTTAAGAACCCCTGCATGTGGCATTGTAGTTATACAGTATTGGTAGTATTGCTTTCACAGTGTGGATTCAACTCCAATAACTCTCTCTCTCCCCTTCTCTCTCCCTCTTTCTCTCTTACCTTGTGCCTTCCACCAGTTCAGCCTATAACCTGCCTTCTTGTGTGGAGCTCTCTCCTCATCCCACCCTACCCCAGGGAAGATGGCATTGTACAGTATTTGAAAGGGGGGAAACTCAGAGAAACAGGGCTCCCTCTATCTCTCTGAGACACACTACTGCCCAGTAATTAAGTCCCATTGTGCCTTAGTTTGCACTGTTCAGAGGACAGCCTAGCGAGGGAAAAGGGGCAGGGTAGTGTGGCCTGTACTGCATTTTAATCCCATACAGTGCATTATATCACACATTCTAGCAGGCATTTGGTGTGAGAAAGTAAATATGCAGTTATGTAATTGTATTATTATATTTAAAAAAGTGTGTTTGCATGTTGTGTTAATATGTAACCTACTGTATTTTCTGTTTCTAGAAATAAAGAACCACAGAACCAGTTTACACTTTGTTTACTTGAAAAGGGAACAGAGCTACTGTTTTCCTGTTGTCCTCCTCATAGTCTCATTAGTCAGCCAACCTCTCTCCCTATTTCTGCCCCCTCCTCTCTCAGCATTGTGTCCATGCCGCCCCACCACCCCCCTCTACCCCCCACGCTATTCAACCCCATTGATCATGCATGCAGAAATTTAACACACGCCTTAGTTCCTGTCCGAATAGTCCCTGTCCCACTTTTGGAGATTCCTCTGCTGAGGACAGAGGCTGTGTAGCCTACGCTGGGTGTCTCCAACAACGTCCAACAACTCACCCAGTATAAACCTCATGGACACTTCACACACAAACAGAGTTTATCATCCAGAGCACAAACAAATAAACAGTTTCCGAACCAGTCAATAGTCATGGCAATAGGAATGTAAGCAAGTTTGGCGTTTCACATATTGAGCAATATTCTTGTTCTTATTGTCATCTGGAATTAGTTTAACAGCTTGTCATGAGTGAACCCCCTAATGGAACAAGCTGCGTGTGTAAAGGGGAGTTGAAGAACCAGAAGCTTGTATGATAATACAGTAGTTATGGTTAGTCCATTTGAAGTTTTAATGCAGATTAGACTTCCCAGAGTTCCCTCAACAGTCTTTCAGAGGCATGTGAATCAACAACATTGTTTACCTTTATCACCCTAGGCATTGGTGCTAATGTATTGCCATTGCTTGAATTATTAGAATGGCTGTTCTGAGAAGCGACATTGTGATCGGCCTCCAAACGGTTAACGAGTCACATGTTGAGTCGGTGTTGGAGAGGAGATTAGGTGGAGCTGGCTTTGGCACTAATTAAATACTTAAAACCCAGCAGTGAATGAGCAAGCACACTGCCCAAAACTACTTCCTATACAAAACACAACCCTCGTCAGGGGGTTATGGGGGGGGTGGGTGGTGGGTGGTGGGTGGATCGTGCCAGAGTGAGGGACTGTCTTACTGATGCTAGTGTTAGGAGTAGGTGAACCAAGGCCTGGAGACACTGACACAGAGTTTAAGATGATGTGGACACTGATATGATGGTCTGTCTTTCTAAGAACAAAGAACATCAACTAGGCCCAAAAGTTTCATTTTCTCAATCCATTATTAATTTATTTTGACAAAAAAGGGCCCATTTTCATGATAGCCTATACTGTAGTTGTACAGTGGTATGTTTTGTGAGATTGATTAAAAGTGGAGAGCAGATTTATAAAGGCATTGTTCTATATTTAGTAATGCAGTGGTCAGAAAGGTAACAAACAACTACTATACATGACCTACTGTGAAACAAAATAGAATTGTAAGCTTGTAGGCTGTACAGGGTTGGAATAAATATGGATTAGTGTGAGCGTCATTTGGTGTTAATGTTCACCAAACCTAGTAATTAGTTTTGTCTACTATGTCTTGTAAAGTTTTGCAGCAGCTTATGTCACCTGAATGAGTTGGGTGAACTCAAGCACATGTATTAGTCCTGTGGGCCTATGCCTGTAGTTCATTCAATCCTGTTATCCAACTGAATGTAGAGATGCTGGCACGTTCAATTTAGGATTGTTTCATTGCAAACCATTTGTCAAACTAATAAAAAAAGGGCTCTCTTTTCAAAACACCTGTTGATATAGAATCTCCGTTAAACCTATGGAGGGGGAGCACCCACAGTGGGGTTTGAACCAGCAACCCTGAGGTTATAGGGAGAGTGCACTATCTCCTGTGCCCTAGAGACAATTATCTTGGAAGAGGCCAGTACATTTTAATCTATCAAGGAGTGGGCACACAAGTTTAATAAACCCAATGCTTACAGATCGAAGCCAACTTACAAAAAGGCATAAGAAACTCTTGAAATATCCCATCACTGCCACCATTGTAGAGATTGAGGGGAAACAGCCATCATAGTCCAGTGGTCATGCAGTAACTGGGCAAGCTCCATCCCTCCTGTGGCATAAAGGCCCAAACCTCTTGGCAGAAGCCATAGTAGCACACCTTACACTTCTATTTCTATTTTGATATATTAATATGGCCAAGCTTATCACCTTAAACAGGTATGATATTTGGAGCCCACATCACAACAAAAAATGATAATTCCAATTATTTCATACAGTATTATCATTTATCCAAAATATAATACATTTATTGATATCTCTATTTGTATATTTTACAAATTGTAAGAAGTTGTTGTATTTATAAGCGTGCGTAAAATGTGCGTAATTTCGAAATAATTTATGGGATAGAGTGGTGCACTGCTAAGACGGATGAGGGGAACCAGCAGCACAGGGAGAGGAGGAGTCTACCAGCTCTCCTTGAGCCCGATATACTCCTCCCTTCTCTCTGCAACAGCCCGTTCCCCCCTTAAAACCCTTGGCCAAACCCCCGCCCCATCACTCCATTCTGCCTGTTTTTCCATACGGTACAGTCTGAACACACGGGCAAGGAATGGAGATGGAAAGAAGCCAGAGCAGCCTGTCCTCCACGGACTCCCCTCACGATCCCTGGTAAACTTACCTTCCCCCGTCGGCTCTACCTAGTCCTGAGATCGGATACACCTTCAAGACAAACCCAGGAGTTGAAAGAAACTGCATATTGGAGTATTGAGATGAAGGAGAGCATGCTCGCACTTTTTGTGTTGTTGGTGGCACTGCTCGTCTTCAAAGCGAGACCGCTCATTTTTGTGGACAGAAAATTTATATTTTGGTTTTAATAACGGTGTTATAACTTATAATAACTTATATAACGGGTCGACATTTCTAAATAATTTAACTGTTATCATTACCTAACATCAAAGCTTACATGTTACAGTTACACTTTCATGTTTTCTTTTCTTTCTTTTTTTTAGCAAAATGTTCATAGGCGGTCTCAGCTGGCAGACGACACAAGGTAAGCTTATTCTCGCCTCAAAACTTGATCGAACTTTAAGCCGTTTATTCTCTTATATAATTCTCAGTTATGAAGCTGCTTTAAAGACAAAGTGAGAGTTGGAAATAAGAATCTGTAAAAGTCATTGTTTTGATTCAAGATTTCTGAAAGTGATGAATGAGTTGTGCTACTTGTAGGCTACTACTCTCGATTGCCGTCTATATAAATTAAATCTGTTGTCTAATGCTGAAATCAAAGCCTCATTCAACACAGATCAGTAGCCTACACGGGGATATAATAAAGAATGTCAAGTTGAAAATAAACCAAGCCTAAAGTCATTCGAAACAACTACAACTGGCCTTAGGCTATAAATCCGTGAAAAATTTGTGGCATTTTGGAAAAGGAGTTTACACAGTTCTGATCAATAAACCTTGGCAACAGGCTATTATTGTTCAAGACAATAATTGCGCACTTATAACATAGAAAGATAGATTTTCTAGCATCCCTTGAGGGATGAGTGTTCTGTCATTGGATCATAATTGACTCTCTTTATGCACTATGTTGGTTGATGTAACTTTAAGGGAGTCTGTTCTGAATAGGCTGTCATTGTCAACTTTAAACATCCCTTATTTTATGTTCTAATTTCTGGACACTGGACAGTAGCATTGTTGATGTCTGAACACAATCACAGACTGCGACCATCAGAAAGTTTAACAATGGTGGCTACAATTTTGCCATAGTAGGCTATATGTCACACGCCACCTGCTGTAGGCTTATGCTACAGACATACAACCATTTTTTTTTTATCTCACAATTTGTTTTCTATTATTATTTCAGAGGGATTGAAAGAGTACTTTTGCAAGTATGGCGAGGTGAAAGAGTGCATGGTGATGCGGGATCCAGTTACCAAGCGCTCGAGGTGAGGGAGGCGTCCGCGGTGCAGCGCCCTTTCAGAAAAGCCCGCTTGGTCACAACACAACAGTTCAACTGCTAGTCATGACATAGGCCTAGTTCATTCATATTCAGATTATTATGTGTGTCGATAATTTGTGTTTGATGATTGTATATTTTGATATTTTTTTGAAGGGGTTTTGGATTTGTCACTTTTGTTGACCAGGCCGGTGTGGATTCAGTTTCAGCAGTAACCAGGCATGAGTTGGATTCAAAAACAGTGAGTTATTAAATCACGAAAAGTATTAATGTAGACTAGCATACTCTTCTAGTCTTATCCGTTCCATTTTACCCAATACTACAATACATGTTTCCACTCTCAAGAACTAACTAAAACATTATTGCATATGGCTGTAGCAGTTTTACCCATTTGAATAGTATTTTAGACATACACTACTTGTTTCTACTTTTTTCAAGTTCTTACATTATCTCTGGGAAATAAGTCGAATAGAAATAAAAAATGAAGTAAATATAGCTAGGCCTACATTATTGCCTTTACATGGCATTATTAAAGAAGTTGCCATAACTCACTTTAATTTAAACAAGACTAATAAACTAGGCTACTAGTAAACTACTTTTGAATGCTATTCCCAAGTGTTCTTCACACATGAAGTGTAATGGGATCTAAAATCTACATGTTGAACCATGGAGGAAAGCTCAGGAATAGACTGGGCTACAGAATGTGCTGTCTCTTTCCCTCACCCTCCCACAGTGAAATGGTCAAGAAAGTGTTACTCAGTGTCAATTTCCATGGTAACTGGGGGTCCCAGACAGGGTTGTGCTCAATAGCACACTTTGCTTCATAGCAAACTCATCATCAAACTTTCTGCATGCTGTTTTGTGTTTCAGTTCGCAAGTAATTTGTCCCTACTGTGAAAATTACCTCAATAACTGTCTTATGTGAACAAATCTATGAATGAACTTGTGCCTCTGCACCCTGAAACCAGTAATCTACAGATGTGATGTAGTTGGGGCAAGATAGTGATATTCCCAACATTGTCATATAGGTGCTATTCCATAGGGAGTGTCAGAATAACCACTACCATATGGAAGGGCATTATGTTTCAGACATAACCTGTTTCTATGTGTACATGTGCGTGAGGGAATGCGTGTAACTTGTGTTTGTAAAACTCTGTTGTGTGTGTGTGTCTTTGTCAGTAATGAATGTGGGTTGGTCTGGGAACAATGCTGCCCGTTGGTCGCCATAGGGACGGCTGAGTTCCCCCTTACTGGGTGGGAGTGGTGACGGCTGTGAGTAGATCAGTGATGGCTGGGGGTAGATCAGTGATGGCTGGGGGTAGATCAGGGTATTGAAATGTGTTGAGGCTCTTTCTTCCAATTTGTGTTTGGAGCGGGACACCATCTCAATATATCTACAGATACACACAAGGAAGATTTGTAGACACTTAAGAGGACACCACTCAGGGAAGGAAGGAAGGAATAAAAGGGGTCAAAGTTAGGGTGGAGCGCTTTATGGGATGGGAACGGTACAGTTTCAAAGTAGATTTAAAAAAGTCAGACCAAATCAAAAGTTACTGCAGCTGTCTGATTTGGCGTGATGATAGTTCACTTAGAATGGGGGCTTTAATGGTTTGTTCCCATGGCTTTTTTGTCTCCATGACACCTCCCTGAAAGAAAATGGACACAAAATCAACATATTTGAAAATGATCATTCCTGCGATACCAAACTAGCCAACAGTTTAAGCTTATAGCACAACCCTAGCGCAGTAATAGGTTAGATAAATGTGATGTCAGCTGGAGGGAGCATGGCTGAGTGTGGTTGGTAACAGGGTGGGACTGTGCTCAGCATGGATGGTGCTCTGTGGCATCTTTAGAGTGTGTGTGTCTGGCAAGGAGAAGGCTCAGTGACCAGCGGCAGGGGTGGGATGGTGAGTAGAGTAGGCTTTAGTTTAGAGAGAATACCCTGCCCCCTCTCCTCTCCTCTCTCACAGCCACAGGCAGGTTATCCTGTTAGAGAGTTCTCCAGTGGCAACAGAAAGAATGTGCCATGCTCTGACAAACTGAACTGCTCCAGGACAAGAATGGAGAGAGGTTTACGGGAGAGTAGAGGGCAACTATTCTCAGAGTTGGAGAGGAATTAATGGACTTTTATTTGTAGCTGCTATCACACTGTCTGCTAGTGACTTGAGTAGCCTATCTACCCATCTATGCAGAATTATTGTATTAAGTTGTTGTAAGATTATAGTAGCTCCCCATGGTGTCTACAACAAAATGTTATTGGGTCCTAGTTGACACAAGTTGACGGAGGGGGATGGGCTGGTTGGCTGCTATGGGGTTTTGATAGAGAGGGCCCAATCTGAGTGACGTTGCACTCTGCCTTAAAGGTTTAGAATAGTGTTTGAGGGAAAATGAGTTTTATAAGATATTATGTCATCCTACATTTCTCCAGCATAGCTTTAGCACAAGGATACTCCAATAGGCAAATATACAGTATATTGATGATAACAACAGTAGTTCAATCTCAAGTTACAGAGTGTTAAAGACCCCTGTAGCTTGTAGAACATATTCTGTCTAAACATGGAGAACTGTGTCAGTCGGACTCAGTACTGAATATGGATGTCATTGGTGCAGTCCCACACCTGCTATGCACCCACAAGGCAAGTGCTCAGTCCTAAGAAAATGAAAATATTAACCTGTCCTAAAAATTGTCCAGGTCAAATCAAAACAGTTTGAGACATCCTAAAATCAATAATTCTATTGATTATAGAATACGATGTTTCAGTTCACCTTAACGTGAAGAGACTAACATGCTGACCCAGGAGGAAGAGGAGGAGGAGGAAGGGAGGGATCACCCCATCTGTGATTAGTATGGATCTACAAAGCAGCTAATAGGATTGAAGGAAAAAAGCTTGGGTTGTTCTTCTGAGTCACAGATATTTTACTTGACAGTGTGTTTGACCCCTGAGTTGGTGTGTGTTGCTAACTAAGACCGGGTCGTGCACCTCACTAACTGTTGCCTATGGTTGGACAGTAATTGATCAATGGGATTGTTCTGATTTGATAAACCCCCTTGCCTTGTTGTTAGGCTTAGCTCTGTGGACAGTGGGGGTGAGCCTGGGTTACGGCCTGGCCTGTCTCTCCAACACCAACACCTCTGCCACGTTTAGCATGGTCCTCTCATACTGGAACTGTTACCATCTAATAAATATGTCATCATTAGATTTTTTAAAGCAGGGTGTTGTTCAATTTACATGATTATGTCTGTTACTTTGTCATAAATATAGAAAAGGGGGGCATTTAACTTTTTTTCATATCAATTCTCTATTCGGGTCATTCATATTGTTTTCTAAAATCCTTTTATTAAAAAGTTACCTCACCTGTCTAATGTCCGTATTTCCCCCCATGGATGTGTGCTGGTTGCTCTATGTTGATTTTGTCTGTTTGTGTGTGTCTGTTTGTTTGTTTTTGAATGTGCACAGGAGTGTTGGACATCAGGAGGGTTGGTGACCGGAGGTGACTATCAGAGTAGTCTAGAGACCATAGAACTAAACAGTAGACTCTGCATCCGATACACCATCCAGTCTAGAGACCATAGAACTAAACAGTAGACTCTGCATCCGATACTCCGTCCAGTCTAGAGACCATAGAACTAAACAGTAGACTGCATCCGATACACCATCCAGTCTAGAGACCATAGAACTAAACAGTAGACTCTGCATCCGATACTCCGTCTAGCCTAGCCTTCTCACTCTGCTCTATAGAACCTGCCGTGATGTCGACACTATACATGTAGACTAAACACTGTACTTTACTCTGGTAAACGCATGTGGTTTACTATAGAGGCTCTAGCTTTCTACTGTAGTTCTGCTCTACCCTGTCATGGTTACGGACTAATATAGTGCTCTTAGCACTGTACTGTCTTACTGTCTCGTAGCATAACAACAGTACAGCGTGGAGTAGTTTAGTCGTTCTTTAGTTCTGTTAGATCAGTATAGACTAATACTATAGCTAGAGGTCTCCAATTGCTGTACTATAGTCTCTATAGTTGCATATTTTTGTCATGGTGTAGTTATTCTTTATTCAATCTGAGCAAATGACTATATTGTAAATGTATGAATTCAATGGGTTTGGCTTTTGTGTGATACATTTCATGGTGAATCTACAATTGACCTGACAGTTGATGTAGTTGCATTGTTATTATATTCATTTAGTATTATTATCATCATAAAATGTCCAATATTTCAGCCTCTGCACTGTAAGTGATAGCTTAGCTCTCACGTTTACGGATGCTTTTAGAGCAGAGGTCAACACAGTGGAAGAACTGTGTGATGAAAACACTATGAAATGTTGGTTTTTAAATAGCGCACGAGATCATCATAAAGTCTTAGCGGGAGAGGGAGGCAAAAACAAACAAACACAAACAAACAAAATGAGTCTGATGTGCTGTCAGTGTGTGTGGTTGATGGTTCTCTCCTCTGTCTGCGTCCATCCATTCTCCCTCCTCGTCTTCCTCTTGTTCTGTGCTGTCGCTCCCTTTCTTAAGCTCACTATGTCTCTTTCTCTGTCCTTTTTTGTGGAGGTGAGATGTGTTTGTGATTGTAGTGCCTGTGTAAGATTCCAGGAGATCACATGTCACATGTTGGTGATGAGAGGAGGAGAGGGCTGTGGAAGGCAGACAGGCCGGAGAGGAGAGGCACCTCTGTGCCTCTGTCACTCCAACATTCCCACACATTCCACCGGCACAAGCACACCAATAAACCAGCACTTCTGAGGTTGGAGCAGTGTTCATTACATCTGATACCAACTCTGGCTAGTGCACAGTGTAGGCCAATGGGGTTATTGTTAGAATGAAGTTAAAATTGGAGTTACTTAGTTCCAAATCTACCAGCAGATTCTTTCAAATCAAAACATTTATTTGTCACATGCTTCGTAAACAACAGGTGTAGACTAACGTTGAAATGGTTACTTACAGGTCCTTTTCCAACAATGCAGAAAAGAGAACATTTCTTCAAAGAGAAACCACATTTTATACTCAACATTTTTTTCACCTTCTATGCCCCACCTTGTGGAAACAATTATCCCTCTATCTATCCTCTACTTGGCTTATTGCTCTAGCTCTCATAATGACCTATGTACTGGTGCAGCATTATAACCCAAACAACCATGCTAAGGAACCCTTACAGGATGAGGCAAGGAGCAGCACCAAAGAGACGATAACCATGGACTTGGTTCACACAGATTTACCTGATTGCTTGGGCTAGTTTATCTGTATTGAGCTGTGTGTATAAACAGGCCTTTCTCCTCTTAACTCCCTCCTCTAGATTGATCCGAAAGTTGCGTTCCCTCGTAGAGCCCAGCCCAAGGTGAGTGAGCCAGTCTAGTCATTATTTGTCAGGGCTTAGTCCTGTGAGTCCAGTGTGAATGACATTGCTAGGAGGGAGCAGGTTAGCCTGTGCTTGCTGTGTTTAGCTTTTCACATTCTATCTGGGCTAATGCCTTGTAATGAGATGAACATGACTGCTGCTGTGACATCACTGTGCTCCATACACTCTTATGTGATCAAGTGGCTTTTGTTAACACCTTATACAGCACAATAATGTACATTGTATATTCTCAAGAGCCTAAAGTGTATACGTAAAGTTCACCTGCATTAATGCTGATTGTGGTAGCAGAAGCAGTTTTCTACATAAGCAGTGCAATAGTATGTTAATAATGTACTGTACTGTTGGTCGTGATGGCATAAAGATCAACATAAAGTCTGACCATTTTGTGGTTATACATGGGCAGAGCTATTTCATCTGACTCCTTTATTTGTCATGCAAAGTGGTCTTTTAGGAGCTTTAGGGGAAATTGGAAACATGCCTGCTGGTGGTTTTTCCATTGGCACCTGAATTAATTTATAATTTAGACGAAACACATGAGAGATGATAACACAAGCATATGATGGACAATACCAGGCTACCCAACTACAGTCACCGTTAATGGTTCATCTTAATCCATGGTGTTATCACAGTTACTCATTCATTAATTCATTCTCCATCCATTAATAAACTGACCCATTTCCCCTTGCAGCTAGTGACTCGGACCAAGAAGATCTTTGTTGGAGGTCTGTCCGTGAACACGACCATCGAGGATGTCAAGGCATATTTCGACCAGTTCGGAAAGGTAAGCAGCATGTGGGCTAGTGTTGATATTGAAATGTGAAGATCTTTATTTGTTTATTTTGCTAGCTAGGTAGTTAACGTTAGCTAGCGCTAGTCGGTTGTACCGGCCACAATCTTTTTTTTAAATGGTGTGCCAACATTTTTTTTTTTATCGTTATAAGTCGTGATACATATACAGTGCATTTGGAAAGTATTCAGAACCCTTGACTTTTTCCACATTTTGTTATGTTACAGCCTTATTCTAAAATGGATTACATTGTTTTTTCCCCCTCATCAATCTACACACAATACCCCATAATGACAAAGCAAAAACAGGTTTTTAGACATTTCTGAATAAAAAATTAATACAAATGAAATATCACATTTACATAAGTATTTAGACCCTTTACTCAGTACTTTGTTGAAGCACATTTACAGCGATTACAGCCTCATAGTCTTCTTGGGTATGACGCTACAAGCTTGGCACACCTGTATTTGGGGAGTTTCTCCCATTAGTCTCTGCTGATCCTCTCAAGCTCTGTCAGGTTGGATGGGGAGCGTCACAGCACAGCTATTTTCAGGTCTCTCCAGAGATGTTCGATCAGGTTCAAGTCTGGGCTCTGGCTGGGCCACTCAAGGACATTCAGAGACTTGTCCCGAAGCCACTCCTGCATTGTCTTGGCTGTGTGCTTAGGATAGTTGTCCTGTTGGAAGGGGAACCTTCGCCCCAGTCTGAGGTCCTGAGCGCTCTGGAGCAGGTTTTCATCAAGGATCTCTCTGTACTTTGCTCCGTTCATCTTTATCTCGTTCCTGACTAGTCTTCCAGTCCCTGCCACTGAAAAACATCCCCACAACATGATGCTGCCACCACCATGCTTCACCATAGGTATGGTATTGGCCACGTGATGAGCAGTGCCTGGTTTCCTCCAGACGAGACACTTGGTATTCAGGCCAAAGAGTTCAATCTTGGTTTCATCAGACCAGAGAATCTTGTTTCTCATGGTCTGAGAGTCCTTTAGGTGCCTTTTGGCAAACTCCAAGCGGGCTTTCATGTGCCTTTTACTGAGGAGTGGCTTCCGTCTGACCACTCTACCGTAAAGGCCTGATTGGTGGAGTGCTGCAGAAATGGTTGTCCTTCTGGAAGGTTCTCCCATCGCCACAGAGGAACTCTGGAGCTCTGTTAGAGTGACCATCGGGTTCTTGGTCACTTTCCTGACCAAGGCCCTTCTCCCCCGATTGCTCAGTTTGGCCGGACAGCTCTAGGAAGAGTCCTGGTGGTTCCAAACTTCTTCCATTTAAGAATGATGGAGGCCACTGTGTTCTTGGCGACCTTCAATGCTGCAGACATTTTTTGGTACCCTTCCCCAGATCTGTGCCTCGACACAATCCTGTCTCGGAGCTCTACGGACAATTCCTTCAACATCATGGCTTGGTTTTTGCTCTGACTTGCACTGTCAACTGTGGGACCTTATATAGACAGGTGTGTGCCTTTCCAAATCATGTCCAATCAATTGAATGTACCACAGGTGGACTCCAATGAAGTTGTAGAAACATCTCAAGGATGATCAATGGAAACAGGATGCACCTGAGCTCAATTTCCAGTCTCTTAGCAAAGGGTCTGAATACTTATGTAAATAAGGTATTTATGTTTTTAATTTTTAATACATTTGCAAAAAAATTCAGAACCAGTTTTTTTCCTTTTTGTCATTATGGGGTATTGTGTTTAAATTGATGAGGGAAAAAAATAATTTAATTGATTTTAGAATAAGGCTGTAACGTAACAAAATGTGGAAAAAGTGAAGGGTTCTGAATACTTTCTGAATGCACTGTAGAATCGCAAAACATGTTGTATCTGCACCTAAGTATTGTGATAATGTTGTAGCTTGATGTCCCTGGCAATTCCCAGCCCTAGTACAGTGGTTCCCAAACTGTGGGGCATGCCCCCCTAGAGTCGGCAGGGCGGGGTGCGGGGGTCCAGCTTTCAACGTACTTTTGAAAGTTGTAATAGTAGAATGCACAAGGTGCAATTTCGAAATTGGGTATTACATCATCAGTTTTCCTCTTTTCATGTCAGTCATTGCATACCTTTGATATTTGAGTGACTCAAACATTACAACAAAATCTTTGGGCTAAAAAACTTTAGCTGACATGGGCTAGTTGATCTGGACATTTCTGACAAGTTATAAATAGCTCTCTAAGATTTTGTTGTAATGTTTGAGTCACTCAAATGTCACATGAATCCACATTAGACATTGCAAAATGTATAGAATTGCAAGAAAATTTGCTTTAAAACTGCACAATTTTCTCTGCACCCCATCACAAAATGTGTAGAATTGCAGGATATAAGCTTTAAACCTGCAAAATGTCCTCTCTGCCAACAAGAGGGGTGTGAACAGTTTGTGTTATGAACAGTGCCCATAGAAATAGACGTGGCGGGTGCGCAGGGGGGCGGGTGCGGGATGTTCCTCAAAAGTTTGGGAGCCCCTGCCCTAGTAAACGTGTGTGGATCTCATAGCCATTAAAACCAGTAGATAGTAATAGCGCTGACGTCATCCACGTATTCCTATGGGAAACTCCCGATGGCGCATGAAGCCGGAAGTATTTGAATTTGAAGGGTGCCATATTGCTGAAAGGCACCAAAAAATCGCTAAATATCATGGTGAAAGTGGCCGTAACTAGCAAAGGATCATGGTCGATGTAGTAATTTTCATCAAATGTAGTACTCAGAATAGATCACTATTTAATTAAATATCTCGATTTGTAGCGAACTTTAAAATAATTCACCTTGGGGATCGAACAAAACGGTCGTCTACATTTTGCCCGTTCTGCCGATCGTAATTTACATATGCTTTCTAGGGCAGACCAAGGCTTTTGGCACCGCTAGTTTCTACGCAGTAGCCGACCAGCAGAGCTCCAGACTGGACACTGAACCTGGTGGATCTGTTTCTCAGACTTTGTTGTTGAGGGGAGGAGTGAGTGGATATGAGATGAGTGTGATGTTGCATCCTCCTCCATGGCAGTGTTTTCCTCAACACATCTTTGTTGTTTAGATAAAACTGATTGCTGAGGTAAAGGTAAAAATTAAGTGGAATAGAAGAGTTGCTTTGGAAGGAAGGAGAGTTACTTGTGGGAGGGGTGGAGGAGAAGAGTGATAGAGAGAGTAGAACCAGAGTGGAGAGGCTTAGGGAGGTATGAAGCACTAGGCTAAGTTAGGGAAAATAGGGAGGAAAAAGTTTTGGAGAGGGAGTGAGTATTGCAATGGTGGGGAGGGATTATCAGAATCTGAATTAATCTGATGTAACAGCTGCTTCTACCCCAACCCCCTCCTGGCCCGTTACCGTGGTGACCCGGCTTGCCCATTGTCCCCAAGTAATTCAGCGGGCAAGGGGTGTTGTGTTGAGGGTGGGGGGTGTGTCAACCCAGGAGTTGTGTAACAATAACACTCATCGACCAATGGTCAAAACAGACCCAAACCAACATACTTTTCACTTCCAGTCTGTCTTCAGTTCATAGATATTTATTTTAATATCCATAGTGTACTCAGTTTTTACTCTTCCCACCATAGATTCCAAGGGCTTTGAAGTGCAGACTGGAGAGAATAAATGAAGGGTGAGTGAGAAAAAGAGAGGGGGGGGGGGGGGAACTAGGCCAGAGAGATGGGATGCAGGGATTTAGTGGGACTATTATGTATTTGAACAAAGCTAGGCAAATATGTTGTTAGTTTGTACAGGAGTTCAGTATTTACAAGGAGGTGCGCTGTGGTGCACTTTTACTCCTCTGTTGAATCTTCAAAATGTTCTTACTTTTTGTTGACACTGTACCTATTTTAAACAGGCAAAACTTGAAATAGTGGCCGCAGGTAACCTACGGACGTAGGTAAGGTGCAATTCAATAGGAAATCAGATAAACCAATGAGCCTGGATGCTAACTAGATTAGCTTTCAACACCAGTAATAGGCTGAGGCAAAGCTCATTTATGTAGTTTAGTCAGCCATTAGTCAGTCTAGTCTAGTCAGTCAGGGCAGAGTTTGATTATATAATATTACATTCAAAGTCTTGATAGTTGAAATGGTACTTCCTGTATCTATCACATACTATACTATATGTGACACATGAAGTGCTTCACTCCCAATCATAAAACAGCATGAATGGAATGAGAGAGATAGAGAGATGGATGGATTGAGAAATGTAGGCTCCAGCCATCCATGGAAGTTCCGGATTAGACTGCCTCACTGGACCTTTTGTATTCTGTCCTGCTCTGGACAAGGGGGTGGAGAAAGAGATGGGTAGAGAATGACAGGGAGGATGAGCGGTGGAAGAGGGAAATGTTGTCCAGTGCGCCATTAAAATGTCCCGTATTTGAAATATCTAGCTTTAAAGGACAGTTATTGACTTAGAAACATTTAGTTAAATGAGGACATTATTGACGTTTTAACTTTTAATTGCACTGGGTGCTTGTGGTGAATCTCTGTTGATTATTCTATGGCACATGTGAATAACATATCTTAAGTGTCAGTTCTGCCTTCTTGCAAGTTGTAGATTTCAGCATATAATTCAGCTTCTATTTCAGTACAGTTTAGTGGTGTAAACCGTGGAGTGACGTTGTCTGTGGTGTTCCATTGCTGTGTCATGGGGCTTGGCCTAGAAAGAGGCAGTCCTGGTTAGGGAGACAGGACGGGTGATAGGGAAATGTCAGAGTGGAAGGAGTCAGTGATTTGAGAGGGCTAAGACCAACAGGTCTTATTTCACACTGGCTGGAGGCGCTCCTCCCTCACCCTTGACCTTTCTGCGTGCAAGCTGCCCAATGATGTCCCCAAGCACGAACACACACACACACTCTGACACACACACACTCACTGACACTAACACAATGTACCAGTTCTGGGTGGAACCATATAGGCGTGTGAATGGTTGTGACAAAAAGTTAGGTGGAACCATGTGCACCTGTCAATGGCTTTATTACAAACTCAAACTCATCAGATATGGAAAACACAGATTCATTTAGGAGTTTATTTGAATATAGGAGTTTATTTGAATTATAATAGGTGTGTGATATTTCATGCTTTTTTATTAGATTTTGTATTGGTCCGTGTTCAGTTGAAGGAGATACCTGGGTCTTTGCACTGTGAAGGGGGACAGAGAGGGAGAGAGAAAGGGCACAAGGAGAGGAGGAATTATGGCTGGCTGTGCCAACAGACAAAGCCTCCACACCTCTTTGTTCTCTTGCTCCCATTCTTTGTCTCTCTCTGTTCTCCTCCCTCCCCATTTTGTCCCATACTTTCTATCTCCACCTCTATCTCACAATACTGTATCTTCTCTCTCTCTCTCTCTCTCTCTCTCTCTCTCTCTCTCTCTCTCTCTCTCTCTCTCTCTCTCTCTCTCTCTCTCTCTCGCTCTCACACACACACTCATCTCTACCTCACCATGGTCTGTACCCGTATTCTCGCCCCAGTCCCTCTTCCTGTCATCAAACACTATACTTGCCCACATTTTTACCTTATTGTACCCCCTACCACTCTCTCTGTTTCTCTATCTCTCTCACTCTGTCTCTCTCTCACACACTTTCACACATTCTCTCTCTCTCTTCACAAATAGTGCTTGTTGCCCGATAAAGCTCTTTAAGAGAACTTCTTGCACAATTGCCATGGGAAGGGCAAACTTTCGAAAGTAGGGGGAACGAGGGTGGATTTTTCGGAGAGACTGCGACAATGCAGTTCAGAGGCAGGAAATCTAACAAAGAGAAACAGTGAAGGGTTTCTGATTTTGTCGTGAATCAAAACCTTTTCTAGCGATCATCTTGTGTCCATTCATTACAAATGTCCCCTCTTAAGGTTTTTTCAGTTTTTTTCTTCTTATCCTCTTCTGTGCTCCCCTCCCTCCTTCCCTCTCCTCCTTTGTAACCCCCCCCCCCCCCCCCCCCCATTCTGCCGCTTCTGTCCATCTGTTGCTGAGCCTCCCTGCAGAACTTGAGAAGGGATGAGGTCAGACAATATGGTGCGAGCATGCGTTTCTTGAGGTGATATGTATACAACTCTGTGTTTGTCTCCTCTAGGTTGATGATGCCATGCTCATGTTTGACAAGACCACCAACAGACACAGAGGTGAAACTCCATCTCTGTATCCTCAACAAAAAATACATTTACATTTTAGTCATTTAGCAGACGCTTTTATAGTTACTGCATTCACCATAAGGTAGCTAGGTAAGACAACCACATATCACAATCGGAGTAAGTAAAACTTTTCTCAAGAAAGCAACTATCAGCAAAGTCAGTGCTAGTAGGATACCCCCCCCCCCCCCCCCCGTAGGCTGAGCAGGAAGAACTGAGCAGGAGGAGAGGAACGAGGCTAGGCTAATTAGTCCGTTAATCGGGATCAGGATAAAGCCTCCTTAAGCTCCTCCTCCCCACCCTGGGACTGATCGATTATGACAGCCCACCAGCTTTACTGGGCTGAGGGAGGAGGGGAGGTTCGTTGGCCTAGCCAGGAGGGATGGGAGGGAGGAGGGGATGAGCCAGGAACAGCGCCCCAGAGGGGGGAGGGTGCCAACATTCTAAGCAGTTATTACAGGACCTAATACAGGAGGTGGTTAGCAGTAGTGCATTAGCCCCACACTCTAACCCCCTGGAGACAGTAGAAGGGATTTACCCAAACTTGGGTCTGAGATGTTCAATAATGGGAACAAGGGCTTTAATCCATTGTGTCGTGCACAATACTTCATGAGTTGACCTTCCTCACATACATTATTTGTATTTTGTCTACTCCAGGATTTGGCTTTGTCACGTTTGAGAATGAGGACGTGGTGGACAA
This sequence comes from Coregonus lavaretus, assembly GCF_964263955.1. Classification (NCBI taxonomy): domain Eukaryota; kingdom Metazoa; phylum Chordata; class Actinopteri; order Salmoniformes; family Salmonidae; genus Coregonus; species Coregonus lavaretus. Next base: position 20,894,665 of record NC_140001.1, on the reverse strand, counting down.
AGTGTGTGAGATCCACTTCCATGAGATAAACAACAAAATGGTGAGCTAAGAAGGCCGTAAATCAATCCTTGGTAATTTATACACAATGTTATTGTGAGAGGTGTAGTTGTTGACTGTTTGTCCCCCTCGTGTGTTTCTGACAGGTGGAGTGTAAGAAGGCTCAACCCAAGGAAGTGATGTCACCCATGGGCTCGGCCAGGGGGCGCTCTCGGGTGATGCCCTATGGCATGGACGCTTTCATGCTGGGCATCGGCATGCTGGGTAAGCTCATAGTAATGTCAACGATGATGATGTGGCCCCTTATATCTTGTTACCCCATATCGTCAAATGACTGTGGAACACTGTAAAGAATCTTCTCGTAATATCATATTTTACATCAGGTGGAGATCATTTACCACAGAAAGTACAACCGCCAGGGGACAGATGTCATACTCTTTATAACATCATCTCCCTTTAATAAGATAATTCCATGCTTGAGCCTGCCAACTGAAAAGTCTATTAAAACATGTAGTACCAAATTAGTTTAAGCGGTACCCTGGAATTTATGCAATCTATGGTCTTAGGGTAAAGTAGTGCTTGTATGTGTGTAATATTGATATTTATGAGACCTATAATAGGATTTAGTGGTTAAAGGGATAGTTCACCAAATGACACATTGTTTCATTACCGTGTAAGCAGTCTATGGACAAGGTATGACAGAAATCCATGCTTTGGCTTAGTTTCCCTGGCACTGTTTCCAAATGCTAACGTTTTAGCATTTGTGGCACAAATCCCATTGAGGTTATGGTACCGATATTAGCATTTTTCACCAATACATGGATTGCTGTCATACCTTATCCAAAGACTGCTTACAGGGTAAGGAAACCAACATGTCATTTTGTCATTTGGGGTTATATGACATCTACTGTTCAGTCTGAGAACTGCAATATTCACAATGACATTGGCAGGACAAGGGTAATTATAGGCAAGGGTACAGTTGTTAAGTTAGTTCAACTGTGGGCCGAGCATACATACACAAAATATCCTATTGGCTGATCTAGAGAATGTAATTGACTGTATTGTTTCTATGAACCTGTTGTTACATTGACAGTATCCTCTTTCACAGGCAGGGGGCAGCACTGTTTCACTCAAACACAGACCCATGACTGTCCTTTCACCATAGGTTACCCAGGGTTCCAGGCAGCTACGTATGCTAGTCGAAGTTACACTGGTATCACCCCTGGATATACCTATCAATTCCCTGGTAAGAACCTACTCCACCCATTCATACTGCCTTGAGTCAATCATGGCGTTCCCTGGACCGTCACTGAGTAGTAGAGGAGTCCAATCATTTGATGATGGTTGTGTAATTCGTAGGGTTTATTCATTTTCACTTGGTGTGTGTTTAGACTCGTCATACTGTAAATAGCTCCCACAAAACACAGACAAACTATTTTACCAATACACAAACTCATAAAGCACTCTGTGTGTGTCATTGGCTGCTTGTAAATATCAGGGAGTGGAATTACATATGCTTTGCATGCTTTTTGTGTGATTGTAAGTGAAAGAGAGAGAGTGGGTGTGTTTGTGAGGGGCAGTATATTCTTAATCCATCCTAACGTATTAGGCTTGTACAACCAGTTAAGCGAATGAATTCTTCTGCTAAGTCAATCTGCCACTTCCCATTCCCTCTCTTCTTTCATTCCTTCCTCTTACTCCATCTCTCCAGCTCAGTGTTGTGTTCCCCTGTTGTCACCCTAGTTGTGTGTTCTCTGCAGGTGTGTGTGTGTGTGTGTGTGTGTATGGATGAGTGTGTCCCTTGCCTCGCTGGTGGTGTGTTTCAACAGCACTCTGATGTTTTTGTTCTAGAATTCCATTTAGAGAGGACCCCCCTTCTGACATCATCCCACCCCCCTGAGCTCACAGGTCAGTCCCTCCTCTGGCCTTTACAAGCAGCATGCTGTCAGTCTGCTACACACCCCTTTACTGTGCTACAAACCAGTTATTACACAGTGACACCAGTTATTATGCAGTAATTACACACTACAGAGTCGTGGGTTTGCTCTCATCAGTGTTTTTGTTAATGTACCTTGCATCACTATGTAGCTCCATATGTTAGAGTTTGACATGATGTCAATGATTTTAAAAAAAATCTGACTGACTTGTCTAGAGAGGTCATGTCTGTTTTTCTAGCCTGAGCTGGATTTGTAACCTGTTGTACCTCCTCCTCCCTGTCATCCTCAGCCATTCCTCTGTCGGCATACGGACCAATGGCAGCAGCGGCAGCAGCAGTAGCTAGAGGTATGAGGCAGTGGTGGTCGGGCCTTTTAAGATGAGGGAGGACGATTATTTTCATGAGCATGACCTTATTTCTCTTACAGCATATTGAATGACTGTCATTCATATTCCATTCACCCAGCTCAATGTAACATCAATAGGTTAAGGCTACTACATGATACTCAGATTGCTACAACCTAGCCATCAAATTAAAGTTTACAATGTACAGTGGGGAGAACAAGTATTTGATACACTGCCGATTTTGCAGGTTTTCCTACTTACAAAGCATGTAGAGGTCTGTAATTTTTATCATAGGTACACTTCAACTGTGAGAGACGGAAATCCAGAAAATCACATTGTATGATTTTTAAGTAATTAATTTGCATTTTATTGCATGACATAAGTATTTGATACATCAGAAAAGCAGAACTTAATATTTGGTACAGAAACCTTTGTTTGCAATTACAGAGATCATACGTTTCCTGTAGATCTTGACCAGGTTTGCACACACTGCAGCAGGGATTTTGGGCCACTCCTCCATACAGACCTTCTCCAGATCCTTCAGGTTTCGGGGCTGTCGCTGAGCAATACGGACTTTCAGCTCCCTCCAAAGATTTTCTATTGGGTTCAGGTCTGGAGACTGGCTAGGCCACTCCAGGACCTTGAGATGCTTCTTACGGAGCCACTCCTTAGTTGCCCTGGCTGTGTGTTTCGGGTCGTTGTCATGCTGGAAGACCCAGCCACGACCCATCTTCAATGCTCTTACTGAGGGAAGGAGGTTGTTGGCCAAGATCTCGCGATACATGGCCCCATCCATCCTCCCATCAATACGGTGCAGTCGTCCTGTCCCCTTTGCAGAAAAGCATCCCCAAAGAATGATGTTTCTACCTCCATGCTTCACGGTTGGGATGGTGTTATTGGGGTTGTACTCATCCTTCTTCTTCCTCCAAACACGGCGAGTGGAGTTTAGACCAAAAAGCTCTATTTTTGTCTCATCAGACCACATTACCTTCTCCCATTCCTCCTCTGGATCATCCAGATGGTCATTGGCAAACTTCAGACGGGCCTGGACATGCGCTGGCTTGAGCAGGGGGACCTTGCGTGCGCTGCAGGATTTTAATCCATGACGGCGTAGTGTGTTACTAATGGTTTTCTTTGAGACTGTGGTCCCAGCTCTCTTCAGGTCATTGACCAGGTCCTGCCGTGAAGTTCTGGGCTGATCCCTCACCTTCCTCATGATCATTGATGCCCCACGAGGTGAGATCTTGCATAGAGCCCCAGACCGAGGGTGATTGACCGTCATCTTGAACTTCTTCCATTTTCTAATAATTGCGCCAACAGTTGTTGCCTTCTCACCAAGCTGCTTGCCTATTGTCCTGTAGCCCATCCCAACCTTGTGCAGGTCTACAATTTTATCCCTGATGTCCTTACACAGCTCTCTGGTCTTGGCCATTGTGGAGAGGTTGGAGTCTGTTTGATTGAGTGTGTGGACAGGTGTCTTTTATACAGGTAACACGTTCAAACATGTGCAGTTAATACAGGTAATGAGTGGAGAACAGGAGGGCTTCTTAAAGAAAAACGAACAGGTCTGTGAGAGCCGGAATTCTTACTGGTTGGTAGGTGATCAAATACTTATGTCATGCAATAAAATGCTAATTAATTACTTAAAAATCATACAATGTGATTTTCTGGATTTTTGTTTTAGATTCCGTCTCTCACAGTTGAAGTGTACCTATGATAAAAATGACAGACCTCTACATGCTTTGTAAGTTTTTTTTTTTTTTTTTTTAAGTAGGAAAACCTGCAAAATCGGCAGTGTATCAAATACTTGTTCTCCCCACTGTATATAGCTTAGTCGGGGTCTCAACATACTGTTGAGAGTTAGAATAATAGGATGCACAAGGTGCAATTTAGAAATGTGGTTGTGCATCAGCAGTCACTCAATTAGCCCAGCTAAAATGTTTTTGATTGGTAAGTTAGTCTAGCGGCCAGCTATCTTAACTTGTAGTAAGCATGGTCGAATTACCGACCGGCATTGATCATCAGTTATCATATTATAACTGCAAACATTTGCCTCCACCCTATGGCAAAATGTATAGAATTGCAGGAAAGTAGCTGTAAAACTGCACATTTTTCTCTCCACCCCATGGCAAAATGAGTAGAATTGCATGAAATTAGTTATAAAATTGCTAAATCTTCTCTCCGCCCCATGGCAAAATGTGCAGAATTGCAGGAAATTAACTTTTAAACTATTTTTTTAATTTCTCTTCGCTGTCACGAGGGGGGCCGCTAAAATGTACTAGATTCATTCTCTGATCCTTTGATTGGGTGGACAACATGTCAGTTCATGCTGCAAGAGCTCTAATAGGTTGGAGGACGTCCTCCGGAAGTTGCCACTATTACTGTGTAAGTCTAAGGAAGGGGGTGAGAACCATGAGCCTCCTAAATTTTGTATTGAAGTCAATGTACCCAGAGGAGGATGGAAACTAGCTGTCCTCCGGCTACACCATGGTGCTACCCCAGAGTGTGATGTTGAGGCTACTGTAGAACTTAATTGTAAAACAGTGTGTTTTAATTAATCATTTGGTAACGTGAATATATTTAGTATAGTTTTATCTAAAAAGGATAACTTTTTTAATGTTTCACTATTTTTCTGAAATTCACTGAGGAGGATGGTCCTCCCCTTCCTCCTCTGAGGAGCCTCCACTGGTATGACTTGAAACCTCTTTCATCTTTATCTCTGTCAGGGTATGACTGAATGGAGAAATTGTCCGTTTGTTGTACAGTATTTCTTCTGTGTACTTAATTGTGTGACTGTCCACTTATTTGCATCTGTATTTGGTATTTTAGGCTCTACCCCCTCTCGTTCGGGGGGGTTCCTGGGCACCAGCAGCCCTGGGCCAATGGCAGACTTATATGCAGCAGCTAGTCAGGAGTCTGCTGTCAGCAGCTACCTCAGCGCTGCAAGCCCCTCCCCAAGCACTGGGTTCGGCCATAGTCTGGGGGTAAGACACAGCCCTTATCACGTAGGTATTTTAGACCCTATTAATTTTTGGTAATGCAAACTATCTGTTCAGTTTGTCATAGGAAGAATATCTATGTTACATAGCAGTGCTTGTAAGATGTTGATCTTGGCACGTGTTTAAAGATCGAGTGTAATATCAAATCAAAGTTTATTGGTCGCATACACAGATTTGCAGATGTTATCGCAGGTGCAGCGAAATGATTGTGTTTCTAGCTCCAAGAGTGCAGTAATACCTAGCAATACACATATAATCCAAAAAGTTAAAAGAAAGAAATGTTGAAACCAATCCAATTAACAATCCAAATGCAATCTATGCATATGTACACAGGATTTATACAAGATATACTAGGAATGATATGTACAGCGTGTTAGAGTGAACTATGTCAAGAATCCAGAATATAAATATATATGCGGTGTGTATAAACAGTGAACTAAAATGCAATGTACAGTAGTAGAAATATTAGAATGAGCTATGTCAAGAATACAGTGTATAAATACACAGTACAAAACCCCATAGCAAAATGGATAGAATTGCATGAAATTAGCTTCCGGACCAGAGTTCGGAATATAAAGAATATATATGAGAATGGTGTGTATAGACAGTATGGTCAGTATGTGAATAGAAAAGGTGTGTATAGCATATAGAATGAGCCTTGACAAGAATACATGATACACATATAAAGTGCGTAAAACAGTATGTAAACATTATTTAAGTGTCCAGTGTTCTATGTACATAGGGTAGCGGTCTCTAAGGTGCAGGGTAGAGTACCGGGTGGTAGCCGGCTAGTGACAGTGTCTCAGTGTCCATTCCTTTGTTATGACTGTATGAGCATAAGATTCTGTCTGTCATTGTGTGACTTTTAAATGAGAGTCTATCTATACTGTCTATTTTGACAGACTTTGCTGGCACATTTGGTGAGGGTTGTGTTATTGTATTGTTGAGTGTGATATTGGTGATGTTGAGGGTGTTGGTCGTTGTGTTGTGATGACTGGGCGCTCCCTCTAATCTCTCCTGTGTGTCTGACTGCTCTCTACAGGGCCCTCTGATTGCTACGGCTTTCACTAACGGCTACCACTGAGAGAGTGAGTCTGCTGCTACACCACCAACAGGATCACATACTCAGAAGAGTCATGTTCCATTCAAATGAATCACTCTAATTGACTGTACATTTATTGTAAGGAATGTATAGATATGTTGTCTAATAGAAACATGGAAATAGAATAAACATGGTCTCTATTTCTCTGCAGGTCTGTGACCTGAGAGATGGAAGGAGTTGAAGCTGCTTTGAGCTGATCTGACATGTCTCTCTATGGTTACTCCTCTCTGGCTGTGTGACCATGCAGTTTGAACCCTGACCCTTGACCCCTGATGTCCCTTCCCCTCCTCCCACTGAGTATCTCTCTTCTTCCTGTGTTCTGTCTTAACATCACCTACTGTCTAACATGTTACTGTATTTAGCAGAAAGGAACAACAACCTTTAAAACGTTTCTGCTTGTATTAGAAAGACATGCAGATAATTCTAGCTACTTTTTTCTTTTGTTTTATTTCACTTAAAAGTTTAGTGAAAATTGTAATGTAATCTCATATGTCTTGATTCTTTGTTTTGATTTTTGGTACATTTTTGTTCAGAAGGTGTTTTATTGAGAGGCGGAGAGGGAGAAAGAGTGATCTCCAGGTACGAAATATGTGAAGGACTGGAGCAATACTTTCTACTGAATAAGTGTATATTTGTCTTTTAGTTCATACTGAATTTTAACAGAACATTTCTGATTAATAAATCAAATTTTTAAAATGTATTACAATGTTGACAAATGCATGTCTTGGTAGGTTTTTAGCAAACATTTGTTATACTAATAATGATCAAAGTAACAAAATTGATAATCATGAGTCTATTTCCAGTTAGATTGAACCGTGCGATGTCTGTTTTTGTAAAATATTGTAAATATAACTGTCTTTTGGATTCTGCAAAAAATGAACGGTGTTGGGAGGGCAGGGGGAAATGGTGAGATGGTATTTGTTTTCAGCAGATGGTTTTGTAGTTTCATTTATCCTGTTCAGTGTTGGAAACCCAGACTGTTCCATATCATAGTATCATAGAAACGGGGGGCCAGTCATTATCACAGTGTTTCTGTCAGTCAGTTTTATAATTCCCTTTCCACTGGACAACATTCATGACACTAACATTAAGTTATGATATAGTTTTATGGGAGGGTTTATGTGCTGGTTTATTACTGATGTATTTGTTTGATTCATAATATTTAGTTGTCTGAGTTGTGAGACTGGCCCAGGTCTGTCAGAGTGAAAGGGTTTTCTCCTATACTGTGAATTCACCCAGGAATCCCTTTTATCAGCACTGGGAGAGAGAAAGCTTGAGATGTTACATTAACGTGGGGGACGCGAGTGTTGGGATACTACTTTAATATGAGAAAAACTAGCTGTTTCTTTCCTCATTACTTGGTACTGTGTTATTTTATTGTTGTTTTAGAATTATCATTTTTAATATGTAATGGTTGTAAAGGAAAATGAAGGACAAGTATGCAGAAAGTCGTAAAACAGTTTCACAATGGTACGATTTCACGACTAAATTCTTCTGCAGATTGTGTTGATGCGAGTGAGTGCGCGTTTGTGTGTGTGTGTGCATTGTATGGCTATATGTGGTCACACTTATTGGCATCAGGTGTGAAACATATTGTCAGGGAATGGATACATTGGTGGTAAATGTGAATTTATTACTGCTATTTTTGTTTGTTACTGAACTTCCTTGTCTCTGTCGGTGTGTGGAAGGGATTTGTTCATTCCGTTCATTGCTAAATTAACATTATCTCAGAGGTGGTCCTGAGGCTCTTCCATGATGAGATTGTTTGTATTTCTCAACCCCTCCACACTGACAGAGACACTACATATCTACTGGGTGATTCAGACTGTAGCCATGAAACTCATAAGAAGCAATATACTTTTTAAAGAGAACGCAATCATTTTGTTCAGAAATGTTACGTTGTTGCACTGGGAGGTCAAAATAAAGTGTTTAATGTTATGGTTAGTTTAAGAAAAAGAGGCGCTGTCAATTTCTATCACCAAGTTGTAGATTTTGATATTTTTCTAAGCCTGCTGATTGCCACGGTGTTGCAGCCTTTGGATTCTGTGTTTACTCTGAAAGGTAATGTTCTTGTCAACACTGTAACCCTCTTTCAGTTTTTTTTCTTCCTGTTCTCTTTTTTTCTTTGGAAAAATACTTTTTAAAATTCCTAATAAATTATTTTAAAACATTCCATTTATGCTTTGTTGTAACTGTCTTTCCAAACATTGTTTTCATGAAAAGGTTTAGAAACCATATGAGAGGAGGAAGGGAGGGGGTAGTAATGGATTGATTTTCAAGCTCCAAAAGGTGTAGCTACATAAAAAGTAAAAACAGTGACATAACATGACTAGTATACTGTATGTCAGATATAAAGGGATTGCAGTCTCTCCATAGACTACTTTCAAGGTTTGGAAACACTCAAGCAATTTAATCATTTAGGTTAACTAGCCCCAATGTGGTATGCATCCATATTGGAAATGTAAGCATAATGGAAAAGTACATTTAAAGTAATCAAAGTAGTGATTCTTAGGTGAATTGCCATTACGTTACTCTTCTGAGCCATTTACAATGGGCAGAGGCCCACAAACGTCATGGTCCATGATTTGTCCATAATCTCCCAACCTCCATCACCATGGGGCTTGTTTGAGTAGTAAGGCTGAAGCACGCGACTGCAGTCTAAAGTCGAGGAGGTGCATCTGTATACAGCCGAAAGTCAGAAACTGATGTAGTTCTCCAACAGCCAAGTTTAGTGCAACATTGCAGTGTAGCCATTAAAAAAAAAGCCTTTTACTTGTAATGTCGAAATAAACATGTCTCCAACCCCCATATCACACACTAAATATGTGCGTAGCCTACATTATACTATCAATTGGGGCGAGAGAGCCTCAAATATCAATTTAATTTGTACATATCCACTGTATACATATGAATTGCAGCAAAGTTGCTTGCTGTTTCAGTCATGTCTTTGGTCCCGTTCGCGTGGGTCAAACAAAAACACGATTGGTTGACAAATAATGCCTCCCACAATGCAGGCGATGGCTGCAAGTTGCAGCTAGTGAGGAGCAACTGAAGAAAATGTATGTTTATCACATGGTTGTTATAAAGTTCATGCAGTCGACATGTAGGCACAAATCGGACCATTTTTATCCCCACAATACAACACACTTAAAGTTGGTCACCGATTTAACAAAAGTAATCCGCTAGAACGCACCCCATGTCTCACTCCTATCCAATGTTGTATATAAACCCACCAGTCGGTCATATTGGACCTCCCCAGTCGGAGTAGTCCTCAATAGGACTTAATAGAATTCTACAGTATATCAATTAAATGTTTCAAGGACAAAATGACATGTAATTAAGTCATTTTTTGTTGTAGACGGGACAGTAACATTAGTCATCTAAAAAATATATATTTTAAGGAAAATGTTTTAATATATTGATATATTTTTTTTATTTATGTTTAGCTCACATAATATAATTTAAAAGTATGCATTAAGGTGTCTGCAATATTATACATGTGGCAAAAACGAATATAGACATTAATAAATACATTTCTATAGTTTCCTAAATATTTTTTAGAACGTGGGGGGAGTGCCAAGATGGAGGCTCACGGTGCCTTCAACACAGCGACACCAATTGGTAATCTAGTGTATATATAAATTATTGCTCCTATCCCTGTGTCAAAATATTTTCCTGCTCTCTTTCTCTCTTCTCTCAATTGGGCCGATTCTGAGCTGAGTTAAGCATGCGTAAATGGAATGTAATTCCCTTTTTATGCGCTTTTCTCTCTATGCATATTCTGACCTTGAATTTAAGAATGAGAATAGTATGCTATTCACCCGCTATTCTTTTGGGGTGAAGGTCGAATAAATGAACGTGTGGCGGAGGTGCAGGTGCAGGTGTGTCTACAGATACTGTGTATTCTGACCTTGACTTAATTCCCAAATAATTCCACCACCTTTACACATTAGGAAACCATGAATGTCTAGCGAACATACTGGTTCCAAGTGGGAAAAGCATTTTTTAAATGTTTTTCTAATAGAAATAACACCATTCGTTATGCACTGTAATTTAGTTCATAAGAGCTACTGATAAGAGGTAGGTAAATTAGTAATCCATTTGGATAAGGGAATTTTAAATATAAACAACACTTGTTTTCGATACATTTTACCTTATACTCACTGGAGACAAATGTGAAACCAGTCATATGGCAGCAAACTGAAGCATATCAACTTTCCCACAGTAAAGTTTATGAAATGTTGTGCCATTATGCAGAATTTAAATTGCTCTACCATTTCCTGCTTGCTAAATTTCTAATAGTTCGCCTAATTTCAGTTTATGTGACAAAACAAGCCAAGTATAGTGTAGAGTACCGTCTAAACCACTGTGAAATATATTTTCAGTAACAAAAAATACTGTACAAAACCTAAAGTAAAAGATGCAAAAACGAAACTTAAGAACGGGACGCATAGAAATAGCGCACATAGAACAGATATACCGCTTCTTAGAGTTGATTTCAATGTGAGTGACAGATCTATAACTCACATTTCTATGTGAATTTGGTAGGGTCACCCAAAAAGTTACATATTGTAGCTTTAACTTGCAGGGATGGGCACTCAAATGTCCCTGACTTTCTCAGTTTCCTATTTCTATCATGTTAAATATTAGCCACTATCAGTATTGACCATCAGTAGGCCTAACAACCACACTGTCACGTCCATTGAGTAAAGGATTGGACCAAGGTGCAGTGTGGTATACGTACATGTTTAATTAAGAAGTAAACACACGACAAAACAACAAAAGTAACGTGACGTTCTAATGGGCTACACATAAACAAGCCAAACCAGAAACAAGATACCACAACATAGGTAGGCAAAATGGCTGCCTAAGTATGATCCCCAATCAGAGACAACGATCGACAGCTGCCTCTGATTGGGAACCACACCCGGCCAACATAGAAATAGATAACATAGAATGTCAACATAGATATTCACACCCTGACCAAACCAACTAGAGATCTCTATGTCAGGGCGTGACAGTACCCACCCAAAGGTGCGCACCAACCTGACTCATTAGGGGAGGGTCCGGGTGGGCATTTAGCCTCGGTGGCGGCACCGGGCGCGACGTCAACCCTACTGTCCTCTCCTTTTCTGGCTCCCCGTTGCACACCTGGTCCGGTCTGGACCCCGGCGCGATGCTTCCCCTCTCAGTCCTCCCACAATGCACCAAGCCCTGTCTGGACCCTGGTGTGGTAGGCCCCGACCCTGTAGAGGGGCTGACATCTGGGCCTGGACCGGCAAGCCTCCCGTGATGCACCAAGCCCTGTCTGGACCCTGGTGTGGGAGACCCCGACCCTGGAGAGGGGTTAACGTCTGGTTCTGGCTCTGCCGTCCTCCCACGATGCACCAAGTCCTGTCTGGACCCTGGTGTGGGAGAGTAGATGACCGGACCCGGACTAGGCACCAGTGAAGCAGACTGCTCTGGCACTGGAGTGGAGCCGCTGACCGGAGCTGAAATGGACCCCGGTGGAGCGGACTGCTCTGGCTCTGGACTGGAGCAGCTGACCGGGGCTGGACTAGGCACCGGTGGAGCGGACTGCTCTGGCATTGGACTGTAGCAGCTAACCGGAGCTGGACTGGGCACCGGTGGAGCGGACTGCTCTGGCACTGGAGTGGAGCAGCTGACCGGAGCTGAAATGGACCCCGGTGAAGCGGACTGCTCTGGCTCTGAACTGGAGCAGCTGACCGGGGCTGGACTAGGCACCGGTGGAGCGGACTGCTCTGGCATTGGACTGTAGCAGCTAACCGGAGCTGGACTGGGCACCGGTGGAGCGGACTGCTCTGGCACTGGAGTGGAGCAGCTGACCGGAGCTGGATTAGGCACCGGTGGAGCGGACTGCTCTGACCCTGGACTGGACCGTACCGGGCTGGGGACATGCACCACTAGTCTAGTGCGAGGAGCAGGCACGGGCCGTACCGGGCTGGGGACACGCACCACTAGTCTGGTGCGAGGAGCAGGTACGGGGCGCACCGGGCTGGCGCCACGCACCACTGGTTTGGTGTGGGGAGCAGGTACGGGGCGTACCGGGCTGGCGACACGCACCACTGGTTTGGTGCGAGGAGCAGGAACGGGCCGTACTGGACTGGATACACGCACCACTGGTTTGGTGCGAGGAGCAGGTACGGATCGTACCGAACTGGATACACGCACCACTGGTTTGGTGCGAGGAGCAGGAACGGGCCTTACCACACTGGGGACACGCACCACGGGTCTGTGAAGGCGCCCTGGCGGCACAATGCGCAACGCCGGTGCATAGCCTGGTGCCTGCACGGTCATACGCTCCTCAAAGCGAGAGCAGGGAGTCGGCTGCAACAAGGCTTCGCCAGCCTCTGCTCTAAGTACTGAGCTCTCTGCTGCTGAAGGGTTAACTCCTCTCTCAGCTCCTCCTGTTGCCTGGCCAACTCCTCTCTCAGTGCATCCACTGACTCCTTCTCCCTGTGAGCTTCCTGTAGCGCCTCCCTCTGAAGGGAGAACTCCTGCTCCCTCTGAGCTAACAGCCCCCGCAATGTGGTGGTCTCCTCTCTCAGACTGCTGAGCTGCAGGTCTTGGAGGGCCTCTACTATAGCGGCCTCCTCCTCCTCCACAGTCAGCCTTTTCACTGCCTCCTGCTGCCTCGTCGACCACCCCGTGTGCCCCCCAAACATTTTCTTGGGGTTGCCTCTCGGGCCTCATTCGTCGTCGGCACCTTTGGCGTCGCCGTTGATTCTCCCTCTGTGTCTCCGTCTGCTCCCAAGGAAAGCGATCCATACCTGCCTGGATCTCTTCCCAAGTCCAGGATCCCTTACCGTCCAAAATATCCTCCCATGTCCATGTTGTCTGCTCTTCCTGTTCACGCTGCTTGGTCCGTTGGTGGTGGGATCTTCTGACACGTTCGTTGAGTAAAGGATTGGACCAAGGTGCAGTGTGGTATGCGTACATGTTTAATTAAGAAGTAAACACACGACAAAACAACAAACGCAACGTAACCTGAGGTTCTAATGGGCTACACATAAACAAGCCAAACCAGAAACAAGATCCCACAACATAGGTAGGCAAAATGGCTGCCTAAGTATGATCCCCAATCAGAGACAACGATCGACAGCTGCCTCTGATTGGGAACCACACCCGACCAACATAGAAATAGATAACATAGAATGTCAACATAGATATTCGCATAGATATTCACACCCTGACCAAACCAACTAGAGATCTCTATGTCAGGGCGTGACACACATATTAAACTAACAATTTACTGTTAATTCCCTTCAGTTGGTATAGCCTACATTATCATTCCATTTAATTACATTGTTTCATTTACCTTAATTTGCTTCCTCTGTAAACGCCGTCATGGCCATGTGGTTGTTGCTGAGGATCATTAGTAGCAGTTGATACATTAAATTGTTATGGAGTGGAGCACAGACCAAGCCGTAACAGTTTGAACCCGATGCATGACGCAATACTTGGCTGTGTCATGACACAGTTCCATGGATAGTGCAGGCAATAGACGACGCTATAGCCTACTATTGTACACCATTCTCCCAAATATAATTCTATGTACACTAATCTTCCAACATTACCATGGGTTGAAGAACTGAATGTGTCACTTTTCAGAATGAATCAAACCACTGTTTGCTTTCTTTCATGCGTAAAGGCTATCCTAAACTGTTTTTTTATGATTCATAAATACTTTCCTAACCCTAAATACATTTCTATCTACCAATTGCTGCAGAAACGGAGACGAATAGCCACATACACTAATCAAAAAAATAAAGGGAACACTTAAACAACACATCCTAGATCTGAATGAATGAAATAATCTTATTAAATACTTTTTTCTTTACATAGTTGAATGTGCTGACAACAAAATCACACAAAAATGATCAATGGAAATCAAATTTATCAACCCATGGAGGTCTGGATATGGAGTCACCCTCAAAATTAAAGTGGAAAACCACACTACAGGCTGATCCAACTTTGATGTAATGTCCTTAAAACAAGTCAAAATGAGGCTCAGTAGTGTGTGTGGCCTCCACGTGCCTTTATGACCTCCCTACAATGCCTGGGCATGCTCCTGATGAGGTGGCGGATGGTCTCCTGAGGAATTTCCTCCCAGACCTGGACTAAAGCATCCGCCAACTCCTAGACAGTCTGTGGTGCAACGTGGCGTTGGTGGATGGAGCGAGACATGATGTCCCAGATGTGCTCAATTGGATTCAGGTCTGGGGAACGGGCGGGCCAGTCCATAGCATCAATGCCTTCCTCTTGCAGGAACTGCTGACACACTCCAGCCACATGAGGTCTAGCATTGTCTTGCATTAGGAGGAACCCAGGGCCAACCGCACCAGCATATGGTCTCACAAGGGGTCTGAGGATCTCATCTCGGTACCTAATGGCAGTCAGGCTACCTCTGGCAAGCACATGGAGGGCTGTGCGGCCCCCCAAAGAAATGTCACCCCACACCATGACTGACCCACCGCCAAACCGGTCATGCTGGAGGATGTTGCAGGCAGCAGAACGTTCTCCACGGCGCCAGTGGCGAATTTGCCAATCTTGGTGTTCTCTGGCAAATGCCAAACGTCCTGCACAGTGTTGGGCTGCAAGCACAACCCCCACCTGTGGACGTCGGGCCCTCATACCACCCTCATGGAGTCGTTTCTGACCGTTTGAGCAGACACATGCACATTTGTGGCCTGCTGGAGGTCATTTTGCAGGGCTCTGGCAGTGCTCCTCCTGCTCCTCCTTGCACAAAGGCGGAGGTAGCGGTCCTGCTGCTGGGTTGTTGCCCTCCTACGGCCTCCTCCACGTCTCCTGATGTACTGGCCTGTCTCCTGGTAGCGCCTCCATGCTCTGGACACTACGCTGACAGACACAGCAAACCTTCTTGCCACAGCTCGCATTGATGTGCCATCCTGGATAAGCTGCACTACCTGAGCCACTTGTGTGGGTTGTAGACTCCGTCTCATGCTACCACTAGAGTGAAAGCACCGCCAGCATTCAAAAGTGACCAAAACATCAGCCAGGAAGCATAGGAACTAAGATGTGGTCTGTGGTCACCACCTGCAGAACCACTTCTTTATTGGGGGTGTCTTGCTAATTGCCTATAATTTCCACCTGTTGTCTATTCCATTTGCACAACAGCATGTGAAATGTATTGTCAATCAGTGTTGCTTCCTAAGTGGACAGTTTGATTTCACAGAAGTGTGATTGACTTGGAGTTACATTGTGTTGTTTAAGTGTTCCCTTTATTTTTTTGAGCAGTGTATTTTGATGGCTTTCTTACATGATCCCTAATATTCTGAACCCGTTCTCTCCATATATTCTAGTGAGTCTGTGGACAAAATTCCAACTAAAAGGTACACCGTATTTAAAGGGATGGCTTCAGATATATTTACTGAAAACCCTATTGAATGAAAACTCCACGAGAAAATCTGTTGGCCAGCAAGTGGGAGGGTTTTCAGCAGTAGAATTACATTAATTCAGCGTGCGCAAGAGAACCACGCCTGCAAAGCCCATTAAGCACCTGCACAAGGTAAGTCTGAATACAAACTACTAAGTGTGTAGGAAAGGCATGGTAAGAAAGGCGTAATTTCCTAAGTCGGAATAGGGCCCTATGTGCATGCCTTAATCTACTTTCTCTTCACTTTTTCTCTCTTGAACCCCGTTCATCTCTCTTTCTTCCCTGTCCCTCCCTCTCTCCGTCCTCTAGTGCCCCTCCTTCTTTTTCAGAAGAAGGATAGTATTCACCCCTGAAAGTAATTAGGTAATCTCTCATCTCTGGCTGGAGCCCCCAGTATGCTTCAGTCTTCTCACGCCTAAGACAGTCTTAAGACACTCTTCCCCAGGTCGGGTTTTTCCTCCCAGACTTTGGCTTACTTTTTTACCTGGCTCCTCTACCTCCTTTCTGTCCATCTCTGACTGACCAGTGTGACCAGTGTGACCTGTTTAGCTGGTCCGATGTCTCCAGGGACGCTCCAGCCTACGGAGGTGAAGACTAAGCAGCCGCTGGATGTGAGTGCTGACCACTTGGGGGACAGGGAGGCCCAGGAGATCCCCCCTCTGAAGAACTATGTCTACCTTACCATCCTCACCTGCTTCTGCCCAGCCTGGCCTGTCAACATCGTGGCTCTGGTCTTCTCTGTACTGGTGAGCCTGATCAATGATATGTGACCTCTTTTATTTCTGGATATTGTTTAGATATTGAGGACTGGTTATTTTGACTGTGTTTAAAAATGTTTATTGAAAAACATTGATAATTTTATTAGCAGTATAATATCATGAATGAAATCTCAGCCATGACATCTCTTCATGGTCGTTTTGTGGTACAACAGTTGAATTGAAATTATATATGCTGTTCTGTGTGATGCACCTGTCTCAGTGAAAGTGTGTCAGTGGTGTATGATCACTGAATGGCTAATGAGTCAGTGTGCCTGTGAACTTCAGTCTCATGAGTTACAAAAATAGCCTGTCCACCTCTTTGAACCCCCGTCTGCATCACACACACGTACACATAATGCTGATGATGTGTGCTCGGTCATGACTGGAGCTGAGGTCAAGTTCAACTACAGAATTGGATATATTTCCACGACTGTGTCAAATCACAGATCACAGATGTGTTGGAGGGTTAACATTCAGGAAGAGTGTAGACAACCAAATGAAATGGACACAGTTTTGCACAATATAATGACTGTATTGTGAGTGTAGTCCTCCCCCCCCCCCCCCCCCCAACAGCAGTACTGTAGGGCAGGAAGAACATATGGACTGATTAAGAGTATGTGACATCAATGTATGATTTGTGTGACAGTCTAAGTTAACCTCTTAAGGATCTGACCCTTTTTTTCAATTTTCGCCTAAAATGACATACCCAAATCTAACTGCCTGTAGCTCAGGACCTGAAGCAAGGATATGCATATTTTTAAACCATTTGAAAGGAAACACTCTGAAGTTTGTGGAAATGTTAAATTAATGCAGGAGAATATAACACATTAGATCTGGTAAAAGATAATACAAACATGCGTTTTCTATTCATTTTTTTATTCCATCATCTTTGAAATGCAAGAGAAAGACCACAATATAATATTGCAGTTTAGGCGCAATTTAGATGTTGGCCACTAGATGGCAGCAATGTGTGTGCAAAGTTTCAGATTGATCCAGTGAAGCATTGCAATACTATTTTGTATCATGTCTGCCAAATGTGCCAAATTGGTCAATTGATACATTTTCAAGTACATAACTATAGAGAACATACAAAAATGATATGGTAATACAAAATGTAAGTTTACACACTCCCAGAAATGTCATACATGATGGATCATTAGCTTATACACTAACTTTCACACATCTAGATGGCCGGGCGAGGTGGGTGTGGAGCCAGAGACAGCAGGGGTTCAAACTGTAGAACCCAGTTCCTACATTTGAATATAAAAATGGATTTTATCAAACAAAACTATGCTACATTTTATCTCTGTGACCCTTAGGATTACAAATCAGAGCAAGATTACTGAATGTAAGTACATTATTTACCTTCAGAGGTGAATGTATCAAACCAGTTGCCGTGATAAGTTTTTTGTTGTTGTGCACTCTCCTCAAATCTGGTGCAACCAATTACCTTCAGAAGTCACATAATTAGTTAAATAAAGTCCACCTGTGTGCAATCTAAGTGTCACATGATCTCAGTAGGTATACACCTGTTCTGAAAGGCCCCAGAGTCTGCAACACCACTAAGCAAGGGGCACCACCAAGCAAGCAGCACCATGAACACCAAGGAGTGGAAAAGTACAGATCAGGGTTGGGTTATAAAACAAATATCTGAAACTTTGAACATCCCACGGAGCACCATTAAATCTATTATTAAAAAATGGAAAGATATGGCACCACAACAAACCTGCCAAGAGAGGACCGCCCACCAAAACTCACGGACCAGGCAAGGAGGGCATTAATCAGAGAGGCAACAAAGAGACCAAAGATAACCCTGAAGGAGCTGCAAATCTCCACAGCGGAGATTGGAATATCTGTCCATAGAACCACTTTAAGCCGTACACTCCACAGAGCTGGGCTTTACGGAAGAGTGGCCAGAAAAAAGCCATTGCTTAAAGAAAAAAATAAGCAAACACGTTTGGTGTTCACCAAAAGGCATGTGGAAGACTCCCAAAACGTATGGAAGAAGGGACTCTGGTCAGATGAGACTAAAATTGAGCTTTTTGGCCATCAAGGAAAACACTATGTCTGGCGCAAACCCAACACCTCTCATCACCCCGAGAACACCGTCCCCACAGTGAAGCATGGTGGTGGCAGAATCATGCTGTGGGGATGTTTTTCATCAGCAAGGACTGGGAAACTGGTCAGAATTGAAGGAATGATCGATGGCCCTGAATACAGGGAAATTCTTGAGGGAAACTTGTTTCAGTCTTCCAGAGATTTGAGACTGGGACGGAGGTTCACCTTCCAGCAGGACAATGACCCTAAGCATTCTGCTAAAGCAACACTCGAGTGGTTTAAGGGGAAACATTTAAATGTCTTGGAATGGCCTGGTCAATCCAATTGAGAATCTGTGGTATGACTTAAAGATTGCTGTACACCAGCGGAACCCATCCAACTTGAAGGAGCTGGAACAGTTTTGCCTTGAAGAATGGGCAAAAATCCCAGTGGCTAGATGTGCCAAGCTTATAGAGACATACCCTAAGAGACTTGCAGCTGTAATTGCTGCAAAAGGTTGCTCTACAAAGTATTGACTTCGGGGGGGGGGGGGGGGGGGGGTGAATAGTTATGCATGCTGAAGTTTTCTTTTTTTGTTGTCTTATTTCTTGTTTGTTTCACAATAAAAAAATATTTTGCATCTTCAAAGTGGTAGGCATGTTGTGTAAATCAAATGATACAAACCCCCCCAAAATCCATTTTAATTCCAGGTTGTAAGGAAAGAAAATAGGAAAAATGCCAAGGGGGGTGAATACTTTCGCAAGCCACTGTATGTCCTGGAAAGTTTGCTGTTACTTACAACAGTCATGCTAATCACATTAGCGCATGTTAGCTCAATGGTCCCGTATACGGGACACCGATCCCGTAGAGGTTAACGCATCAGTTATGTCAAGTTAGTATTCAGCCCTGAGTGTACAAATTTGGATTAAAGCTATATTGTTTCTGAAGTATCAGCAAAGGGGTTTAGGGTGGAGAGACATACTTCTGAATGGCCTCCATCTGTATATGACAGGGTTTTGTTGACTCTCTCCTTTCCTTTGTTTTAATATGGTCATAGCATGGAATTTTAGGTCCCCTGTAGGAATCAAATTAATATATAAACTACATGACCAAAAGTATATGGACACCTGCTCATCGAACATCTCATTCCAAAATCATGGGCATTAATATGGAGTTGGTCCCCCCTTTGCTGCTATAACAGCCTCCACTCTTCTGGGAAGGCTTTCCACTAGATGTTGGAACATTGCTGCGGGGTCTTGCTTCCATTCAGCCACAAGAGCATTAGTGAGGTCGGGCACTGATGTTGGGCTATTAGGCCTGGCTCGCAGTCGGCGTTCCAATTCATCCCAAAGGTGTTCGATGGAGTTGAGGTCAGGGCTCTGTGCAGGCCAGTCATGTTCTCCCACATCGATCTTGACAAACCATTTCTGTATGGACCTCGCTTTGTGCACGGGGGCACTGTCATGCTGAAACAGGAAAGGGCCTTCTCCAAACTGTTGCCACAAAGTTGGAAGCACAGATTCGCCTAGAATGTCATTGTATGCTGTAGCGTTAAGATTTCCCTTCACTGGAACTAAGGGGCCTAGCCTGAACCATGAAAAACAGACCCAGACCATTATTCCTCCTCCAGCAAACTTTACAGTTGGCACTATGCATTCGGGCAGGTAGCGTTCTCCTGGCATCCGCCAAACCCAGATTTGTCTGTGGACTGCCAGATGGTGAAACGTGATTCATCACTCCAGAGAGCGCGTTTCCATTGCTCCAGAGTCCACTGGCGGCAGGCTTTACACCACTCCAGTCGACACTTGGCATTGCGCATGGTGATCTTAGGCCTGTGTGCGGCTGCCTGGCCATCGAAACCCATTTCATGAAGCTCCCGATGAACAGTTCTTGTGCTGATGTTGCTTCCAGAGGCAGTTTGGAACTCGGTAGTGAGTGTTGCAACCGCAATCGAGGACAGACGGTTTTTACGCGCTACGTGCTGCAGCACTCGGTGGTCCCGTTCTGTGAGCTTGTGAGGCCTACTACTTAATGGCTAAGCCATTGGTGCTCCTAGACATTTCCACTTCACAATAACAGGACTTACAGTTGACCGGGCAGCTCTAGCAAGGCAGAAATTTGACGAACTGACTTGTTGGAAAGGTGGCATCCTATGACAGTGCCATGTTGAAAGTCACTGAGCTCTTCAGTACGGCCCATTCTACTGCCAATGTTTGTCTATGGAGATTGCATGGCTGTGTGCTTGATTTTATACACCTGTCAGCAACGGGTGTGGCTGAAATAGCCAAATCCACTTATTTGAAGGCGTGTCCACCTACTTTTGGCCATGTAGTGTATATGCATTTTTTAAAATAAAATATTGAATTTGGCCATTACTACTACAGCCCATAGAAACGCATTGAATAACACATTCATATATGGCAAAACAGACAGTCAAAAAATGATCATAAGGAAGTGTCTGTCCTATATCTAGGAGATATAAGAAAGCTCAGGAAATATATATATATATTTGGACACATTTAACCCCTTTTTTTTTGTTGGCACAAAACTACTTTCATACTTCCATTAATTGTTTAAACTGGTACCGGGTTACCTTCAGACTAGTGTTTTAGAAATTTAGAAATACCCAAATGAGGGACAACAGGATGATTTTGCGGGAGATTCAAGGGATAGTGTAAACTTGTGATGAGGTGGTGTTGAAGGAGTCAGGCGCAGGAGGGTAATCACAGAATAACAGGCTTTAATCCGCAAAATACAGGTTTACGCAGAAATGCGTCAAACACACTCCAGGGCACAAAACAGGTGCACTGGAAAATACAAGGCACACTGGAAAATACTCCCGTCGATACAAAATACACAAGCTCCACCGAGCTTCACTAACCTCCACAATAAACAATCACCCACAAGGACAAGGGGGGCAGAGGGAACACACAGACTAATTAGGGGATTAGAACCAGGTGTGTGTGATTGACAAGACAAGACAATTGTGATGATGATTGGGGCGGCAGTGGTTAGTACTCCGGTGACGACGAACGCCGAAGCCTGCCCGAACAAGGAGGGGAGGCAGCCTCGGCTGAAGTCGTGACAAAACTAGACATTAATATTTTTTCACACACAACAATGTTCTTCCTGCTGCATCAAGCGAGCTAATTGAAGCACACATAGCCTACTCTGTAACGTCTTGATCAAAATAGTACGCAGCGTCATCTGGATATGTGTGCAACAAAAGTTCAACATTCACCTTCTGCTACCATTTCTGTCAAGCCGTCTACGCGTACAGTTTGACGCACACGTTCGATAAATCCAACGTATGCATCACACAGAACGCACTGCCTCTGCAACTGCCTCTGCAACGCAATGCTCTAAGGCGAACGCAGCGTTCCACTGGTGTACGAAAATGCAATGATGCTGTCGGTGTGATCGAGGCGTAACGCCTCAATCACACCCACACCGACAGCGATTTACATTTTGGTACACCAGAAGTACATTAATTTCCAATGGAAAGCTGCGTTTGCCTTGCAGCATTGCATTGCAGAGGCAGTTGGGTGTGCGTTCTGTGTGGTGCATATGTTGGATTTATCGAACGTATACATCTCCTTCGCATAGAATTGATCAAGCAATTGATTGTGGCCTGTGGAATGTTGTCCCACTCCTCTTCAATGGCTGTGCGAAGTTGCTGGATATTGGCGGGAACTGGAACACGCTGTCGTACATGTGAATCCAGAGCATCCCAAACATGCTCAATGTGTGACATGTCTGGTGAGTATGCAGGCCATGGAAGAACTGGGACATTTTCAGCTTCAGCTTCCAGGAATTGTGTACAGATCCTTGTGTTCTTTGTCCGTAGCTTATGCCTGCCCATACCATAACCTCACTGCCACCATGGGGCACTCTGTTCACAATGTTGACATCAGCAAACTGGGCGCCATACACGTTGTCTGCCATCTGCTCGGTACAGTTGAAACCGGGATTCATCCGTGAAGAGCACACATCTCCAGCGTGCCAGTGGCAATCGAAGGTGAGCATTTGCTCACTGAAGTTGGTTACGACGCTGAACTGCAGTCAGGTCTAGACCCTGGTGAGGATGACGAGCATGCAGATAAGCTTCCCTGAGACGGTTTCTGACAGTTTGTGCAGAAAGTCTTCTGTTGTGCAAACCCACTGTTTCATCAGCTGTCCGGGTGGCTGGTCTCAGACGATCCTGCAGGTGAAGAAGACGGATGTGGAGGTCCTGGGCTGGCGTTGTTACACGTGGTCTGCGGTTGTGAGGCCGGTTGGACGTACTGCCAAATTCTCTGGCAACAGCTCTGGTGGACATTCCTGCAATCAGCATGCCAATTGCACGCTCCCTCAAAACTTGAGACATCTGTGGCATTGTGTTGTGTGACAAAACTGCACATTTTAGAGTGGCCTTTTATTGTCCCCATCACAAGGTGCATCTGTATAATGATCATGCTGTTTAATCAGCTTATTGATATGCCACAACTGTCAGGTGGATGGATTATCTTGGCAACAGAGAAATGCTCACTAACAAGGATGTAAACAAATTTGTGCACAACATTTGAGAGAAATAAGCTTTTTGTGCATATATAACATTTCTGGGATCTTTTATTTCAGCTCTTGAGACATGGGACTAACACTTTACATGTTGCATTTATATTTTTGTTCAGTGTAGATAAGCTATTTCAAGTATTTTGCTCTATGTGATCCGAACTGAAGCGCAGTTTAACGGTAGAACAGATGGTTCACCTTTTCCATTGACGTTTTTAGGCTATGTCTGAATACTGTAATGTCAAATTTCTGGAGTAGACAATATTTCATTTATGAATATAATGCATAATACATACAGTATATCATAACCATTGCAAAATAAATTCCTCACCTTTCTGGACGTGAGTTCCTATTCCCGAACTAGCCATACAACAAATTGCCATTAAACTCTCATTTAATTGGGCCTACAGGTATTAGATGGGCCATTAGCCTATAATTTCTCTATGCATACAGTAGAATTTAACAGGTGAACAGACAGTTGATGGACAATTGATGTTTTGTATTGAAATGTGTAGGCTACCACTCTAAGTAGGCCTACTGAGGTGGTGACCCAGAGACTGACAGACTGATGTAGAGAGGTGGTGACCCAGAGACTAACAGACTGATGTAGAGAGGTGGTGACCCAGAGACTGACAGGCTGATGTAGAGAGGTGGTGACCCAGAGACTGGCAGACTGATGTAGAGAGGTGGTGACCCAGAGACTGGCAGACTGATGTAGAGAGGTGGTGACCCAGAGACTAACAGACTGATGTAGAGAGGTGGTGACCCAGAGACTGACAGGCTGATGTAGAGAGGTGGTGACCCAGAGACTGGCAGACTGATGTAGAGAGGTGGTGACCCAGAGACTGGCAGACTGATGTAGAGAGGTGGTGACCCAGACACTGACAGACTGATGTAGAGAGGTGTTGACCCAGAGACTGGCAGACTGATGTAGAGAGGTGTTGACCCAGAGACTGGCAGACTGATGTAGAGAGGTGGTGACCCAGAGACTGGCAGACTGATTTAGAGAGGTGGTGACCCAGAGACTGGCAGACTGATGTAGAGAGGTGGTGACCCAGAGACTGGCAGACTGATGTAGAGAGGTGGTGACCCAAAGACTGGCAGACTGATGTAGAGAGGTGGTGACCCAGAGACTGGCAGACTGATGTAGAGAGGTGGTGACCCAGAGACTGGCAGACTGATGTAGCGAGGTGGTGACCCAGAGACTGGCAGACTGATGTAGAGAGGTGGTGACCCAGAGACTGGCAGACTGATGTAGAGAGGTGGTGACCCAGAGACTGGCAGACTGATGTAGAGAGGTGGTGACCCAGAGACTGGCAGACTGATGTAGAGAGGTGGTGACCCAGAGACTGGCAGACTGATGTAGAGAGGTGGTGACCCAGAGACTGGCAGACTGATGTAGAGAGGTGGTGACCCAGAGACTGGCAGACTGATGTAGAGAGGTGGTGACCCAGAGACTGGCAGACTGATGTAGAGAGGTGGTGACCCAGAGACTGGCAGTGTGAATTCAAACTTTATTGTCTGCTCGACTGCACAGAAATTGATTGTATAGGAACCATGAGAACTAGATTAGACACAGTGCCAGGCCCAGTGGCCTATAATCGAATAGCTTTAGGTCAAAGGTAGTCCCGTGTAGCTCAGTTGGTAGAGCATGGCGTTTGCAACGCCAGGGTTGTGGGTTCGATTCCCACGGGGGGCCAGTATGAAGAAGAAAAAATGTATGCACTCACTAACTGTAGGTCGCTCTGGATAAGAGCGTCTGCTAAATGACTAAAATGTAAATACTGTAGTTTTCATTTTTTTCAGTATAGACAATGTTTCAGAATTCACGGGCAGTGCAGCATATTTAGGTTAGGGAAAAAGTAAATGGGAATAAGTAAATGGGAAAAAGTAAATGGGAAACGTTATTGAAATCAAACTATCTGTTTACAGGTCTACAACAATTTGCAATTGTTTTTGTCTTTCAGAAATGGTCAGATAGACTACACTTCAAATATCACTGCAAAAGAAAACATTCTCCACAAACATTTGATAAAGTTTGCCATTGCTATTTCCTTTAGATACTGTCTTGGCCTAATTTCAATACTTCCAAAGTATACAGCAAATAAGGACATTATTGTCATCATAAAAGGTGAATGATGGGCGTTTTCAGGCAGAGTTATAATGCTCGTTCACACGCGCACAGTTTTACGACAGGTCTGATTGATAATGAAAAAATGCGTCGGCTATGTATGGTGTGCGGCAAGTTTATCAATCTCAATATTTTTGTGCATGGGCAGTCTTTTCAGAAATGGTGCACGCAGATATCTAGTATAAAATGTACGCAACGGTTATAAATGAGGCCCCTGGTCTGACAAACAATGTTGTAGCTCTCTCACTTTCCACAGCAGATGAGGAAGGCAAACAGGCAGATGTGGTGGATTGAGACGCAGCCCATACAAAAAAACAGATATCTCTAGCTTAAACAGACAGATTTTGATGGGGATTTTTTATTATGTTAATTAATTTGACTCTTAAGGATCCATTAAACCTAATGTGTGCCAATGGCAGCTGTCGCAGCTTTGTGGCTGTGAGAAACAAGATGAGGAGCGCATGACACTGAGTAATCCACAGCACTCTGACAAACCTTAATATAAACATGAATTTAAGATGCCACCCAAGGCAGGGACGGTGTGAGAAACAGAGGTTCAGCAAGAGCATTTTCTCTTCAACTGAGTGCCCAGAAGTGAACTGTTCAGTGCCGTAAGGGTTTCCCATAAAAATGATTTTGAGTTTACAGGTCCAGTCCAGCTCTTTCATCTGACTCACCAATGATATAGCATCCCCCTTCCCTCCATTCATAGTATTATGATCTCTTTAACTGGTGTGTTTCCCTCTGACTCACTGGCTAAATATTAGATGGTTTATTGGCTGGGATGAAACCTACCTGTTACTCCCCAGTGTCCACTAATAGTGTACACTGTTACAGTAATGGTTATTTGATTAATCATTATAGAAAACGTGTACACCATTTATTGATGAATGGTTCTAATTGTTTAAAAGGGATATTTTATGTTGCTCTCCCTCAACTGTACTCTCCTCTCACCCATTGTTATTGTCCTCCCTCCCTCTCTCTCTGTTTCTCCCTCTCCTGTTGTCACGATCGTCTGAAGGAAAGAGACCAATGCGCAGCGTTGTGAGTGAACATGATGACTTTATTTATCAAAGCGACCACGAAAAACAACAAAAGACGATACGTGAAGTTCTCTATGACACCGACTGAACATAGCACAAGGAAACAAAAACCCACAAACACAAGGTGAAAAACACACAGAATATATATGGCTCCCAATCAGAGATAACGAGCCGACAGCTGACACTCGTTACCTCCGATTGGGAGTCATTAACCAATTACCAAAAACACAAACAAATGAAACTCACCCATACCCAACACCACCAAATGAAATACACCCTGGCTCTAACACACAGTCCCGGAGCCAGAGTGTGACAGTACCCCCCCCCAAAGGCGCGGACTCCGACCGCGCCTAACCCAAAAAATGGGGAGGGCTGGGTGGGTGTTACTCCACGGAGGCGGCTCTGGCACTGGTCGTGATCCCCACCCCACCATAGTCATTACCCACTTAATTAGCCTCCTACACATTACCACCCCCCAACTACACCCCACTGGGTTAAGGGGCGGCACCGGACTAAGGGGCAGCACCGGACTACGGGGCAGTACCGGACTAAGGGGCAGTACCGGACTAAGGGGCAGTACCGGACTAAGGGGCAGTACCAGGCTAAGGGACAGCACCAGGATAAGGGACAGCACCAGGATAAGGAGCAACACCGAGCTAAGGGGCAGCACCTGACTAAATGGCGGATCCTGGCTGGCTGGCTCTGGCGGATCCTGGCTGGCTGGCGGATCCTGGCTGGACGGCTCTGGCGGATCCCGGCTGGACGGCTCTGGCGGATCCCGGCTGGACGGCTCTGGCGGATCCCGGCTGGACGGCTCTGGCGGATCCCGGCTGGACGGCTCTGGCGGATCCTGGCTGGACGGCTCATGGCTGGCTGACGGATCTGGCTGCTCATGGCTGGCTGACGGATCTGGCTGCTCATGGCTGGCTGACGGATCTGGCTGCTCATGGCTGGCTGACGGATCTGGCTGCTCATGGCTGGCTGACGGATCTGGCTGCTCATGGCTGGCTGACGGATCTGGCTGCTCATGGCCGACTGACGGATCTGGCTGATCCTGTCTGGCGGAAGGCTCTGGCTGATCCTGTCTGGCAGAAGGCTCTGGCTGATCCTGTCTGGCAGAAGGCTCTGGCTGATCCTGTCTGGCAGAAGGCTCTGGCTGATCCTGTCTGGCAGAAGGCTCTGGCTGATCCTGTCTGGCGGAAGGCTCTGGCTGATCCTGTCTGGCGGAAGGCTCTAGCGGCTCCGGTCTGGCGGACGGCTCTGATGGCTCATGGCAGACGGGCGGCTTTGCAGGCTTTGGGCAGACGGGCAGTTCAGGCCCCGTTGGGCAGACGGCAGACTCTGGCCGTCTGAGGCGCATCGTAGGCCTGGTGCGTGGTGCCGGAACAGGAGGTACCGGGCTGAGGACACGCATCTCAGGGCTAGTGCGGGGAGAAGCAACAGGGCATGCTGGACCCTGGGGACGCACCGTAGGCCTGATGCGTGGTGCCGGAACTGGAGGTACCGGGCTGAGGACACGCATCTCAGGGCTAGTGCGGGAAGCAGCAACAGGGCATGCTGGACCCTGGGAACGCACCGTAGGCCTGATGCGTGGTGCCGGAACTGGAGGTACCGGGCTGAGGACACGCATCTCAGGTCTAGTGCGGGGAGTCGGAACAGGGCATGCTGGACCCTGGGGACTCCCATAACGCCTAGTGCGGGGAGCCGGAACAGGGCATGCTGGACCCTGGGGACTCACCTCACGCCTAGTGCGGAGAGCAGGAACAGGCCGGGCTGGGCTGGCGACGCGCACCGTATCCCTGGTGCGAGTGGCCGGAACAGGCCGGGCCGGGCTGGCGAAGCGCACCGTATCCCTGGTGCGTGGAGTAGGAACAGGCCGGGCTGGGCTGGCGACGCGCACCGTACACTTGGTGCGGATGGCAGGAACAGGCCGAACCGGGCTGGCGACGCGCACCGTACACTTAGTGCGAGGGACCGGAACAGGCCGGGCTGGGCTGGCGACGCGCACCGTACACTTGGTGCGGGTGGCAGGATCAGGCCGAACCGGGCTGGCGACGCGCACCGTACACTTAGTGCGAGGGGCCGGAACAGGCCGTACCGTACGGGGAACACACACTACTGGCTTCAACCGAGGATCAGGAACGGGCCGGACCGGACTGGCAACACACATCAGTCCTTCACGCCGTGCCACACACACTTCCCTCCTTCTACTCGCCAATAGCCCCCTTGACCTGGTAGCCTCCTGAATCCGTCCCTTCTCTGCCTCCGTCAGCCCCCTTAACCTGGCAGCCTTCTGACTCTGCCTTGTGGCAGCCTCCTGCTGCTCAGTCGCCCAAGCCATGTGCCCCCCCCCAAAAATTTATTGGGGTTGCCTCTCGTCCTTCCGACGTTGGCTCTGCCGACGCCGTTGCTCCTCTCTCCGTCGCCTCTCCTCTGTCTCGCTCCATGGACGGCGATCCATGCCATCCAGGATTTCTTCCCACGTCCAGGACCCTTTACCGTCCAAAAGCTCTTCCCATGTCCAGACCCTCGGCTCCTGGACACGCTGCTTGGTCCTTTGATGGTGGGTTTTTCTGTCACGATCGTCTGAAGGAGGAGACCAATGCGCAGCGTTGTGAGTGAACATGATGACTTTATTTATCAAAGCGACCACGAAAAACAACAAAAGACGATACGTGAAGTTCTCTATGACACCGACTGAACATAGCACAAGGAAACAAAAACCCACAAACACAAGGTGAAAAACACACAGAATATATATGGCTCCCAATCAGAGATAACGAGCCGACAGCTGACACTCGTTACCTCCGATTGGGAGTCATTAACCAATTACCAAAAACACAAACAAATGAAACTCACCCATACCCAACACCACCAAATGAAATACACCCTGGCTCTAACACACAGTCCCGGAGCCAGAGTGTGACACCTGTCTTCTGAAGTCTCAGAACAGTTATGATGAGGAGGACTATGAGGGTTCCGAGAGGCTCGGTAGGAAAGCCCTTCACATGGCGATAGCCTCCATGATCATTGGCCTCCTGATCATCCTGATCTTATCCATAGTGCACTTTACCACGGTACGATCACAACCATCAGTGTACCTGATTCCATACTCATAATAATGTTTTTCTTGCTTAATTTAGAATTAAAGGGAGAGCTTAAAAATGAACTATTTTGTACTATTCTATCTCTATTCAA
Organism: Coregonus lavaretus; assembly: GCF_964263955.1. Taxonomy (NCBI): domain Eukaryota; kingdom Metazoa; phylum Chordata; class Actinopteri; order Salmoniformes; family Salmonidae; genus Coregonus; species Coregonus lavaretus. The sequence continues at coordinate 20,865,151 of NC_140001.1, read as the reverse complement.
TTCCATAGCATGCTGTATGAATGCTGGAGGATGAAAGATGGCAACATTCAACAGGAGTGATCATCTCCTTCAGTGGGGAAGGATCCACTCTGGGCACATTCATGATCAGACCAGACATTCTTCAGAGCATCATCTGCTGATTGGGCTTCAACCTTTGAATCCAGTGTCATGTCTTGTCTGTATTACTCTGATCACAACCTTCACATCAGTTTACATTGTAGTGAAAACAGAAACGAACATTCAGTGGTCTTATTGTAATGTACAGTATGCTGTTGGCCGCACCTGATGGAACATGCAGTCTATGAAACCAGCCCACAGATTGTTTTCTGACCTAAAACTTAAAAACGTTATATTGTCAGTATTGTACAGTAACACTTTATACAATTTTGATGAATGCTTATTGTTAATACATACAAAAACACAAAAGTATTGTACACTAGCCTAAAGAGCATAGGCAAATGATTTGTGCTCAGATGGTTAAAGGTGCATAATTCCTGTCATTCTTTTCTATGTGTGTATGTTTTGCATTGTATAGATCTAGATATAGTATAATCTACACTACCAGTCAAAAGTTTGGACACACCTACTCATTCAAGGGTTTTTCTTTATTTTTACTATTTCCTACATTGTAGAATAATAGCGAAGACATCAGAACTATGAAATAACACACATGGAATCATGTAGTAACCAAAAAAGTGTTAAACAAATCAAAATATATTTTATATTTGAGATTCTTCAAATAGCCACCCTTTGCCTTGATGACAGCTTTGCACACTCTTGGCATTCTCTCAACCAGCTTCACCTGGAATGCTTTACCAACAGTCTTGAAGGAGTTCACACATATGCTGAGCACTTGTTGGCTGCTTTTCCTTCACTCTGCCGTCCGACTCATCCCAAACCATCTCAATTGGGTTGAGGTCGGGGGATTGTGGAGGCCAGGTCATCTGATGCAGCACTCCATCACTCTCCTTCTTGGTAAAATAGCCCTTACACCGCCTGGGTCAATGTCCTGTTAAAAAACAAATGATCGTCCCACTAAGCCCAAACCAGATGGGATGGCGTATTGCTGCAGAATGCTGTGGTAGTCATGCTGGTTAAGTGTGCCTTGAATTCTAAATAAATCACAGACAGTGTCACCAGCAAAGCACCACCACACCATAACACCTCCTCCTCCATGCTTTACGGTGGAAACTACACATGCAGAGATCATCCGTTCACCCACACCGCGTCTCACAAAGACACAGCGGTTGGAACCAAAAATCTCCATTTTGGACTCCAGACCAAAGGACAAATTTCCCGGTCTAATGTCCATTGCTCGTGTTTCTTGGCCCAAGCAGGTCTCTTCTTCTTATTGGTGTCCTTTAGTAGTGGTTTCTTTGCAGCAATTCGACCATGAGGGCTTGATTCACACAGTCCCGTCTGAACAGTTGATGTTGAGATGTGTCTGTGACTTGAACTCTGTGAAGCATTTATTTGGGCTGCAATTTCTGAGGCTGGTAACTCTAATGAATTTACCCTCTGCAGCAGAGGTAACTCTTCCATTCCTGTGGCGGTCCTCATGAGAGCCAGTTTCATCATAGCGCTTGATGGTTTTTGCGACTGCACTTGAAGAAACTTTCAAAGTTCTTGAAATTTTCCGGATTGACTGACCTTCATGTCTTAAAGTAATGATGGACCGACGTTTCTCTTTGCTTATTTGAGCTGTTCATGCCATAATATGGACTTGGTATTTTACCAAATAGGGCTATCTTCTGTATGCCCCCCCTACCTTGTCACAACACAACTGATTGGCTCAAACGCATTAAGAAGGAAATAAATTCTACAAATTGACTTTTAAGAAGGCACACCTGTTAATTGAAATGCATTCCAGGTGACTACCTCATGAAGCTGGTTGAGAGAATGCCAAGAGTGTGCAAAGCTGTCATCAAGGCAAAGGGTGGCTATTTGAAGAATCTAAAATCTCTAATATATTTAGATTTGTTCAACACTTTTTTGGTTACTACATTATTCCATATGTGTTATTTCATAGTTTTGATGTCTTCACTATTATTCTACAATGTAGAAAATAGAAAAAATCAAGAAAAACCCTTGAATGAGTAGGTGTGTCCAAACTTTTGACTGGTACTGTATATAGGGTTGTTTAAAGGACAAATAGTTGTTGATGCACTGAGAGCTTGCATAAACCTAATGAAATTTGAATACAAATAGGGTTCAATACATACACTACTGTTCAAAAGTTTGGGGTCACTTAGAAATGTCCTTGTTTTCGAAAGAAAAGCAGTTTTTTTGTCCATTAAAATACAGTGAGGGAAAAAAGTATTTGATCCCCGTCTGATTTTGTACGTTTGCCCACTGACGAAGAAATGATCAGTCTATAATTTTAATGGTAGGTTTATTTGAACAGTGAGAGACAGAATAACAACAAAAAAATCCAGAAAAACGCATGTCAAAAATGTCATAAATTGATTTGCATTTTAATGAGGGAAATAAGTATTTGACCCCCTTTCAATCACAAAGATTTCTGGCTCCCAGGTGTCACTCTTAAAGGGAGTGGGGGTCAAAACTCTCAAGAAGGCCAGTTTTATTTCTTCTTTAATCAGCACAACAGTTTTCAGTTGTGCTAATATAATTGCAAAATGGTTTTCTAATGATCAATTAGCCTTTTAAAATTATAAACTTGGATTAGCAAACCCAACGTGCCATTGGAACACTGGACTGATGGTTGCTGATAATGGGCCTCTGTGCGCCTATGTAGATATTCTATAAAAAATCAGCCGTTTCCAGCTACAATAGCCATTTACAACATTAACAATGTCTACACTGTATTTCTGATCAATTTGATGTTATTTTAATGGACAAAAAAATTGCTTTTCTTTCGAAAACAAGGAAATTTCTAAGTGACCCCAAACTTCTGAACGGTAGTGTACATGCCATACCCTGTGGTGTTCTCCCGTATCATAGCTTGGTGATGTTGTCTTACAGCTGCTCTGTCTTTTATTTTATCACCTGATGGAAAAATTATAAAAATGAATGTAGAATTTATTATATATTCATATTTTCTTACTTTTAATATGGAACTGAAACGTATGTTCAGCTACTTGTGGTATAGAACATACTGTATATGTGTGTTGTATTCCAATAAATGTTGTGCAATTTTAAAGTTATCTTTTGATTTTGACATTCTACCTGCTTGACCTCTCTCTCTCTCTCTCTCTCTATCTCTCACAGACAGACGCACACACACACACACACACACACACATACACAAGCATACAGTATATGCACTTATTCATACACCATGAGGGCCTCTGCAAGCCAACAGTGATTTTTTTCAAAGGTTGAGGCACTGATGGGTGAAATGTTTGTTTGGCTGACTGCCTTCCTTACTCCACCCTCATGCCTCATGTCCCACATTCCCATGTATCCTTCACACCCTTTGCAATCTGCAGAGTCTGGAGTATCCTGTATTCTGATATGTAATCATATCATCATTAAAGGCTATAAATAGAGGCCTGGCACTCAGCTGGTACCTTAAAGATGCCTTCAACAACCCAACATCACTTAGTGATTATTTGGATGATACGATGGTGGTGATGATTACAATGTTGACGATGGTGAAGATGAGAATGATGATCATTAAACTTTTATTTAATTTCAGACAAGAATTTAAGGATTCAACATTGAGCAGTGCACAACAAACTGAATCCATGCACAAACCAATAACTTTTTTTTATAAAACACTTGTGTTTTCCTATCTCTGAGGGTCAAAACTGTAAATTGTCAATTTTGTTCATTTGTATGATTGTGTGCAGTGCTCCCTTGTTAAAGTAAAGTAAAAAAAAATACAAATACAGATACAAACCTTTAGCTGCAGCACCTGCTAAGACTGCTTTTCACACCCCAGTCTGTGTTTATCTAAGTGGGTACACGTGGCCCAGTTGTGAGACTGTGAAATTGGTTAGCCGTGTGAAAGCATCAGAGGAATAAGTCAACCTGCAATGGTTGAGCAGCGATACCGTAGGTTATCTTCATCAGGAGTCATATGTGTAGACAGACTACAGAGGACTCAAAAGTCAGTTTTAGCATGGGCAGCCCCATTGATGACTTTCACAATTTTGAAGTAGTCAGCTGGGTGGGACTTCCTATGGGTTAAGGAAGGATCACAAAATTCCATCCAGGTCATCAGAAGGGATAAGCCAATTAATTATACTTGTAAGCAAACATTTCATAACTGCAGTTGGCAGTAAGTCGCCAACCTTGGCTTTATACCTGTTCAAACAACACACTCCAGTATGCACCCTTTCAGTTTGTTTACGAACTCATAGAAGTCGTAGAAGCAGAAAATGTACTCCTTCAAAATGAAGATGGCCTCAACGGTGCTGGCCATGCTCTGAGACGCCATAATGGGACAGATACAATGTTGCGTCGTCCAACTATCTCCATGAGACAGACACATGATATTAGTCTTCTAAAACTTGATTGATAAGTGCCAAGAATGTTTTATCAGTGTAAACCCCACTTGCACAGCATTTCCATATTTATTTATTTATTTTAGGCTATCAAAAACTTGACTCAATGTTAAAATAAGAGTCAAATGTGATCTATTCAGTATGGCTGGCTAGGCTATATGGCAGGGGTCGGCAACAAGAGGCCCGCAGGCCAAATCTGTCCGCCGAGTAATTTTTTTGGGCCCCCAAAGTTTTTATTAAAACAAATAATAATAATAATTTGTGGGGGAGATTTTAGTTTTTGGTTAAACATTAATTTACTAGAATCACCAGGAATTCAGCAAAAAATAAAAAAATAAAAATGGAAATCTGTTCCCAAGTGTTCACACAAATAAAAAAAGAGAACGTGATCATGTCTCAATGTAATCCAGGTATGAAATTATTGTTATTTTCAAATACAATCAATTTTTTGGTTTAGTTGTCGAGTGGCGCAGTGGTCTAAGGCACTGCATCTCAGTGCTTGAGGCGTCACTACAGACTCCCTGGTTCGATTCCAGGCTATATCACAACCGGCCGTGATTGGGAGTCCCATAGGGCGGTGCACAATTGGCCCAGCGTCGTCCGGGTTTGGCCGGTGTAGGCCGTCATTGTAATTAAGAATGTGTTCTTAACTGACTTGCCTAGTTAAATAAAGGTAAAATTAAAAAAAATAAGTTTAATTTGCAGTGTACAAATTATTATAATTATTTTCCAACCATTTGCTCCAACAAAAATCGGCCCAAGGCTGAATCTTGTTGCCCATCCCTGGGCTGCGTTCAATACATACAAACATAATAGAACGTTCAAATGAACGGAAACGGTGCTGTACTGAACAACTAGTTGAAAAACGGGGAGGGGTTTGGTTGTGGGCTCAAAATGCACAGCTGCCTTTAAATACGTCACTCATTGCTACAAGCCACACCCCGACACACCCACCGACCGGAGCAAATGTATCTCAAAGTCTGTTCAGGAACCTACATAACATTTGCTACATCAATTTTTGGACTTAATGATAAATTAATTATATGTATCCTACCCATTGACTATTGAAGAATATAACTTATAAATTAACTCATGAGCGTTGTTTAACTGTCATACCACATCAGAACCCAAAATATAAACTTGTTTTAATCCAATATCTGTAAACAAAGTAAATGTAAACAAACACTATATAGCCTCAAAACATGGTTAAAACTATAATTTTGATATCATGGATGGTCAGTCCTTGCATCCATAGCTCTGTCTATGAATTTGAGAGTTGTTACATTTCTCCAGCCCCATCCCTTAGCTTTTTACCTAAACAGGAGCGGGGATTAACGTGTTGTTGTTTAAACTCCTGATTGCCACGTTAAGGCTAAATTCACAATTAGGCATAAAATGCTTTTGGGAAACCGGGCACAGAACCTTTCCTTTTTCTAAACTAGGAATCCATCATGGCCAATGCTGAAATTTGCTCCAGCTTCACATTTTGTTTGTTAAATCAGACTATTGTTGTCTGTTGTGACCTAGAAAAGGTTACACTAGTTTTTGAAATGGAAACTTACTCAATGGTCTGAAAAATCATTCCGAGACAGGCGTGACTTCGAATGCGAGAAAACAGGAAGAGGTGTGTGCTCGTGTAGCCATACTGGCTGTTTTGGGTTAGGTTACAATTTACCCATTCAGGGGGAAATGGCGATAGGAAACACAATAGCGTAGATTCCCAGTATTAGAATTTCCAGAAATTATACGACGGTAAGAAAAGTGAAAACAATTAGGGCTACTTCAATGTTATTTTGGCATGGATCTTCCGGAAGTGATGTGTTTTTAAGTTTGAGTAACGAGGCAGTTTTTGCCGTAGATGGTATATATATATAGTATGCTATATGGTTTTTGTTTGTGCACGGAAACGCAAACCTAATGTCAGTGTGTGTCTGCCGGTGTTTGTGTTTTTGCGAGCAAGTTTGTGTTGGGGAGGGGTCTTGGTCATGTCAGGAGACTGGGATCTTTTATCAAATGATTACATTTTGGTCTTGGCCACTTCTTAATCAACTACAATAGGCTTTGGTGGAGGATTAGCCAGCAGATCCGATGCTGCTTATTTACAGCTGCACTGCGGTCAGACAGCATCCCTGTGTATATTAAGACACCCGTGGAGCCTGTGCGAGATATGGCTCGGAAAACAAAGGCCCCTACCTCAATCAGGGATGAGAAATACGCTGTACTCCGAATTGTTCCATTATCCCAACTGTTACACGGAGCAGATTGAACGACTGCTAGTTTTGAAGTAAACTGCCGTTTTTGTCCTCTTGATTGTTAGCAATTCTTAGTACAACCCATTTCTTATTCCTGGATTGAGGTACAACCCATTTCTCATTCCGAGCCATATCTCACGCCGGCTCCGTGCATGTGTCTTAATATACACAGGAATGCTGTCCGACCCGGATCAAGAAGGAAATGCTCAGAATGACTAAATGTTCAACCAGACCTGTTTCTGAAAATATTTTCTGTCATATAAATGTCAGATGATATTATAAGATGTATTACATTATGTCAATGTTACTTGTATATAACAGAGCGGGTGGGTAATATACTCCTGAGTGGCGCAGTGGTCTAAGTGGTCTAAGGCACTGCATCGCAGTGCTAACTGTGCCACTAGAGATCCTGGTTCGAATCCAGGCTCTGTCGCAGCCGGCCGCGACCGGGAGACTCATGGGCGGCGCACAATTGGCCCAGCGTCGTCCAGGGTAGGGGAGGGAATGGCTGGCAGGGATGTAGCTCAGTTGATAGAGCATGGCGTTTGCAATGCCAGGGTTGTGGGTTCGATTCCCACGGGGGGCCAGTATAAAAAAATAAAATAAAAATATGTATTCACTAACTGTAAGTCGCTCTGGATAAGAGCGTCTGCTAAATGACTAAAATGTAAATGTAAACGTAATTATTGCTGTTCATTTTTTCATACTTGTGTGTTGATGATGGTCAGTGCAGTGGTTGTTGCTGAGTCAGTATGGGCAACAACAGCAGCAGTGGTGAGCGGCCCAGTGCTGGTCAGGGTGAGAGGCCCTATCAGCGTGATGATGGACAAGGTGCCAAGGATGGCGCACAGCCCAAGATCCTCATGGACAGCACAGATGATGCTGACCTTTTTAACACCCGAGAGGATAAAAAGGTACAGAAAGCATATAGATAGTGAAGTCTAAAGGGGTTAATTAATTCAGATTTATATTAAAGTTGCTGTAGGGTAGGCTATACCTAACTTTTTGTGATGGTGTTAATGTGAGTCCAATTGTGCCAGGCTCCTCAGGAGATCCAGGAGTTTCTAGCCTGGCAGCGGGACCTTGAGAGTGACAGTAAATGTCCCAGTCAGGCCAAGCCCACTGTGTTCCGTTGGACAGGCGCTGGCAAAGAGGTCTTTGTGTCTGGATCATTCAACAACTGGGCCACCAAGATTCCCCTCAACAAAAGGTGAGCAGTTTTGGGAAAACCCGAACAGAGCACTTTAATTTGGCAAAACGTGAATAGTTGATACTGATTTACATTTGAATGATGTTTCCTGCTCAATATTGATTGTATTGTGTTCTTTTTATGACCCAGCCAGAACAACTTTGCGGCGGTTGTGGACTTGCCTGAGGGAGAGCACCAGTATAAGTTCTGTGTAGATGGACAGTGGACCCTCGACCCGACAGGGGTGAGTACAAACCCTCTCTCTGTCTGAATGATATAATACCATTCCCTCTGTGTTCAGTCTTTCAACTGTATTTCATCCGTCACAGGCTGTGTTGACGACCAAAACTGGCACTGTCAATAATGTCATCCAGGTGAAGAGGACTGACTTTGAAGTGTTTGATGCCCTCATGATTGATTCTCAGGAATGTGCAGACATGTCAGGTACTGATGCTTGATTACCATCATAATTCATGTGTTTTACCAATAACTCCATTTAGTGATGAAGGCAGTTTCACTTCTGATGATATACACTGCCTTCGGAAGTATTCAGACCCATTGACTTTTTCCACATTTTGTTAGGTTACAGCCTTATTCTAAAATATTTTTTATTTTTTTTATCATCAATCTACACACAATGACAAAGCAAAAAACAGGTTTTTAGAAATTTGTGCAAATGTATGAAGAAACCCCCCCCCCCGGAAATATCACAATTACATAAGTATTCAGACCCTTTACTCAGTACTTTGTTGAAGCACCTTTGGCAGCAATTACAGCCTTGAGTCTTCTTGGGTATGACGCTACAAGTTTGGCACACCTTTATTTGAGGAGTTTCTCCCATTTCTCTACAGATCCTCTCAAGCTCTGTCAGGTTGGATGGGGAGCGTTGCTGCACATTTTCAGGTCTCCAGAGATGTTCAATCGGGTCCAAGTCCGGGCTTTGGCTGGGCCACTCAAGGACATTTAGCGACTTGTCCCGAAGCCACTCCTGCATTGTCTTGGCTGTGTGCTTAGTGTTGTTGTCCTGTTGGAAGGTGAACGTTCGCCCAAGTCTGAGGTCCTGAGCGCTCTGGAGCAGGTTTTCATCAAGAATCTCTCTGTACTTTGCTCCGTTAATCTTTGCCTCGATCCTGACTAGTCTCCCAGTCCCTGCAGTTGAAAAACATCCCCACAGCATGATGCTGCCACCACCATGCTTCACCGTATGGATGGTGCCATGTTTCCTCCAGACGTGACACTTGGCATTCAGGCCAAAGAGTTGAGTCTTGGTTTCATCAGACCAGAGAATCTTGTTTCTTATGGTCTGAGAGTCTTTAGGTGCCTTTTGGCAAACTCCAAGCAGGCTGTCGTGTGCCTTTTACAGAGGAGTGGCTTCTGTCTGGCCACTCTACCATAAAGGCCTGATTGGTGGAGTGCTGCAGAGAAGGTTCTCCCATCTTCACAGAGGAACTCTCTAAAGCTCTGTCAGAGTGACCATTGTGTTCTTGGTCACCTCCCTGACCAAGGCCCTTCTCCCCCGATTGCTCAGTTTGGCTGGGCGGCCAGCTCTAGGAAGAGTCTTGGTGGTTCCAAACTTCTTCTATTTAAGAATGATGGAGGCCACTGTGTTCTTGGGGAACTTCAATGCCTCAGACATTTTTTGGTACCCTTCCCCAGATCTGAGCCTCGACACAATCCTGTCTCGGCGCTCTACGGACAATTCTTTCGACCTCATGGCTTGGTTTTGCTCTGACATGCACTCTCAACTGTGGGACCTTATATAGACAGGTGTGTGCTTTTCCAAATCATGTCCAATCAATTGAATTTACCACAGGTGGACTCCAATCAAGTTGTAGAAACATCTCAAGGATGGTCAATGGAAACAGGATGCACCCAAGCTCAATTTCGAGTCTCATAGCAAAGGGTCTGAATACTTATGTAAATATGTTTATTTAATTGTTTTGTATAAATTTGTTTTCGCTTTGTCATTATGGGGTATTGTGTGTAGATTGCTGAGGATTTTTAAAAAATGTAATCCATTTTAGAATAAGGCTGTAACGTAGCAAAATGTGGATAAAGTCAAGGGATCTGAATACTTTCCGAAGGCACTGTATGAATGAAGGTACCTAATTTCACCTGGTGGTTTACTGCACATTGAATCATTGTGTGTCTCTGTGATTTCAGACCTCTCGAGTTCCCCTCCGGGACCCTACCAGCAGGACCCATACATAACCAAGACGGGCGACAAGCTCAAGAACCCCCCCATCCTGCCACCACACCTGCTGCAAGTCCTGCTCAATAAGGACACTGGCGTGTCTGTGAGTGATGGTTCAGAGGCTGGAGAACATCTTCATTGGGAGTCATGATGGTGGAAATATGTTTTTATTTTCTCTGATTGGTGTCAATTTCTTAGTGCTAATTGTTTGTTTTCTATATCCTGAACAGTGTGACCCAGCCCTTCTTCCAGAGCCCAACCATGTGATGCTCAACCACCTCTATGCCCTCTCCATCAAGGTAAATCATTGCTTCTCTCAACTCAGATGTTTCCTCACTAGACCAGCCACCTCAGCAGACATGGGGTCAGTTACATTCCCTGTTGTCAGTTGAATTTGACATGGATAGAGCAATTCAAATCCAGTGTTAAATAGACCTCAACTCTGCGTCTCAAGACATCCATGCCTGATCCATGTCTATTTTATTTTCTTTCAGGATGGGGTGATGGTTCTTAGCGCAACCCACCGCTACAAAAAGAAGTATGTGACCACACTTCTGTACAAGCCGATATAATCATGCCATCCATGTGCTTCCTGCCTAGAAACGTTTTCAATTATATTATTGTATAATTCTGTGTTTTTATATCGATGATTAAACTTCTCTCTGATATCTCAGGTTAATTGTAAATATAATGACCACTTGAGCTTTATTAGTTGACACAGAGCTAAAATTTTCCCTTCAGATATCTTCATTTTAGCTCATGGAAAAATACCTGAATTTGCCAAACAGACACTTTTCATGCTAGTTAATGGAAAAGTATCATTGTGTAATCGTGAGACAAAACCAGCTGCTACAAAACTACACAAAAAAGTGGAAGCTAGCCATATAAATACACAAACCGGTGTGGACAAAAAGTTATTGGAATCAGTCCAGAAATGACCTTGTTAGACTGCTTTTGCATATTGATTCTTGATCTAATACCTTTTGATCTCACTTCCACTCATACACTCCCCAATAACTATATTACAGTGCAGTCGGAAAGTATTCAGACCCCTTGACTTTTTCCACATGTTGTTATGTTACAGCGTTATTGTAAAATTGATTAAATAGTTTTCCCCATCAATCTACACAGAATACCCCAAAATAACAATGCAAAAACAGGTTTTTAGAAATTTTTGCACACACAAAAAATTATCACATTTACATAAGTATTCAGACCCTTTACTCAGTACTTTGTTGAAGCACCTTTGGCAGCAATTACAGCCTCGAGTCTTCTTGGGTATGACGCTACAAGCTTGGCACACCTGTATTTGGGGAGTTTCTCCCATTCTTCTCCGCAGATCCTCTCAAGCTCTGTCAGGATGAATGGGGAGCGTCGCTGCACAGCTATTTTCAGGTCTCTCCAGAGATGTTCGATCGGGTTCAAGTATGGGTTCGGGCTGGGCCACTCAAGGACAATCAGAGACTTGTCAGAAGCCACTCCTGCGTTGTCTTGGCTGTGTGCTTAGGGTCGTTGTCTTGTTGGAAGGTGAACCTTCGCCCCAGTCTGAGGTCCTGAGCGCTCTAGAGCAGGTTTTCATCAAGGATGTCTCTGTACTTTGCTCCATTCATCTTTCCCTCAATCCTGACTAGTCTCTCAGTCCCTGCCACTAAAAAACATCCCCACAGCATGATGCTGCCACCACCATGCTTCACCGTAGGGATGGTGCCAGGTTTCCTCCAGTCGTGACGCTTGGCATTCAGGCCAAAGAGTTCAATCTTGGTTTCATCAGACTAGAAAATCTTGTTTCTCATGGTCTGAGAGTCCTTTAGGTGCCTTTTGGCAAACTCCAAGCGGGCCTTTTACTGAGGAGTGGCTTCCGTCGGGCCACTCTACCATAAAGGCCTGATTGGTGGAGTGCTGCAGAGATGGTTGTCCTTCTGGAAGGTTCTCCCATCTCCACAGAGGAACTCTGGAGCTCTGTCAGAGTGACCAATGGGTTCTTGGTCACCTCACTGACCAAGGCCTTTCTCCCCCGATTGCTCAGTTTGGCCGGGTGGCCAGCTCTAGAAAGAGTCCTGGTGGTTCCAAACTTCTTCATTTAAGAATGATGGAAGCCACTGTGTTCTTGGGAACCTTCAATGCTGGAGACATTTTTGGGTACCCTTCCCCAGATCTGTGCCTCGACACAATGCTGTCTTGTAGCTCTACGGACAATTCCTTCGACCTCATGGCTTGGTTTTTGCTCTGACATGCACAGTCAAATGTGGGATTTTATATAGACAGGTGTGTGCCTTTCCAAATCATGTCCAAATAATATAATTTACCACAGGTGGACTCCAAGTTGTAGAAACATCTCACGGATGATCAATGGAAACAGGATGCACCTGAGCTCAATTTCGCGTCTCATAGCAAAGCGTCTGAATACTTATGTAAATAAGGTATTTCTGTGTTTTTATTTAGTGTAAATTAAAAACCTGTTTTCGCTTTGTCATTATTACCTATTATATTCCATTTTGGAACAAGGCTGTAACGTAACACAATTTGGAAAAAGTAAAGGGGTGTGAATACTTTCTCCAGTTACTACTTACACAGAATTATATGCGTTAAATACAAATGCAGAACCAACAAACACATACTCAAAAGAATGCCATTCAAACATTTAATCAGGTCAACAATTTTGTTGGCACAATAAATTCCATTCCAGCAAACATGACACACATCCATGAAACAGGATTCACAAACATTCTGTGAATCTACAGTTGTGAATAGCTCTGTAGTTTCAGATGTTTGTGTTGCTTCCAGAGGATTTGTCTTGGCTCAGGTGACACAGTGGGTTTTGGGGTCCAGGTTCTTGTTCTCAGGGTTGTAGGTGGACTGGGCGAAGCAGTTGGCGGCGACTCGGTCACACTCGCACACTGAGGCCTGGCACACATCGTTGGAAGCTGAGGCGTGAGGACACAGGTTTAGGCTCATGATAAACATTAGGAGCAGTTATAATCAGACAAAGCTGAAACCTCACCTTACTTCAAAACATCATTGCATCTGACAATATCATAGAGCTTGGGAAGATTGTATAGTTTATTGCAAATGTATGTCCGCAAATTATTTTGTTTCTACAGTTCAGTTGTTACCTGAACAGGAGACCTCCCCATTTGTGCAAGAGAATATGTACACCTTGATGTAAGGGACGTCAATGACGGGACGGCACTCTGGAAGATGCCTGCTCGCTTGATAGCAGAGGTCGTGGACCTCACAACACCTGAGAGTGAAGAGAAGAAAGTAATGAGTTTTCTGAGATGCACACAAAAACCTGGTCATGATGTCCCCTGTAGCTCAGTTGGTAGAGCATGGCGCTTGCAACGCCAGGGTTGCGGGTTCATTTCCCACGGGGGGCCAGTATGAAAATGTATGCACTCACTAACTGTAAAGTCGCTCTGGATAAGAGCGTCTGCTAAATGACTAAAATGTAAATGTAATGTCCAACACAAGTTGAATGAAATTCAGTTACCTATCAGTGTCATCCCTGGGAGTCCCAGTCCCCCCCAAGCCACACCAACAGCCATAGTTATTGTACATTAATGGGTTGACATCAGGCTGGGTGCACGTGATCATTCTGCCAAATTGCCACAGAGCCTGGGGCTGCAGTGAACCATGGGCTGCGTATGCTGGCAGAGGAGGGAGGTGAAGCCATCAGTCACACTATTGCACATATTCCTGACATTGAGGTTCCAAATAACATAGTTACAGAGGGCACACATTAATATTGTTCTATCGGAAATCATCTCAGACTGTATGTATATTCTTAGGCAAGTGAAAAAGGGGACAACAAGTTTCGAATCAATATTAAAATGTGACAGGCTTACCAGTCAGCAGCAACAGGAATGCTTTGGGATGCATGACAGAAGAAACATTGAGGGGATACACCAACGTTACCTCCTCTTAAATAAGATGAAGGGAGGCTAAAGAGAACAATTGATAAAATGAGAGGTAAACTGGGAGGAGTTGTGTCATACAGCCAGGAATCTGAACGATATCTTGGCTCAAATACTTTCCTCAGGTGCTAAACTGGTTTACCCAGGATTGCTACTGCTTTCACTGATACAAATTCAAAACAGAAACATATGAGATATGACAAATAATTGAAAACACAGGTTGAATGTGATTTCTACATGACACTAAAATGACAGAGGATATGTTATGCTGTTGGGGGCTGCTGAGTAATACCAGCCTCGGGTCTATAAAGCAGAGTTTAAGTAAGTAAAATCCTAACTGAAATATTGGCTGGTGGATGTTTTATGGCTGGATTAAATAAATATTTTAATTCCCTATGGTATATCCAATCAAATTAGACAGATTTGTCATTTTTCCTCTTATGTTATATTGCTTTCTTAAAGCAGTCATTGTTAGGGTTAAAATACCAGCATTGTCCTCTATATCATATCAATTGCTAATACCATGAAAGGTAAATTTAGCCTTTCCCATAATGTCTTTCCAAAGTACATTCCAGCGGACAGCTGTGTAAATGACAAAACACTTGCTTAAATTCCCACACATTTCGATTCCACAACTGCAGTCAAGCCTTGTACAATGACTTAATGAGTCTCCTGTCTCTCTTCATATTATCCTGTCGCTCTTGAAAAATAGATTTTTAATCAGTGAGATTAACCTGGTTAAATAATAATAATAATTTTTTAAACATGTAACCGTTATTGAAATGTGATTCAATGTACCTTTATCACTATACACAGATCTATAAGTGTGCAGTCTACTGTGCACAGTGTATCTCGCCCTATCTAATCATCCAAAGCCTGCCCCTCAAGGCCATGCATCTATATAAATCAGTTGCGTTCCAGATCAGTGATACTCTTCATCACCAAAATGAGGTCTTCTCACACTCTGCTGCTGTTAGCCTTCTGTCTGCCAGTCTGTAAGTATTATTAATTACACTGTATGTTGAAACAGAGCTTTGATGCTGACTATGCTTTTTAGTAACAGAGCAGTGTACAGTGTAATGACAGTGTCCAGTCATCCTGTCATAGCTTTCTTTTCTGAAAATATTCCTTCAGTCAAGTCAATGTGCACTGCAAAATATTTGACTCACAGCTGGTTATGCAAAATACATTTACATTATGCCATAAGGGCAAACCAGTCAGTTGTCTAGAATGTGACGTTGCCCAGTTCAACCATGATGCTATATGGTTCCATTTCAGTGATTCATTTAAGTTTTTGTTTATTTCTGATATAAAAATGGTAATGTCCGGTGTAGATATTTGAATGTGCTCTGTCTGTCTGAGACGTGGCCTCTCGTGTGTTTCAGTGCTGGCGGTGCATGAACCCAGCCCCTGGGCACTATGGCAGTTCAGAGGGATGATCGTCTGTGTCAACCCTGATAGCTGGCCTGTGCTGGACTACGCTGACTATGGCTGCTACTGTGGGAAGGGCGGCTCAGGCACACCTGTGGATGATCTGGACAGGTACGCAGTCATGTAGGGGAAGACGGGGTCAGGGGTAATGAATACGGCAAGAATCTGAGAAGATGAGGATGAATTTGAACCTGGAGGTTGATGTGTACACTGTGTAGGTGGACGGTGGGAGTTATACAGTGTGGGGGGGAGGGGGGCTATATACATTCATTTTAACAGGAAGTCAGTAATTATACTTGTATTGAAACAGATGCCCTCTGTGTGTTCCAGATGCTGTCAGGTTCATGACCAGTGCTACTCTGATGCCATGCAGCACGAGGATTGCTGGGCCATCTTTGACAACCCTTACACGGAAATATACAGCTACCAGTGTGACAGAGCCTCTAAGACTGTCACCTGCAAAGGTGAGTGTGTTCAGCATAACTATAAGATTAAAAAACAGTCCCTTCGTCAAAATATAACTTTTATTCTGCAACAGTACCCTCTTTAGGATGTTCGAGTCCTCTGCATCTTTTGAATTTGAGATGTTCTATTTCCCTTCCCCCTTGAAAACCATTTACCATTACCCATCCTTCTCTTTCTCAATTTTCCCTCTTCCTCCCCTCCTGCCTCCTTACTTTTTCTTCTGTCTCTCTGTCATACAGAAAACAACAATCCATGTGAGATGTTTATCTGCGAGTGTGACAGAAAGGCAGCCATGTGCTTTGACAAGGCGGGGTACAACCCAGAGCATGAGCACCTTCCCAGTGAGCACTGCTAGTATGGGAATGCACTGGAAACCAGGACATAACCTGCAGTGGCCCAACTTCTCTTGAAATCAATCCCAGCTGTTATGATCCTATATGTGCCTCTGTGTTGGTTATTGCTATTCATATACACCCACAGATAGAGTTGATGCTGAACTGGAAAAATATCTGATGAAAAGACCTCCAAGGAAGCTATTAAATTCTGACATACCAAGCTTTAATTAAACATTATTCTATGAATAATCTAATGTTATGCACTGTGTGCTTCTTATGCTCAATACCATAATTTGTGATTGTTGTATACAGTCACTGCAAGAAATCCATCCTTTCTCCTGTATCCTAATGTCATGTTATATCAGTGAGGCAGCACTGGCATAGTTTACAGCTCATGTGTCAACGGCAAACATGGGTCTACTGTTTCTCATTTCCCCTTTGCCTCACAGATGTAAGTGAACGTTAGGTTGCAGTCTGCATCATTCCAAAGCTTGCGTCGTCTGGGTGGACCTTTATGAAGCTGTCCACAGTCCTCTCCATTCACACAAACGTCCCAGTCGTCTGGGTGCCCTTCCCAGAAGCTCTATCCCAGAAGCTGAGCAAAGACATTAGAGGGAAGGATATTCCCTATTATAATGTCTGATGACTGTGTTTTTAGGATGTAATACACTATATCCCTACTCCAGAGGAGGTTGGTGGGAGAAGCTATAGGAGGATGGGCTCTTTGTAATGGCTGGAATGGAATCAATGGAATGGAGTCAAACAAGTTTACATTTACATTTACGTCATTTAGCAGACGCTCTTATCCAGAGCGACTTACAGTTAATGAGTACATACATTATATATATTTTTTTCTTACTGGCCCCCCATGGGAATCGAACCCACAACCCTGGCATTGCAAACGCCATGCTCTACCAACTGAGCTACCTCCCTGCCAGCCATTCCCTCCCCTACCCTGGACGACGCTGGGCCAATTGTGCGCCGCCCCATGGGTCTAAGTTGTGTTTGGTACCATTCCATTGATTCCATTCCAGTCATTACACTGAGCCTGTTCTCCTATAGCACTTCCCACCAGCCTCCTCTGCCCTATTCTCATCATCCCAGTATTCCCTTACTTTGGAGTTGATTTGTAGTCAGTTCAAGCCACTCAGGTCCAGTGGCCCTCTTGTGTTCTCTCCACAAGCCCAATCCAGTAGCTCTCTCCTGCATCAATCACTTGGTAGATGTAGTCCTAAACAGCACAAATAGAGCACATTTAACATAGCCCACAGCCCTTGATGTGAGACCAATACTGCATCACCTCCTTGGCCTTACCAGCTCATCCTCACTGTTAAGAACAAGCAGCTGTGCTCCCAGCTTGATACATTTTTCCTCTGAGCTGTTCCAGCTGAGCTTCCTTTTTTTAATGCCAGGTAGCAGCTATCCTGGAACGACCACCAGTCTTCACTACAAGTTCCTGAGGAGGACACAATGTTTTGCACAATGGATAGGGATGGTCTTTATCTACCAATAAGTCACTTACCTCTCACTGGAATTTGAAATTCATAATAATAGACATGATTGATAGTAGCTGGGTCTGAAAGGGACAGGAGGAGGAGAGTGAATGAAGAACGGAGAGAGAGATTATGAATAATGCTTCTACAATGTTATCTAATTATATATACACTCAGTGGTCAGTTTATTCACGTTCACGTTCACGTTCACGGTTCGCTCCTACAGACAGTGAGTCACGAGGCTGTGGCTTGCTATATAAAGCAGGCAGACAGGCATTGAGGCATTCAGTTACTGTTCCATTGAACGTTAGAATGGGCAAAACGAGTGACCTAAGCGACTCGTCTGAAGTCGGTACCGCCGATGTGCCAACTTCTGTCTGTAGCGTGAGAAGCGTTTTGGGCTACAAACTAATATGACCCCACTGTGGAAAGGGGAGACTCACGAACACGATGGTGTTCTCCATTTTTTCTCTACGGGACTTGTTTTGCTCTACAAGTGTCACAGGACTCATCTGAAGGTAAATGGAAGTATGTAGGTAGTTTTGTGCCAGAAAGGGGTTAAATATGTGTCCAAAAAACAAAAATGTTTCCTGAGCTTTCTTATATCTCCTAAATATAGGACAGACACTTCCTTATGATTTATTTTTTGCCTGTCTGTTTTGCCATTTATGAATGGATTATTCAATGCGTTTCTATGGGCTGTAGTAGTAAAGGCCAAATTCAATATTTTATCAAATAATTAACAACAGCAAAACATATTATACCTACAGGGGTCCTAAAATTCAAAATTCTATAGCTAAATGATCCATGGTATCACCATTTTAAAACAATTCCATATGTTTGCTTAGTACACACATTCCCCATGTACACATAGAAACAGGTTATTTCTGAAACAATAGGGCAATCTTTGATCTGCCTAATGGAGTTCTGAAATGTCATTTTGTTTTCCATATGGTAGTGATTGTTCTGACACTCCCTATGGAATAGCACATACAGTAAGCTCCAAAAGTATTGGGACAGTGACAAATTTTTTGTTGTTTTGGCTCTGTACTCCAGCACTTTGGATTTGAAATGATACGGTCTGAAAGTGCAGACTGTCAACTTTAATTTTAGGGTATTTACAGCACTTTTTGTACATAGTCCCCCGATTTTAGGGGACCAAAAGTATTGGAACAAATTCACTTATATGTGTATTAAAGTAGTCAAACGTTTAGTATTTGGTCCCATATTCCTAGCACGCAATGATTACATAAAGCTTGTGACTCTACAAACTTGTTGAATCCATTTGCTGTTTGTTTTGGTTGTGTTTCAGATTATTTTGTGCCCACTAAAGATGAATGGTGAATAATGTATTTTGTCATTTTGGAGTCACTTTTATTGTAAATAAGAATAGAATATGTTTCTAAACACTTCTACATTAATGTGGATGCTACCATGATTAAGGATTGTCCTGAATGAATTGTGAATAATGATGAGTGAGAAAGTTACAGGCGCACAAATATCATACCCCGTAGACATGCTAACCTCTTATCATTACAATAACAGGGAAGGTTAACATTTATGGGGAGGTATGATCTTTGTGCCTCTGTAACTTTCTTACACATCATTATTCACGATTCAATCATGATTATGCATAATCATGGTAGCATCCACATTAATAAAGAAGTGTTCCAAAACATATTGTATTCTTATTTATAATAAAAGTGACTCCAAAATGACACAATACATTATTCGCCATTCAGTTCTTATTGGGCAAAACATAATCCTAAACAGAAACACAACCAAAACAAACTGCAAATGCATCCAACAAGTTTGTAGTCACAAGCTTGCCAGGAATATGGGACCAAATACTAAACTTTTGACTACTTTAATACACTAGAAGTGAATTTGTCCAAATACTTATGAATTCTTCAAATGGGGGGACTAGATACATAACATGCTTTTATTTCTAAATGGTGAAACAAATATGTATGAAAATACCCTCAGATACAGTATAAGGGGACAAATGAAACATTTGATCTCAAATCCAAAATGCTGGAGTATAGAGGCAATTTTTTGGTTTATTTAAAAGCTTCACTATCCAAATAAATACAGAGGGGAGTGTATATGTCTAATAAAATATATAATCCTTCAACAAGAGTCAGAGGTTTATTAGTCCTTTAGTTATAAAAGCCTTTAAACATCACTGTACCTGAACTGGAAGAGGAAGATGTGGCACAAGCACTCATCACAGTCTTGTTCAGGGACTCAAGGTAAAGATGGACATCAACTATCGCCTGGTTTAACTGAGAGACTTAGGAAAATGGAGACAGGGTTGATTTAAAAATATATATATTAAATTATAAATTGGTGGAAATAAAATAGAGAGCTTAACAATTCCATTTTATTTGTCTTGCCCCCCCCTGAATGATAAATGATCAGTATAATTAAGCAAGCCTTACATTTAAGTCCAGTTATCAGCAGTAGTATCAACAGGAGAAGCACTAAGACACCATACAGGAGTTAAACCACCCTGCCCTGCATACCTGAAATAATATACATGGAGAAAATGATATGGAATATGAGGGCACAAAACAGATATTGAATCTGTGTTGGTCCCATGGATAACCTATTATAGATTAATTTACCTCTTTGTGGAATTATTTTCCTCCGACTGTGGTTACTCTCAATGTCAGACGTACCAAATTGATCATACTGAATGGAATCCATTTCTGGAGGAGAGATTTCCACATTGAAAATGAACTGAGGTCTTTAATGCTTTTGTCAGCAATATGCCCTGACTCAAAATGAAACATGTCACTCATCCCGTCCAGACATTTGCAATTTAGAGATATAATAGCTGGTAATCCATAATGCATGTCAAATTCAAATGATCCAAATGAACCTGTGCTGTAGTAGTGATTTTATTTGTGCCAGGACAGTAAAGCAAATGAAAAGACAGTTAGATGATAGGAGCTCTTGTGTTTTAAGGTCATAGATTAAATAGTTGAATATTAACCTCTCAATCAATAGTCTCTATGCAAACATGCATCTCACAATCTCATGAAATACAGACACTATGATGATTGTGTATCTAAATCTCAACACACCGACTGGAGGAAAGTAGAGAATAATGTATTTAATTATGTGATTAAGTTTAGATATGAAAGTCCAGGTTCTAAATGTTGTAGGCTACATACATATCATAAATGTTTAGGCGAATCTGATGATGGTGAGAATGATTAGGCTGCCTACTACCAAACACAAACCTAACAAAATCTTGGAACTCTGACACCCACTCTGCACATATCCCTTACCTCCCTCCTGTTATGTTCATGGAAATGTGAACACCTCTCAGCTGATCTATCAGTCTGTCCAGTCTTCTTCTGGTCTCTGACCAAAGGTTCAAAGTTGTGTTTGTGTCTAGTCCTCCCACTGAGTTTGTTACATATATTGAACAAAGAACACAAAGAATTCTGAGAAGCAGCCAATCCAAGCTTAATATAAAGAACAATATAGAATATTTGATAGCCTAGGCCTAGGCTATATCAGAAGTCAAGATTATTATGAACTCATTCAGACAGAGTAGAATTTGCCATACGGTTCATACAGTTGGGTCTGTATTTGGTGATTTAGTTTACTGTAGATGCAAAACTGTAGAATCTGGTACAATGTTGGTTAGGGTCATTTTCTCACATAGTCTCTGCATAGGGCTACAGCTAGTAGGCTACTGTCAAAAAGTATAGTTAAAGTAACTGTCCAGTGAAAATCTCACTTTTAAAAGTTAATATTCTGTTAACTCATACCCAAATAATGTTGTTGACTTATCCTATACTCCAGTGGAGGCTGCTGAGCGGAGGACGGCTCATAATAATGGCCGGAACAGAGCGAATGGAATAGCATCAAACACATGGAAACCATGTGTTTGATGTATTTGATACCATTCCACTTATTCCGCTCCAGCCATTACCACGAGCCCGTCCTCCCCAATTAAGTTGCCACCAACCTCCTGTGCTATACTCCTATTTGTGGCCAAAGCATAAATTGGAGGGGGAAGAAAATACTTCAGAAACCCCACCTCAAACTTGTATCTCAAACAGAACGTTTAAAAAATGGTTACTGTTGATGATGTCATCCTCATGAGGAGGATGAGCTGGCCAATCAGCGGTCTACTTGCATTCATATTTTTAATGACTGGTATAAGCCCACACCATTCTGTTGTTGGGGTACGCCCAAACCATTCCAACACAAAAAAGGTGCTTTTTAACATACTTTATTGCCATTTTTTGGAAAGAAAAGTATTTCACTAATGTTGTATTTAATTATAGATAATATTTAATAGAAATCTGGAAACACTGGACAGTTACTTTAAAACAGCTTGACCTCTTTTTTTCAGACTTCAGCTCTAAGTGGCATGGTGGTTGATTTAAGCAGAGCACGTTTCCCCTACATCACTTCCGTTCATCTGCTGATCGGGTCAGAAAGACAGTGACAATGGCGGCGGTCGGAAGAATTTCTCAAGCGCTCCTGCGGTCCTCATTGATCCAGAGTCGTCAACTCTCTGCCACAGCGGCCCATGGTCATGGAGAGCAAACAGGTAATGCCACACAAGCATTGCTCAAACGACACGATTTACTAATGATAAGACCATACACATATTATTGGAGGACGTGGTAGTTTAGTGACCTTGCTAGCTAACGCGTAGCTAGTTAGCGCGAGGCAGCATAACAGTTCCTGTTTTCGATAACGTTAGCTAACTAGCTAGGTTAGAGGAATTTGGGAATCAACCACATACCTAGCTACACACACAGGAATCGTTGGCAATTGCTAAATCCCCATCCTATATTAGCCAGATGGCTGGATTAACACAATGTTAGACTAGTTAGCTAGCTAGGGCTCATTTGCAGAAGAGACCTTGTCCTTGGTCTCAACATGACTCCCTGTTGAAATAAAGGTTAAATAAAAAAGTTGACTATCGTAACTAACCAGTTAGTTATCTAGAAGAGCTAGTTATAGTGTATGCAGTTTTCAAACCTACCAAACATCTATCTAGGTTATTTGGTGTGTTTGAATGGCCCATCTCAGATTTAGCTAGCTAACGTTAACTCAGTATGTGCAGGCAATGAAGAAACCAATTTATTAAAATCAGTTTCACAATTGTGGTTAACAATGTCAATGTCATGGTGTCAGTTAGCAAGCTAATATAGCCTTAGTGAATTAAAGGAGAGTACACTAATTTCAACCACAATTTAGGCCTAGTTCAGGGGTAGGAAACCTTGTTCCTGGAGTGCTGCAGGGCTTTGTCAACCTAGCATGACACCTTATTCAACCAATAACTTATTTACCAACAGTAATT
Organism: Coregonus lavaretus; assembly: GCF_964263955.1. Lineage (NCBI taxonomy): Eukaryota > Metazoa > Chordata > Actinopteri > Salmoniformes > Salmonidae > Coregonus > Coregonus lavaretus. Next base: position 20,842,074 of record NC_140001.1, on the reverse strand, counting down.
TGCTCAATTCTACACATCTGGTCTCCCAGGTCAGCAAAATGTTTAATCTGGCACTCCAGGACCAGGGTTACCTACCCTGTGTGCAGTAGTTCAAATGTGGTTAAATACTCAATACTGAACCTCGGTAAACTGTACTTCAGCAGGCACAAAACTTCAAATGCCTCACGCAGTGATCATGGTTTATATTTGTAAAAATACATGATTGGATTAGCCAATTTATTAAAATCAGACATGAACAAAGTCAGAGGAGGCTCTTTGGAAATGGCAACTCAACAGTACATGACCTGCACCTGTTGCACTTTGGTGGTTGCCTTTGACATTGACAAGTGCAGAGATTGAGATACTTGGGATTTCAATGGTTTGTACACTTGTGCACACATTCAAAGGAAAGTTACGGATTTAGCATTCCAGTGACATCAAAGTAGCTATGTTAGTTTTCAACATGTCTCACATCACAATGTGTCCAAACAGAAAATAAAGGTCAAATGTATTAACTATAACTGGCTTAAGTGTAAATAAAGCCATTGTTACTCATCAAACAACAATGTATTTTTTGGTTTTCTTTGTTTCTTCTCCAGCTAGAACATGGAAGATCCTCTCCTTTGTGGTTGCCCTTCCGGGAGTTGCAGTGTGCATGTTGAACATGTACCTGAAGATGCAGCACCATGCTGCACACCATGTGGAGCCAGAGTTTGTCCCTTACAGCCATCTTCGCATTCGCAGCAAGGTCTGATTTTTTTTATTTTTTATTTAAGTATCCTAGATACTAAATACAGTTATTGTTTCAAAACATTTATTTGATTATACTTTTTGGGATTGTCTAATTTTGCCTAGAGTAGTTAGACAGTTTAATGTGCCCCCTGTTAATTTAGTTTGCCATTATGTTAACTTGATTCTTCTCTCACCAGCGTTTCCCTTGGGGGGATGGCAACAAGAGCCTGTTCCACAACCCTGAAGTGAATGCCCTCCCTGATGGCTATGAGGGACGCGAAGAGTGATCTCTCCCTCAGACCACCTCACACACTGGGACCAGTCTCTTCCCTCAATTCATTACTCTGTTACTGGACCACACTCCCCAAACAGTTTACTCTTCTCTATTATATTATGTTTACCTCTGTGCATCTGTCACAAGGGACCCAAAATGTTAGTTACATTTTTCTGGACCATTTAACACGATGTCTGCGTAAACTTAACTAAAATAAATAATTATTACCGAAATACATTGTGGTGTTATTTTTAACTCTCAAATTGACACAATATATCAGATGGTTTCTAATGTCCGTTTTTCCAAATGTGTTTTAGAGTAACGAAAGGAGTTTAGAACTTCGTGTTTCAGAATGACGCACTGTTTGACCCTATTACAATCCCGTACTTTCACATGACTAACTTCTTGTGACTTGCATTACTCTAGCAAACGAGTAGGGTTGTCACTAGTTACCACAGCCACAAAGTCGTGTATTGTAAAAATTATGATGAATTGTTTAATGAAAACAAATTTGCATTAGTCTTAAGGTTAGGCATAAGGTTAGCAGTGTGGTTAAGGTTAGGTTTTAAATGAGATTAAGAAATTGTAGAAATAGGCGGGGTTTAGTCATAATTATGACTGGCTGTGGTAACTAGTGACGACCAGTGAGTAGTTAATCTGTTTTCAATTCAGTTGTAAAATTGTCTGAAACAGTCAAGTTTTGCAAAGGAAATGTATTGAATTTGAAAGTATTGTTCTGCTGAGATGTCGACTTTAAATGTATAACCTTGAAAAACGGGAGGAAGAGTGCGTGAACTTAATTTAGAACCAGATTGTTGGGTAAGCTAAACGTCAGCCAGCTGGTAGCTGCTTGACATTGCAGTTTGTGCTTTGTGAAATTACGCTTCTAGCCCTGCTAGTAGAAATACTTTTGAGCTATTCTGTTCAATGTGTGGTTTTACGTTTTTTAAATCAAGCAGTCGCTAATTGCCGGCAACAGTTGGTTCAATAGTGAATGCATGGCATATCAACATGATAAACAGTATGCCTATTTATGCATTTTACCTAGGATATAACTTTCTCAAGTTCGAATGAACACTCGTTTTATTCATCACTGTCCTCATTAAGGTATGGATGGGTAGGGAGAGGGACGAATGTGGAGGACAGCCTTCGAGAGACAGTACAACCCACTGACAGCTATGGCTGAGATCACTGTGCCTGACTCAAGACGGTGGGACTGTCACCTGATCGGAGGTTCTATTGTTCTTCACCTGCATTGAATTAGGCTACGATCCTTAGTCTGCCATTCTATAGTCCCTACTTTGTTTTCTATTATTAGTATGGTTATTGTGTTATGTAATTTTACACTCAGATTTCTTGGTGATTTGCAGATGCATTAACTTCTTCCTGTATGATGGGTCAAAGGTAAAGGGTGAGGGTGACCCTACAAGAGCTGGAATCTGCTACTTCTATCCTGAAGAGGTAGGGACATCAGAGATGTGTTCCCTAGGCGAGATTATTGATACTAACTGCGTATCAGGAATGATCCCTGTTGTTTTTGTTGATGATCCCATACCAATTGGATGAGCAGAGTGAAGGATGGTTCTGTGCCTTTTATTTCTCCCAGACACCTCTGGATAAGCAGGAGCTGTTGTGTGGACAGCTGGCAGGCGTGAGCCGCTGTGTCTCTGAGCTCTCCTCCTCCCCTGTACGTCTGCTCAGGCTGCAGCGGAGCAAGTTCGCCATCCGCATGAAAGACAACTTTTTGTGGGTGAGTTACACCATATTCTCGTTCCCAGACATTTCCACCCGTGGTTACTTGCACCACAGCCAGGAAGCACATCACATCATAGTGCTATTTATAAGTTCTCTATCACATATGACAGTCCATAAGATATCTACAAATGTTTGAGGAAACTGTTACAGATAAAGTGCAATGGTCTTATTGATACATTCACCCATATCTCGGATGTATAGACCATTGTAATGAGAATGCTCATTCCCTAAACCAGTTAAAATGCTACAGGCTTGTTTAGTGATGTTTTTGTCTCTCCATCCCCCATGTATACGTCATAATTACTCTCCATGTTGCTCTCTCTCAGGCCTTAAGCTGTTCAGTGGAAATACCAGACATCAGTATCTGTGACTTCCTGGATCAGCTGATAAATCACTTTAGTTTTTATAACGGCCCTATTCGCCAGAGTTACCAGGTACTGTCATCTCTAACACTTATCTTAGCTGTGTGCAGCAGTCTGTCATATCCATATCATGTCCTAATTTCACATAGATGTGTGTTAAACAAGGAATAATTTTTTCCTAACGCTAAATATGTCTCCCTCTGATTTGCCTTGCATTTAGATCTACAGTCAGCAAGATTTAGCAGTTCGATGGGCACAGTACCTCTACCACTTACAAGGAGGCTCCACTGAACTCCATCACATCTTCAGTTGCGTGAGCACCATTGACTCTACACATGTAAGTAATAAGAAGTCTGTTGATATATCGATAAGGTTTACTACCTCAGATAGTATCATACGGTTGCTTATTTTATTAAAGGCCCACAATTACCATGTATCTGATTTATTTCATTGATCTTTTAAGTTTATTTACTTCTGGCCTAGCCTGGCAATTATTTCCTTGTTTCATGTGCTTCATTTTGATTCTCAGATTGACCCACTTCTTCTACTCAAGGCTGCCCTCATTCTGCAGGCCTGTCAGCGCTGCCTTCTAGTGTTAGCTGGTTGTATACTCTATCGTGGGAGGTAAGCTGTCTGACCTTTGCAGTACCAAAGGACTGGAATAGTTAACCACAGATTAGAATCAGACACTAACTGTATATACTTGTCTCAAAAAACGTGTCTTTGCTCCGCAGGGTTGTCAGCACACAGATGCCCCCTGATCTCACAGTGAAAGTCATGGTTCATGAAACTGAAACATTCAACCAGGTACAACCAGATAACAATGGCTGATAATTTAGGTGCTTCTCTCCTTTCAGATTTTACAAATCATCTTGTGATCATCTTACATCTTAATTTGTTGAGGTTCCTTCTGAGTTGGGTTGTTGTATTATGCATCAATATCTTAATACAAAAGCTATGCTTTAGATTGTTTTACAAAGTCAGCAGTTTGTTAAGTAACAGGCCTTGCCATACATTTTTGCTTATACTTTGCTCTAGGACCAGAGACCCGATGGACTGAGTTCCTCCAGCTCTTCTGGTAGCACTCCTCTATTTAGCGCAGTGACCACCACTGTGTTCCTGACCACCACTGAAGTACAGTATCTGCGCTCCTCTCCTGTGGACAGAGCATCCAGGTACTTCACCCCCCTCAGGAAGAAACCCACCTCCATCCTCCACTTTAGAAATACTTTCCTTGGTAACACTTTATTTGGATAGTCCATCTGTAGATGCTCTATAGACTATCAGTAACATTTCAACTATCTATCTACTAACCCTAGCTCTAACCCTAAACTTAACCCTAACCCTTATTCTAAACCTAACCGTAACCTTACCAAGCAGTTGTTTGTCAACAGATAGTTTGTTGATAGTATGACCATCTGTAGAGCATCTACAGATGGAAAATCCAGACTATCCAAATAAAGTGTGACCCTTTTCTGGTAAACACTCTTACTAGAGTAAGGTATAATACGTTCCATCCTGCTACAGTAAGGTCAAAGTCAAGTGAAAGTTAGGGTTAGACAAGTTTGGAATGGTTGCAACCCTGATGTGAGGGTAAATTGTTGAGACTCTCTGTCCTACAGATCCCATTCTACCCAATATACTCCAAAGGAGGTAAAGCGGCCCAGGAAGTCCCGCCTCCTGTCAAGAACCCTATCTGACACACCGACAACTAATCCGCCTGACCCCACCCACTACCCTCCACTATCCCGCCACTCCCCAGTCATCCATATCTGATGAGTTGCTATTTAGCCCAAGTCCTTCATTTCACACTCCTGGCCCTCTCAGCCCCTCACCTATCAAGATCGCTCCAGAGACCTCTCATCATACCTTGTCCAATGGAAAGCTGTCCCATGAGGTGGAAGAGGGTGTCACAGGAGGTTCGTACGACCCCAGTATTAACAACATAAAGGGTGGGAGCAATGAGTCAGGTCTTGCAGGAGGAGGCAAGTCAATGCAAAACAACAACACACGTCACGTCAATGGACAGAATGGAGGTAGTATTGCACTGGGTGGAGAGAAGGCTGCAGCCCACAGGTTCAGCGGTCAGGAGTCCCGAGCGCCTGGCAGTCAGAGGATGGGGAATGTGGTAGATAAGGTGTTTAGGGAGAAGGCACGACAGGGGAGTAAAGTCCAGCAGGCTGACACTGGTGGCTTGCCCCCCACCTCGCCCTGTGAGAACTCTACAGATGCCCCCCTGCTCCCCATGGCACTGTACCAGCACAGGGTGAGAGAGCTGGTACTGGCCCTACTGGTGGAGCCACAATTCCACAGCGACACTACAGCCACAGAGGAAGTGGTGAGGAACTGTTGGGGAATATGGGAGGGATATGAATGTTTGTTCATGAATGAGTGTTTCACAAGAGTTTTCCCCTTCTGGACAACCACCTGTGTTCAACTGTTAGAAAATGAAATTGAATATCTCCACTATTGCCCTACATGTTATTACAGCAGTTTGATATTTTGTCAAACCATTTAATCAGCTATCAACCTGTGGTTTATCCCCAGTATCTCAGAAGCCTGGCATCTCTGAATGGACTGGAGGCACATCTGAGGACCACTGCTACGGGGGCCTCTGGCCCTCAGGGACACTACACTTTTGCACACTTTGACTGTATACAGAACACACTCACAAGTGAGGCACTAATATTCTCAAAGCTCTCTGAAATTTTATCAAACCACTCCATTCCATAGTCCTGTTTTTTTTTTCTCCAGCTGTCCTATCTGACTTTTACCTTTTTCCTCTCTCTATTTGTCTATTGTTTTTGATATGCATGTTTCCCTGTCTCTCTGTTTCCCAGTGTTGACCTTACTGCTGGAGTGAGTAGTAAGCTCAGTGCTTTGCAGTAGCTGATTGGGATGTTTTGGGACATTTTGTGGGACTGTGGTACTTTGTGGAAATGTGTGTTAGCTGATTGGGGAATCTTGGGGCATTTTGTAGTACTTAGTTGTGATATGAGTTAGTAGGACGCTGTATAGTGTATATACCACCTCTGTCTTTTACTTTCATGGTCATCCATGTTTGTGTGGTATTTGTAATGAGTGCCTATGCTGTGTGTCCCTGCAGGCAACCTGTCTGGCAGGCCAGGGGGAGCCCAGGACCGTTCTTTTGTGAGAGCCACATCGCTGCTCCACTCGCATTTCTCTCACACTGAAGCTCTGCAGGAGGCTATTGTCAGGTCAGTATGACTGGCAGGGGGCTCTCTCAACATGCATTACTCCTCCTCAAGTCAGATGATGGGGGAAGGGGAACAGGCCATCATTATGCAGTTTGTATTATCTTAAGATAAATCCCTGAGTGTTTGTGTTGAGTTGTAATGTGTCTTATGTTTATAATACAGGAGTGCGGGTGCAGCTGTGTACGGGACCCGCAGTGTGGCCCAGGAGACGTACTTCCTGCAGCAAGGCGGAGCGGTGAGAAACTCTGGCATCCCCAACCACCAGGACAGTGCTTTCTCTCTGCCTAGCAAGGCCCGACACAGGTTACAGAAACACAGGGTTAACCTGCTCTGACTGATCGTGGCAAGGAGAGTTCCACCAGAACCACTGTCTACTCAGTCACTTCTCTGAATATGGTTCTCTCTAAATGAATTTCAAACAAGAACTTACACTGAACATTTTTCTAAGATAAACACACTGTGTAAATAATTATAGGAACTTAAACTATTTACAAGAACTGTGGTCAAGTCCTACATTGTGTTGTATTAATATGCAGAGGACCATGATCTCTGTCAACACTGCAAATACATTTTGCACAATATATAATGAAATTCCAAACCAACACATCACATAAAATATGAAAAATGTATGCACTCACTAACTGTAAGTCGATCTGGATAAGAGCGTCTGCTAAATGACTAAAATGTAAATATGAGCTTATACAGATGTTGCGTAACAATTCTCAATGTACAAACATCATGAAGACATCATGGCTGCTGGGTTTCCTAATCACTGTAATCCTTTTCATTTGGATAAAGAAAATCAGCCACCACTGAATCATTCACCACCACCCACAATGTATTTTTAAAAATATATATTATGTTGTACCCAATGACATACTTTATGTAGGAAAAACGTATTGTATATAATTATAGATACCATGTAATTATTTTAGTGTTCTGTAGCGTAATATTCTGTCCTGAGAGTGTACTCTTGGGTTTTCATTGTAGAGTTGATTTTGACCACCTCTGAAATCAAGCCAAATGCCATTGAATACACTAAATCTCATACTCTTTGATTAATAGGGCACATGAATGCTTTGCTTACAAAGATTGACTGCTGTTTGTAACAAGAAAAAATAATGAATGGCTGATACTTAAAAAAAAAAAAAAAATGAAAAAATCCCTTTCAATACATGTCTTGGTCATATGGCAAGCACTTTTCCTTCCAAGCAAACTATTTCAAATGGAGTTATTCAAATATGATTATTTACAATATATCCACTCTAAATTAACGATGTATGGATCTTGTCTTGCCTAAATGAGCTGCACATTGTACTCTTAAACTACAGGGGCCACCGTGGTCCCTAGTGCCATATCGATAGTACTGTAGCAGCAGGCATTCAGCTCAAGCTAAACATAGAAAGGGCGCCCGCAGCACATTACAAACACTAAAGTACGAACACTGACCCCAATTGTTATCATGGTAATTATATTGCTTTGGGTGAAGGGGACGAACAATGCCTAAATGTACGTTTTCATGAAATTTAAGATAACTGGACTCTACGTGCGTAAATCTATCCAAATTGAAAGTAATCTCGGTTTCTGTGCCTCTTGTCCTGGAAATGAGTAGTCTCGAAAACCCAAGCCTAGTCCACAATCACTCAGTTGCCTATGGTTGGGTTTTCGAGACTAGCAAATGAGACCATTCTTGATGGTCCAAATATAGTGTAATTAGGGTCATTAGATACGGGGTAGCTGAATTTGAATGACTGGAGTCGGTGTTTTCGGGGTGCCTTATTATGCAAACGCATTTTATGGGCCAGTGGGGTGCAAATGGGTAGTTAGGGGCACGAACAAAACAGGGGGGTGGAGAAACAGAATTAAAATTCTAAGTGGCAGAATGCCCCATTGTCAGTGGGGGCATACCCTTTAAACTACGCAGATAAGCGGTCCTTTTCAGATACACCGCACCACTGGACGGAGCTGGTACAACTAGTGGAGCTCTCCAACTACGGACCCACCACCATGGCTTATACCACATGCTCTTGGATTGCCATTATTTTCTTATCTGTGACTACTAATTTAACTGGAGTACAGTGTCGCGCCGTGCAGGAGTTACTGTCAAAGTCATCCGCTTTTCAGGATGGACCCAATACTTCACCCACAGATATCTTGAGACGATGGCGACGGGAGAACGAGGAGACGCAGCGGCAACATTGCGCATTGTTGTCAGCGCCTTGGATGGAAACCAACGCGTACCCGATGGAATTAGCACAGCTTCATCGTCTCCGGGTGGGTTCAATGCCCCAAGGAGGTTTACGGCGCACAGTCTTTCCTGAGCAACCACTATTCCGTTTTGTCAGACGGGTCTATCATTGCTGTCAGTTAGGTTTCCATTGCAGAGGCGTCAAAGGGATTCAGGGTCGTATCAGTGGAGGTAAGAATCTAAATCCAGTCATTTGAAGTAGATTCTTAGCCATTTATTAAGCCTACTCTTGGACTAAATTAGTATGTAGACCTAGACCTACTATAGAGAATGTCCATTTAAAAAGTTCCTTTTAGGCTTGGGTTTTATAGAAAATATAAATGAATAAATTATTCTACTAAGGAACGGGGACACTGTCACATTCTGAGTGGTAGTGCTTTCATTTAGGCCTTACATTATTTTGTTGATCTTTTCCCACCCTAGATACAGACTTGGAGTTCCTTCTCAGTCAGGATGTTCTGTCAGTGACAGTCATGAGAGCTGAGATTCATCTATATGTATTGAATCCTCAACACCTGAACATTGAGCCTGTTCTTCCATACATGGCAAAACGCAAGCTTCCCACACGGTAAGAGTCCTGGTTGACGTGATGGCACACTCACTTAGCTGTCATACCTCAACTTTTTATATAACTGTATTCCATGTCAATGGAAACTGAAAGTTGTAATTATTAGGCTAAAGTACTGTGGGTCCTGTCTTAACCTTTTTATTCCACAGATACAGTTTTGGGTCAAATGAGAACATCCTGGAGCTTCGAGTGGATCTGCTGTTCCTATTCCAAGGTCTTCAGGAGGCAGCTGGTGGTGCCAGAGGGGAGCCAAGTCTGGTTGACATGCGGAAAGTGGGGGAGCTTTCAAGCAGGGGTCCACGAGAAAGGCCAGGAGCTCCATGGTCTCTGCAGGACACCAATGCTGATCTGTTGGGGGAGGGGGTGGGCCCCCTGCTGACCGCTATGGAGCTGGGCTTGGCCCTGAATTGTGACAGGGGGGGAGTGGAGGTGTCTTGTGAGCACAATGGAGTCCACCAATTACACGCTCCATTCATTGCTCTCTCGTACAGATAAAGATGACACAAACCAGGATAGTAGACACTCACATTTTACCTTGAGTTTCTCCATAACCCCATCTCCATGTTGTCTCTAATGTCCTCAAGTCTATGAAGCTGCGTTTATCTCTCGAAGGGCAACATGTCAACTTTTATTATTGATATGTGAAGGCAGTGGATGTGATGTCTTCACTACATAACTTTTGCAATAACCCTTTGCAAAATAAAACATTATCTTTAATGTTGTGATGCAAAATAAAACCATTTTTGATATACATAATACCCCAACGTGTATGGGGTTCTGTGCACTTCAGCAAATGCTTGAATATATTAACTTATCAGTGTTGTGTTTTGAAAGAAAGATATCAATTTGTAAAGATGTAAATAGTGTATATAATCACATATGTTTATTGGACAATTGTTTTTGGTTTTCCTTTGTTGAAACTCAATTTATTAAATTTGTGAAACTATGGGCAATGTGTCCGGTGTGTCTTTTTTTTGTTGCATTAACCAAAAGTGGTTCATAAAGGAGTAAATTCCTTTACAATGTGACCACCTTCGCTTTATCTTGTTTCTTATGTATCTGTGTTTCTCTTGTTGTTTTCCCTCTTTTACTCTGCAGTTTTCAAGCAACAGGTGGGGTTTTCCTCTCTCAGCCGACTCTACCAGATCAAAATAATGATCTTCTCTTGCTAGGCGTTTACAAGTTTTGACAGTTGGTGTGAAAAACGTGGTGCAGAAAAACCAACACCTGGACCACTATCATCAGAAACCAACAGCTAGCAAGTACTGTACATCTATGCTGAGTTGCTGACACTTTATTGTCGATGGTCTGGCTAAAAAATGTTTATGAGGGAAAATAAAATTAAAAAAACACTTGTCAATTTAAACTACATTTCAGTCAATAGGAAAAACATTGTATATCGAGTCAAAAACGTAAATAGTATTACAGTAGTAATTTATTCTCTTGGGAGAAGCCAAGCAAAATGTTGTCTGGACTCGAGCGCCTCACAGCGTGCATATGCGCAGTACAATTATTTTGTTAAACGATCGCGATTGGTTTATCATGATGTCAATTAATCTTAAACCCCACCACCTGCGAGTTGCCATTCGTTGAATTACACAACACGAAATAATAATTACAGTTTCATGGACATGTGTTGAGCGAGATGGTGCGAATGAAATTCAGGTAAAATATCTCGTATTTACGTCTTGATAATATGTACAAGTCTGAAGTTCTCCCGTCTGTCGCCTACTGATCACACTTCTTTCATCACAGATATTTGCGTATCAGATCGAAGTAATCTGTCACTGGTAGATGACCGAGCCATCTACCCTGCAGCCAAAACAGCAGTGTCTCGAGCGCACGGTGACTATGGCGCTGCACTGTCCAGCCTTGGATTCTCAGGTATTTATGAAGGGAATTAGTCCAGATTGTGTTAGACAATGTGATTGATCACTTGAGTACAGTGGCGGCTCCTGAAAAAATTCTCAGGAGGGGCAATTTTTCTGATGATTTAGGTGACCTACACACATTTTTAAAAAGATATGTCCAGCAACAACATGAAGACAGGGGCAGCATATAAGTCAATACCAGAAGCATTTATTGACTGATCTCAAAAGTGTTGGCTTACAAAAGCAAAATAAGTTATCACAGTAAAAATAATCAAGGGTGTTCTTTCACATTCCTCAACACTGCATAAACAATATGTATGGCTTTGTAAAAATGAACAACCATATTCTGGCCAATTGTATAGATTTGTAAATATGAACAACCATATTCTGGCCAATTGTATAGATTTGTAAAAATGAACATGAACAGATTTTTTATTTTTTTGAATGGCAGTACCTTTCAAACATGTCTGCTTGCACTAAGGTAGCACTCACAAGGTGGCCAGAGAAAGAGAACCTTTCTTTGGTGTGATCCAGGATGGTGTTGCAGACCTCTTCAGACATCCTCTGCTTCTCCTCTTCTCTCAAAGCTGTTCTGGGTCTTTTGGCTCCTGTTGCTTCTTGCAGCTGCTGTTGAGAGGAGTCCCTGAAGGCAAACATACCAATGTGTTTGTTGGCTTTGTACAGTATTGTTGTCTATGTGATGCACAGGTATATGCAATGTATCCATGTATAGTACAAATACTTCAGTTCCACTTAAAATGGGCAGGGATGCATAAAGTCTTTAGTGTTTAAGTTAGCCTTTGTGTCTCACATAGCCTGGATGTTCAGCACAGTATACAGTGGTGCTCATAAGCTTATGATCCCATGCTAAAGTTGACTAAAAAGAGGAATAAAAAAGAAAAGAAAATTGGTGTCCTTAAAGGTTGGATTTTCCAACTTTTTTAATTAAGTCATTAAGATCAATTTCCAAAAGATGATTTTTTTATTTTTTTATTCCTCTTTTTAGTCAGCTTTAGAATGTGTTCATACACTTATGAGCACCACTGTACAGTACACATAGTATATAAAATAAGATAGATTACACCACTGGCCATATATAATGACAATAATGTAATTTCAAACACAAATGCAGGCTCCTTTCATGCACACATTTTCAAATAAAGCTCTGCTTTGAGAAAGATCGAATGATATTGTTTAATCTTTATCTTACCTTATGGCCTGCACACTGCTTGCGAAGCTGTCGAGGGCACGTTTGATAAAGACAGCATCGATGTCCTTATTCTGTAGCTTCTGGTACGGTGGGCTGGTCAAATGAACCCAATGAACCCGTCCGGATGGCTTCAAAACATTCTATGAGGTCGTCTCGATTCTCGTAGACAGTGTTCACGACTCTGCTGTTGCTAACCTCATCGTTGTGGCGGCGGACAGCTAGCCTGTATCCCTCATCCAGTTGAGTGGCAATATTCACTCTCACCAAAGCAGACAATCTCAAACAGCTATCAATGTGGGTCTTTGACAGCTCATTTTTCTTAATCTTTTCTGAAAGATGGTGCATGTCGGTTACACCAGTCGCTGTCCAAGCGTTGCTGTCTGCCGTTCATGGTTACGTTACGTTACGTATGACGAAAGCGCGTAAGTGCAAGCCCTCAGACACCCATAGAGAATGTATTGAAAGCTCAGAAATTTGAAAAAAAAATATTTTACATTAGAGGCTATGAGAGACTTCTGGGCGATTTTCAACCTGACTGAAATCGCCCCAAAACGGGCGGGGACATTTGAAGCACGACTTTAGCCTGATTGGACATTTAGTGGCTGGCAGATCAGACGTGAACACTGAACTACTGTTGCCATGATATAATTGATTAGAAAAAAAACCCTTCCTTTTCCCGTTTGGCAGTGCGTCGCCCATATCGCCCTATTGAACACACCGCCCATGCTTGAGTAACAACGTCCATGACGCAATAGCATACACTTGAAAAGGGCTTGTAGCCCACTATGCTAGATTTGTAGAACTAGTTAGGTTTACGATCGCATTTCAGATTGTCAGAGATTAACGTTATAGCCTAACATTATTAGATATGTGATATTGCGGTAATTGAATTTGCGCCTTGGGGGCTGCTGATTTCGGGTACGAACTACAGCCGCTGTGCCCTTGAACAAGCCAATTAACCCCAAATTGCTCTCCATCCAGGGTGGGCGCTGCACCCCAGATGACCCTATGGAGGAAAAAAAAAAAAAGGCTGAGTATAATTATATTCATAAAAGTAATTTAGAAACATATTTTTCAGTGAAATATCTGAATGCCCACACTGGAATTGTGTTCCTGTGCTGTTGGAAAAGCCACTACAGACTCATCTGGTCTGCTTTGCTCTCAGTCTAGAGAATCGAGGGGAAAGAGTGCCATGTTTTCTGAACTGTTTGCATGTGGGAGGTAAGACAGACCAACTTCCCATTGCATGAACAATTTGTAACTGATATCTGGGATGTAAAAGCGACACATGGACACAAGTGGCATGCATTTATATCCCAGCTCTAGTTCTGTCATCAACATCACAAAAACAAATCAGTGGTCCTGAGCACAACTATCTGCAAGTACAATGTCTACTTGTTATTATTTTATGCAGGAACGATCCGGACATGTCAGAAGTTTCTGGTTCGATACAATACTCAGCAGATCCATTGGATGCTCCCCCTATGTCAGGGTGAAGGTATCCAATGGTCTGCTTAATTTTTGTACATCACAGTTCCTCTTACCCATGCCTAGTTTTCTCATTGCAGGCAATATGCCGACCTAGTAATCTATTCATTTTTGAATAGGCTACAACCAGGTTAGAGAAGCTATAATTTGTATGCAAGTGCCAAACCATTGAACTGAGAATTGAACAAATTGTACTGTGGTTGTTTGTTTCTGTCTTTCCACGTGCAGCAGAGAGATCCGAGATCCGCAAGGCAGTACTGAGCTGCACCCTGAAGAAAGATACCGATGATGACTATGAAGAAGAGAGTGGGGGAGAGAAGGATAAGTGACCCTAACCCTAAACTGATTCTGTTGCAACCTGCAGTGAATCTCATCTGAGGGAAGCCACTGTAAATCCCAAGACACTACAGGTAGTTCTGATACTGGGCTCATGACAGAATAGCGCCTGGTGCTTCAGTGCAGCTCTTGGATTGTGAATGCGCCTCAGTTTGGAGCGAATTAAAACAAAGCAAATAAAATATTGGACAAATGAAATGTACATAAATAGTTTTGTTATTTTTGTTATGTTTGTAATTAATACACAATGTTACTTCTGCTATTTTGTATATCATTTTTTGAAAGCAAAATAATAAAGTATCTTCTAATAAGCCAACCATTTACTGTGACTGTTTTACTCAAAGCATTGGAGGAGGACCACAATGAGGGGCAGGGGCGGACTGGGACCAGAAATCAGCCCTGGCATTTCAAACACACCAACTCCTTGAGACCCCTACAAGGCCCATTTTTTCCCCCTTGACTCCCCCATTACTAGACGGATAATTATAATTGGTATTATTATCATCGGTATTATTTTGTAATTGCAAACAAAGGTTTCTGTACCAAATATTAAGTTCTGCTTTTCTGATGTATCAAATACTTATGTCATGCAATAAAATGCTAAATTAATTACTTAAAAATCATACAATGTGATTTTCTGGATTTTTGTTTTAGATTCTGTCTCTCACAGTTGAAGTGTACCTATGATAAAAATTACAGACCTCTACATGCTTTGTAAGTAGGAAACCCTGCAAAATCGGCAGTGTATCAAATACTTGTTCTCCCCACTGTATATACTGAGATCATGTGACAGATCATGTGACACTTAGATTGCACACAGGTGGACTTTATTTAACCAATTGTGACTTCTGAAGGTAATTGGTTGCACCAGATCTTATTTAGGGGCGTCATAGCAAAGGGGGTGAATACATATGCACACACCACTTTTCCGTTATTTATTTTATAGAATGTTTTGAAACAATTTATTTTTTTCATTTCACTTCACCAATTTGGACTATTTTGTGTATGTCCATTACATGAAATCCAAATAAAAATCCATTTAAATTACAGGTTGTAATGCAACAAAATAGGAAAAACGCCAAGGGGGATGAATAGTTTTGCAAGGTACCTCCTGGGTGGCTCGGACAGTCAATGGTCCTAAAGTCATTTGGAGAGGTAAATTGAAGAGGTACATTTTTTATAAACTCAGCATAACTACCTCAAATCCTGAAAAGTTTCTATAGCTGTACCATTGAGAGCATATTGACTGGCTGCATCACTGCTTGGTATGGCAACAGCAACGCCCTTGATCGCATGGAGCTACAGAGTGTTGTGAGGACAGCCCAGTACATCACTGGCGCCAAGCTCCCTGCCATCCAGGACCTCTATATCAGGCGTTGTGAAAAGCAGGCCCAGGAAATCGTCAAAGACCTCAACCACCCAAGCCATAGACTATTCTGTCTGCTGCCGCACGGCAAGAGGTACCAGTGCATCAAGTCTGACACCAACAGGCTCTTGAACAGCTTCTATCCCCAAGCAATACGACTGATAAATAGCTAACAAAATAGCTACACCGACCGAGTTGACCTTTTATTTCAGTATTTGCACTGTATCTATGCACACTCAGGGCCTTACACACTCACATACACTGTCACTCCAACACACACAAACACTCACTCGCACATATTATGCACATACATTTATACTGACTCTACACACCCACAAGCTGCTGCCACTCTGTTTCTTATATCCTGTTGCCTAGTCACCTTACCCCTATAAATATCTACCTCCATCACTCCAGTATCCCTGCACATGTAAATACGGTATTGGAACTGACTTTTTAAATATTTATTGTATACAGTATAGTATGCTTACTTACTTAATTGTGTATTTCTTATTTCTCGTGTGCTTTTTTTCTAGTAATACATTGTTATTGATTATTGCATTGTTGGGTTTTGAGTTTGCAAGGAAGGCATTTCACTGTACTTGTGCATGTGACATTAAAAACTTGAAACTTGCTTTCTCAAATGTCAACCAAAGCTTAACATGCAGTGAGGGAAAAAAGTATTTGATCCCCTGCTGATTTTGTACGTTTGCTCACTGACAAAGAAATGATCAGTCTATAATTTTAATGGTAGGTTTATTTGAACAGTGAGAGACAGAACAACAAAAAAATCCAGAAAAACGCATGTCAAAATGTTATAAATTGATTTGCATTTTAATGAGGGAAATAAGTATTTGACCCCTCTGCAAAACATGACTTAGTACTTGGTGGCAAAACCCTTGTTGGCAATCACAGAGGTCAGACGTTTCTTGTAGTTGGCCACCAGGATTGCACACATCTCAGGAGGGATTTTGTCCCACTCCTCTTTGCAGATCTTCTCCAAGTCATTAAGGTTTCGAGGCTGACGTTTGGCAACTCGAACCTTCAGCTCCCTCCACAGATTTTCTATGGGATTAAGTTCTGGAGACTGGCTAGGCCACTCCAGGACCTTAATGTGCTTCTTCTTGAGCCACTCCTTTGTTGCCTTGGCCGTGTGTTTTGGGTCATTGTCATGCTGGAATACCCATCCACGACCCATTTTCAATGCCCTGGCTGAGGGAAGGAGGTTCTCACCCAAGATTTGACGGTACATGGCCCCGTCCATCGTCCCTTTGATGCGGTGAAGTTGTCCTGTCCCCTTAGCAGAAAAACACCCCCAAAGCATAATGTTTCCACCTCCATGTTTGACGGTGGGGATGGTGTTCTTGGGGTCATAGGCAGCATTCCTCCTCCTCCAAACACGGCGAGTTGAGTTGATGCCAAAGAGCTACATTTTGGTCTCATCTGACCACAACACTTTCACCCAGTTCTCCTCTGAATCATTCAGATGTTCATTGGCAAACTTCAGATGGGCCTGTATATGTGCTTTCTTGAGCAGGGGGACCTTGCGGGCGCTGCAGGATTTCAGTCCTTCACGGCGTAGTGTGTTACCAATTGTTTTCTTGGTGACTATGGTCCCAGCTGCCTTGAAATCATTGACAAGATCCTCCCGTGTAGTTCTGGGCTAATTCCTCACCGTTCTCACGATCATTGCAACTCCACGAGGTGAGATCTTGCATGGAGCCCCAGGCCGAGGGAGATTGACAGTTATTTTGTGTTTCTTCCATTTGCGAATAGTCGCACCAACTGTTGTCACCTTCTCACCAAGCTGCTTGGTGATGGTCTTGTAGCCCATTCCAGCCTTGTGTAGGTCTACAATCTTGTCCCTGACATCCTTGGAGAGCTCTTTGGACTTGGCCATGGTGGAGAGTTTGGAATCTGATTGATTGATTGCTTCTGTGGACATGTGTCTTTTATACAGGTAACAAGCTGAGATTAGGAGCACTCCCTTTAAGAGTGTGCTCCTATTCTCAGCTCGTTACCTGTATAAAAGACACCTGGGAGCCAGAAATCTTTGATTGAGAGGGGGTCAAATACTTATTTCCCTCATTAAAATGCAAATCAATTTATAAAAAATTTTACATGCGTTTTTCTGGATTTTGTTGTTGTTATTCTGTCTCTCACTATTCAAATAAACCTACCATTAAAATTATAGACTGATCATTTCTTTGTCAGTGGGCAAACGTACAAAATCAGCATGGGATCAAATACTTTTTTCCCCTCACTGTACTTTGTCTCATGGGTTTCACGAATGTGTAGGGAGTCGGGGCTTTCAGTGGTCGACCGTCCAACTGGAGAAGATTGTTGGCTTCCACCGATGTAACCCTAGGAATACAAAGATACAAATTTCAGTGTTCAGGTTATTTTGTGTGCAAATGCAAATAGTTATTATCTGAGATTTCTATATTTACCTTAATGGATGGTGACCCCAGCTAGGAGTGAAAGAGCAGCGAAGTTTTCCAGGTCTCGCCTTCCTTTCGCCCTTCTTCCAAACCAAGTAATTTGCCCGGATGTCGAAGCCCCTAACCCTTTTGTATTCTCCTTCAGTAGCTCTCCTTCTGTTTCTACTGCACCTTGTCGATGTTCAGTCTCACCTGATTGATAACAGAAATAAATGCAATTATGTTTCATATTATTATTTAATGTTTTTGTATTTTACACCCTTTTTCGATCTTGTCTCATCGCTACAACTCCCCAACGGGCTCAGGAGAGGCGAAGGTGGAGTCATATGTCCTCCGAAAACATGACCCGCCTAACCGCGCTCCTTAACCCGGAAGCCAGCCGCAGCAACGTGTCGGCGGAAACACAGTTCAACTGGCGACCGGGGTCAGCCTGCAGGCACCCGGCCTGCCACAAGGAGTCACTAGAGCACGATGAGTCAAGTAAAGCCCCACCGGCCAAAACCTCCCCTAACACGGACAACGCTGGGCCAATTGTGCGCCATCCTATGGGACTTCCGGCCGTGTGGGACAGCCCGGGATTGATCCTGGGTCTGTAGTAACGCCTCTAGCACTGCAAGTGCCTTAGACTGCTGCGCCACTCGGGAGGCCATGTTTCATATTATTACAAATACATTTCTTACGTATCTCTTGGAAGGCCAGAAAAATTAATTAACAGTGGACAATCATTTTTACCTGATAAAAAACCTCCACATCCTTCTCAGCCCGTGCCTGAAGGTGGTCCTCAAAGGCATTTTGATCTGATTCGACAATTTCAGTGATCTGAAAGTAAGTTATACAAACATAGCAATAGACAAACAACAACACTAAGTCTATCACACATTTTTAAGACTACAGTATATGCAATAATTGTATATACAATTGCATCGTTTACCTCAGTCAACAGCTGCGGCTCCCGTCCGTACAGCAGGCGATAGGGCGAGTACTCGGTGGAGACCTGGAAGCTGTTGTGTGCAAAGAGAATGACCTTCAGGTTGTACTCCCACCGTTCCTGTTACCCGTCAAGGGACTTTCCCATGGCGGTCTTGTGGTTCTGGTTGGTCTGTTCATCCAAACCTGGAAGAGGGGGTAAGAAAGGGATATCTATTGACAATGTAAGATATTGAAATATGTCTGATTATGTACCATGGAAAAACAAAAACGAATTGTAAAAAAAAAAAAGCTACAACAAACCATTGGTGACAGAATATAACCTATAACATCCATACCTTGTTCCAGAGTTCACGACCTCGGTCACTCAAGATGACCTCAGGAGAACCGTGGGTGTTGAAGATGTCCATAATCACCTTGGAGGTGGCCTCGAGAAGGGAATTTAGAGTTAAGCACGTTCTCTTCCTTTACTGACCTTAATGGGTATTGCCTCCACCCACTTGGTAAAGTGATCGGTTGCCGTCAGACACCAGCTGTTGCCATTCATGTATTTCGTGAAGGGTCAGATGAGGTCCACCCCTAACATTTAAAGTGTTAGAGAGAAGATTACTTTATTCTTACCTGTATCTGTGTCATACAGTATGCAGATTTTCATATTTGTAAGAATACTGACACACAGCCAGATTCTATAATATTGAACTCTGCTGTGGTCAAATAAAGCAACCATTACAAAACAACTTATCAGGGCAACATTTGAATTGTGACACTTATCGATCATCTGCCATGGGGAAACAACTTTCATGGGCTTCAACTCCGGCGCCAGTCTTCACCCTCTCAAACTTCTGACAGGCTAGACAGTTACTGACCTTTAAGCACAAAGTGACTAATTGAAACATTGTGTGCTCTGATGTGACATTCATTGAAATCATAATCATTTCAGATATAATAGAATGTGATTGATAAATAAAAGTTATTTTCACTTGCCCAGCTGTCCATATCATTGACAATCCCACGGCAGAAGAAGCATAGGTTGATTTTGGCAATCATGCGCTTCACTCCGAAATGGCTAGCATGCATTTCGGTCAGCATGGCCTCCTTCTCCTTCGTGAAAATCACCCTCCTGTGTGGCTGGCCATCCTTCCCCCGTAGGTACATGTGATTGCCTAACAAGTTGAAAGAGAATAGTTGTTGAAATACTCAAATCTAAGTAAATTTGCACTGCTGTCTTTCTCGCTCTCTTTCCATCTCTCTCACTTTCATCCTCTCTTCCCCCTCTCGCTCTGTCTGTGTATATCGATGACACCTAGTTAAGGGCAGTTGGAATTACCATAATTGCTTACACCTATCCATTTGATTGATCAGGGTTAACTTATAGCTAGATACCTCAATATGACAGACATACTGTGTTACTACATGTATAGCTAGCAACATGTAGATGACCAACTAGCTAGATGGAAAATGGTTGTTGAAAAATGGTTGTACAGTGCCTTGCAAAAGTATTCATCCCCCTTGGCATTTTTCCTATGTTGTTGCATTACAACCTGTAATTTAAATTGATTTTCATTTGGATTTCATGTCATGGACATTGTTTGGATTTTTCGTTATTTAGCCCTCCGAAAAGGCTCACCAGGAAGCACACAATGTCATGACTCGTGTTTTGTCCTTAATTTTATTTTAAAATCAAATGACCACAGGTGCAGTCATTTGGGGCAGCAGGTAGCTTATATAATATAATAATCTTAGTGGTTAAGAGTGTTGTGCCAGTACCCGAAAGGTCGCTGGTTCTAATCCCCGAGCAGACTAGGTGAAAAATCTGTCGATGTGCCCTTGAGCAAGGCACTTAACCCTAATTGCTCCTGTAAGTCGCTCTGGATAAGAGCATCTGCTAAATGACTAAAATGTAAATGTCATAAACCTGAAATACAACAAACAAATAATGACAATATATTATTCAAATAATATAATAATTATGTAAATCAAATAAGCCTGCAACACCATCAAAAATGTGGCAAATCTGGCTTAAAACAACATTGACTGCATCACCCAGAATGCCTAGCGCCAGAGGAGCATGCGCACAGTGACTCTGCAGTCACTGGTTGCTATGGACGCTGTCACAGGACATAGAACCCATGCCACCACATGCCTCGTCCAAAGGATTTACACACGCACAAACGCAACATAACACGGCACTCCACCATGGATCACCGAACCAAACCACCAGAAACCAGCAGAGTGCTCCGAACAATCAGCACAACGCCAATGGCTGATAATGATAGCCTAATGCTATACAACATCTGGGTCGCTGAGCTACCGCACCCAGCGAGCTACAAGTTACTCTCGGCCAACTAACACCGACACAGTCAGGTAAACGTTCAGTGCTCAAACATATAAGTGACTTAAACATTAATGCTAGACTGTGAGTAGTTCGCAGTTACATACCAACGGGCTGTGTGCTCCTGATGATTGTCTGCGGCGAAATGATTACCAGCTGCCATAATTTAAGTCTCTAGTGAAGCTGCGCATGCGCACATAACGTAACATATCTGAGCATCTAAGAAACTTAAAGAAATCACTCGTTCCCCATTTAATTGAACACATCAGACCCATTTGCTTCTCTTTTATCTATTTATATATATATACTATTATATTTTCCTGAGTGAGCTAGAAGTCTCAACAGACATACACAAAATAGTCCAAATTGGTGAAGTGAAATGAAAAAAATTACTTGTTTCAAAGATTTCTAAAAAATTAATAATGGAAAAATGGTGCGTGCATATGTATTCACCCCCTTTGCTATTAAGCCCCTAAATAAGATCTGGTGCAACCAATTACCTTCAGAAGTCACATAATTAGTTAAATAAAGTCCACCTGTGTGCAATCTAAGTGTCACATGATCTGTCACATGATCTCAGTAAATATACACCTGTTCTGAAAGGCCCCAGAGTCTGCAACACCATTAAGCAAGGGGCACCACCAAGCAAGCGGCACCACCAAGCAAGCGGCACCATGAAGACCAAGGAGCTCTCCAAACAGGTCAGGGACAAAGTTGTGGAGAAGTACAGATCAGGGTTGGGTTATAAAAAAAATATCTGAAACTGTGAACATCCCACGGAGCACCATTAAATTCATTATTAAAAAATTGAAAGAATATGGCACCACAACAAACCTGCCAAGAGAGGGCAGCCCACCAAAACTCACGGACCAGGCAAGTAGGGCATTAATCAGAGGCAACAAAGAGACCAAAGATAACCCTGAAGGAGCTGCAAAGCTCCACAGCGGAGATTGGAGTATCTGTCCATAGGACCACTTTAAGCCGTACACTCCACAGAGCTGGGCTTTACGGAAGAGTGGCCAAAAAAAGCACCATCCACCATGTTTTTCATCGGCAGGGACTGGGAAACTAGTCAGAATAGAAGGAATGATGGATGGCGCTAAATACAGGGAAATTCTTGAGGGAAACATGTTTCATTCTTCCAGAGATTTGAGACTGGGACGGAGGTTCACTTTCCAGCAGGACAATGACCCTAAGCATACTGCTTAAGCAACACTCGAGTGGTTTAAGGGTAAACATTTAAATGTATTAGAATGGCCTAGTCAAAGCCCAGACCTCAATCCAATTGAGAATCTGTGGTATGACTTAAAGATTGCTGTACACTAGTGGAACCCATCCAACTTGAAGGAGCTGGAGCAGTTTTGCCTTGAAGAATGGGTAAAAATCCCAGTGGCTAGATGTGCCAAGCTTATAGAGACATACCCCAAGAGACTTGCAGCTGTAATTGCTGAAAAAGGTGGCTCTACAAAGTATTGACTTTGGGGGGGTGAATAGTTCTGATTTTTTGTCTTATTTGTTGTTTGTTTCACACACAAAAAATATTTTGCATCTTCAAAGTGGTAGGCATGTTGTGTAAATCAAATTATACAAACCCCCCAAAAATCCATTTTAATTCCAGATTGTAAGGCAACAAAATAGGAAAAATGCCCAGGGGGGTGAATACTTTCGCAAGACACTGTACATAGCTAAATCCTTCAAGTTATCTAACAGAAGTTAACTGCTTAACGTTACCCTGAATTGTGAATTTCTCTGTCCTCTACGAATGTTGTGCCTCTTGTCGAGATCAGTGGTGCCTTCATGGTTCTTCGCCAGGTTAGAAAGATAAAAGAAAATCTCCTCAAGTGATGCCATTGAAGTGCAAGCTACATAGAAACAGAAAGCTTCAATAACAGTTAGCTAGCTAGCTAACATTAGCTAAAAAAAAAAAACAGTCTGGCTAGCTAGCTAGCTGACTAAGCAGGCTGAGGTAAATACAGTAAGTACAGTAGATCGCAACATTAATTTAAAAACAGCTTAAATTAGGATGGCTCATAATAATGGCTGGAACGGAGCAAATGGAATGGCATCAAACACGTGGAAACCATGTGTTTGATGTATTTGATACGATTCCACCTATTCCGCTCCAGCCATTACCAAGAGCCCGTCCTCCCGAATTAAGGTGCCACCATCCTCTTGTGAAAGACAAATATATGATAAAGAAAGAGTGTTCTCTTTCTAGCCTTCTGAAGCAGTAGGTAGTCAGCCTTCAAAAACACAGATTCTGAGGTAATAATTTTGCGCAGAATGAGTGAGCGCTTATGAGGTGAAATAAAAACAGAACTGCCTGCGTAAAATAGAGCTAAGCAACCAGCATAGCAATGGACGTTTTGGTTCATTACGTAGGCCGGTCAGAATAGAACTCATCGAATCCCATTGTGACGCGGGGGGGGGACACTATTTGGCATGACAGGCCCACTCGGCCAAAAATTGGCCCGAAATGCCAGATGGTCAGTCCGTCCCTGATGAGGGGGAGACAATCCACTGTTAAATAGTATTAACATTTCTGCTACTAGAATTCTCATTTTTACTTTCAAAAAGAAAACAAAAAACCACCAACATGGATTCAGAGACTTCAGGTTAAAGGGGATTACTCTTGTCAAGACCACCTTTCAAAGTGTGTTGCATTACATTTTACATTTAGATTTTAGTCATTTAGCAGACTCTCTTATCCAGATCGACTTACAGTAGTGAGTGCATACATTTTAATACTTTTTCGTACTGGTCCCCCGTGGGAATCGAACACACAACCCTGGCGCTGCTATGCTCTACCAACTGAGCTACACGGGATAAAAACACGGGGATTAAAATTGTCCGACATGTGGACTGCATGAACTTGACAAAAATCATGTGATCAAAGTTATTGCAAGTCAAAAGCAGCCATCACCTGCATTGTGGGAGGCACTATTTGTCAACCAATCATTAGGGTGTTTTTGTTTGACCCACCCGAATGTGGCCAAAGACCTCTCTGCTCTCTCTAACCAATTAAAGATGCACTATGCAGAAATCGCTCCACAATTTCCTGGTTGCTAAAATTCTAATAGTTCGCCTAATTTCAGTTTAGTGATTAGAATCATTGTACTAGCTAAACCACTCTGAAATATATTTTCCATAACCAAAAATATTGTATTTTCAGCTGTTTGAAGCTGGTGTACAAAACCATAGCAGCCAGAAGTAGGGGTGCTGAGGGTGCTGCAGCACCACCCTGAAAAATCATAATAAATAAAAATCTTCACAGAAGTAGTGCACTGGGCCTTTACTAGTATTAGCGGACCGATATAGATGTCTGTAGCATGAGCAAAAAAAAAATTCGGCATCTCCACTTTGGCAAAAAAGGTAGTTGTATAATTACGAACAGAATCTTGCAGGATTCAAAAGTTGGAAGTGTAAGAGCTGTTGCCCTGTCCTTTTCTCTGCTATTGTCATTCTAATGGAATCCAGAAAGAACAAAACCGTGTCCTCAAACATTTACACCAAAAGGTGCAAAGTTATAGGAAAAGACACAAAATATATTTTTCTTGATCAAATAACATGGAAAACAACCACTTTTTGTGCAGTATTATTTTACCATTCTTACAAACCACTTAATGTAAATGTACATTACTGTATTGTACATAGGCTTGTCGCGAGGCTCCAGCAGTGCGTTGAACCCGGCCTCGGGAACGGCCAGGAGGACGCGGAGCAGGGCGAGTCAGATGGCGACGGTGGAAATCCCTCAACAGGGAGGGATCGAGGATGTCCCGCCTTGGGACCCAGCACCGTTCCTCCGGACCGTACCCCTCCCACTTCACTAGATACTGAAGGCCCCCCATCCGACGCCTCGATTCCAGGATGGAACGGACCGAGTACGCCGGAGCGGACCAGCTACCACCGGCCTGAGGAGAGACACATGAAACCAGGGGTTAATACGGTAATCAGGGGGGAGTAACAACCTGTATGTCACCTCGTTTATTCTCCTCAGGACTTTAAATGGCCCCACAAACCGCGGGCTCAGCTTCTGGCAGGGCAGGTGGAGGGGCAGATTCCGGGTCGAGAGCAAGACCCGATCCCCCGGTACGAACACCGGGGCCTCCCTGCGGTGGCGGTCAGCGTTGGCTTTCTGACGACACACAGCGTGCTGGAGGCGAACGTGGGCAGCGTCCCAAGTCTCCTCCGCACGCCGAAACCAGGACCGGTTGGTAACCCAAAACACATTGGAAGGGTGTTAGGTTAGTGGAGGAGTGGCGGAGAGAGTTCTGAGCATATTCTGCCCATGGCAGGAACACCGACCACTCCCCCGGCCGGTCCCGACAGTAGGTCCGCAGGAACCTACCCACATCTTGATTCACCCTTTCCACCTGCCCATTGGTCTCGGGGTGAAAACCAGAGGTCAGGCTGACCGAGACCCCCCCTCGGTCGGATACTATATCCTCTGGTACCCCGTAGTGCCAGAAGACGTGAGTAAACAGAGCCTCCGCAGTTTGTAGGGCCGTGGGGAGAACTGGCAGAGAAGGAGGCGGCAGGACTTTGAAAAGCGGTCCACAACGACCATGATAGTGGTGTTACCTTGGGAGGGGGGAAGATCAGTGAGAAAATCAATACTCAGGTGAGACCATGGTCGTTGTGGAACTGGTAAAGGTTGTAGCTTACCCGCTGGGAGATACCTAGGTGCCTTACTCTGGGCGCACACTGAGCAGGAGGACACATACACCCTCACATCCTTAGCCAAGGTAGGCCACCAGTACTTCTCGGTCAGGCAGCACATTGTACGACCGATACCAGGATGACCAGAGGAGGGTGACGTGTGTGCCCAGTAGATCAGACGATCACGGATAAGCGCAGGCACGTACTGCAGCCCAGCTGGACACTGCAGTGGAGATGGATCTGTGCGTAATGCCTGCACTATATCTGCGTCCATCGCCCATACTACCGGCGCCACAATGCATGAGGCCGGGAGTATGGTGGTGTTATCTCTGGGCCTCTCCTCTGTGTCATACAGCCGAGACAGTGTGTCTGCCTTCACGTTCTTCGTACCTGGAATGTATGAGAGTGTGAAATCAAACCGGGTGAAGAAGAGGGCCCACCTGGCCTGGCGAGGATTCAGCCTCCTCGCTGCCTGAATGTACTCCAGGTTAAGGTGGTCTGTCCAGACAAGGAAAGGGTGTTTCGCCCCTTCGAGCCAATGCCTCCACACCGTCAAAGCTCGGACAACAGCCAGCAAATCCCGATCACCAACGCCGTAGTTCTGCTCCGACGAGCTGAGCTTCTTTAGAAAAGAAGGCACAGGGGCGGAACTTGGGTGGCGTGCCTGAGCGCTGGGATAAGACAGCGCCTATCCCTACCTTGGACGCATCCACCTCCACTACGAATGGTAGTGATGGATCAGGGTGAGCCAGTACCGGGGCTGAGGTGAACAGACCCCGCAATCTACTGAAGGCCAAATCAGCCTCAGCAGACCAGCGGAGCCGGGTCGGCCCACCCTTCAACAAGGAGGTAATGGGAGCTGCGACCTTGCCAAAGCCCCAAATAAACCTTTGATAATAGTTGGCAAAGCCAAGGAAGTGCTGCACCTCCTTTACCGTGGTTGGAGTTGGCCAATTACGCACGGCTGCAATGCGGTCTCCCTCCATCTCCACACCTGTGATGGTAATGCGATATCCGAGGAAGGAGGTTGACTGCTGGAAAAACTCACTTCTCTGCATTGGCATAAAGATCATTTTCCAGCAGTCGGACCAGTACCTTGCAAACCAGGGACACATGCTCGGCGCGCGTAGTGAAATACACCAGGATGTCATCGTTGTAGACCAACACACCGCGACCAAGCATGTCCCGAAACACCTCGTTCACAAAGGACTGGAAAACGGATGGAGCATTCATCAAACCGTAGGGCATCACCAGGTATTCATAATGCCCCGAGGTTGTGCTGAATGCTGTTTTCCACTCATCCCCTTCCCGAATACGCACCAGGTTGTAGGCACTCCTGAGGTCTAATTTGGTGAAAAAACGGGCCCCATGCATTGACTCAATCACTGAAGGAATGAGGATAACTAAATCGTACCGTCACATTATTCAGTGGTCGATAATCAATGCACGGGCGTAAACCGCCATCTTTCTTCTTCACAAAGAATAAACTCGAGGAGGCAGGTGAAGTGGAGGGACGTATATACCCCTGGCGCAGGGACTCTGTGACGTATATTTCCATAGCCTCCGTTTCAGCCTGTGACAGGGGATACACATGACTCCTGGGATGTACAGCGTCTACCCGAAGGTTTATCATGCAATCCCCCTCCAGATGAGGTGGTAATTTAGTCGCTTGTGTCTTGGAAAACGCGTGCGCCAGATCATGGTATTCGGGGGGAATGCGCATGGTGGGGGTACCGTCTGGACTTTTCACCGTGGTCGCACCAACGGCAAAACCTAGGCACCTACCCGGACACTTGGGGTTGTGAAGGGCTAACCACGGGATACCCAAGACTACAGGGTAAGCAGGAGACTCAATAATCATAAAGGTGATCTGCTCAACATGCGTCTCCTGCGTAATCATGGTGACTGGTACCGTAACTTCCTTAACCAACCCGGACCCTAATGGTCGACTATCAAGTGCTCTGATGGGGAGTGGAATGGTTAGGGGAACAAATGAAATGCCTTGACGGTGTGCAAATGGGTTAAATTCCCAGCTGCGCCTGAATCGACTAGCGCCTTACACTGGGAACCTACCAAGTGATCGGGAAAGGAGCTAGGTAAAGTACTGTGCGCCGCAAAGGGCTCTGAACATATTTGGGTGTTCGTTACCTGGGGTGATGCGTGAGTACCCTGCCTACCGCCTCCAGACCCAAAATAACGTTGACTGCGAAGTGAGGTGGATTGTCCCTTCGTGAAAAAAGAGTGGCACTGTCGCTGTCCTCCTGCGCTCTCTCGACCGGCGGCTCCCCCCAGCTCCATCTGCTCGGGGTCAGAGTCGTCCAGAGTGGGAACGGGCAGACCCCTTCCAGGACGTCCACTCGCTGCTAGCAGATTGTCCAGCAGGATGGCCATGTCCACCAGTTGGGAGAATGATAGCATGGCATCCCGGCAGGCTAGCTCCCGTCGGACATCCTCCCTTAGGTGGCACCGGAAATGGTCGATCAGGGCCCGCTCATTCCACCCGGACCCCGCTGCCAGCGTCCGGAACTCCAGTGCGTAGTCCTGAGCGGTCCCCGTCCCCTGCCTCAGATGAACCAGTCGTTCGCCCGCCTCTCGACCCTCAGGCGAGTGATCAAAAATGGCCAGAAAGAGGCAAGCAAACTCCCCATAGTTCTCCAACGCAGTACCTCCCTCGTTCCACACCAGGGCTCTCCCACAAAGGCAGGAAACGAGGACGGATACCTTCTCCCGCTCCCGGGGCTCCGGCCTGATGCTGGAGAAATACAGCTCCAGTTGGAGTAGGAATTCCTTAGATCGCGCTGCCGTCCCATCAAACACCGGTGGCCGAGATATCTGGATCCCTCCAGGGGCTGGGGTGTAGGTGGCTGGATCCGGTTGACCAGCTGGCCTCTCCTCTCCAGGCGTTCTACCACCTGAAGAACCCAATCCATCGATTTCCCCCAAGCTGGCCAACATCGAGGAATGCTCCTGGACCCTTGCCACAACTCCAGGCATGCGGTCTTCTCCTGCTGACTCCATATCAGATCAGGTGAGTATTTCTTTGACGAGGTGTGAATGAAGGAGTCAGGCGCAGGAGGTAAAATACCGAAGTCCAGAGTTTATTCCGTTTACATAAATCAAACGCCCCAAGCGTCAAACGAAACTATACAAGGGAAAACATCCACCTTGGCAATAACACAGTGAAATGTAGCTCAATCGAGCTACACGCTCTCACAACAAACAATCACTCACAAAGACAAGGGGAACAGAGGGAACACTTATACACATACTAATTAGGGGAATGAGCACCAGGTGTGTGTGATTGACAAGACATGACAAGTGGAGTGATGAGAATGGGATCTGCAGTAGCTAGTACTCCGGTGACGACGAACGCCGAAGCCTGCCCGAACCAGGAGGGGGGGCAGCCTCGGCAGAAGTCGTGACACTACAACCCATAGGAATCCCCACCCAGTTGACTACTTTGACTACTTTAAAATGGCTGAAGCATGGTGGAAGCCCTCAATGGCGCTGCCCACGCTAAAAACAGCCTTTTGGCCACTAGAGGCCTCTATCATTCTATGGCT
Source organism: Coregonus lavaretus (assembly GCF_964263955.1). Classification (NCBI taxonomy): domain Eukaryota; kingdom Metazoa; phylum Chordata; class Actinopteri; order Salmoniformes; family Salmonidae; genus Coregonus; species Coregonus lavaretus. Next base: position 20,812,748 of record NC_140001.1, on the reverse strand, counting down.
TAACTCTAACCCGTTTCCTAAATTTAACCTTATTCTCCTAACCTGCCACATTCATTCTCCTAACCTGCTGTGTTAATTCTCCTAACCTGCCACGTTAGTTCTCCTAACCTGCTGTGTTAGTTCTCCTAGCCTGCCACGTTAATTGAGTCCCACAGTATGAGTCATAATCCCCATAAAACCTAGCGGTCAAACACGGAAATTGTTCCAATGATGATCTGGACGAGACTGCCAAATCAAGGCTACATTAGCCATCTATTTGTCTAGCCATTTAAATGCATGAGAAATTCATAAAAACGAGTTTAGCTTTCTTTGGCTTTTATAAACCAACAGTCTAGCTTGCTAGTTAACCAGCTAGATAACTTAGATGGTGAAGCTAGGGCTAGGTGTTCTTGATAATGTTTGTTTGTGTCTGTGGGTGAGCGGTGGGTAACCTACTTCAAGTACTACTTGACTTGTAGCTACCCTAGCTAGCTGTATTATTTTAGTCTGGCTTTTTGAGCGGTTTCAGCGATGGACTGATTAGCATCCTCTCGAGTCAACCGTGTGCTTACTTTACTGCGGGAAAACATTGATATGTTTGCTGTTACCCTCTGGACAGCAGATCATTAGTATAGCTAGTAGGCAAGGTTATGTAATCTTATTTAGTCTTACCTACTATGGTGGGTTTTAAATTAATGGCTTTTCACACATTTGTTTTTGAGGTAGATTTACTGTCATGTTATTGATGCCAAATTGCAAACCTTATTTGTACCGTCTCTATTCCAGGACCAATGGGTGTGCCTGAGTCTTATCACCTCTCAACTAGGTAAGCTGTTTTAACCTGGAACACTGTGCTCCTGCTTTGGTCCGTTTCAGTCATTGCTGGAAGTCCTGAAGAGCAGGGATGTGTGAAGGGTTTTGTCCCAGGCCAACTCTAACACCTGTGTTAAATAATATATATATATATATATATATATATATATATATATATATATATATATATATATATATATATATATACAGTGGGGGGGAAAAAGTATTTAGTCAGCCACCAATTGTGCAAGTTCTCCCACTTAAAAAGATGAGAGAGGCCTGTAATTTTCATCATAGGTACACGTCAACTATGACAGACAAATTGAGAAAAAAAAAAATCCAGAAAATCACTGTAGGATTTTTTATGAATTTATTTGCAAATTATGGTGGAAAAAAGTATTTGGTCACCTACAAACAAGCAAGATTTCTGGCTCTCACAGACCTGTAACTTCTTCTTTAAGAGGCTCCTCTGTCCTCCACTCGTTACCTGTATTAATGGCACCAGTTTGAACTTGTTATCAGTATAAAAGACACCTGTCCACAACCTCAAACAGTCACACTCCAAACTCCACTATGGCCAAGACCAAAGAGCTGTCAAAGGACACCAGAAACAAAATTGTAGACCTGCACCAGGCTGGGAAGACTGAATCTGCAATAGGTAAGCAGCTTGGTTTGAAGAAATCAACTGTGGGAGCAATTATTAGGAAATGGAAGACATACAAGACCACTGATAATCTCCCTCGATCTGGGGCTCCACGCAAGATCTCACCCCGTGGGGTCAAAATGATCACAAGAACGGTGAGCAAAAATCCCAGAACCACAAGGGGGGACCTAGTGAATGACCTGCAGAGAGCTGGGACCAAAGTAACAAAGCCTACCATCAGTAACACACTACGCCGCCAGGGACTCAAATCCTGCAGTGCCAGACGTGTCCCCCTGCTTAAGCCAGTACATGTCCAGGCCCGTCTGAAGTTTGCTAGAGTGCATTTGGATGATCCAGAAGAGGATTGGGAGAATGTCATATGGTCAGATGAAACCAAAATATAAATTTTTGGTAAAAACTCAACTCGTCGTGTTTGGAGGACAAAGAATGCTGAGTTGCATCCAAAGAACACCATACCTACTGTGAAGCATGGGGGTGGAAACATCATGCTTTGGGGCTGTTTTTCTGCAAAGGGACCAGGACGACTGATCCGTGTAAAGGAAAGAATGAATGGGGCCATGTATCGTGAGATTTTGAGTGAAAACCTCCTTCCATCAGCAAGGGCATTGAAGATGAAACGTGGCTGGGTCTTTCAGCATGACAATGATCCCAAACACACCGCCCGGGCAACGAAGGAGTGGCTTCGTAAGAAGCATTTCAAGGTCCTGGAGTGGCCTAGCCAGTCTCCAGATCTCAACCCCCATAGAAAATCTTTAGAGGGAGTTGAAAGTCCGTGTTGCCCAGCGACAGCCCCAAAACGTCACTGCTCTAGAGGAGATCTGCATGGAGGAATTGGCCAAAATACCAGCAACAGTGTGTGAAAACCTTGTGAAGACTTACAGAAAACATTTGACCTGTGTCATTGCCAACAATGGGTATATAACAAAGTATTGAGAAACTTTTGTTATTGACCAAATACTTATTTTCCACCACAATTTGCAAATAAATTCATTAAAAATCATTAATTTTGTCTGTCATAGTTGACGTGTACCTATGATGAAAATTACAGGCCTCTCATCTTTTTAAGTGGGAGAACTTGCACAATTGGTGGCTGACTAAATACTTTTTTTCCCCCACTGTGTGTATATATATATATATATATATATATATTATTTAACACAGGTGTTAGAGTTGGCCTGGGACAAAACCCTTCACACACCCCTGCTCTTCAGGACTTCCAGCAATGACTGAAACGGACCAAAGCAGGAGCACAGTGTTCCAGGTTAAAACAGCTTACCTAGTTGAGAGGTGATAAGACTCAGGCACACCCATTGTATTTGAACAAGTATTTGATACACTGCCGATTTTGCAGGTTTTCCTACTTACAAAGCATGTAGAGGTCTGTAAATAGGTACACTTCAACTGTGATAGACGGAGTCTAAAACAAAAATCCAGAAAATCACATTGTATGATTTTTAAGTAATTCATTTGCATTTTATTGCATGACATAAGTATTTGATACATCAGAAAAGCAGAACTTAATATTTGGTACAGAAACCTTTGTTTGCAATTACAGAGATCATACGTTTCCTGTAGGTCTTGACCAGGTTTGCACACACTGCAGCAGGGATTTTGGCCCACTCCTCCACGGACTTTCAGCTCCCTCCAAAGATTTTCTATTGGGTTCAGGTCTGGAGACTGGCTAGGCCACTCCAGGACCTTGAGATGCTTCTTACGGAGCCACTCCTTAGTTCCCTGGCTGTGTGTTTCGGGTCGTTGTCATGCTGGAAGACCCAGCCACGACCCATCTTCAATGCTCTTACTGAGGGAAGGAGGTTGTTGGCCAAGATCTTGCGATACATGGCCCCATCCATCCTCCCCTCAATACGGTGCAGTCGTCCTGTCCCCTTTGCAGAAAAGCATCCCCAAAGAATGATGTTTCCACCTCCATGCTTCACGGTTGGGATGGTGTTCTTGGGGTTGTACTCATCCTTCTTCTTCCTCCAAACACGGCGAGTGGAGTTTAGACCAAAAAGCTCTATTTTTGTCTCATCAGACAACATTACCTTCTCCCATTCCTCCTCTGGATCATCCAGATGGTCATTGGCAAACTTCAGACGGGCCTGGACATGCGCTGCCTTGAGCAGGGGGACCTTGCGTGCGCTGCAGGATTTTAATCCATGACGGCGTAGTGTGTTACTAATGGTTTTCTTTGAGACTGTGGTCCCAGCTCTCTTCAGGTCATTGACCAGGTCCTGCCGTGTAGTTCTGGGCTGATCCCTCACCTTCCTCATGATCATTGATGCCCCACGAGGTGAGATCTTGCATGGAGCCCCAGACCGAGGGTGATTGACCGTCATCTTGAACTTCTTCCATTTTCTAATAATTGCGCCAACAGTTGTTGCCTTCTCACCATGCTGCTTGCCTATTGTCCTGTAGCCCATCCCAGCCTTGTGCAGGTCTACAATTTTATCCCTGATGTCCTTACACAGCTCTCTGATCTTGGCCATTGTGGAGAGGTTGGAGTCTGTTTGATTGAGTGTGTGGACAGGTGTCTTTTATACAGGTAACGAGTTCAAACAGGTGCAGTTAATACAGGTAATGAGTGGAGAACAGGAGGGCTTCTTAAAGAAAAACTAACAGGTCTGTGAGAGCCGGAATTCTTACTGGTTGGTAGGTGATCAAATACTTATGTCATGCAATAAAATGCAAATTAATTACTTAAAAATCATACAATGTGATTTTCTGGATTTTTGTTTTAGATTCCGTCTCTCACAGTTGAAGTGTACCTATGATACAAATTACAGACCTCTACATGCTTTGTAAAATCGGCAGTGTATCAAATACTTGTTCCCCACTGTATATATAAACACAGCAAAAAAAGAAATGTCCTCTCACTGTCAACTGCGTTTATTTTCAGCAAACTTAACATGTGTAAATATTTGTATGAACATAACAATATTCAACAACTGAGACATAAACTGAACAAGTTCCACAGACATGTGACTAACAGAAATTGAATAATGTGTCCCTGAACAAAGGGGGGGTCAAAATCAAAAGTAGTATCTGGTGTGGCTTCATTAAGTACTGCAATGCATCTCCTCCTCATGGACTGCACCAGATTTGCCAGTTCTTGCTGTGAGATGTTACCCCACTCTTCCACCAAGGCACCTGCAAGTTCCCTGATATTTCTGGGGGGAATAGCCCTAGCCCTCACCCTCCGATCCAACAGGTCTCAGACGTGCTCAATGGGATTGAGATCCGGGCTCTTCGCTGGCCATGGCAGAACACTGACATTCCTGTCTTGCAGGAAATCACGCACAGAACGAGCAGTATGGCTGGTGGCATTGTCATGCTGGAGGGTCATGTCAGGATGAGCCTGTAGGAAGGGTACCACATGAGGGAGGAGGATGTCTTCCCTGTAACGCACAGCGTTGAGATTGCCTGCAATGCCAACAAGCTCAGTCCGATGATGCTGTGACACACCGCCCCAGACCATCACGGACCCTCCACCTCCATCACGGACCCTCCACCTCCAAATCGATCCCGCTCCAGAATACTCATTCCTTCGACGATAAACGCGAATCCGACCATCACCCTTGGTGAGACAAAACAGCGACTTGTCAGTGAAGAGCACTTTTTGCCAGTCCTGTCTGGTCCAGCGACGGTGGGTTTGTGCCCATAGGCGACGTTGTTGCCAGTGATGTCTGGTGAGGACCTGCCTTACAACAGGCCTACAAGCCCTCAGTCCAGCCTCTCTCAGCCTATTGTGGACAGTCTGAGCACTGATGGAGGGATTGTGCGTTCCTGGTGTAACTCGGGCAGTTGTTGTTGCCATCCTGTACCTGTCCCGCAGGTGTGATGTTCGGATGTACCGATCCTGTGCAGGTGTTGTTACACGTGGTCTGCCACTGCGAGGACAATCAGCTGTCCGTCCTGTCTCCCTGTAGCGCTGTCTTAGGCGTTTCACAGTACGGACATTGCAATTTATTGCCCTGGCCACATCTGCAGTCCTAATGCCTCGTTGCAGCATGCCTAAGGCACATTCACACAGATGAGCAGGGACCCTGGGCATCTTTCTTTTGGTGTTTTTCAGAGTCAGTAGAAAGGCCTCTTTAGTGTCCTAAGTTTTCATAACTGTGAACTTAATTGCCTACTGTCTGTAAGCTGTTAGTGTCTTAACGACCGTTCCACAGGTGCATGTTCATTAATTGTTTATGGTTCATTGAACAAGCATTGGAAACTGTGTTTAAACCCTTTACAATGAAGATCTGTGAAGTTATTTGGATTTATACAAATTATCTTTGAAAGACAGGGTCCTGAACTTGTTGACTGATGCCATGGCGGCAGCTACTAATTAGGGAGCAGCTGTGAACCAGAAGACTGCAGCCAAGCCAGCACTGGTCCACACCTGCCCTGTCTGTCGGGTGAGTAGTATTGATTGGTACTGTATGTGCCTTTTAGGTTTTTCTCCATGTGTAGGCTATTGTACTAGCCTGTGTGTTACAGTCTTTCATATGTGTAGTAGTTTGTTGCTTCGTATTGCTTAGTTTATCATTTGTGTCAACTTTGAATTCAATCTAAGCCACAGATTAACTTCCTCCATTTTGTACTTGACCTTTATAGATGCCATGTCTTTATAGAAGACATTCAAGCAGCACTTTGAGAGCAATCATCCCAAGTCTCTAATGGTCCCAGTACTGGTTAATGTGCAGGCCTAAGTGACCACACACACTCAAATGGACCTACAGCTGGGGTAAGATTCTTCCATCATTCACACACAGTAGACATAGTGTAAACCACCATGTTGTCAACAAAATGCTGTCCTCAATGCTTAAGTTGTATTGTCTATTGCTCAATCTGTGGAACTGCTGTGATCACTCATTATCTTTAATGTTGTGATTCACAGACACACGATGACCATGATTTGAATGCTGCAACTGAGACGGAATGACGTCATTGGGACACACGCTGAGACCCCCATTATGACTGGACTTGGGCCGGATATTTGCGACAGTGTTTTTCATTCTGCTGGAGTTGACCTAGTATTTTACATAAAACCTACCTTACGCATCCAGTTTTTCCATTTGTAACTCACCCACCAAAATCACAATATGCTGTTTTACATTGTGCTATTTGTGCTGGTTTAATTGCTAAAATGGAAAAGCAGAAGAATCTGTGCGCTCTCAGATAGTAATAATAGTTCATATGGTGCTCTTCAATGTCCCATGTTTGTGACATTGATCAATACATTTAAGGTTGACTTAAATTCAGATGTTTAGATATTATGTATAAAAGGTATATGTATGCATTGTTTACTATTTTTATTTATTTAAAACAATGTAATTGTTGGAGTTTAGGTGTTTGACGTGACTGATGGGCGACTAGGTGCATTCTTGTCAAATAAATATGCTTATTCATTCATGATTATGGATACATTCTGCAATGAGTTAATCTGGCTTTGAATCTGCAACAGAACATGTCAACAAGTTAGTTCTGAATTGCTTTAATACAGCAGTGCATTCTGACACTGACTTGAAACAGACTTCACCTTGTTCATGTAGTTGTCAGATATTATAAGGGATTCAATAAAGACCGCCACTGGCTGAAGGAGAAGAGGATCTGGTAAAATAAGAGTATGTTGCTAAAATCATCTACAGTGAGGGAAAAAAAGTATTTGATCCCCTGCTAATTTTGTACGTTTGCCCACTGACAAAGAAATGATCAGTCTACAATTTTAATGGTAGGTTTATTTGAACAGTGAGAGACAGAATAACAACAAAAGAATCCAGAAAAACGCATGTCAAAAATGTTATAAATTGATTTGCATTTTAATGAGGGAAATAAGTATTTGACCCCCTCTTTATCAGAAAGATTTCTGGCTCCCAGGTGTCTTTTATACAGGTAACGAGCTGAGATTAGGAGCACACTCTTAAAGAAGGTGCTCCTAATCTCAGCTTGTTACCTGTATAAAAGACACCTGTCCACAGAAGCAATCAATCAGATTCCAAACTCTCCACCATGGCCAAGACCAAAGAGCTCTCCAAGGATGTCAGGGACAAGATTGTAGACCTACACAAGGCTGGAATGGGCTACAAGACCATCGCCAAGCAGCTTGGTGAGAAGGTCACAACAGTTGGTGCGATTATTCGCAAATGGAAGAAACACAAAATAACTGTCAATCTCCCTTGGCCTGGGGCTTCATGCAAGATCTCACCTCGTGGAGTTGCAATGATCATGAGAACGGTGAGGAATCATCCCAGAACTACACGGGAGGATCTTGTCAATGATCTCAAGGCAGCTGGGACCACAGTCACCAAGAAAACAATTGGTAACACACTACGCCGTGAAGGACTGAAATCTTGCAGCGCCCACAAGGTCCCCCTGCTCAAGAAAGCACATATACAGGGCCTTCTGAAGTCTGCCAATGAACATCTGAATGATTCAGAGGAGAACTGGATGAAAGTGTTGTGGTCAGATGAGACCAAAATAGAGCTCTTTGGAATCAACTCAACTCGCCATGTTTGGAGGAGGAGGAATGCTGCCTATGACCCCAAGAACATCATCCCCACTGTCAAACATGGAGGTGGAAACATTATGCTTTGGTGGTGTTTTTCTGCTAAGGGGACAGGACAACTTCACTGCATCAAAGGGACGATGGACGGGGCCATGTACCGTCAAATCTTGTGTGAGAACCTCCTTCCCTCAGCCAGGGCATTGAAAATGGGTCGTGGATGGGTATTCCAGCATGACAATGACTCAAAACACACAGCCAAGGCAACAAAGGAGTGGCTCAAGAAGAAGCACATTAAGGTCCTGGAGTGGCCTAGCCAGTCTTCAGACCTTAATCCCATAGAAAATCTGTGGAGGGAGCTGAAGGCTCGAGTTGCCAAACGTCAGCAACAAGAAACGTCTGACCTTTGTGATTGCCAACAAGGGTTTTGCCACCAAGTACTAAGTCATGTTTTGCAGAGGGGTCAAATACTTATTTCCCTCATTAAAATGCAAATCAATTTATAACTTTTTTTTTTTTTTTAAATTAATTTTTGTTATAAATTGATTTGCATTTTAATGAGGGAAATAAGTATTTGACCCCTCTGCAAAACATGACTTAGTACTTGGTGGCAAAACCCTTGTTGGCAATCACAAAGGTAAGACGTTTCTTGTAGTTGTAGTTTCTTTGCATATCTTCTCCAAGTCATTAAGGTTTCGAGGCTGACGTTTGGCAACTCGAACCTTCAGCTCCATCCACAGATTTTCTATGGGATTAAGGTCTGAAGACTGGCTAGGCCACTCCAGGACCTTAATGTGCTTATTTTTGAGCCACTCCTTTGTTGCCTTGGCCGTTTGTTTTGGGTCATTGTCATGCTGGAATACCCATCCACGACCCATTTTCAATGCCCTGGCTGAGGGAAGGAGGTTCTCACCCAAGATTTAGACGGTACATGGCGACGTCCAGCGTCCCTTTGATGCGGTGAAGTTGTGCTGTCCCCTTAGCAGAAAAACACCCCCAAAGCATAATGTTTCCACCTCCATGTTTGACGGTGGGGATGGTGTTCTTGGGGTCATAGGCAGCGTTCCTCCTCCTCCAAACACGGCGAGTTGAGTTGATGCCAAAGAGCTCTATTTTGGTCTCATCTGACCACAACACTTTCACCCAGTTCTCCTCTGAATCATTCAGATGTTCATTGGCAAACTTCAGACGGGCCTGTATATGTGCTTTCTTGAGCAGGGAGACCTTGCGGGCGCTGCAGGATTTCAGTCCTTCACAGCTTAGTGTGTTACCAATTATTTTCTTGGTGACTATGGTCCCAGCTGCCTTGAGATCATTGACAAGATCCTCCCGTGTAGTTCTGGGCTGATTCCTCACCGTTCTCATGATCATTGCAACTCCACGAGGTGAGATCTTGCATGGAGCCCCAGGCCGAGGGAGATTGACAGTTATTTTGTGTTTCTTCCATTTGCGAATAATCGCACCAACTGTTGTCACCTTCTCATCAAGCTGCTTGGCGATGGTCTTGTAGCTCATTCCAGCCTTGTGTAGGTCTACAATCTTGTCCCTGACATCCTTGGAGAGCTCGTTGGTCTTGGCCATGGTGGAGAGTTTGGAATCTGATTGATTGCTTCTGTGGACAGGTGTCTTTTATACACGTAACAAGCTGAGATTAGGAGCACTCCCTTTAAGAGTGTGCTACTGATCTCAGCTCGTTACCTGTATTAAATACACCTGGGAGCCAGAACTCTTTCTGATTGAGAGGGGGTCAAATACTTATTTCCCTCATTAAAATGCAAATCAATTTATAAAATGTTTGACATGCGTTTTTCTGGATGTTTTTGTTGTTATTCTGTCTCTCACTGTTCAAATAAACCTACCACTACAATTATAGACTGATCATTTCTTTGTCAGTGGGCAAACATACAAAATCAGCAGGGGATCAAATTCTTTTTCCCTCACTGTAGGTAACAAGCTAGCTATATAGCTTCTTTGCAAAAAACTAGCCTATTCATGGCACATTATAAATATCTGACTGCTACTAGGATAGTATTCTGTACAAGACCAAATGCATAAATAAGAAAAATATTAGTTAAAATATGGAATAGTAAATTAATGTTCAATATCTTTCGTTTTGGATCAAGGTAGCTAGCTAGCTGACAGCAAAGGTGTCCGCTAGAGATGACAAGCAGGAGCTTGCAGTGATTTGTAGTCCTCTGTAGCTCAATTGGTAGAGCATGGCGCTTGTAACGCCAGGGTAGTGGGTTCGATCCCCGGGACCACCCATACGTAAAAATGTATGCACTGTATGCACGCATGACTGTAAGTCGCTTTGGATAAACGTGTCTGCTAAATGGCATATTATATTATTATTATTTGTAGTCTTGCATGAGGTCTACTTTGATGCTAATTAGCATTTTCGAATCTGAGAGTAAATAGGTTGTCAAAACGTCACGCCAGGGTAAGCCTACACAAAACAAAGCCCATATTTGAGGTGTTTCTAAAATCCACAATGGATAAAATGAATGGTGGAAAAAATTATTGAAACCATTTCAGTATTTGACCGCTAGGTTTTATGGGTATTATGAAGGGTCCACTGCAGGGTTCAAACAGAGCTTGTAGTCTTAAAACCTCTGGTTCGTTCAGCCATTCCTATGGGGAAAAGAATATGGTTTTGGGATAAACACCAAAAATAAGGCCGGAGGTTAACTGAGGCTTAGGAGATCTTATACTTTTTGTTCTATGAGATAACATTAACATTACCTTTATGTTTTGAAGCCTTTGTTTTTTTTTATTACATAAATGTTTCAAATTTCACAAAAAGTGACATTAGCTGATGAAGATGATCTTATAGTAAACAACGTATAAGATCTCCTATATGCCTGTGTTTACCACATACGTTATTTACAGCGTTTATCCAAAAACCCTATAAAAATTAAATTTATTTTCCCATAGGCTTTGTACATCGAACTATTGCAGAGTTAGCGCCTACAAAAAGACGGCATAACTATTGTTCTCTATTCTCCTAACCTGCCATGTTAATAATTAACGTTAGCTACTGATGAGTTAGAAAATGTTGGGTTTTTACTACGTTTCCCACAATCCCTCCCCGTACAAAAGAACAACACGCATCTTTCATCTGGGTCTCTATGGTTCCTGTTTGGCGACCTGTCGCCATTACGATCATATATTTTTTTGGGGGAAACCGCACAATTGTCCGTTTTCCAGAGTTTGGAGAACGGTCAACGCCTTGTTGGGGCCAAGTGTTTCCCAGATCGCGAAAAAGCTCAACTTTACGGGGTCTTGGCCCCACGGTGTGAGCCTTCGTTTTCGCTTCCTACACAGCCTCCATTACTGAGACGCCTAAATTGTGTCTCTATTTTTCTCTGCTTGTTTTGTTGTCAATATGTCGCCGTGATGGAGTCTCCGTGTTTGACAGAAATGAATCAGGGCCTTCGCCGCCTGACCCGCAGTCGCAACAACCCGCTCTCCTCTCCCTTTGCCCCATTTAATGCTAGAGAACTCGGACGCTCTCTCCCCGGAGCTCGGCCTAAATACCTATCACAGAAAGGAGACAACCATGGAGAAGAATCCAAACAGCAATGCCAACATCAACAAGGTTCCGCCCCGTTCGAGTTCTACAGGCACAACAGCTGGCGAATCTAAATCGAAAACAGGTGAACATTAATCAATAATTAGAACCAAATCCTAGGTAATCTTTCCTGGCTGGTTTAGCTACCCATCTAACGTTCGCTTAGCTTGCTAAATAGTTAGCTAGCCAAGCACGTTGCAGGGCCTAGTAGTGGTGCATGGTTTGTTTACTTGATATGGGAGATGACGTACCTTGACAGAACGTGTGCGTTCGTAAATTCGCTCTGGCTATCTACTCTGATTTCAGAGCACTCGTCTGAGTGTGCCAGAGCTCAGAATAACTGAGGAATTTACGAACGCTCAACACCCGTTGAAAATGGCAGGTGTCAGGAAACGTCGGCAAAAAAGCGTAATGAAATTGTTGCCAGCAGCACAGTTAGTCACCAACGCTCTGGATAACATAACAGCCTAACCAGCTCAGCTAGGGAGAGTAAAATGGCCAGTGAGGTGTTCTCTCATTTGTCTGGAAGTAGTTAGCTTGGGTGTTAACTACTATTCCAGGAATACCTGGAATAGTATAAAGTAATCCTTCTACCCCCCCCCCCCCCCCCCCCCCCCCCCCCCAATAAAAAAAGAAGAAAAGTGGTTGTCCCACTGGCTATCATAATTTGAATGCACCAATTTGTAAGTCGTTCTGGATAAGAGCATCTGCAAAATAATGTAAATGTGCTGCCGTTGTGAGGTCAGAACTCTTGGATCAACCCTACTCCTCAGACAGAGCGTCCAGTGTAAAAACGCTCTGAATTTACAAGCTCACTCCAGATTGAATTTACGAACACACCCAACATTGACACATTCACCAAGATTCCAATGCATAAATTAAGGATATATATACAGACAGACAGACTACCAGTCAAAGTTTGGACACACCTACTCATTCAAGTGTTTTTCTTTATTTTTAGTATTTTATACATTGTAGAATAATAGTGAAGACAAACTATGAAATAACACATGGAATCATGTAGTAAACAAAAAAGTGTTAAACAAATCAAAATATATTTTATATTTGAGATTCTTCAAATAGCCACCCTTTGCCTTGATGACAGCTTCATGAGGTAGTCACCTGGAATGCATTTCAATTAACAGGTGTGCCTTCTTAAAAGTTAATTTGTGGAAGTTTGAGCCAATCAGTTGTGTTGTGACAAGGTAGGGGGGTATACAGAAGATAGCCCTATTTGGTAAAAGACCAAGTCCATATGGCAAGAACAGCTCAAATAAGCAAAGAGAAACGACTGTCCATCAATACTTTAAGAAATGAAGGTCAGTCAATCCAGAAAATTTCAAGAACTTTGAAAGTTTCTTCAAATGCGGTTGCAAAAACCATCAAGCGCTATGATGAAACTGGCTCTCATGAGGACCGCCACAGGAAAGGAAGACCCAGAGTTACATCTGCTGCAGCAGATAAGTTAATTAGTTACCAGCCTCAAAAATTGCAGCCCAAATAAATGCTTCACAGAGTTCAAGTCACAGACACATCTCAACATCAACTGTTCAGAGGAGAATGTGTGAATCGGGCCTTCATGGTCGAATTGCTGCAAAGAAACCCCTACTACAGGACACCAATAAGAAGAAGAGACTTGCTTGGGTCAAGAAACACAAGCAATGGACATTAGACTGGTGGAAATCTGTCCTTTGGTCTGGAGTCCAAATTAGACATTTTGGTTCCAACTTCCGTGTCTTTGTGAGACGCAGAGTAGGTGAAGGGATGATCTCTGCATGTGTGGCCTCCCGAGTGGCGCAGTGGTCTAAGGCACTGCATCGCAGTACTAGCTGTGCCACTAGAGATCCTTGTTCGAATCCAGGCTCTGTCGTAGCCGGCCGCGACCGGGAGACCCATGGGGCGGCGCACAATTGGCCCAGCGTCATCCAGGGTAGGGGAGGGAATGGCCGGCAGGGATGTAGCTCAGTTGGTAGAGCATGGCGTTTGCAACACCAGGGTTGTGGGTTCGATTCCCACAGGGGGCCAGTATGGAAAAAAAAAAAATAATAATAATAATGTATGCACTCACTAACTGTAAGTCGCTCTGGATAAGAGCGTCTGCTAAATGACTAAAATGTAAATGTAGTTCCCACCGTGAAGCATAGAGGAGGAGGTGTGATGGTGTGGGGGTGCTTTGCTGGTGACACTGTCTGTGATTTATTTAGAATTCAAGGCACACGTAACCAGCATGGCTACCACAGCATTCTACAGTGATACTCCTTCCCACCTGGTTTGGGCTTAGTGGGACTATCATTTGTTTTTTAACAGGACAATGACCCAACACACCTCCAGGCTGTGTAAGGGCTATTTTACCAAGGAGGAGAGTGATGGAGTGCTGCATCAGATGACCTGGCCTCCACAATCCCCCGACCTCAACCCAATTGAGATGGTTTGGGATGAGTTGGACTGCAGAGTGAAGGAAAAGCCACCAACAAGTGCTCCACATATGTGTGAACTCCTTCAAGACTGTTGGAAAAGCATTCCAGGTGAAGCTGGTTGAGAGAATGCCAAGAGTGTGCAAAGCTGTCATCAAGGCAAAGGGTGGCTACTTTGAAAAATCTAAAATATGTGTTATTTAATAGTTTTGATGTCTTCACTATTATTCTACAATGTAGAAAAGAGTAAAAATAAAGAAAAACCCTTGAATGAGTAGGTGTGTCCAAACTTTTGATTGGTACTATATATATATATATATATATATATATATATATATATATATATATATATATATATATATATATATATATATATATATATATATATGTATGTATGTATGTGAGGGAAAAAAGTATTTGATCCCTTGCTGATTTTGTACGTTTGCCCACTGACAAAGAAATTATCAGTCTATAATTTTAATGGTACGTTTATTTGAACAGTGAGAGACAGAATAACCCCCTCTCAATCAGAAATATTTCTGGCTCCCAGGTGTCTTTTATACAGGTAACGAGCTGAGATTAGGCGCACACTCTTAAAGGGAGTGCTCCTAATCTCAGCTTGTTACCTGTATAAAAGACACCTGTCCGCAGAAGCAATCAATCAATCAGATTCCAAACTCTCCACCATGGCCAAGACCAAAGAGCTCTCCAAGGATGTCAGGGACAAGATTGTAGACCTACACAAGGCTGGAATGGGCTACAAGACCATCGCCAAGCAGCTTGGTGAGAAGGTCACAACAGTTGGTGCGATTATTCGCAAATGGAAGAAACACAAAATAACTGTCAATCTCCCTCGGCCTGGGGCTCCATGCAAGATCTCACCTCGTGGAGTTGCAATGATCATGAGAACGGTGAGGAATCAGCCCAGAACTACACGGGAGGATCTTGTCAATGATCTCAAGGCAGCTGGGACCATAGTCACCAAGAAAACAATTGGTAACACACTACGCCGTGAAGGACTGAAATCCTGCAGCGCCCGCAAGGTCCCCCTGCTCAAGAAAGCACATATACAGGCCCGTCTGAAGTTTGCCAATGAACATCTGAATGATTCAGAGGAGAACTGGGTGAAAGTGTTGTGGTCAGATGAGACCAAA
This sequence comes from Coregonus lavaretus, assembly GCF_964263955.1. Classification (NCBI taxonomy): domain Eukaryota; kingdom Metazoa; phylum Chordata; class Actinopteri; order Salmoniformes; family Salmonidae; genus Coregonus; species Coregonus lavaretus. The sequence continues at coordinate 20,797,660 of NC_140001.1, read as the reverse complement.
ATCGAGCTCTTTGGCATCAACTGAACTCGCCGTGTTTGGAGGAGGAGGAATGCTGCCTATGACCCCAAGAACACCATCCCCACCGTCAAACATGGAGGTGGAAACATTATGCTTTGGGGGTGTTTTTCTGCTAAGGGGACAGGACAACTTCACCGCATCAAAGGGACGATGGACAGGGCCATGTACCGTCAAATCTTGGGTGAGAACCTCCTTCCCTCAGCCAGGGCATTGAAATGGGTCGTGGATGGGTATTCCAGCATGACAATGACCCAAAACACATGGCCAAGGCAACAAAGGAGTGGATCAAGAAGAAGCATATTAAGGTCCTAGAGTGGTCTAGCCAGTCTCCAGACCTTAATCCCATAGAAAATCTGTGGAGGGAGCTGAAGGTTCGAGTTGCCAAACGTCAGCCTCAACCTTAATGACTTGGAGAAGATCTGCAAAGAGGAGTGGGACAAAATCCCTCCTGAGATGTTTGTAAACCTGGTGGCCAACTACAAGAAACGTCTGAGCTCTGTGATTGCCAACAAGGGTTTTGCCACCAAGTACGAAGTCATGTTTTGCAGAGGGGTCAAATACTGATTTCCCTCATTAAAATGCAAATAAATGTATAACATTTTTGACATGTGTTTTTCTGGATTTTGTTGTTGTTATTCTGTCTCTCACTGTTCAAATAAACCTACCATTTAAAATTATAGACTGATCATGTCTTTGTCAGTGGGCAAACATACTAAATCAGCAGGGGATCAAGTACTTTTTTCCCTCACTGTATATATCTATCTATCAATGAATAATACTGATATCTAACCACAGGTTAACTATTGTTCAGGTGGGCTGTCTCATAACTACAATATGAATCTAGTTATTCAAAGTGTCTGTTTCATGCATACAAAGTGTTCATTTAGAGTGCTCACTTAACTCCAGAGGCTGGTGGAGTTAAAAGTGAACTAGCCCAATAATGGACTAAAGCAGCCTTACATTACTCCTTATAGTCCAAGGACCTTACATGTTCTGTTTAGAGGGGAATTGTTCTGGCAGCCAAAACAGCCAAATACTCCATCTAAATGTGAATCGATTCTCAATTGCGTTAAGGTTCTAGAAACTGAAAGCCCTCTACATAAAGCCCTTTGGCTTTCCTGGCTATATGCTGGAAAGCCAAAGTTCCAACAGCTGGGCCTAAAATAGTGTATAAGAGATCATACAAAAGATTTTGCTGTGACTTATGTGGATGATGTTAAAAATATTTGTTGGTCTGATGTGATTAATAAGGAGCATCTAGACGCTGCACTTTGATGAATTTATGAAATTGCTTCTTACAATTATTGATAAACAAGCACCTGTTAAGAAACTGACTGTTAGAACTGTTAAGGCTCCATGGATTGATGAGGAATTGAAAAACTGTATGGTTGAAAGAGATGAGGGCAAAAGGAGTGGCTAATAAGTCTGGCTGCACATCTGACTGGCTGACTTACTGCAAATTTGAGAAATTATGTGACTAAACTCAACAAAAAGAAGAAGGAACAGTATTATAAAGTTCTTTAAATGAAATTATGGGCATAAAGACAAATTCAACTACATCTTTCATCAAATCAGATCAGGCTTATTCTTCACAAAACCATTTTGATGTTGCCAATTATTTTAATGACTACTTCATTGGCAAAGTGGGCAAACTTAGGCAGGAAATGCCAACAACTAACAGCGAGCCATCCTATTCATGCATAAAAAAACTAATAATGAAAAGCATTGCAAGTTTGAATTTTGTAATGTTAGTGTGGGAGAGGTGGAAAAATTATTATCGATCAATAATGACAAACCTCCTGGCATTGACAACATAGATGGAAAGCTACTGAGGATGGTAGCTGACTCTATAGCCACTCCTATCTGTCTTTTCTTTAATCTGAGCCTAGAAGAAAGGCTTTGTCCTCAGGCCTGGAGGGAAGCCAAAGTCATTCCGCTACCCAAGAGTGGTAAAGCGGCCTTTACTGGTTCTAACAACAGACCTATAAGCTTGCTGCCAGCTCTTAGCAAACTGTTGGAAAAAATTGTGTTTTACCAAATACAATGATATTTCTCTGTAAACAAATTAACAACAGACTTTCAGCATGCTTATAGAGAAGGGCACTCAACATGTACTGCACGGACACAAATGACTGATGATTGGTTGAAAGAAATTGATAAGAAGATGATTGTGGGAGCTGTACTGTTAGATTTCAGTGCAGCCTTTGATATCATTGACCATAACCTGTTGAGAACTTATGTGTTATGGCTTTTCAACCTCTGCCATATCGTGGATTCAGAGCTACAGTTGAAGTTGGAAGTTTACATACACTTAGGCTGGAGTCATTAAACCTTGTTTTTTCAACCACTCCACAAATTTCTTGTTAACAAACTATAGTTTTGGCAAGTCGGTTAGGACATCTACTTTGTGCATGACACAAGTAATTTTTCCAACAATTGTTTACAGATGGATTATTTCACTTATAATTCACTGTATCACAATTCCAGTGGGTCAGAAGTTGACATACACTAAGTTGACTGTGCCTTTTAAACCGCTTAGAAAATTCCAGAAAATGATGTCATGGCTTTAGAAGCTTCTGATAGGCTAATTGACATCATTTGAGTCAATTGGAGGTGTACCTGTGGATGTATTTCAAGGCCTACCTTCAAACTCAGTGCCTCTTTGCTTGACATCATGGGAAAATCAAAATAAATGGTAGACCTCCAAGTCTGGTTCATCCTTGGGAGCAATTTCCAAACGCCTGAAGGTACCACGTTCATCTGTACAAACAATAGTAAGCAAGTATAAACAGCATGGGGCTACGCAGCCGTCATACCGCTCAGGAAGGAGACTCGTTCTGTCTCCTAGAGATGAACGTACTTTGGTGCGAAAAAGTGCAAATCAATCCCAGAACAACAGCAAAGGACCTTGTGAAGATGCTGGAGGAAACAGGTACAAAAGTATCTATATCCACAGTAAAACGAGTCCTATATCGACATAATCTGAAAGGCCGCTCAGCAAGGAAGAAGCCACTGCTCCAAAACCGCCATAAAAAAGCCAGACTACGGTTTGCAACTGCACATGGGGACAAACATCGTACTTTTTGGAGAAATGTTCTCTGGTCTGATGAAACAAAAATAGAACTGTTTGGCCATAATGACCATTGTTATGTTTGGAGGAAAAAGGGGGTAGCTTGCAAGCCAAAGAACACCATCCCAACCGTGAAGCACGGGGGTGGCAGCATCATGCTGTGGTGGTGTTTTGCTGCAGGAGGGACTGGTGCACTTCACAAAATAGATGGCATCATGAGGAAGGAAAATGATGTGGATATATTGAAGCAACATCTCAAGACATCAGTCAGGAAGTTAAAGCTTGGTCGCAAATGGGTCTTCCAAATGGACAATGACCCCAAGCATACTTCCAAAGTTGTAGCAAAATGGCTTAAGGACAACAAAGTTAAGGTATTGGAGTGGCCATCACAAAGCCCTAACCTCAATCCTATAGAAAAGTTGTCTGCAGAACTGAAAAAGCGTGTGCGAGCAAGGAGGCCTACAAACCTGACTCAGTTACACCAGCTGTATCAGGAGGAATGGGCCGAAATTCACCCAACTTATTGTGGGAAGCTTGTGGAAGGCTACCCGAAACGTTTGACCCAAGTTAAACTATTTAAAGGGAATGCTACCAAATAGTAATTGAGTGTATGTAAACTTCTGACCCACTGGGAATGTGATGAAATACATAAAAGCTTAAATAAATCATTCGCTCTACTATTATTCTGACATTTTACATTCTTAAAATAAAGTGGTGATCCTAACTGACCTAAGGCAGGGAATTTTTACTTGGATTAAATGTCAGGAATTGTGAAAAACTGAGTTTAAATGTATTTGGCTAAGGTGTATGTAAACTTCCGACTTCAACTGTATCTATCTAATAGAACTCAAAGGGTTTTCTTTTAATGAAAGCTTCTCTAATGTCAAACATGTAAAGTGTGATGTACCGCAGGGCAGCTCTCTAGGCCCTCTACTCTTTTCTATTTTTACCATTGACCTACCCCTGGCATTAAACAAAGCATGTGTGTCCATGTATGCTGATGATTCAACCATATGTGACTGACCGGCTCGATTCCGTATTATGTAGCAAAATTGGAAAGTTTTTTTATATATATTTTTTTACATTGGATAAAAGTAGAGACTCAGAGCTAGAAAATTGTATATCATACACTACAGTTGAGGAACAATGGGAAAGTAATTCTGCTTTGAAAGTTGATAAACTTGTAACCTCACTTGAGAAAATGGCCCTCGAATGTTTTGGTACCTACTGGAGAGCTCTTCTTTGTCTACACCCATTCAGCATCGTTCACACCCTTTTTAAGCTTTAGCCCCACCCATCTCTTTAAGGATTCACATGTGAGGCTATGTGCTAAACAACCAAAGATTTCAAGACTAAAGGCTGGTTTACACTACAGGTGTGTTCGTAAATTTAATCTGGAGTGCCAGAGTGTGCTCTGGGCTTTCGTAAACTCAGTGTTGTCAGATTGGCCGTTCGTAAATTCAGAGCGTTTCGCTCTCGGAGCGCACACTGGACACTCTAGCCAAAAGTAGGGTTGATCCGAGCGTTCTGACCTAACAGCAGTCAAGCACCCAAGCTAACATTGGCTAGCTTGCTAGCTACTTCCAGACACAAATGAGAGAACAGCTCGCTGACCATTTTACTCGCCATAGCAGAGCTGGTTAAGCTGTTTTTATGTTTATCCAGAGCGTTGATGACTGCAACTGTGCTGCTGGCAACAATTTAATTACACTTTTTTTGCCAACGTATACTGACACCGACCATATTCAACTGGTGTTGAGCGTTTTGTAAATGTGTCAGTTATTCTGCGCTCTGGCACACTCAGACTAGTGCTCTGAAATCAGAGTAGATAGCCAGAGCGAATTTACCTACGTCTATCGACAGTTGTTGCAGTGACATCATAAACATTTTATTGAAATAGTTACTTGCATAGTGGAGTCTTTTGTTTAGACATGTAGCTAGCTAGCTAAACAATGAACCATTATCCCAACTCATAACGTTACTACCCTGCATGAATCTGCAGGTAGCTAACCAACCAGGTTCAATGTTAGCTAGCTAACATTAGGCTATAAATAGCAATGCAAATAACTCTGAGATACGAATAATATTACTACACAGATCCTACACTTTAACTTGAAATAAAAACAACTTTCTGACAAAATTAGAAATGTGTAATATCTGAAAATGTAGCTAGCTAGACACTCTTACCCATATACATGGATGGACGCTTCTCCCTCTCTGTCACGGATGCCATGGTTGCCCTTACTTTAAAGATGTAATCCGGTGCCTTTTGTGTTCTCTTTTCGACTCCGTCTGCATATTTGCAATCAAACGGCAGAATTTACTCCATCTCCTTAGCTATCATACTCCAATTCCACTGATTTCAAAACTCGGTCCTCCATAAAGTGGAGAGCAACACTTATACAATTCTACTACGTGATATCTTTCAAAAAAGCTGCGTTAGAAAGGATTTCCTACACATACTGACCAGCTCATATTATAGACAGAAACATGCTACATAGCAGACCAATCTGAACTCATCTCTCGGCATGTCCAGCCCACTCATTATCTCAGCCAATCATGGATAGCGGGAAGGTTGCTGTCTTTTTTTCCATGGCTAAACCAACTAGGCTCATAATTTAACAATTTTATTCGTATTTACAGATGGCATACAAGTTTGTTATTAAGGCACATGAAAGTTCACATGTTCCAGAAGACATTTCTGCCAAAAAACACATTTTGATTTAAAAAAAGTTTACGTTCAAATCGCGCTCCTGTGACGTAGTGACGTGCGACATACACCTAGTTTCCTGAAACAAGTCACATATTACGCATCAGCAACCACAGCTAATGAATTCACTGAAACCCTTAACAAATAGTTGCAGTCTGTTATGGAATGGGTGGCTAGTAATAAACTGGTCCTGAACATCTCTAAAACTAAGAGCATTGAATTTGGTACAAATCATTCCCTAAGTTCTAGGCCTCAGCTGAATCTGGTAATGAATGGTGTGGCTGTTGAACAAGTTGAGGAGACGAAATTACTTGGCGTTACCTTAGATTGTAAATGGTCATGGTCAAAACATATAGATTCAATGGTTGTAAAGATGGGGAGAGGTCGGTCCGTAATAAAGAGATGCTCTGCTTTTTTGACACCACACTCCAAAAAACTAGTTCTGCAGGCTCTAGTTTTGTCTAATCTTGATTATTGTCCAGTCGTGTGGTCGAGTGCTGCAAGGAAAGACCTAGTTAAGCTGCAGCTTGCCCAGAACAGAGCGGCACGTCTTGCTCTTCATTGTAATCAGAGGGCTGATATAAATACTATGGATGCCAGTCTCTTTTGGCTAAGAGTTGAGGAGAGGCTGACTGCATCACTTCTTCTTTTTAGAAGAAACATTGTTGAAAATCCCTAATTGTTTGCGTAGTCAACTTACACACAGCTCTGATACACACACTTACCCCACCAGACATGCCACCAGGGGTCTTTTCACAGTCCCCAAATCCAGAACAAATTCAAGAAAGTGTACAGTATTATATAGAGTCATTATTGCATGGAACTCCGTTCCATCTCATATTGTTCAAATAAACAGCAAACCTGTTTTCAAAAAACAGATAAAGCAACACCTCACGGCACAACACCTCTCCCCTATTTGACCTAGATAGTTTGTATGTATTGATATGTAGGCTACGTGTGGTATGTATGTATGTAGTTCTGTCCTTGAGCTGTTCTTGTCTATTAATGTTCTGTATTATGTCATGTTTTGTGTGGACCCCAGGAAGAGTAGCTGCTGCTTTTGCAACAGCTAATGGGGATCCTAATAAAATACCAAAATACATCAACATAATTTCACAAATGCAAAATATACACTTAATGTACACTGTTTTAAAACAGTTGCAGCCAACAGTATTTTTTTGTGACAACACGTTGGTAGCATCAGTCTTCAGTTTACACACAGGTGTTCGGACATGCAGATGGCTAATTGGCACAGGTACGCTTCTGGCTGTTTTCCGTAAACAAGCGCTGTAACATCGAAATATGGCCGTCTGGGTGTCCTAACCCTATAAAGGTGAGTAGTAATTTTAACATTTTTTAGAAGAAGAAGAAAAAATCTCGCTGATATGAAAGATACGTTCTTTATGTTTCCATAACTGTACAGCGAGCAATGCATTTTAACGTTCGGAACGAGCGTTGGGGCTCTTAACAAAACTCCCCCCGGCCAAAAGATATTATCGTCAATAGGCGCTAAGGTAGTTAGCGTCTATGAATTGTGTAAAAGTGAGCTATAAAGGCCTTAGACAGTGGAGGACACATCTAATTTCAGCATTGTAGATTGTCTCTCTTTGCCATTCATTTGTGATTGAGGCATATCCCAATAACAGGAGCTACACAACAGGTCCAACAACTCCTGACAAACTTTGATTTTCGATTTTTTCGATTTTCGAGTGGTTTTTGCTCTGACATGCACTGTCACCTGTGGGACCTTTTTATATAGACAGGTGTGCCTTTCCAAATCATGTCCAATCAATTGAATTTACCACAGATGGACTCCAATCAAGTTGTAGAAACATCTCAAGGATGATCAATGGAAACGGGATGCACCTGAGCTCAATTTTGAGTCTCATGCAAATAATTATGTAAATAAGGTATTTCTGTTAAATTTTGTATACAATTTTGTATACAATTTTGTATACAATTTTGTATACATTTGCAAACATTTTTAAAACCTGTTTTCGCTTTGTCATTATGGGTTGTTGTGTGTAGATTGAGGGGAAATAATTAATGTAATCAATTTTAGAATAAGGCTGTAACAAAATGTGGGAAAAGTAAAGGGGTCTGAATACATTCCGAATGCACATTCTAGTCGCCAATGACAAAATCTACCTGCATTTGGCGGGTGTTAATTTCCAATCCTGAATGCAGTGTTTCCCATATAGATGGGTTGGTTGTTTAACAACAAAACCGATGCGTGCACAACCATGGGCCATAACAGACTGTGTTGGCTTAGATTGACAACTAGTAAGCTATATTTATTCTCCAATGTATATTGAAAACATAAATACATTTGCATAATGAGCACTTGTCTCTCAAATACATCGTTACAGTTGTTGGTTAGCTAGCTAGCGAATTTTTGCCATATTAGCATTGACTTGAAATGAGTCAAAACTCCTCAAAACAAGACATGGTATCAAGAACAATATGAAACGAGACACCTTACAATTCCCCACATGGCAGTTTCTTGTCATTCTTGCCTGCAATCTGGCCATACAGAATCACAGCAAAACGCTGACTTCTGCCCCATTGACACACACACAATGTTTTCATGACGTTGTCAGCCAACCCACCTATATTCATCTAGCAGCTGCAGGCAGCAACTGCAAAAAATATGATTTTTGAAAATAATTTGTGATAAATCGTTTTCAGTGTGAACTTAAACATCTAAAACCAGATATAAAATATGTCAAAGATAATGGACCTATATGTTTTTATTAGATGAGAGCACTAAAAAGCATGGCATGGGGCCCCCATTGATTTTATGTTTGAGTCGCTAAAATAGCATAAAAATACGGCATAAGGCATGGCCAAATTTGTAGAATTGCAGGAAATTGACGTTAAACCTGTATATTTTCCTCTCGGGCCCCATGGCAAAATGTGTAGAAAGGAGTGGTGAGGAGGCGACTTCACCATACATTTTCTTGATTTAGGGTTCACTAAAACATCATTTTAAGCTTTGTTTTACTATTGACCGTTACAGCTGATTTCAGTATTGTATATTGATTCACTCTCTTTAAATAGAAGTAATCTGATTTTGATTTGTTTGTCTGAATTGTTCAGTCAACCTTTTCGCTGCCAGCTCCTGATATCCAGGCATAAAAACTTCAATCTGTCTCCTGAATAAGTTTTCGTCCTCATTGCCAAATCTCCTTTGCTAGTTATACAATCATGTAACTAAGAAATTAGCTGGAAAGAAAATAATGTATTGTTATGTTGAATAGTCATGACTGGTTTGAGATCTGTCGTAAGACGCGGATCCAAGTTCAGTTGAGAGATCCACCAGCGTCTTTGGCGTAAGGTTAGCTGGACGTTTCTGACTGGTCTTGGAACTGTGGCAACGGACAGCCTCTCCCCGCTTGGCTTGATGGGATATGTAGTGATTTTTGCCAACACAGCCAGATATGTACAGTCTTGTTTCCTTAAACTTTTTTAAACTGACTATCGTATTTGTTGAGGTAAATCGGACGTTTATTAATATAATGCGTAATCGAGGAATGTCAGGAGTTAATTGACACGAGAAAACTAGAGAATAGTAACTCTACAGAGCGCAATGACTACAATGAATGGCTAAATTACTTTCGGACATGAAGGGTCCGCAGAGTTCCTCACCACTCTATTGCAGGAAACTGGCTTTAAAACACGCAAACTGTGCCAGCATTGCTGAAAAAAATCCTAGAGGAAACACTGGAATCCTGCTAGAATGATAACTCTCCATATTGTCCCCTTTCATTCTCCCCAGATGGTAAGAATAATGGAAGCTCTAAGCGCTACAGCCGTAAGCGAGAGCCCTCCCTTCCCAAGAGTGAAAGTTTCCCTGGCCCTCGTCGCACCTATTCACAGAAAAGCAAGAATTTTGACAAGAGACCCACCCAGAGAGGTGAAGCCCGGCAGTATGGCATTACAGGTGGAGGAAGACGCGAAGAGGTGAGCTTTCGCAATACTTTACTTTAAAAAAAATCCTTGTTTGGATATGAAAAGAGAGCTTAGTTAAGTCCTATATTTGTATATTCCCACTGATTGTATTAATATCAATATAATAGCACTTATTGACAAATTAATGGTAGAATTATTTGAGTCACTGAACGGTAGAAACAAGGCAGCATCAACCCACATACATCTAACTGGAATATTATTATTCCTACCTGTGATTCAGGAAAGTCAGGCTCTAATTTTCTTCTCCCTTCCCCCAGGTAGCAGAGTGCCGCCGGGCCGAGTTCAGCCCAGCTCAGTTTTCTGGACCCAAAAAGATCAGTCTGAACCACTTGCTCAACTTCACGTTTGAGCCTCGTGGGGGCCATGGTGGCCTAGTAGGAGAGAAACACTCATGCTGGGGCCGCCGCAACAAGTGGGGCCACAAGCATAAGCCCTTCAACAAGGAGCTTTTCCTGCAGGCCAAGTGAGCTCCCGATCAATTCAGTCTACTTTGTACAGTATGAATTGTTAGGTTGGTATTTATTAACTAATTGGTCTCCTTTTGCCTTAGCTGCCAGTTTGTGGTGACTGATGACCAGGACTACAATGCTCACCTCACTGACCCAGACACTCTGGTGAACTGGGACTGTGTGCAGCAAGTGGTAAGTTCCATTTACATTTACGTCATTTAGCAGACGCTCTTATCCAGAGCGACTTACAAATAGGTGCATTCCCCTTATAGCCAGTTCCATACACCAGCCCTCTCTTACGCTTGAAATCTCCATGTCTAATTAGACTTTTAATGCAAATATTATTTACCCCCTCCAGCGCATCTACAGTCATGAGGTTCCCTCCTGCCCCATCTGCCTCTACCCCCCTGTAGCGGCCCATATCACCCGCTGTGGCCACATCTTCTGCTGGCCATGCATGCTGCACTACCTGTCTCTCAGTGACAAGAGCTGGTCCAAGTGCCCCATCTGTTATGAGGCTGTACACTCTGACGACCTCAAAAGGTTAGAGAGAGAGAGCGATGTTAAACAGCCTTATTAGAACATTCTGTATCGCAACCTTTGGGAAATAAAATATTATGGTTGAAAATGGTTAGTAACATGCTCTATCCCCTCATACCTCACTGCAGTGTGGTTGCAATGGAGACCAGGCAGTATGCAGTTGGTGACCTCATCACCATGCGCCTAATGCGGAGGGAGAAGGGGGCTCTGGTGGCCATGCCCACCTCCCAGTGGGTGAAGGTGGAGGAGCCTATTTGCTTTGGAGGTGAGACATTTTCACGGTCTTAATATCCAGTGACTTACAGTTAGTGCATCCATCTTAAGGTATCTAGGTGAGACAACCACATCAGTCATAGTAAGTACATTTTCCCTCAATAAGGTAGCTATCAGCAAAGTCAGTGCTAGTAAAAAAAGACAAGTGTTAGTGCAAAGAAGGTTGGAGGATGATGATGACCAAATGTTTACCATATACCTGTGTTTGTGGTATGGTATATGTGAGTTTTTTTGACATGGCTGTACCCCTGTGTTGTAGATGTGCATCTGAGCCCGTACTCCAAGCTGCTGCTTGCCTCTCAGGAGCAGGTGCTGGGCCTGGTGGCTGAGGAGAAGGTCGTTTTGCAGGCTCAGCTCACCCAGGAGGAGGATGCCACAGCCTGCTTCATCCAGAGCGCCTTGTGCAATCTCCAGGTAACACTGACCAACTAGCAGCTTTTTAATTTAAAACACAGGCAGTGTCTACTGTATTGTTACTCAAACTTAGTTCAAGTCATATAGGCCTAGATGGCATGAACTAACCCCATCTCTTTCCTCTGCTGTGGTCCAGGAGCGAGAGGAGGCTCTGCTGAAGCACCAGAAGGCATGTACTAAGAACAACTTGAACCTGTCAAGTCTCACTCTGGCAGACCCCCCCTCCCCTGAGGAGGAAGTGGTGACCACCTTCAGTAGTACCAAAGTAAGTGTTGTCATTTATAACCCCTTTCTGTAACGTTACTCTCCAAACTCGCCCTTGTTATTGGGTCTGAGAGATTCTCCATGTTTTGCTATTTCCAGCCGGTGCTGCAGTACTCCTCTGCATTTGATGATGAGGTAGCAGAGGAGGACCCAGATGAGGCCCCTGGTAAGGAACCAGAGCTCCCTGAAGGGCTCCTGGAGAGCGTGCTGGAGGAGTCCACTGAGGCCTCTGGGGATGCAGCTCCAGAGACCCAGCCTGCAGAGGAGAACCCTCCCAGCCAGGCTGAAACAGTGCGCCCCCAAACCTCAGAGCATGGACCCTCCTACTACTTCTACCAAGGTAGGATACCCTTTAGTAAAATGTCTTTATCAGTGTCTCTCCACACAATACCTACCTTGTCATCTATATTGTAATCAAAAGTCCAGTCTCTGTACTTACTCCTTTCCTTCTCCCTTCAGCGGAGGACTGCCAGCAGATGTTTTTGCACCCAGTGAACGTGCGCTGTCTGCTGCGTGAGTACGGCAGCCTGGAGGCCAGCCCTCACGCCATCACTGCCACTGTGGTGGAGATCGAGGGGCAAACTATCACAGAGGTAAGTGATTTAGATCTGTAACATACTACTTAAATATGTTTATTCATGGTAATGTACCAAGACTTCTGTTTCTTCTGGCTCATTTCATTGTTTTGATTCTCTTGGCTAAAGGAGATTCGCCGTCGACACCGCTACCTGGCTCACCTGCCGCTCACCTGTGAGTTCGGCATCTGTGAGCTGGCCCTGCAGCCTCCCACCCTGTCCAAAGAGACCCTGGACAGCTTTGCAGGTTAGATATCCTAACACACACACACACATAATGTATTCATGGGTTGCTGCAGTACTACTCCTCAAATCCAAATCTTCTTTCTCCTTCTCTCGTCACTCTTATCTGACTCAGATGACTTGGAGAAAAGAAAGCGTCTTAGACAAAAGAAAGCAAGGGATGAGAAGCGCAGGGAGAGGCGTATCGAAATGGAGGAGAACAAGAAGCAGGGGAAATGTGAGTACATTTTACTTTTGGTTGTTTCTCAATGTATAATGTGTAACTAAAAACCTGTGGTCAGATGGGGTATCTTAAGTTGACAGTTTTCTCTCTCTCAGATCCAGAGGTACATATTGGGCTGGAGAATTTTCAGCAGTTCCCGGCGTTTGGGTCCCCACCTCACAATGGCAGTCCACCAGTGTACCCTGAATTTCTGTTGGCCCCTCCCTCATTCCTCAGCAGCAACCCTGTCTCTGGTGAGACCAGCTCTTTCAACTGTCCTTAATTTTGATACGTTTGGAAATGTTAGTGTTCCCGTCTTATCGACTCAAGATATTTTGTGACATGGAATTCATATTTTGGACAAAATATAGCACATTACAAACAGTGCCTTGGAAGTGTGAGCCTTGTAAACTGAAAACACAATTTCCCTCTTGTTGCAGATGGGCTGATGTTCCCCAGTCTGAGTGGACACAGCCCTGTGCACAGCGTGGGCAGTGTGGAGGATGACTCTCAATGCATGTCGTTCGCTCAGGTCTGTTAGCCTAACTCATTAATTTACTCACTCCTACATGTATTATTTTCATTACGGACTGATTACCTTGGATGTCGGGATGTATCACAACTTTTGGATATGGACAATATAGACCAGTAATAGACAATTTGTATGACATTCTCTCTCATCATCCCTTATTCTCCCCTGTATAGATGCTGAGAGATGGGAAAGCCAGGGCAGATGCTGGGCCATGGACCACCTCCAAGAAAGGTGACAACTACTTGTCTAAATCCTTCATTTCTCCTCAGTGCCTGTTAGTACTTGCTCAAATCAGTTGGCCAGACAAGTATTGTCAGCTGAAACTGATATTGGACAATGGAGTGTCAATAATGGGCAGTGTTGGACCATGTTTGACTCCACTTTTTCTGTGCCGCTCCCTCAGACATGCTGCTGGCTCCTCCAGTGGCAGACAGCGATGGAGAGAGTGATGGAGAGAGTAACCGTGTCCCAGTTCCCAGCTTCCAGAACTCTTTCAGCCAGGCCTTCGAGGAGGCACTCCTGCAGCACCACGGTCCAACTGCTCCACCCCAGCTGGTGGTCATCCCTGGTCAGTATTTCACTGTCTTTGCTTGTGAGTGATGCCTTATTTATGGAGTTAGAAGACTGCATACTCATCTCTTCCTCACTCTCTTTCAGAGGAAAAGGGAGGGAAAAAGAAGAAGAAGAAACAGAAGCTTCTGTTCAGCACCTCCATGGTTCACACAAAGTAGACTACACTGAAGTTGAAACTTCTCCCTTTACCCTCACACTTTTTTTATTTGATCCATCTCCTGCTATCACTCTGTCATTTTTCCATGCAGCTCTATTTTAGAATTATAAGCAATGGAGAAAGTGTTTAGTATGTAGCCAAAGTAAGTAATACCTCCATCACAGTCCCACTCACTATTTCTTCACTGGAACACCATGCAATTGGTTTATTATGTATTCTACAATAATGCAGGCGCGCAAAGATTTTTTCCACGTCTAAGATTTTGTCATAGACACATACTTTGGGGTTAGACTGATCAGTTTACCATAGTAGAATCTACTTAGGGTTGATTTAGAATGGAATAGGTTTAAGGGGTGCATTTTATTGGGGTAGCAGTCAGACAGCTGTAGGTACGTTACACCCAATGAACCCTTCACAGATTTTCAATCCCGAGTCCAAACACTGTCAGCCCTGAATTTGATATTTTAAACACATTTCTACCTAACTAACTGGTAAAAGGCAGAAGCTGACACACACCTAAAACATTTTTAGAGGTGCAGACTGGGTAAACTATAAAAATAAAGATGCACACTCTGTTCCCAAACATTTTAATGGGTATAGTAACCAACGTTTCAGCATTGCCGAAACATTGGCTGCTCTACCCATTGAAATGTTTGGGAGCATAATTGGTGTGCAACTTTATTTTTATACTAAACTAACAAAAACTCTTCCATTGAAAGTTGTATGTTTATATTTGAGCACCACTCAGAGATGGCCTGAACATAGCAGAACCTCTCTCTATGCATGAGTCTGATTCTCATACCGGTCTGGAGGAAATGCAAGGAATACAGTGTAGCTTGTATTAAAGAAAGGCTTGAAAATCTGTGTGTTGGTGGCTGAGAAATGCACTGTAGACCTTGTTTGATTTATTAGACCATGCATATGCAGTTTCTTTGCTCTGTTCATTTTTCCCCATCTACCACAAGCATTTTTCCTTTTTCTTGCTCTGTAGAGCCAGTTTTCGGTCTAATTTGTAACATTGGCACTTTACCCCCTGGTTTCAATTCAGTATTGCAAATATATTTTGTGTGAAGCTAGAGATTTGCAGACGTTTGATTGCTTTCTATATAAGGAGTGAAAGGGTGGGATTTAAAGATACTATAGAAGTTTTGTTTGAAGGTTATTTTATTGACCTTTTTGATTATTTTGGAAGTTTATAGTGAACATGAAATAGGCTTACATTAATGTTCAACTGGCCTGACATTGGAATTAATAAAGGATTATGCACAAGCAAACTAATTGTCTGGATATTTTTGGTATTGCAGCAACATGAGAGGGTATTGATGCGCCATTGTACTAGGTAACAAAAATGTAACTAGGAGGAATGAGTTGATTTATGAAAAATGTATCGGAGTTGAAAATGTCCCTAATCAGAACCTACCCATACATTTACATCTCACCTGTCGCAGACCGTGTCAGTGTAGTAATGAAAACATTCCACACGGAGGGACACCATTCTGTACCTACCAACTTGTAGCTAGCAGGCAGCCAGCCAACTACAGTATCAAAACAAATCCCTCACCTCTACTACCAAGTTGGAGTGAGCCAGGCGGCAAGGGTGTGAGGAGAGAAAAGTAAGTCAACTAGTTACAGATAGCTATGAACTCAACTTTTTTTAAATAGCTAGTTTCAAATGTATCTATTGAAAGCTCATGTCTCCGAATAGCTGCGATTCAACAAATAATTTTGTTGACATTTGGTGCTGGGAGTCTCCCAGCACAATGTCAAAAGACAATTATTGGTTGAATCGCAGCTAGTCTCCGAACAACCTGGCTACTAGTGTGTTCGCAACAGGTTTGCCACTGCCTGACTGATATACCATTTCCCACACCGCAGAGCGATTGACTGAGACTTAGTTGAAGAAAATAATTAGGTCCTTGAGGAAAGGTGCGGATAAACTCGACAGGTGGATGGATTTCTCAGTGAAGTAAGTTCATTTACCGTCCACTCCTGTATTAACGTTAGCTAGCTAACGACTAAACGCTGATACGGGATAATAGTTCACACCAGCCAGGTTTTGTTGCTAGATACTCAGCTGGCGGTCAGTATCTATCCACTGATTGTTTAAACTAATCGATTCACATAAAACGCAGGGATATGCATGGCTAAGTTGGTAAGTAAGCTAGCAGCTAACGTTAGCTACTGTAGCTAGCTACATTGAGCTAATTGTCATATAGCTAGCTAACGACTTAGCTAAGTACTAGCTAATAATACTACGCTACGTATCTCTTACTAGTTGGTATTTTTCTCCTTCTCTGATCCTCATGGTTTCACATTTGCTAGATAATATTGTAATGTTTTGTTAACTCAGCGTCTCTTGACTTGAGTCAGACTAGTTAGCTAGCTCCGACTAGCCAGTTAACGTTACTAGCTATGTTCTGACATAGGTAAGACTCACTACTCGTTTGCTAACTTTTTGCAAAATTACATGAAATGCATTTCAAATAATTGATTCAGGATCGCATGTAGCAAGTGTTACATCAAAGGCAGTTTCAAAACTTGGCTAAAAGTTGGTTAGCCTACATTTTCTTTGTGCTCATGCGGTGGTGCGTAGCAGTTGCGCTAACGTTAGTTAACCATCTAACGAATAACGTTAGAGAACGTGTCTGGTCAAGACGACTGGCCGCCGAATTAAGTATCATAATGCATGATGTTATATAACTTTCTGGGCAATGAACTATCATCGATCTGACAGAATAAGAGTGAACAAGCTAATAGAAAAATAATCTCACCCTTATTTTCTACACCACCATACTACTAGTCTCACACAGCAACTTCTGTATTCATAGCTAGGTTCAAGTGTTGCTTAGTCTTTGTTCACGTAACACAGTTTGGGAAGTATTTTGTCCTCTGCAAAACTTAAACAGGATAAACCAGACTGTCATTAGCATGACAGTGTTACCCACACAAAGCCAAGGCACAGCACAGGAAATTAGGTTTCATTTGAACAATTCCAGATGCCTTTTTACTACAAGGGGACTCTAGTGTTACTCATAACCATTTCAGACAGAAGATGTGGTATATTTCCTGAAAGAAAATATAAGGCAATGTTTATATGACCCCCTTTCAAACAGCCCTTTATTTACCACTTTCTTGCAGGTACCTTAAAAAAAAATACATATCAGTGGTTAACTGGCAAATTGGGAGGGGTGGGGGGGGTGTTTTATTTTACCCTTATTTTACCAGATAAGTTGACTGAGAACACGTTTTAATTTACAGCAACAACCTGGGGAATAGTTACAGGTGAGAAGGGCCAATTGGAAGCTGGGGATGATAAGGTGGCCATGATGGTATGAGGGCCAGATTGGGAATTTAAACCATGGGGGGCTATTTGCATTTCAAATTAGGGGGGTATTAAACAGTGTTAATTAATTTTCATGCAAAAAAACAGAGAACCATTCACATAGACCCGGTACCTGTATTTTGGTTACAGGGTCTGTGAAAAATGCAGGAATCATGACTAGGTCTATCGGTGGCTTTCAATTGACCATGTTTTTTTTTACCCCCTACCCCATTCAGATGTGTGAAAAAGCTGGTATACAAAAAGCAGGCATGGTAAATTAGTGGGATTTTGGTCTGTATGAAAGGTATGTCAATGTTGTCACCTAATGAGTAATGACTAGTAGTGAGTACAATATGTGTATCTGGACCACACTGTCAAATAGATCCTTAGATCCTATTAAGAACAGTGACTTGAAAGTTTAAAGGTGTTGTCTATACTTACCAATATGATAGAGGACATAGTGGTGTGCATGCATCACACACTGACACTGGCAGGTTGCAAAAAATAATTTTGGCTGAGGAAAGTTGTGGGTCTAATAGTCAATTCTCTAAAGATCTTTATTTTCCTCTCTTCTTCCTCTTATGTTCGTATCTTTTCCTTTCATCTCCCAAATTACCTTTGCTCTCTAGTTCTTTGGTAGTCAAGTCACCACCAAGTTATTCCTCATGAGTGTCAATGTGTGTGTGTCACATATGGTTGCTTATGTTCTATACATGTTTTTCTAACCAAATGTAGGCTAGATGCAGTGTTAAAGCCTGCAGGATTGCTCTATGGACATTGCATTCTAGGCCTTTGCTCTGCAGGTGTACTGCACTCTACTGGTAGACATATTCTCAGTTAGAGCACAGAAGCTGAGCGGTTGTTGCTCCTAGACGTTTCCACTTCACAATAACAGCACTTACAGTTGACCCGGGCAGCTCTAGCAGGGCAGAAATTTGCCGAACTGACTTGTTGGAAAGGTGGCATCCTATGACGGTGCCACGTTGAAAGTCACTGAGCTCTTCAGTACGGGCCATTCTGGTGCCAATGTTTGTCTTTGGAGATTGCATGGCTGTGTGCTCGATTTTATACCCCTGTCAGCAACGGGTGTGGCTGAAATAACAAAATCCACTAATTTGAAGGGGTTTCCATATACTTTTGGCCATGTAGTGTATTTAGTTTTGAGAGAAAAAATCTGCCATCTGTAAGTTTAAGTTTAAGAAACATTGCCTTGTGCCTTGAAATTCCGTTACCAAAAACCCACATATCTTGAACAAAAATATATATGCATGTAAAGTGTTGGTCCCATGTTTCATGAGCTGAAATAAGAGATAATCCATCCACCTGACAGGTGTGGCATATCAAGAAGCTGATTAAACAGCATGATCATTACACAGGTGCACCTTGTGTTGGGGACAATGTGTGGTGTACAATGTAGGCCTACATTCCAAGTGACTTGGGAAAAAAGACATGCAGGGCTTGATATTAACCTGTTTATCCACTTGTCCTAAAGACAAGGAAGTGACTGAAAATGTTGTTGTGTTGTTTGATGCAAGAAACCACAGGCCCACCCACTTGGGAGCCAGGCCCAGCCAATCAGAATGAGTTTTCCCCACAAAAGGGCTTTATTACATACAGAAATACTCCTCAGTTTGATCAGCTGTCTGGGTGGCTGGTCTCAGACGATCCCACAGGTGAAGATGCCGGATGTGGAGGTCGTGGGCTGGCTTGGTTACACGTGGTCTGCGGTTGTGAGGCCGGTTGGATGTACTGCCAAATTCTCTAAAACGACGTTGGAGGCAGCTTATGGTGGAGAAATGAACATTAAATTATCAGGCAACAGCTCTGGTGAACATTGCTGCAGTCAGCATGTCAATTGCACGCTCCCTCAAAACTAGAGGCATCTGTCCTTGCGCATTGAGTTGTATGGTTTGTTAAACTTTGAAATCAATGGTTTTCGTTTGGCATACATTTTAATGCCCATGTCAAACACATTTTTATTTTTTATTTTATTTTTACATAATATGGCAGACGCTCTTAACCCTAATTGCTCCTGTAAGTCGCTCTGGATAAGTGCCTTGCTCAAGGGCACATCGATAGATTTTTCACCTAGTCGGCTCGGGGATTAGAACCAGCGACCTTTCGGTTACTGGCACAACGCTCTTAACCACTAAGCTACCTGCCACATTTCTATCTACTGTATTCTTTTCCCCAGTTGCGATGAGCTTATTTAGAATCTGTCTCATAGCAGAGCTCATTCTGTGTTTTTACCTCATTTGTCTCTAGTTGAAAGGTAGGCTAGTCCCTACTCAATTGAACTTGGTTAGATCTGGTCCAGAATTTGTGTTTGTACTTTAAAGCAAATGGCAGTTGTGCAGGGCGATTCTTACAGCCAGTGGTTTCTCCTCCAGTCCCTGCTGTGTTGCTAGACCCATCTACAGTGAATGTTTAGCATTCCAGCTTTTCAAAAGCGTTTCCTGTCAACAACCACTGCCTCAATTTATCAGACCCCTGTTAGCAGTAGCACACTCGCTTTCCCTTTACTCCCATTCTTGTTTTTCTCTTCTCCATTTTATCTATTATGCATGTTGTGAAATCTACTATTCTTGTTAGTAGTTTTTGAATCTTTGTTTACATCCTTCAAAATGTATGTTAGGGTGTTTCTCTGTGTGTGTCTTTCCATACATGAAAAATGCTAAATGGATTTCCGGTGGGAGGTCTGAGACTATTGTAATGATGTAGAAGTCTGTGCTACACTTTGATGTATACAGCCGCAGGGTCTACTGTTACAGGAAACAGAGTTCCTTCCTTTGTAATGACACCAAATTGTGCTCTCTCCTCAGGCTCCTTCTACTCCTTACTCAAGTGTGATATGACATCACTGAGTGGTTACCACAGAAAACAGGGCTCCACTGCAGACTGTTGACAGTCAGTCAAGTGAGTGATGATGGGATTGCCCACAACAACAACAACAACTAGGACGTGTATGCGACCAATACAATTTGCGACCAATGAAATTGTATCTGAACTGCAGTCAAAGCAGAATTAGATAATTGCACCACCAAACAGTTCTGTGCGTCCCCCTCTCACACCTTAGGAGAGCAGTCAATCCCTTACAGAGAAGCCTATCTCAAGAGAAGAACCAGTGGAATACATTATCAGATCTGGAGGAGCCTCTTAAAGGGCAGCAGTCCACCAAAATATCAGCTTTTTAACGTTGTTGCTTTGATGTTTTTGCTCTCCCTCTTCATGATTTGACTCAGTGTTTATAGTTATTACATACTTATCCCTTATACCACCACAACACATCTCTCAAGTGAACATGGTCCTCTGATAACTCCCAACATTCACAACAGGAGTCTAGCAAGTTTAGAGAAACTTTTAAAGGGTCTACGTAAATGGAGCCGACGGAGGTCAGTTTGCATCGCTCTCTATGTAGTTCTACGTACATTTGTGCAGCTGAATTTTTTGTCTGCTCCGTTTGCGTAGACTGTGTAGAGCCCTTTAGTAGTGGAGGAGCAGAATATCTAATTACTGGTGTAGTTTTTCAATGGAATTCCCCTTTTACTGCCATAGGCCAGACCTGCCCTGCATTACAACACTGACTGAATGGAAAAGACAACAATGAGCCTTCCTGCCTCTGCCTCTCTGGTACTGATATCTGGTGCAGCTCTGTAATCTTCAGATTACTGTTGATCTTCAAAACAAGCACCAGACAGTAATTGTGCTGGCAGGATTTCTGCTGTCTCACCTGTAGCTGCATCTATATTTTGAGATCTTGGGATTATAAGGTTCTATCTGCAAAAAGATGATTCTGAGATAATTGGCTTTAAAGTTCCGAACCCTAATTGATTTGAATGGTGTCAGCTATTTTTATTTTGTATTCTTTAGAATTTATATAAATTGGGGTGTTTTTAAAGTACTATATAGGTAGAAACATTGAACAGACCAAGGCTATGTCATTAATTCAATTTTGACAAAAATGCAGATAGAACCTCGATTTGTCTCAGACTATGGGTAATGGTTATCTCTGAGTCAGACCCAGTCACGGCAGACAGAGAAACAGTAGATGAAAACGATGCTGCCAGTGAACTGAACCCTTCCCATACCCAGGGAACTGAACCCTTCCCATACCCTGGGAACTGAACCCTTCCCATACCCTGGGAACTGAACCCTTCCCATACCCAGGGAACTGAACCCTTCCCATACCCAGGGAACTGAACCCTTCCCATACCCAGGGAACTGAACCCTTCCCATACCCAGTGAACTGAACCCTTCCCATACCCAGGGAACTGAACCCTTCCCATACCCAGGGAACTGAACCCTTCCCATACCCAGGGAACTGAACCCTCCAGAGGTGATGGATCTCCCCCTCTCCCCCTGGCGGAGGCCTGCCATACTGATGAATGGCCTCTGTTTAACAGCCCATCTGCTTCTAGAGCAGCCAGCCACATCTCTGGGTGCATGACGCCTCCCAAGGCAAAGTCCAGAGTAGTGCCCAGATAGAGGCAGTAAAAGCTGTCTTGGTTCTCCCATGTTCCTGATGTGAATGCACCAGTCGTAGTACAGTCAGTGCATTGCATCAGAGAAAGGAGTGGCAGTACGACTCACTGAATAGATGGATCATTTATTGGACTTTGTTTATAGTTTTATTGGTAGACGGACAGTTAATGGCCAAGGCTGCTGATAGAGATTTGTACATTCCTCTCACTAGGTGTTTTTCCACAGGGATGGCTGCACAAGTGGAGGTGCAGACAGGGGAGGTGGGAAGGACAGGTGTAGGTGGACGACTGCACCTCAGCCCTCTGGCTGACTCCAGCAACAAGAGCCCTACGGAGGGCCCCTCCAACACCCAGGGCTCCCTCATCATCACTCCAGAGCCTAGTAAAACTATGCCTGCACCCAAACCACGGCTCACTCCCAAACCTTTCACTGTGGAGAAAAACCCCACCATCCGGCCAATACTTGCTCCTAAGCCTAATACCAAGCCCCGATCAGCGCCCACTCGCCCTACTTCTTACAAACCTGACCCACCCAGCCCCCCAAAACCTCAGCAGCCAAATGTCACCAGCAAACACAGGCCAGTGCCGACCAACCCCAGCCGTCCTGCTCCTACCTCCTACAAACCCTCTCCCAAGTTGAGCACTGGACAAACCACAAAGCCTGTAGCCCAGCCCTTCAAACCCTTCCCTCTTCTAACCCTTGGGGACCCCAGCAAACCAACTCCCTCCCAACCGGTGCGGCGTCAGAAGCCAGCAGCGGCAGGCTTTTCCCACTCACGAGGCCCTAAGAAACCGCCTTCAGCAGAATGGTCCGGATCCACCAAACAGGAGAAGGAAAGGAACAAAACAGCATCCAGTATCAGAGCTGGGGGAGCCTCTATGACCAGAGCCAAGTCTATGGGCTTCCTCAGTCAGATAGGGCAAGATGAGGAAGAGAGGAAGGGGGATGAAGGGCCAAAGGTCAGAGTCCAACTCCGACCCCAGTCTAGAGGCTCCAGGCCCAGACCTGTGTCAGCCATCTTCCTGCCCTCTCCCACTCAGGCTGAGCTGCCCACCCCAGCTGCTCGCTGGGCAGTGAGACGGCCCCTCTCAGCCGACCTCACCTCCAAGTTTGAGTCCATTGGCCTGTCGCTGCACCACGGCCGACCTGCCAAGACAGACAGCAAGGAAAACACTCCAGCAGAACCGCTACGGAGGAGAGAGAAGGAGAAAGGAGCAGAGAGGACCACTGTTACACCACCAGCCCCAGACAGCAAGCCCTCAGCCTTAGCACGAGGGAGCGAGAAGAAAACAGAGGAAGAGAAAGAGGATGATCAGGATGAAGGGAAGGGTGGAGGCAGCATCAAGAGACGGATCAGTCTCTTGCTTGATTCTTCCTCTTCCTCTCCTGTGGTTCCTCTCCGTGTTGCTGCCCAAAGACCAGAGCCTCACTGTCCAGTACAGCCAATCCTAGAGGCAGATGTATCACTGGGTGCTGTTAAACAGCGAATCAGGAAGCTTACTGAAGATACTGTTACACCACCAGCCCAGACCCCTGCTGTTAGACCACCGTTTAAGTCCCGCCCTCTGCCCCCTGACCTGACCAAAAGGTAGGAGCTCCTCACCACACTCAGTCTGTCAGTCCTTTTATGGCTCTCCCATTGGCATGACCTGTCCTGTCCTGTCTTGTGTGATATGTATGTTTCTCTTCATCAGGTTTGGCTCTGAGAGGTCCACAGACCTCAGCAGTCCCTCCCCCAATGAGGCGACAGACTGCCATGAGAGTGACACTGATCTTCAAAGGAGGGTAAGAGAGGTTCTGGGATCTGCTTAGGTTAATCTGGTGTAGGTGGTTTGGTGTAGGATTGCAGTGAGCCCTGTGAGAATTTTTCAAACTCCCATGCCTACCAGGCAAATCCAGTTGAAACACTACTGTCTATAATAGGCAAGCAATGAGGTAACAGTTCAAGCTTGAATCCTTAATTGGTGAAACTGCCACGTCCGTTTGGGATATTACAATAACAATTAAGTTACTGCAAACAACAAACACTGTTTTTTTGTGATAGAACAGCAGAATATGTACTGCAGTTTATTTTACCACGTTGCCAGACGCTCACCTCAAAACAATAACAAAGGTGTTGGGACGAACAGTGACACTGTTTTCCCAAATGCCAATTTGATTTAAAATCTCTGGTCTTCAGTAACCAGTTTTTCATCCAACCTTTTTATGAGAGTAAAATACATGTTGGATAGAAAATGTCACGACGCGCCTGATGGAAACAGCTAAGTTGTCGGTAAACTTGACCAATGTCGACAAAACAAAATATGCTAGACAAGGTGGGGTCTTTTTGTGTCTGTACAATTAATTATGCCAGAAATGGCGGCGCAAATGTTTTTATCTGCAAATATTGATATAATAACCATCATATCGAAGTAAACTTGGAGTCACGTGATGGCATGTTGTATGGTCCTCCCACTATGACTCGGGAAACCACACAGTTTATTAGGCTTCACAGGGTGGTGAAAGTGCAAAGTGATGAGCTTGTTGCTCCTTTCAAATAAATATCAAGGGTCTTATTCTGATGACATGATAGGTGGCAGGTAGCCTAGCGGTTTAAGATTTGGGCCAGTAACCGAAGGTTGCTAGTTCGAATTCCTGAATAGGTGAAAAATCTGTTGATCTGCCCTTGAGCAAGGCACTTAACCCTAATTGCTACAGGATCGCCGTCAATAATGGCTGACCCTGGCCGTGACCCCGCTCTCCGAGGGTGTCAGTGGGATATGCAAAAAAAAACATTTCTATTTCACACCACACGTGTACAGGTTACACACTTGTACATATGTGAAACAGGACAAATATAAGCACCCCCTATTTGGCCTTTTACCTTTTGATGCTTGGCTGCCGTTTGAGAAATAAAAATAATCTTGCTGTTTTGTCCATTATAATTTCATAATGTAGGCTATACCTGCACTGTATATGCGATCTGTTGGCCAGGACGCACGTGACAATACCAGAGTGGGCACATACACTATATAACGCAACAGTTTTCTGTTGTTGTGACAAAACCATCAGTGGAGTTGAAAATGCGATGGAAACCCTTTTAACTTGTACTTTTTGTGGGAATTTAACTACAAAAGTTATTTTTATGTGCACTACGTCATCACGCACAGTCTTTTATCCGCAACAAGGCAATTTGATGGAAATGCATATCTCGTGGGAAATGCGCATTGTTTTTATGCAGATTTTAGAATATATGCATGAAAATCTGTCGCCAATTGGAAGGAAACTTAGCTAGTGACACAAAATAAAGTTGTCTGTTTTGCTGTAAAAACAGAATGAGAGCCATTCCAGCAATTTACTAATGCCCATCCAATTTGAGTTAAGTAGCAAATTACCAAAGATGATAATAATAATAATAATAATATGCCATTTAGCAGACGCTTTTATCCAAAGCGACTTACAGTCATGTACGCATAAATTTTTACGTATGGGTGGTCCCGGGGATCGAACGCACTACGTTGATAGATCAATGTTGATAGATCAATTGAATCAGCCTGTTAAATGATCTGTCACAACACTGGGGGATTGGTGAGTGCTTGGACTGTATGTGTCCCATCTTGTCTTGTTTTACGGTCACTGTTTGGTTGATTAGCAACATTTGAAGATGGTGTTAACTTAGTTAAAGCTTTGTGAATACAGTATTTTCCTTTATTTTTTTTTATAGTTTAGATTTGTGAAAATGTAATGTATTGATATAGTAGTTTCTGTGTTTGCCACTGTAAGCCCCCAAAAAATTACTTGATCATAGTTCTGATTTGCATTTAATCTCTCAAACAACCTGGGCACAAAACGTTTTCTCTGAATCAGTCTTTGCTTTCCTTATGGGAACGGGGCATGGAAGAGAAAAGGAACGCCACTGCCACAGAGGTACAAAGAACTGTGAAACCTAATCTGGGGCATTGCTCATCTCTGTTGGTTCTCTGTGTGTTGGTTATGAAACATGCTGAGAGAGAAGCACTGGGAAAAGGTCAACACGGAGAGGCTTTTATTACCACATCTGCACCACACCCACTTTTACGGCCCCAACAAAGAGGAGTGGGATCCCCTTTCTGCCCAGACACAGTTGCCTCACTCAATCACTTCCCTTTGTATCACCCTCTCCTTTTCTCTGTCATGATATAATGCTTACAACAAATTAGACTATTTGTTCAAACAGAATCCCATATCACTCCCATATCTTGTATTATAGACCAGCTAAGTGTATCTGTTTAAATGAATTTCTTGAAAGAAAATGGCAGATGATTTTGACTTTAAGCTAAAGGTTAGAAAATCGTCCCCTTATCAATTTCTTATCATTTACATCTACATTTACATTTTAGTCATTTAGCAGACGCTCTTATCCAGAGCGACTTACAGGAGCAATTAGGGTTAAGTGCCTTGCTCAAGGGCACATTTACGTCATTTAGCAGACGCTCTTATCCAGAGCGACTCACAAATTGGTGCATTATCCAATTTGGTTTATTGTTAGGTTTATTGACATGAGCACTCATAAGTAAATGAATAACTAGTTAATAAATATTGAAGAAAGAAAGCTTGATTTAAGATGACGTACAACTTGTCAAGGCAGTGCTCATAAGAACTATTGCAGAAAGTGTCCAGCCTGTCTGACTTAATGTAACCAAACTCATTAAATTACTTATATTTAGGTGGAGGACTCAGTTTTCAGCTTCAGTGACCAAAAAAAGGTGGATGAGGACATCAGAGGCATACAAGAGCAGCCCACCCAGACCTCCTCTGACTCCTCAGCTGTACTGACTGAGGCAGGGCGATGGATGGAGAGCTGCCCCAGCAGTGGGGCGCAGATGGTGCGTGCAGCCCTGTTTGAGAATGTGGTGGAGAGACACAGCGTGCTGTTGATGGAGGAGGACAGGGCACAGAGTGCCACAAAGGGCTGTCCCAAGAGAAGTGTGTCCCTCAATATGGGGGATGGGGAGAACGATGGCAGCCTGGTCACCGCCACCTACCGTGAGCCTGTGTCTCCCTCCAGTCCGCTTCTTGTAGAGCACTCGTTTGACACTGTGCAGGCGGTGGGAGAGAGGAGAGCTGTTAGTGAGAGTGTTCCTTCGGCTCAGCTGGAGGACAAGGCCATGACCCTCCGTTCCAGGCGTTCTGTGGGGAATAGGCCATCCAGGGCCGAGCCAGTGGAGGAGAGACATGCTCAGGTCCAAGGAGTCCTCAGTTTGGCTCAGAGGGGAGCACCAGCCTCTCAACAGGAACAGGTACCACGCTACCTGAGGGTTGGAGCTCTGCAGAAGTGGAATACCGCTGAGATGGATAGGGACGCAGAGGTAGAGAAAGGAAGGCAAATGGAGAGGGAGAGAAAGGAGGATGAGAAAGACAGGCAGAGGGAAGCGGAGAGGAGGATGAAAATGGATGTAGACAGAGAGAAGCCGAGAGAGCAGGAGAGGGAGAGAGAGGAAGTGGCAGCACCGAAGCGGTTGAAAATGCTGGAGGCAGATGAGCAGCCACCCAAACCCAGGGCCACCTACTTTGCTCTGACTGGTCAGATCCAGGAAGCCGTATCCTATGGGGACGAGGAAACAGAGAGAGGGGACATGGAAGTTCCCTTTGACGATTTCTCTTTGAAGTCTGGACAATGGGGCTCTCAAGGGAAGGTCTTGCAAGTACGAAGGAACCCCTCTCTAGATGAAGCTTTTGGAAAAAGCTCCCAAGAAGAAGAACTGATGGAGCGGAAGCAAACACAGGAAAGGGAGAGAGGAACGGCATGGGACAGACAGACATGGATGGAGGAGATGGAAATAGAAAAACAGAAACAAGTAGACCTTGAGAAAGTAAGAGAATTGGAGAGGGAGAAAGAACGGCAGAGGGAGAGAAAGGAGTTTGAGAGGGAGAAACAGACACAGCTGGAAATGGAGAGACAGAAACCGTTAGAATATGCAAGAAAGAGAGAGAAGGAGAAGCAGAGAGATTTAGAAAGAGAGAGACAAAATGAGTTGGAGAACGAGAGACAAAGAGAGCTGGAAAGACAGCGACGGCAAGAGCTGCAGAGGGAGAGCCAGAGAGAGTTGGAGAGCGAGATGGAGAGGGAGAGAGAGTTGGAGACAGAGAGACAGAGAGAGTTGGAGAGAGAGAGGGAGAGGGAGAGAGAGATAGAGAGGGAGAGAGAGTTGGAGAGCGAGATAGAGAGGGAGAGACAAAAAGAGCAGGAGAGGGAGAGACGGTGTGAGCTGGAGAGACAGAAAGAGTTTGAAAAGGAGAGGCAGAGACAGTTAGACTTAGAGAGACAGAAGAAGTTGGAGAAGGAGAGGACTGAAGAGTTGGAGAGATTCAAGGAAATGGAAAGAAGACAACTGTTTGAGTTAGAAAAACAGAGACTGAGGGAGAAGATGGAGAGAGAGGAGCAGGAGAAGATGAGACAGCAAGCCATACAACAGGAGGAAGAGAGACTGAGAGAGTTGGAGAGGGAGAGACAAAAAGAGTTGGAAAAGGAAAGACGGAAAGAGTTGGAGAGATTAAAGGAAATGGAGAGAAGACAACTGTTTGAGTTGGAAAAACAGAAGCAGGCTGAGAGAGAGAGAAAACAACTTCTGGAGCTTGAAAAACAGAGACTGAGGGAGAAGATGGAGAGAGAGGAGCAGGAGAAGATGAGACAGCAAGCCATACAACAGGAGGAAGACAGACTGAGAGAGTTGGAGAGAGAGAGGCAGCGTGATCTGGAAAGACAAAAACAGAGAGAGTTGGAGAGGGAGAAACTGCGAAAGTTGGAGAGAGAGAGGCAGCGCGATCTGGAAAGACAAAAACAGAGAGAGTTGGAGAGGCAGAGACAGAAACAGTTGGACTTTGAAAGACAGGAATTGGAAAACCAGAGGGAGAGAAAAAGGGAGTCAGAGAGGGAGAGACAGAGGGTAGAAGAACTGGAGAGAATAAAGGAGATGGAGAGAAGACAAGTGTTTGACTTAGAAAAACAGAAGCAGAATGAGAGAGAGAGACAACGGCTTCATGAGCTTGGAAAGCAGAGACTGAGGGAGAAGATGGAGAGAGAGGAGCAGGAGAAGATGAGACCGGTAGCCAGACAACAGGAGGAAGACAGACCGAGAATCATGGAGAGGCAGAGGAGAGAGAACCAGGAGAGGGGGGCACTGGACTCCTTACCTCTCAGACCTAAAGTGCTGGATCTAGACTCTGTGTCTCTGGGTGACCAGCACTCCAGAGGCAGTCCCCACTCACCTGGAGTCCGATGGAAGCAGCCCTCTCCCTGGGCAGACGACCACTACAGACCTGGCATCCTGGACATAGACTCATTCAGGTCCCAGACCGAGACACAACCCTTGTCCACTCGAGAGGTGTTCCCTGTCGCTGGCATCCAGGGCTCAGACCCAAGTAGTGTGGCGAGATCCCACCCCCACTCTCCAGAAAGGGAAGGTGGCCATAGGATGGCTCCCAAGGGCACAGTGGGGAAACCCAGTACAGTGCGGGCCCCCTCTCAGCAGGAGCTGTGGGAGCAGAGGCTAGGCATCAACGAGGAATCAGTGGATAGGCCCATGGCTGGACCAGAACCACCCAGGAAGCCTGCCAATAAACCCAGCCTGGAGCAGCTCCTCCACAGGCTGGAGGACAGGGCCACGGCCCCAATCCTGGTCCCAGAGAGACGCTGGTCTGGTATGCCCAGTGAACCATCCTTCCCCAGGAGAGAGCCCCACAGCTCTGGGTCCCCCATGGAGCAGACCTGGTTCCCCCAGGACTCAGAGCCCCAGGGGCACAGGGTAGAGGCCAGAGGACAGAGGAGATCTCAGGGCTCCCAGGTAAGAAACAGTATCATATAGAGAGACATAGGCTATGTGAGTCAGTAGCATTTATAGATTCAATTAATTCAACCAGTACAAGTGCTTTTGTGTAATGTTATGATTATGGGGGGTAGTTTAGTGTTGACACACAGTTAGGCAGTACACTACCAGGATACACTTCCACACTCCTTTCCCAGGTGGCAGCACCAACCGGCTCAGGGGCAGGTGCTATGCCAAGCCTTATTAAGCCCACAGGTGGAGGCAATCGAAAGATGATTAGGGTGCAAGCTTGCAGAACCGGGAGGATGCAGGTTTTTCTTTCTTGGTGGCCTTTGGTTTTGGGTTGAATCCTTAGTTTTGTCCATTTTTGTTTATTTTTGTATATATGTATTTCGTCCACCATTTTGAATGAACAATAATCTGCTTGGGCTAGCCGAGGAGGTGTTAAGACTGAGCTAGACCTAAGGTAAGGTTGCTGTCTCCTGGATACATGTACATACAACACGGTCCTCATACGCTGATTTCTCACATAGTGAACACCTTAAATCAGGTTACAGACCAGTTAACCAGGCCTAAAACCCCTAGACTTAGCGAGCGTATCAATATTAGCAGGCTAGTAAACTGTTCCGTAACAGCAAACATTCGATTTCTGTCTTAGGATCTGAACCGGATGAGGTCCCGCAGTGTGTCCCGTAGATCAGCCCCGTCTGAGAGTGCTATGGAGGGGACCCTGTCTAGGATGAGGAGTAGGAGTGCACATAGAGAGAGGGACCGACAGAGCTGGGTGAGTCATGATGCTCTGTTTCCATACACACACAATCACCTCATTTCTGACTCAAAGTTGGATCCGTTTCAGAAATGAGCTTCTGCTACAGTGAAATTACACTGCTTCATCATGGTAACAATTGAAGCCCCTCAATTCTTTTTCATCACTGTTTATACTTTTGAGCTAATTCTCCCAGAAGAGGGGAAAAAAAAGTAAATGCTTGTAAATGACTTAATTAGAAGATTTGGTTGTGTGAGTTAAAGTAGGGTGGAGTAGGAATGCAGTTAGTTCACTGGGAGAGTTGAGTGCTGTGCGGAGCACTGGAAGTAATGAGTTGATGAGTAATGTGAAAAGCATGGTCTCACTCATCTCTCCACCTCCTTTTACCGCACAAAGCAGAGAAATTAAATGATATTTTCAGGCCTGTAATTCAGGTTTGTTATTAGTCAAATAGTTAATAAGTACATGTGCTGCTCATTTTGACAGCTTTCTGTTTGCATAGCTGAAGAAAGGCTCTGCGGTGACATTTCCCATAGTGATATTGACATTCCTTTTATTCAAGCACCTGTCTAATACTTTAGTGTTTGCTTCTCCTTACCACTGGTACACTGCAGAGACCCATGCACCATGTAATTAGCCTACATATCAGCCTGTGCTACAAAGCAGATTCCATTCAGAGACAAAGCAAATGTGGGCTACACGTTTGCATGGATAACCATGTCCATCTGCCCAAGTGTAAATGGCTGAAAGTGAAATGTTTATAAGCATACAATACATTCATTACATTATTAGAGAATGGGCTGCCCCCCTCCCCCAATGAGCCCTCCCTCTCCAATGAGGCCTCTGTGTTACTCCATGATGTTTCTATTTGTGTGTCTGTCACCTCCTGCTGGTCTATGGTGTGAAATACAATATGAAGGCCTGAGTGATGCTGCAATTACCGCAGGGATTCTAGTTTTTAATTGTTTGTAGAGCAACTGGAGACACAGGTGTGAAATACCTTGTCTAGAATGAGTTATTGATGTAACGGCTACCAACCAGAACATTAAGCTATCCAAGACCAACAATACAAACAGACTATACTAAACGAGTTAAATGTCTTACCTGTAATGACAAGTTTTCCACACACATAGCTATGTGTAGCCTATTTAGATACTGGGTCTCCATAATTTCCCAGTCTCCCACGCCGAATAGCCTGAAGCCACAGGGCTCTTCTCGCAAGCTCTATTTCCCTATGTGTGTGCATGGCGAACCGTAGGTCGGGATCTTTTACATGGTTAAATCAACAACGAAGTTGGCTCTTTTACACTGGGGGTCAATGGGAAATAATGTTTTGCCCCAATTTGTGGGCGTGGTTGAGGGGAATTCCTTATTACGTGAGTATCAACATGTGTCAATGACTCTGTCGCTTGCTGTTGTGATGATAGTGTTTTTCTGTATCAGTGTGGAGGTTGGGCCTAGTGAGTGCGCACTATGGGAAATGTATGTCTATCTCATGAGATCACACGGGTATGATCACATCATTACTAATATCATGGTTAGCGAGGGGAGAGGTAAAGACGGAGAGATGGTTGCCAGGCTCAGAGACATGGTATACTACACGAGCTGTCGTGCTGTCTGGCTGTGATGGGAGATCATTCATCAGAGCAGGGAAGCCAGTGAGAGGACAGACGAGACGGATACAACTGAAGTCTGTGGTCCTCTGTAGCTCAGCTGGTAGAGCACAGCGCTTGTAACGCCAAGGTAGTGGGTTCGATCCCCGGGACCACCCATACACAAAAAAAATTGTATGCACGCATGACTGTAAGTCGCTTTGGATAAAAGCGTCTGCTAAATGGCATATTATTAAGTCATTAGGCTTACATCCCTTTGTGGACTCTGTTTAGAGGTGACTTGAGGGCTGTCATTTCTTGTTGAACAATTGTTAAAGCAGAGTTTTTTTTTTTTCTGTAGTAAAACGGTTATCTCCATAGTCAGTTGGTGTTGATGAAACTTGAGTCTGTGTTTGTGGAGAGAACTGTGATTTCCAGCTATAGGATGGTTCCTGGAGGGAGATGGTTTGTTTGCTTTTAGAATGTTGTTCCTCAGAACTATTCTCCAGAAGCCCACCAGGGGGCACTTGTGGGCAGCTCAGAGCAGCAGTCATCAGCCTCTGCCCCAGTTTGTTCTGAGGGGGGGTTCTGTTTGAGAATAAATCTGTGGTGCTCGGTTGTCTTACTGAGTGTCTTAACTCAGTGAGATGAACGGTGGAGGACTGAAAGGGGAAAGGAGAGTTCTGTGACCTGACATGCAGTTTACATGAGTCAGGGAGACATTTGTTAGGCAAACTCTGTCGTGATTCCTCCCTTTAGCCATGAGCTCACTGTGCTGCTGACAACCACAACCCCAGCTCTTGAAAACAGCCACACCTGTCTCCTCCACTCCTCCTCGCTCTCTTTTGCTCCCTCTCTTTCTTTCAGGCATGCATTTTCTCCATCTATTTGAAGGTATAGGCTCAACAACATAAACATCCACCCATGAACTTGAACTATGTCTCTTAGTTTCTATCACTGTCAACCCCCCCCCCCCCCATCCTTCCTATGTTTGCTTTCTACCCCCTCCGCCCTGTGCTGACTGCCTGTGAGAATTCTCTCTTGCGTGCTGCAAGCAGAAACAGGCAGGAGAGACGGAGCACCGCAGAACATATATCGCCCTCCCCTCCTGCACTGCAAATCAGGGCCCTCCCTCTCTCCACTTCTCCCTCGCTCCCTGCCTCCTCTCTCCCCTCCCTCACTTCGTTCGCTCAGTTTCTCCTTGAGCGTGAGTCCTGTAGCGCTGGGGACTGGGAGCAGGAGACTGACGCATTTCTCTATCTGCCTGTACCTGCAGGGGAAGAGGGAGGGAAGGAGAGTGCACTGGTCTTACTTTGTCTCTCATGGATTTGACCTTAGCATCACAATCTCCTCTCCTGTTTGTGCTTCTATATCCACGGTGCTGCTCTGCTGTTGGTATGCTGTGTACTCCGAGGGAATAGGAATCAGTACAGCTCTTCCTCCTGCCTGACACCAGCTGTTCTGTTCTTCCTGTAAAGTTTTCCACCAGGAAGACGACCGCAGCGTGGGCACTATGGAGAGGTAGATTTTATGAATTGTGTTCCTCTGTGATTCCGGACGTGTCAGAGCGATAGCAGCAGCGACAGCTTCAGAATCCCACTGTCAGGTTTGATGTGTGAGGGGCGTGAGAATCAGAACAGATAAGCTATGTTGTGACATTGCATTGCACTTCTACGTCTGTGGATTTATTGCTGCTACTTGGTGTGATCATCAGTATGTGGCTGAAGAACCCGTTTACAGACGGTGCAGCAGTATATCTGCTGTGATCACATCGTCACACCTGAGTCTCTACCAGCTGGGGTTGTCTGTAAAACAGCCGTAACCCCTTTGGGTTCCCGCTACGGTCTTGCCCTTCTGTATAACTGTGTATGGAAATAGGCATCTTGCAGAACAACAGAAAGCTTAAATATAGTTCACCTTAGCCCCAGATCCTGGGCCCCTCGCTACTGATGATGGACTGAAATGGAGTCATGATGGCTCCAGTGGGAATGGACAGCACAGAGGCTCACTGAAAAGCACTAAGGGACAGTGAAGCTGGACAGAGACACTAGGGCATCTGACTGGCTGTGCTATCCTTTACAAACAGCCCAGCTACTGCAGCATTGACCTAGCTACGCACCTCAACAGTATCCAGGACACCAGCTCTGGACCTGGATCACTACCTGGCTCAAGGGCTCACCCTCGACCACGGTATCACACTGGACTGCTACTGGACTCAGTAACCTATAGTAATC
Organism: Coregonus lavaretus; assembly: GCF_964263955.1. Lineage (NCBI taxonomy): Eukaryota > Metazoa > Chordata > Actinopteri > Salmoniformes > Salmonidae > Coregonus > Coregonus lavaretus. The sequence continues at coordinate 20,763,488 of NC_140001.1, read as the reverse complement.
TGGACCACAGCCTGACTGAGCGCTTTGTCCGGACTTCATTCTGTGAAGTTGGTCTTTCAGTGTTCTGATCTGAGATGGAGTACCTGGGGGACAAGCTGTCGGTGGCCCAGTCCCAGGTGTCTGGGTGGATGGGGAACGTACGCCGCTCCCTGCAGGGGGCACTCAGCTTGGTGTCCAGTGCAGTGGAACGTGGGGGCAGGGGGGCCGAGGACAGCCCCGGGGGCTTCAAGAGGGCCAACTCGTTACGTTCTCTAGCCTCTCGCAGCCGGGACTCTTTCCGTAGGTTCTCTCTGCGCAGCCAGCAGCGCCTGTCCCTACGCAGGCGTCCTGGGACCAGCACCCCCAACACCCCCACTGCTGTAAGACACACACACAATTTGACACACTCCCCCGCATCAATCCTTCTCACCACCAACTGTCCTTCCATCACTCACTGCCCATTCCATGGACCTCAAACTTGTCAAGGCCTTCTCTACTTGTGTGTTTTATGTCTGTATTTGTGTTGCCATGTGCATTCTCTCTCTCTGATCCTGATAGTTCCTGACTGTTCTGCTTTTCTTCGCTGCTCAGTGCTCACCCCCCTCTGTGCCTCATCTGCTTCTGTGTCCTCTCTCTCGCCCTATGTCTCTCATACCATCTTTGAAATAACACTGACCTTTGTCTGTGTGTGCACCATAGCTCCCACTGCAGAAGCAGTGTCATTGGCTCCTCAGGTCATAGCTTACTGTGGGCTGGAGTTGGGTTTCTCGCCCCCTGTCCCTCACTCCTAAACTATGGTCTGGTTTAATCTAGTCTGTGTATAGAGCAGTCAACAACAGTGCTGGAATCCATGTATGGATATAGGCTATATAGCTATGGATCCCATTTAGTTGCAGTAGTTGTGTAGTGACACCCATTGTAGGTCAGTTGGGGGGGGGCTATCTTTTATTAGACAATGAAGTTTGGGTGTGAGATGATGATGAGGAAATGTGTTATTTGAACTGTTAGTCTGGAAACGGTTTGATTGCAGTTTTTACTAGATTTGCAGATTTGCTTGAATGGTGAGATGTGATGAATGGTCAGAGAACTGAGGCCAGTGAGATGTGGGGAGAAAGAGGTGGACAGGGGCCAGCCAGATAATGGAGCGGTAGAGAGGATGAGAGGAGGTTGGGGGGGGGGGGGGGGTCTACTCACTGAAAGGACCACAGGGATGGGGGTGCTGGGATGGATTGTACACAAAACTGCACATGCACAACTCCAGTCCTCAAGGACTGCAGTACTGCTGGGTTTTTCCCCTCCACGGTACCTAATGCCCAGAAAGTCCACACACCTGGACTCTTGTCTGAATACAAAGAAAGAACAAAACCCCACACAGACACAGCAGCCCTTTACTGATTCACTCTCTCGGTCTGGTTTGTGTGTACGTGTGTCCTGTTTTTAGCTAGAGCCTGTGTTGGTTGCCCGTACAGTACCTGAGAGCCAGCTGGTGGATCATCCAGATGCCCTGGTCTCCTTCAGGCTGACTCAGCTGACCTGAACCCACCACCTCTCCCTCTGGACCCAGTCCTCCACCCTGCAGCCTGTATCAGCCAGGCCCACTGGTCTTAAGTTCTTAAGCCGAGTCAGTCAGGTTTTAATTACATTCTGTTCTGCATTCTTAGCAAACACTTGTACATTGCTGAGCCCCTTGTCTGTACATTACACTTACAGTGGGGAGAACAAGTATTTGATACACTGCCGATTTTGCAGGTTTCCCTACTTACAAAGCATGTAGAGGTCTGTAATTTTTATCATAGGTACACTTCAACTATGAGAGACGGAATCTAAAACAAAAATCCAGAAAATCACATTGTATGATTTTTAAGTAATTAATTTGCATTTTATTGCATGACATAAGTATTTGATCACCTACCAACCAGTAAGAATTCCGGCTGTCACAGACCTGTTAGTTTTTCTTTAAGAAGCCCTCCTGTTCTCCACTCATTACCTGTATTAACTGCACCTGTTTGAATTCGTTACCTGTATAAAAGACACCTGTCCACACACTCAATCAAACAGACTCCAACCTCTCCACAATGGCCAAGACCAGAGAGCTGTGTAAGGACATCAGTGATAAAATTGTAGACCTGCACAAGGCTGGGATGGGCTACAGGACAATAGGCAAGCAGCTTGGTGAGAAGGCAACAACTGTTGGCGCAATTATTAGAAAATGGAAGAAGTTCAAGATGACGGTCAATCACCCTCGGTCTGGGGCTCCATGCAAGATCTCACCTTGTGGGGCATCAATGATCATGAGGAAGGTGAGGGATCAGCCCAGAACTACACGGCAGGACCTGGTCAATGACCTGAAGAGAGCTGGGACCACAGTCTCAAAGAAAACCATTAGTAACACACTACGGCGTCATAGATTAAAATCCTGCAGCGCACGCAAGGTCCCCCTGCTCAAGCCAGCGCATGTCCAGGCCCGTCTGAAGTTTGCCAATGACCATCTGGATGATCCAGAGGAGGAATGGGAGAAGGTCATGTGGTCTGATGAGACAAAAATAGAGCTTTTTGGTCTAAACTCCACTCGCCGTGTTTGGAGGAAGAAGAAGGATGAGTACAACGCCAAGAACACCATCCCAACCGTGAAGCATGGAGGTGGAAACATCATTCTTTGGGGATGCTTTTCTGCAAAGGGGACAGGACGACTGCACGTTATTGAGGGGAGAATGGATAGGGCCATGTATCGTGTGATCTTGGCCAACATCCTCCTTCCCTCAGTAAGAGCATTGAAGATGGGTCGTGGCTGGGTATTCCAGCATGACAACGACCCGAAACACACAGCCAGGGCAACTAAGGAGTGGCTCCGTAAGAAGCATCTCAAGGTCCTGGAGTGGCCTAGCCAGTCTCCAGACCTGAACCTAATAGAACATCTTTGGAGGGAGCTGAAAGTCCGTATTGCCCAGCGACAGCCCCGAAACCTGAAGGTCTGTATGGAGGAGTGGGCCAAAATCCCTGCTGCAGTGTGTGCAAACCTGGTCAAGACCTACAGGAAACGTATGATCTCTGTAATTGCAAACAAAGGTTTCTGTGCCAAATATTAAGTTCTGCTTTTCTGATGTATCAAATACTTATGTCATGCAATAAAATGCAAATTAATTACTTAAAAATCATATAATGTGAATTTCTGGATTTTTGTTTTAGATTCCGTCTCTCACAGTTGAAGTGTACCTATGATAAAAATTACAGACCTCTACATGCCTTGTAAGTAGGAAACACTGCCGATTTTGCAGGTTATCAAATACTTGTTCTCCCCACTGTATGTCAATGTTCTTTTCAGTTCTCCATCATAGGTCAGTGATTTGGTAGCTATGTGACGTGGCTGGAGTGCTGCTCTGTTGTTGACAGGGGATTGGTGCTCATGGGATCTGTAGTCATATTAGGATAGCTGCGGTGTCGTCATTGACCAGTCCACTCCATGATGAATGTGTTTACTGTTAAACATTCCTAGTGAGGAAGACTCCACCTAGAGGGGTTAGAACAGGAGGGAGGTGCTGGGGCGTACTGGGGGCGGTGTGATGTTTGTTCTGTAGTGTTTGTGTTGGGGTCATTGTACCTGCACTAACTAACCGGCCTGCTATATGTTGTCTGCTTCTAGGCAGTAGGACCATATGTTAAATGTCTTAGAGCTGCACAGCACTTCCTCATTCATAGAGCTGTGTGACTGACTGGCTGTTATTCAGGGCGGATATTCATTCTTGTTTTGCAGTAAGGAAGTGGATTAATAGAAATCATATCCAACTTAAACTGACTATGCCTTTACACAGTAACGTGATGGGCCTAGCGTGTGTTTTCAGCATCTCAACCCAAAGTAGGCATATTGGATTAAAATAAGAGGAAGGGCCTTTACGGTAAACATTTTCAGAAATGTGATGGTGATGGTGTCATAATAGCAGGCTGTTGTTCAGAGCCGTGATGTCTGACAGGTCTAACTTTCCAAGGCCTCGGCTCCTCCACTTCCTCAACCATGTGTCAGATTGTCAATCTCCCTTTCTCTCCTCCCTCCTGCCATTCATCCGCTCATTGTTCTGTCATTTCCCTTGACACACCCTTCCTGTCCACAGAGGGGGTATCTTAGTAGAGGGGGCTGGCCAAGGCTAATGTTATTAAGGAAAAGTCTACTTCACTACGGCTCTGATTCACAGCAAGAAATAAATATATTGGTCAGATAAGGTGCCTTGCAGGCCTGCTCCTCCCTAGTATCCAGAGGGCATTGTTGATAGCAGAGCCTACACCCTCACATGGTCTTTAAGCAGCACTAATAGTCAGCCTATGTTATTTCTTAACCCTCTCTGTCTTGTTGCTATTGTTTGTTTGGCAGGTAACCGGGTAGCCTCAGGAGCGGCAAACGCTAAGTGAGGGTAGGTTTGGGCGTGCTAAAGTTCAACCACGTACACTGTGTATGGTACATGTTCAAGGAATTTAGATTACAAGAGGTTTGCTTATTGAATCGTACATGCTTAGTCCTGTGAATTAGTTGTACTAAACCTTAGGGCTGAAATTCATGATATTATGGAGGGATTAAGAAGTCTGAGACGTCTATTTCTCTATATGACTGTCTTTTGACATATCAGAAATCATTCCTGCCTCTGACAAGAAATGACAGAGGATTTTAGAAGGCAACACTTATGCTTTCATATCTTACTGCACCTTGTTGGTCTCTTCACTTTCTCTTCACTGTGTTGCTATTGTTACTCCTGTGTTTCTCAGTAACCCATCACGTCGATAAACGTAGCTGTACCATAACACTGACCCAACCTCATCTGTTTGAAAGGCCTACGCATGTAGCTCGATTAGCATGCCTGTTTAATTGACTCAGAGCCCAGCCCACCTGTTAGCCTGAGGCATTAGTCATGTGACCACCAGCATGTTCAAACCAATAGTTGTAACTCTAATGCATGTTATCTGAAGCCAGATTTGGCACAGAGATCAGTGTGGATTTGAAAACAAGCCTAGGTTCCTGTGCTGTGGTGTTTAGATACTTTTTTAGCGCTGTAAAGCCTGGATAGGAGGAGCTAGTGTACAAATGCTTTCTCAGATGGAGGGAGTTTCTCACTGTTCTCCCTGGCCTTCTTTCTTCCTGTCAGGAAGGGCATTGATGATGAATGACATCCTGTACTGTTGTTCTCTCTCTCTCCCTCCCTCCGGCCCTGCTCTCACTCCCTTGCACAGTGCACACACAAACCAAACAAACACCTATTACATTTCCCTCAATCATTCTCTTTAGACATGGTGTTGTGGTGTAGCAGTGCGTCTGTATAGCACTGTCAAGGAAGTCAGTAGAGATCATGTAAGTTCAGCAACATTTCTCTATTTCTATACTGTGTGTGTGTGTACTTACACAGGCTTGAGTGCATGCACAGGAGTAGTGAGTGTGTGCTTTTAGGACAGTGTGCCCTCTGTAGAAGCCTCATTAAAAGAGCCACGGTCCAGTAGACTGCAAACACACAGTGGCTCACCAGTCTCTGTCCCTGAGAGCTCATCCCATTACCTCTCATTATCCTTCTCACCAACTGCTGGCCATAGCCACACAATACAGGGCTATCAGGACCAGCACCACTCTCTCTTTCTCTCTCAACTGGCCAACTTTCTGTTACTGTAGGCTGGGCGGAGCTTCACTCCACAGGCGTGGTGATGGATTGAACCGAGAGCCAATAAGATGCCTTGATAGTTTGATTCAGGCTGGTGGAGATTAATCCAGTTCTGTCATATTGGAATGTGTTCTCTCTGACCTCCGAGGGATACTCCAATGGCACATACAGTGCATTCGGAAAGTGTTCAGACCCCTTGACTTTTTCCACATTTTGTTACGTTACAGCCTTATTCTAAAATTTATTAAATTGTTTTTTTCCCCTCATCAATCTACACACACTACCCCATAATGACAAAGCAAAAACAGGTTTTTATACATTTTTGCAAATGTATTACAAATAAAAACGGAAATATCACATTTACATAAGTATTCAGACCCTTTACTCAGTACTTTGTTGAAGCACCTTTGGCAGCGATTACAGCCTCAACTCTTCTTGGGTATGACGCTACAAGTTTGGCACACCTGTTTGGCCGGGCGGCCAGCTCTAGGAAGAGTCTTGGTGGTTCCAAACTTCTTCCATTTAAGAATGATGGAGGCCACTGTGTTCTTAGGGACCTTCAATGCTGCAGACATTTTTTTGGTACCCTTCCCTAGATCAGTGCCTCGACACAATCCTGTCTCGGAGCTCTAAGGACAATTCCTTTGACCTCATGGCTTGGTTTTTGCTCTGACATGCACTGTCAACTGTGGGACCTTATATAGACAGGTGTGTGCCTTTCCAAATAATGTCCAATCAATTGAATTTACCACAGGTGGACTCCAATCAAATTGTAGAAATATCTCAAGGATGATCAATGGAAACAGGATGCACCTGAGCTCAATTTCGAGTCTCATAGCAAAGGGTCTGAATACTTATGTAAATAAGGTATTTCTGTTTTTGTATTTGTAATACATTTGCAATAATTTCAAAACCTATTTTCGCTTTGTCATTATGGAGTATTTTGTGTAGATTGACAAGGGGGAAAAATCATTTTATCCATTTCAGAATAAGGCTTTAACGTAACAAAGTGGAAAAGGGAAGGGGTCTGATTACTTTCCAAATGCACTGTATACACTCTACTCCTTTTTCACTGACTTGTCATTTTCTCCATCTCTCTCTCAGGAGCAGTTGAAGCAGAGTGTGGATGGTGAGGAGGAGGGGAGGGACATGGACACACTGGTCCATGAGACGGACAGCCAGTACGGGACCTGGGAGACAGGACTGCACACTGACGATAGGTGAATATACACACCCACAACCCATCACAGGTGTGGCTGCTGTGGGCTGGACCAACACCTGTTAAACAGGATGTGCTCATGTTTTTGACTGACTTGTTACTAAATTGGTTACTAAATATGCTGATCCTCATTCCTCAATATGATTACTAATTTCCCCTGAGGCTGTACCCTGATATCAAGACATCTCGACATCCCTAGTACTGAATGCCACCCAGTCCCAAATCCTGCTGATTTACTTCTCCCTCTAAATATACAATTCTCAACCGTTTGATCTCCAATTTAACACCCCCTGGATCGATAAGTAGTATCGAATGGATGCAGCTAAAGGGAGAGATGTACTCTATCATGTCTTCTCCTGGAGCAGCATTGACGTTAGGACAAAGTCACGGAGCCGCGTTAGATCCAGCCTTCTAGATAGGGCAGGGTAGAGAGTTAACCCGAGGCACTAATTCTCTGTTGTCCTACCATTATGGCTAATAATAATCATCTCAACCTTACAACATACATTTACATTTTAGTCATTTAGCAGACGCTCTTATCCAGAGCGACTTACAGTTAGTGAGTACATACTTTTTCATACTGGCCCCCCGTGGGAATCAAACCCACAACCCTGGCGTTGCAAATGCCATGCTCTACCAACTGAGTTACACGGGACCTACAACACCCACAAGCATCTCCTCCAAGTCAGAGACACAGTTACTGAGATTGAAATAAATCAACAGATACTATGGTATCTATAGGTACTTACTGTACAGATACTGTAGAATATCAGCACTCCTGACACATTGTGGTCAAGGAGCAGCAGCTCACTGAAATCTGGTTTACTCCAGCACTCAAAATGGCCTCTCTCAGCAGGACGATCTATCACTGACCTCCTGTGGCCAGGAGATGGTATCACAGCAACAAACTCAACACAGGTGGAAAATCTGGAGAATGTTTAGTAGAAATGACTGTATGCTGTAGTAGAGTTTCAGATAAAGATACAATATAACGAACTGTTAATAGACAGTGGGTCATTTTAATATAATTGAAATGAATCACCAGCTAGTATGGTTGTGTACAGTATGTGACTCCCCACTGTTTGCGTCCCTCATTGTGAAATAAAGAAAGTGAAGCATGAGTCTGCCCGGTCATCCATTGTCGTCATGCACATACATCCTCTATGAAATCTGATGCTCCTACAGTAAACCCATCAGGAGAATATTACTCGTTCACAGAGCTAGTAGACACAGTACCTGTCACATTGTTCTCTCATTGCCAATGCATGCATATAACAGACTGTAGTGTAGTTTTAGGAAGATAGCCTAAAGTACTAGTCCTGTGTTTGTTCCTGTCTGTCCTTCCTGTAGCCTGACTCCTGCCACGCCCACCTCAGACAGCCACCTCAGTCAGTCCCCTAGGAAACCCACTCCACTCTACACGCCAGAGGAAGATGCCCACACCCCGCCCAGCGACCTTGACACTCCAGACGGCTTCTCCTCCTCGGCCCAGCCCAACATACAACCACTCCCCTTCCCTGAGGTAAGACTGACTTCACCTTTTTAAAAGGACATATCAGTGTAGCAGTCAGAATTGCTTTGTTTCCACAGATTTGCTTTGTTTGTGTTTATGTGTTTCTCCCTCTCTCCAGGCCTCCACCATCCTACTGGACTCCAGTGCTCTGCGCTCCAGGGTGCAGTTGAGTAAGATGCGGGGGCCACGTTCGCGCCCCTCCAGGGTGGCTCGTCAGACTGCTGCTCTGTCTGTAAACCCAGAGGGACAGGCCACACCTACTGAGGACTGGCGCTCTCGAGACTCCACAGGTCAGCCTTGGACTCTGCTCTCATGTAGACCCGCTTGGCCATGTCTCTATCCAGTACCTTGTTCTGCCGAATACCTTTTAGTATGGATTGAGTGGACATGATTTGACCAGTTAGACTGGAGATGTGACTTAGATGGTCAAAGATCTGTTAGACTTCTGAATAACCTCTTATTTGTTTTGCTTGTGAAATGATGTACTCAGAGGTGTGTGTTGTCCTCTATAGAGGACAAAGTGGGGTCTTCCAAGAAGGAGGACTCAGACTCTGAGGAGCAAGCGAGAGGCGCTGACCCCCGCTCTGCTACTGCCTCCTCCCAGCCCCAGAGAGTCGCCCTCTTCCCTGGGATGGACCCCTCCGCTCTCATGGTGAGCCTCCCCAAGAGTTGACAAGGAGTGTAATGTCACTCATACTGCTCTGAAAAAGTAGTTTTTGATATGTTTTCTTGGTGGTTTCCCCCTCTGTTTGGCAGGCCCAGCTCAAGAAAAGAAGTGACTCTGACAATCAGACAGACGGACCCGCCATTTCTCTCTCCCAGCTGTCCCGTTCTCCTAAATCCCCCTTCCTGCCCCGGGCGTCCCGTGTGCTGCCCCCTTCCGGAGGGAAAGAAAATGGGTAAAATAGTGACCCTGTCTCTTCCCTCTGTTCAGCCTGGATCTAATAACCCAAACCAGGGATTGTTGATAGTTGGAACAGAAAGATTTACATTTTAGTCATTTAGCAGACCGAAATCATTACCAGTTGTAATGATTGTGCCTCCCTTTGTCTGTCTGTCTCTTCTTAGTGAGGAGGCCTCACCACAGTGGCTGAGAGAGCTGAAGTCGAAGAAGCGCTTCAGTCAGTATGAAAATGACAGCTAGGTGTGAATGAGCAGGTGAGCTCTCTTCTCACAAATGTTCCTCATGGTGAATCATTCTTTATCATAGGGTGATTGTGCTGTATGCAATAAACCTGACATTTTACCACATTTTCATAATTAGACAATATTCTAGTGTCTGTTTTGCAAATACGTAACCCTAAAATGCTGATGGTTTGTATCCGTTTGCATCCTCCCTCTGTAGGTTGCCTTAACTGGAGAATCTGGTGGCGAATCGGAGACAGTAGCCTTAACCTTTGACCCTGAGAAGATGGGAATTCTGCTGCTGACATTGTAATTTGTCATCTGTTTGTTTGTTTTCTCTGTTCTCTTCCTGCCTGGCTCAAATACATGTGCATGGTGCCTTCTTTCAGACAACCTTGGTCTTATGGATGAAACGAGCAAGGGAAACCACTACTCAGAGCGTCCATGTCACTACTAGCTTCTCCACCTCCTGTGTCAGGGAGGTCTTTGCATAAAGCCACTTTACCCTCTCACATGACAGGGAAGACTACGGAAGGGGGGATCCCATTCTCTCCTGTCAGGTTGTATTTCAGTAATGGTTAACTTGTGGGACCACATGCCTCTTAACCTGGAAGTGCTTCAATACGCTGGAGGACATATAGCACCTCCACAAGACATATTTTTATTTAGTTTTCTCTTTTAAATATAATTTTCAGGTTAGTCTATGTGTTAACTGTATCTGTTAGTGAATGGGTGTTGGTAAAACCTTTGCCATAGGATAACATTTCTGATTTGATTTTTTGTCATTGATCATAGAGAACAAAACACTGCTGAACTAATGGTCAGCCAGGCTGTATTATGTGTTAGTAATAAAGATGGTATCTGTAATCATGAAATGTTATATTTGTATTGTTGCTAATTTGAAAGATGAATCATAACATGTCAAAGAGTGCTAGGTTTGTATGGAGAGCATTTAAAGCATCTCTACAGCAGAGGCCCCCAAGCCCGTTCCTCTGGTCCACTCAGTGAACTAACTGAGAATATGTTGTGTTGACTTCATGCAGTCCCTTTTAAATTATGGGTAAAGAGGAATGCTTTGGGTTCGGTGTCTTTTATCATATGTCTGAATATCTGTTTCTACTGGTGGAAAAGGGGAGGGTTAATCACAATGGACATCTATCTCCATCTCAATTACACTCCTAAATGCATGAAAACACTAATCAGCCTGTTCTTCCTCCCTTTACCTCAACTTATCTCTTCAGCGTAAGATCAAATGATTGAGTGTGTAATACTGATGGATGAGTGAGTAAGGATTGCAAGGGAAATGTTCTAACTGTATATGTTACCAATGAGCCATACATTAAATGTGCACTCCCTGGGTTCTGTTTTACCAGCATGTCTGCAACACATCTCCCATTTAGCCACCTCCTGTGCAATTTCCCAGCATTTTTTGGAAAAAGATGTGCATGCACACTCTGCTCCTTTTCACCATGCTTTGCTCAGACACTAACTGAATGGCCACACCAAGTAGCAGTGGTACAATCATACAATCTGGATATCATGGCTTCATCCACAGAACTGTTATGGTCCCATTGTGCACATGGTCGATGCAGCGGTGGGGATGTATAGTGGAATGGTAGGAGTATGGCTTTCACTACTCCAGTGGGGAATGCCAGTAAAGTATATTGTTTTGAGATGAGGGTGGTTATTCTACCCTTTTTTGCTGCACATGACTTGGACTATTTGCACCAGTTGTTTAGGGCTTGTTTGAGCTGACTTAGGCCATTCCTCTGACCATGTTAGCCATGCTCCACTGTCCCACTACTTCCACTTTATTGCTTGATGCACTACAGCACTGACCGCATTCCACAGTTTCATAGACAGACATTGGAATGCTAATGCCATGCAAGTGAATGTGTTGATTGAATCTTTGGAGTTGTCGTCCCTATGGTATCTGTCCATGGCATTTGACTTTGTCATGACTTATTTTATTTTTTTCTCTGTTTCTCTTGTTTTATTTTAAAGTAAAATATGTATATTGCACTGTTGTAAGGCCGTTGTTCAAAAGTGTAAATTCTCAATAAAATTTACTGCGTTAATAAGCTTCTGACTGATGTAATTATTGGGCTAAATGTTACTTATGCATTACACCCATTTCAGGTCAGACCCACCCCCTCCAGTCGGCTGTTAAGTGTTAAGAATTTAAATTGGTGTGTCTATTGTTGGTGAGGGGTATAAGAGTGTTTGGTGTACCGGGTAACAGAGCGGTCGATAGTGTTTGGTCTAGGGAGGTATGTACAGTGCCTTGCAAAAGTATTCATCCCCCTTGGCGTTTTCCCTATTTTGTTGCATTACAACCTGTAATTTAAATGGATTTTTATTTGGATTTCAAGTAATGTACATACACAAAATAGTCCAAATTGGTGAAGTGAAATGAAAAAAAATTACAAATAACGGAAAAGTGGTGCGTGCATATGTATTCACCCCCTTTGCTATGAAGCCCCTAAATAAGATCTGGCGCAACCAATTACCTTCAGAAGTCACATAATTAGTTAGATTGCACACAGGTAGACTTTATTTAAGTGTCACATGATCTCAGTGTATATATACACCTGTTCTGAAAGGCCCCAGAGTCTGCAACACCACTAAGCAAGGGGCACCACCAAGCAAGCAGCACCATAAAGACCAAGGAGCTCTCCAAACAGGTCAGGGACAAAGTTGTGGAGATGTACAGATCAGGGTTGGGTTATAAAAAAAGATCAGGAACTTTGAACATCCCACGGACCACCATTAAATCCATTATAAAAAAATGGCGGCAGGTAGCTTAGTGGTTAAGCGCGTTGTGCCAGTAACCGAAAGGTCGCTGGTTCTAATCCCCGAGCCAATTAGGTGAAAAATCTGCAGATGTGCCCTTGAGCAAGGCACTTAACCCTAATTGCTCCTGTAAGTCGCTCTGGATAAGAGCATCTGCTAAATAACAAAAAAAGAATAATAAATAAATAAATATGCCACAACAACAAACCTGCCAAGAGAGGGCCGCCCACCAAAACTCACGGACCAGGCAAGGAGGGCATTAATCAGAGAGGCAACAAAGAGACCAAAGATAACCCTGAAGAAGCTGCAAAGCTCCACAGCGGAGATTGGAGTATCTGTCCATAGGACCACTTTAAGCCGTACACTCCACAGAGCTGGGCTTTACAGAAGAGTGGCCAGAAAAAAGCCATTGCTTCAAGAAAAAAATAAGCAAACACGTTTGGTATTCGCCAAAAGGCATGTGGGAGACTCCCCAAACATATGGAAGAAGGTACTCTGGTCAGATTAGACTAAAATTGAGCTTTTTGGCCATCAAGGAAAACGCTATGTCTGGCGCAAACCAAGCACCTCTCATCACCCCGAGAACACCATCCCCACAGTGAAGCATGGTGGTGGCAGCATCATGCTGTGGGGATGTTTTTCATCGGCAGGGATTGGGAAACTGGTCAGAATTGAAGGAATGATGGATGGCGCTAAATACAGGGAAATTCTTGAGGGAGACCTGTTTCAGTCTTCCAGAGATTTGAGACTGGGATGGAGGTTCACCTTCCAGCAGGACAATGACCCTAAGCATACTGCTAAAGCAACACTCGAGTGGTTTAAGGGAAAACATTTTAAATGTCTTGGAATGGCCTAGTCAAAGCCCAGACCTCAATCCAATTGAGAAACTGTGGTATGATTTAAAGATTGCTGTACACCAGCGGAACCCATCCAACTTGAAGGAGCTGGAGCAGTTTTGCCTTGAAGAATGGATAAAAATCCCAGTGGTTAGATGTGCCAAGCTTATAGAGACATACCCCAAGAGACTTCCAGCTGTAATTGCTGCAAAAGGTGGCTCTACAAAGTATTGGCTTGTATGTATAGCGCATAGAATTAAAAAGGTATTGTCGGACATTATTCATTCTAATCAGACAGGTTTTTTTTTACATGGAAGATACATTGGAGATAATATAAGGCAAGTACTGGAAACAATAGAACACTATGGAAAATCTGGGAAACCAAGCCTGCTATTCATAGCAGACTTCGAAAAGGCATTTGATAAAGGACGACTGGGGTTTATGTATAAAATAGTAAATAATGGCTATTTCTCCGAAAGTTTTAAACTGTCAAGGAGTGAAACAAGGTTGTCCAATATCGGCATATCTATTTATTATGGCCATCGAGATGTTAGCTATTAAAATCAGATCCAACAATAATATCAAGGGATTAGAAATCCAGAGCATAAAAACAAAGGTGTCAGTGTACGCTGATGATTCATGTTTTCTTTTAAATCCACAACTTGAATCCCTCCACAGCCTCATAGAGGATCTAGATACATTTTCTAACCTCTCTGGATTACAACCAAATTATGACAAATGTACTATATTACGTATTGGATCACTAAAAAATACAATTTTTACATTACCATGTAGTTTACCAATACAATGGTCTGATGGTGATGTGGATATACTCGGAATACATATCCCAAAGGAAATAAATGATCTCACTCCAATACATTTTAATAGAAACTTAGCAAAAATAGATAAGATCTTGCTACCATGGAAAGGTAAATACCTGTCAATTTGTGGAAAAATCACCCTGATTAACTCTTTAGTATTATCCCAGTTTACCTATTTGCTTATGGTCTTGCCTACGCCTAGCGAACAGTTTTTTAAATTATATGAGAAAAAAAGATTCCATTTTATTTGGAACGGCAAGCCAAACAAAATTAAACGGGCCTATTTATATAATGAATATGAATTCGGAGGACAGAAATGATTAAATATTAAAGCATTAGACCTATCACTAAAAGCTTCAGTCATACAAAAGTTATACTTAAATCCGAACTGGTTCTCTAGCAAATTAGTAAGATTGTCTCACCCAATGTTCAAGAATGGCCTTTTTCCCTTTATTCAGATTACAACCTCTCACTTTCAGTTATTTGAAAAGGAAATAATCTCCCAAATATCACTATTTCTAAAACAAGCCATAGAAAGTTGGTTGCAATTTCAATTTAATCCTCCAGAAACAACAGAACAAATAATGCAACAAATATTGTGGTTAAACTCAAAAATACTAATTGACAAAAAAACTCTATTTTTTGACAAAATGTTTAAAAAAGGTATAATCTTTGTAAATTATATCATCGGTAGGACTGGTGGAGTTATGTCGCACATGCAGCTAACAAAAACATATGGAAATGTCTGCTCTACCCAAAATTACAACCAAATAATTGCAGCATTACCGCAAAAATGGAAGAGGAAAGTGGAAGGGGGAAAAAGTAAGGAACTTGTCTGTCAGCTCTGCATTAAAGAACATAATTGGTTAAAGAAAATTGTGATAAATAAAAAAGTATACCAGTTTCATTTAAGGACCAAAGGATTGACAGCCGTCCCATATAGATTGCAAAATAGTTGGGAAGAGATTTTTTACGTACCGATCCCATGGCATAGTGTTTATGAACTGATACGCAAAACCACACCGGATTCAAAACTTAGAATCTTTCAATTTAAATTATAATATAAAATTATTGCTACCAATAGAATGTTATTTATATGGGGGATACAATCTTCCCAGCTCTGCAGATTTTGCTGCGAAGAGACAGAATCATTAGATCATTTGTTTTGGTACTGTCCATTTGTAGCTTGTTTTTGGACACAGGTCCAGGAATGGCTAAAGGATTGCAATATTTACCTGGAGCTAACCTTGCAGATAGCATTACTGGGTGATCTGAAAAGTCATAGTCAATCGATCAATAATATAATAATACTTTTAGCAAAAATGTTTATTTTCAATTTACAATCTGTAGAAACAATGAGAATAGAAAGGTCCAGAACTTTTGTAAAACATCACAGTACAGTTGAAAAATATATGGCAAATAGAAATCCTATATGGATGGTGTTAAGAGATAGAAGGGTGGTGTTGAATAGAGTTGAAGGATGGGACTAATAACAACTAACAACAACTAATAACAAGATAACTAATAATGTAAGCATACTGTGTCCATAATAAGTACAGTGAGGGAAAAAAGTATTTGATCCCCTGCTGATTTTGTACGTTTGCCCACTGACAAAGACATGATCAGTCTATAATTTTAATGGTAGGTTTATTTGAACAGACAGAATAACAACAACAAAATCCAGAAAAACGCATGTAAAAAATGTTACAAATTGATTTGCATTTTAATGAGGGAAATAAGTATTTGACCCCTCTGCAAAACATGACTTAGTACTTGGTGGCAAAACCCTTGTTGGCAATCACAGAGGTCAGAAGTTTCTTGTAGTTGGCCACCAGGTTTGCACACATCTCAGGAGGGATTTTGTTCCACTCCTCTTTGCAGATCTTCTCCAAGTCATTAAGGTTTTGAGGCTGACGTTTGGCAACTCGAACCTTCAGCTTCCTCCACAGATTTTCTATGGGATTAAGGTCTGGAGACTGGCTAGGCCACTCCAGGACCTTAATGTGCTTCTTCTTGAGCCACTCCTTTGTTGCCTTGGCCGTGTGTTTTGGGTCATTGTCATGCTGGAATACCCATCCACGACCCATTTTCAATGCCCTGGCTGTGGGAAGGAGGTTCTCACCCAAGATTTGACGGTACATGGCCCCTTCCATCGTCCCTTTGATGCGGTGAAGTTGTCCTGTCACCTTAGCAGAAAAACACCCCCAAAGCATAATGTTTCCACCTCCATGTTTGACGGTGGGGATGGTGTTCTTGGGGTCATAGGCAGCATTCCTCCTCCTCCAAACACGGCGAGTTGAGTTGATGCCAAAGAGCTCGATTTTGGTCTTATCTGACCACAACACTTTCACCCAGTTCTCCTCTGAATCATTCAGATGTTCATTGGCAAACTTCAGACGGCCCTGTATATGTGTTTTCTTGAGCAGGGGGACCTTGCGGGCGCTGCAGGATTTCAGTCCTTCACGGCGTAGTGTGTTACCAATTGTTTTCTTGGTGACTATGGTCCCAGCTACCTTGAGATCATTGACAAGATCCTCCCGTGTAGTTATAAAAATAATAATAATAATAATATGCCATTTAGCAGACGCTTTTATCCAAAGTGACTTACAGTCATGTGCGCATACATTTGTACGTATGGGTGGTCCTGGGGATCAAACCCACTACCCTGGCGTTACAAGCGCCATGCTCTACCAATTGAGCTACAGAGTTCTGGGCTGATTCCTCACCATTCTCATGATCATTGCAACTCCACGAGGTGAGATCTTGCATGGAGCCCCAGGCCGAGGGAGATTGCAGTTCTTTTGTGTTTCTTCCATTTGCGAACAATCGCACCAACTGTTGTCACCTTCTCACCAAGCTGCTTGGCGATGGTCTTGTAGCCCATTCCAGCCTTGTGTAGGTCTACAATCTTGTCCCTGACATCCTTGGAGAGCTCGTTGGTCTTGGCCATGGTGGAGAGTTTGGAATCTGATTGATTGATTGCTTCTGTGGACAGGTAAGTTGCTCTGGATAAGAGCGTCTGCTAAATGACTAAAATGTAAAATGTGTCTTTTATACAGGTAACAAGCTGAAATTATGAGCACTCCCTTTAAGAGTGTGCTCCTAATCTCAGCTCGTTACCTGTATAAAAGACACCTGGGAGCCAGAAATCTTTCTGATTGAGAGGGGGTCAAATACTTATTTCCCTCATTAAAATGCAAATCAATGTATAACATTTTTGACATGCATTTTTCTGGATTTTTTGGTTGTTATTCTGTCTCTCACTGTTCAAATAAACCTACCATTAAAATTATAGACTGATCATGTATTTGTCAGTGGGCAAACGTACAAAATCAGCAGGGGATCAAATACTTTTTTCCCTCACTGTATATATACAGTGGGGAGAACAAGTATTTGATACACTGCCGATTTTGCAGGGTTTCCTACTTACAAAGCATGTAGAGGTCTGTAATTTTTATCATAGGTACACTTCAACTGTGAGAGACGGAATCTAAAACAAAAATCCAGAAAATCACATTGTATGATTTTTAAGTAATTAATTTGCATTTTATTGCATGACATAAGTATTTGATACATCAGAAAAGCAGAACTTAATATTTGGTACAGAAACATTTGTTTGCAATTACAGAGATCATACGTTTCCTGTAGGTCTTGACCAGGTTTGCACACACTGCAGCAGGGATTTTGGCCCACTCCTCCATACAGACGTTCTCCAGATCCTTCAGGTTTCGGGGCTGTCGCTGGGCAATACGGACTTTCAGCTCCCTCCAAAGATTTTCTATTGGGTTCAGGTCTGGAGACTGGCTAGGCCACTCCAGGACCTTGAGATGCTTCTTACGGAGCAACTCCTTAGTTGCCCTGGCTGTGTGTTTCGGGTCGTTGTCATGCTGGAAGACCCAGCCACGACCCATCTTCAATGCTCTTACTGAGGGAAGGAGGTTGTTGGCCAAGATCTCGCGATACATAGCCCCTTCCATCCTCCCCTCAATACGGTGCAGTCGTCCTGTCCCCTTTGCAGAAAAGCATCCACAAAGAATGATGTTTCCATCTCCATGCTTCACGGTTGGGATGGTGTTCTTGGGGTTGTACTTGACCTTCTTCTTCCTCCAAACACGGCGAGTGGAGTTTAGACCAAAAAGCTATATTTTTGTCTCATCAGACAACATGACCTTCTCCCATTCCTCCTCTGGATCATCCAGATGGTCATTGGCAAACTTCAGACGGACCTGGACATGCTCAGGCTTGAGCAGGGGGACCTTGCGTGCGCTGCAGGATTTTAATCCATGACGGCGTAGTGTGTTACTAATGGTTTTCTTTGAGACTGTGGTCCCAGCTCTCTTCAGGTCATTGACCAGGTCCTGCCGTGTAGTTCTGGGCTGATCCCTCACCTTCCTCATGATCATTGATGCCCCACGAGGTGAGATCTTGCATGGAGCCCCAGACTGAGGGTGATTGACCGTCATCTTGAACTTCTTCCATTTTCTAATAATTGCGCCAACAGTTGTTGCCTTCTCACCAAGCTGCTTGCCTATTGTCCTGTAGCCCATTCCAGCCTTGTGCAGGTCTACAATTTTATCCCTGATGTCCTTACACAGCTCTCTGGTCTTGGCCATTGTGGAGAGGTTGGAGTCTGTTTGGTTGAGTGTGTGGACAGGTGTCTTTTATACAGGTAACGAGTTCAAACAGGTGCAGTTAATACAGGTAATGAGTGGAGAACAGGAGGGCTTCTTAAAGAAAAACTAACAGGTCTGTGAAAGACAGAATTCTTACTGGTTGTTAGGTGATCAAATACTTATGTCATGCAATAAAATGCAAATGAATTACTTTAGAATCATACAATGTGATTTTCTGGATTTTTGTTTTAGATTCCGTCTCTCACAGTTGAAGTGTACCTATGATAAGAATTACAGACCTCTACATGCTTTGTAAGTAGGAAAACCTGCAAAATCGGCAGTGTATCAAATACTTGTTCTCCCCACTGTATAAACATGGGGGATTGGAAGTGATGCAGACCATTACAGTGATGGAAGTTACAATCTATCTGCAATATGAAGCTGATCTACCCCACAAAAAAATAAAATAATGTATTGACTTTGGGGGGGTGAATAGTTTTGCACGCTCAAGTTTTCTGTTTTTTTGTCTTATTTCTTGTTTGTTTCACAAATTTTTTTATTTTGCATCTTCAAAGTGGTAGGCATGTTGTGTAAATCAAATGATACAAACCCCCCAAAAATCAATTTTAATTCCAGGTTGTAAGGCAACAAAATAGGAAAAATGCTAAGGGGGGTGAATACTTTCGCAAGCCACTGCATAGGAGAGGTAGTGTTTGGTGTAGGGCGGTATTGGAGAGGTAGAGTGTTTGGTGTAGGGAGGTTGAAGATAGATGGAGGGTCAGGGTTTGGTCAATGAAGGTATATGATGTCAACAGGATATATTAAAAGGAGGTCAATGTTATGTTTGTTTTTGGTGAATGGTTTGGTTCCTCATTGTGTGGTGGTGATGTCATTGGTCAGAGTGGTGTGAGGAGGTTAGGCGATGTTTAGACTGCTGGGTGTGGTTAGTGTGTGTGTGAGCGTGTATACCAGTTTGTGCTGAGTGGGGCTGTTTGCTGAATCCTCTTGGCTCCCTCTCCGTGTGCCCGTACACACCACGCACTGGCAGCCAGGCGGACGGGCAGGGTAGAGTGTGCCAACACAGCTGCGTATTGAGAGGCAGCGTTATGGACACAATGTGAGCGACAGACTTGCTGTATCAACAGCTCCCCCTTTTCTGCTGTTGTGGCCAGAAATAAACCATAAATACCCCCCCTGCCCCTGCCCTCCAACGGCTCAACCCCAAACACCAAGTGGCACCTAGAGAGAGAGGCTATCAATACACAGCAGGCATATCCAGGTAAAACCAGCTTGGTTCTGAACTTTGAAACCTATTTTTATATGAGAAGTAAAAGAGACCCCACAGTCATGGTTGTTGACGGATGGAGAAGGAGAGGTTGGATGGGGGGTAGGAACAATAGTATAGTATGATAGAGTGAGTTGAGTTGTTTGTAAAGCTGCATATGATAGGGATTCATAGATTTTTTGAGTTGGTAAAGATATCATTTGGTATGCTGAAATGTTTGTATTGAAAGATATGATTGAGCAAGTGAGGAGTTTGCAGAATAGAGTATTATGGAATGTGTGTTGTTTGTAGTGTTAGGTTTGATTGAGTCAGGGGGTTGCAGAACTGGTTATGACACAGACTGAGGCTTGCACGGTTGGACACGATAGACAGGGAAAGATGGAATCACTGATTTGAAAGGTTGCGCATTAGGCTATGAGAATAACATGGATCTTCTTAGGGGATTACTCTGGGCCCTAGTTATAGCCTACGGTCAGGAAAAACTCCTGGCCCCAGGACAAAGTGACCTCCTGGAGATAGAAAGGGTAGAATACAGCCCCTCAGGTCCTTATTCTCAGCTCAGGTTATGTCTGCACCAATGTGCTCTTCTGCTCTCTGAAGTGGACGCAAATCTTGACTGATTCAAAGGAGTAAAAGGATCCATTACTATTGAGAGGACTGATGGTCATCATTGTGAAATGAATGTCATCATGGTGTCTGTGTTTCTCTTCTCTCTGTCTCTCTCCTGATTGTGCTCCTGAAAGAAGAGTAACCAGTGGACCAGGAGGATGTCGGAGCAGCAGAGCGCCCCTGAGCAGCTGGCTGCAGGGAAAAGCCAGGGTGGAGCAGGAGCCACTTACAAGGTACTGTATCCTCCCTCTCCCCATCTATCATCTCCTCTGTGTATTTCTCCCTATACTCTTGTGATCGTTCTCTTCATTTCTTTTTCTCTCCTTTGCCCACTTCTCTATTTTCCCACTTCTCTATAAACCCTCTTCCTTAGTCCCCCATATATTTCCTCTATTTATACTGTAAGCTTGACTTTCTCAATATGACTCTTTCCTCCTCTTTCCCCTCTCTGTCTCTCCTCCTCTCTGATCCAGGTGGTGCTGTTTGAGTTCGAGAATTTCCAGGGCCACAAGGCTGAGTTTTCTACCGAGTGTAAAGATGTTTCAGAGAAGGGCCTGGAGAAGGTGGGCTCTGTGCTGGTTGAGTCTGGCCCGTGAGTACTGGTGCATTGGTGTCATTCACAGACAGTCATATTCTTACACATACAGAATATGTATTTTCAGGTTCAGGTTAAGTGTTAACTCTTTTTAAATTATACTGTATATCTGTTACCACATATTGCCAAATACAACGTCATACATGCTGAGGAGAGATATTCTAACTCAGCCTCGTCCTTGTCCTCTCTCCTGTCAGATGGGTGGGGTATGACCGCCAGGGGTTTGCAGGTGAGCAGTTTGTCCTGGAGAAAGGCGAGTATCCACGCTGGGACACCTGGACCAACAGCCAGTACAGCTACTCCTTCTGGTCCATGCGGCCTCTCAAAGTGGTGGGTAGCACTCAAACAATGTCTACACATACCCCGTGTAGCTCAGTTGGTAGAGCATGGCGCTTGCAACGCCAAGGTTGTGGGTTTGATTCCCACGGGGTACCTGTATGAAAATGTATGCACTCACTACTGTAAGTCGCTCTGGATAAGAGCGTCTGCTAAATGACTAAAATGTAAACATGCTCAACATACTCACTGACCATGTTCACGCGTTTACCATCTCACCACTCTGCATTCTCTATCAACATTCTCTGAGCCACAATCTATCTGCAGTATTAAAGCTGATTTATCCCTTTAAAAAAGTAATAATATATAAAAAATGTAATACTAAAAAAACGAACATTCTCTGAGTATCTCAATACTCCCGTTTATCATTTTTGGCATCTTTAGCATCTCAGTACTCCTCTGTTTATCTCAACACTCTCAGATTATCTCAACACTCTTTAACCATTGCAGAACTCCATGTTCATCTCAACAGTCACTTATCATCTCAGCAGACTGCTCTCATTTGCTATCTGAATACTCACTGATTACCTCAAGACTCTCTCTATCTCAACAGTCAGCTCTCAATAAACATCTTAACACTAAGTGTATCTATCTGTTTGTGTGTGTGCATATCTCAATTTCTCCTCTTTAGGATAGTGCCGAACACAAGCTCCATCTGTTTGAGAGCCCAGGCTTCACTGGTAGAAAGATGGAGATTGTTGATGATGACGTTCCCAGTTTGTGGGGACATGGTTTCCAAGATCGCGTAGCAAGTGTCCAGGCCCTCAACGGAACGTAAGAGCTCCATTTTACCCTCTCTCAATTTCTTCCCGTTTCACCTGCTCTCTCTCTCTCTCTGTCCTTTGGGCTTTTTCTGTTTCTCTCATGTCTCACTTCATCTCTCGTCTTTCTCCTGGAAACCTTTAAAAGATGGTCAATTATGCTAACTGTAATATTCTGACGTCTATTTTGGTCCTGTCTCATGGACTCCTTCTCTGTTCCTTTGTTGCAGGTGGGTCGGCTACATGTACCCAGGCTACAGGGGGTGCCAGTATGTGTTTGAGTGTGGAGACTTCAAGCACTGGAATGACTGGGATGCCCCTGCACCTCAGATCCAGTCTGTCCGACGTGTGCGGGATATGCAGTGGCACAAGAAGGGGTGTTTCACCGTCCCTGCTCCTGCCCCTGCCCCAGCTCCTGCCCCTGCCCCAGAACCCGCACCCCCTGCACCCCCTGCCGCCTCCGGGGCCAGCTGAAGAGGATTCTGATCCACTTCCCCCCCAGAGCCTCTTCCATGAGCCTCTTCCTACTATCAGTGCCTGCCCTCTGCCTCACCCTAACCATGGCAAATGCTGCTCCTGCTTAGTGAGGAGAAGTGCTATATATGTTTCAGTGGCAAATAAAGTTTGTTTGACCAGAAATGTATTGTGTTTGTTGGTGCTGTTTCTATTGTTGGTATCCCTGGGTTTGTCAGGTGTAGGGTTGCAACATTCTGGTAACTTTTCAAAATGCCCAGTTTTTCAAGAAATCCTGGTTGGAGGATTCTGGATTTCCTGCTTCTTTCCTCTTTATTCTGAGAATCCTGGGAATTTGGGGGAAATTACTGGAATTTTGCTAACCTAGTCAGCTGTGGTTGGTTATGAGTCAACATGAACAATGTTATTGTAGATTATTGTTGCCAAATGGCACAGACAGTCATAGAACACATATTTAAACACAAATTCAACAGTAGGCTTTAGTTACAAATCTGACTCATAGATTAGTTTCGACATAGACGTCTTATTTCTCCATTAGTTTTCCACAGCTTTTTTGTTGAAGTCATAGAGGGACAGGCTATTTAAGTCTTACTGACAGTTAGGGGAATTCTGACATGAACAACACATGGTATGTTAGAAGAAAGCTTTGATCCACATCTGCAGCACATCTCTCTGGAGATGCTGATCTCATCTCCACATTTCCTCAGCTGGCCATCACTGTCTTGAAATTGTGTGGTGAAATGCTCTTGATAAAAAAAAAGATAAATAGCCTATGTCAACAATGAGAATGAATTTAATTGGATCACACCAAGAATGATGTCTCAAGTTACAAAATTGGAGGCTGTGAGTGTACTAAAGTAATCGACAAACATTGCACTACTTCATATACTATTATTATCATAATATCATATTCTAATGGTTAAGAACCACAAATCCACTATCAATCAAACAAGGGTCCTATCATGGTCAAACACTCATCAGGGAGAGATATATGCTGATAGAGCGTAGACCAGCCCCCCACTGCCTTAGGTGGGTCAGTCTTCTCATTCTCTGAACCTTGGTCCGGTGAAGCCTGCATCGATGTGCTCTTCTGCTCTCTGAGATTTGACTGATACAGTGAAGTAAAAATAAACATTTATTGTGAGAGAATTGAAGGTCATCAATCATGGTGAAATGTTTAGGCTCAATTAAATCTCATAATAGTTATGTCTGTATGAAATGTTCAATGATAGAGTAGGGCCAGGATTAATTCAGATCAGTATTAACCCGCGGTAACCAACAATCGCATAGCTTTTCTTTGCTTTTGTGTGTTGGATGTGTAACTGCGTTGGAGCTGTCAAATCGGTGGGTGGGTGCTCTTGTTGTCATTCACGAAACGACACCCTTCCCAGAACGAGAAAGTGTAGGCTTTATAGAAATATTGATACTCAAATAGAAAATCATTAAACAAAATAATAAGGATTTATATCAGACTTATCAAGGTATAGATTACATCACACATTCCAGTGCATAGCTGCAGGAAGTAGGGGTGCTGAGGGTGCTGCAGCATCCCCTGGTAAATGATAATAATAATAATAATAATTGTAAAAACTATTCATTATTACTCCTGTATGCTCCTCATCATTTTTACTAATGCAATTTCTATGCTTTCAATGGCAATGTCTGCATAGGTATAACGCCGGGAGCCGTGGAGATTTGACAGCTCCAACGCAGTTATACCTCTGTCACCGGCTAAACAAAAGCAATGATAAACTATGCTATTTTTGGTTACCACGGGTTAACACTGATCTGATTGAATCCTGGCCTAGATTAGGCCTACACACTACAACAATAACATTGTGGGCCTGTGCTAACTGTATAGAGAAAGTGCCTTCGGAAACTATTCAGACCCCTTGACTTTTTCCACATTTTGTTACGTTACAGCCTTATTCTAAAATTGATTAAATAAAAAAATGGCCTCATCAATCTATACACAATACCCCATAATGACAAAGCGAAAAATGGGTTTTAGACATTTTTGCCAATTTATAAAAAATATTCAGATCCTTTGCTATGAGACTCGAAATTAAGCTCAGGTGCATCCTGTTACCATTGATCATCCTTGAGATGTTTCTACAACTTGATTTAAGTCTACCTGTGGTAAATTCAATTGATTGGACATGATTTGGAAAGGTACACACCTGTCTATATAAGGTCCCACAGTTGACAGTGCATGTCAAATCAAGCCATGAGGTCAAAGGAATTGTCCGTAGAGCTCCGAGACAGGATTGTGTCGAGGCACAGATCTGGGGAAGAGTACCAAAACATTTCTGCAGCATTGAAGGTCCCCAAGAACACAGTGGCCTCCATCATTCTTAAATGGAAGAAGTTTGGAACCACCAAGACTCTTCCTAGAGCTGGCCGCCCGGCCAAACTGAGCAATCGGGGGAGAAGGGCCTTGGTCAGGGAGGTGACCAAGAACCCGATAGTCACTCTGACAGAGCTCCAGAGTTCCTCTGTGGAGATGGGAGAACCTTCCAGAAGGACAACCATCTCTGCAGCACTCCACCAATCAGGCCTTTATGGTAGAGTGGCCAGACGGAAGCCACTCCTCAGTAAAAGGCACATGACAGCCCGCTTGGAGTTTGCCAAAAGGCACCTAAAGACTCTCAGACCATGAGAAACAAGATTCTCTGGTCTGATGAAACCAAGATTGAACTCTCTGGCCGGAATGCCAAGCCTCACGTCTGGAGGAAACCTGGCACCATCCCTACGGTGAAGCATGGTGGTGGCAACATCATGCTGTGGTGATGTTTTTAATCTGCAGGGACTGGGAGATTAGTCAGGATCGAGGGAAAAATGAACGAGCGATCCTTTATGAAAACCTGCTCCAGAGCGCTCAAGACCTCAGACTTGGGCGAAGGTTCACCTTCCAACAGGACAACGGCCCTAAGCACACAGCCAAGACAACGCAGGAGTGACTCAAGGACACTCAAGTCTCTGAATGTCCTTGAGTGGCCCAGCCAGAGCCCGGACTTGAACCCGATCGAACATCTCTGCAGAGACCTGAAAATAGCTGTGCAGTGACGCTCCCCAGCCAACCTGACAGAGCTTGAGAGAATCTGCCATAAAACCCACAGAAGAAGAAGAAGAAGAAGAAGAAGAAGAAGAAGAAGAAGAAGAAGAAGAAGAAGAAGAAGAAGAAGAAGAAGAAGAAGAAGAAGAATTGGAATTCGACAGTAGGACTATCTAAAGGATATAGCAATAGCGAATTTGATCAAATGTTGGCAGAATGTTTCCTTTTGCAGTGATATTTGCTGTAACATATCTGACGTTTCTGAAAGACAAAAACAATAGCAAATTGTTGTGGACCTGTAAGCAGATCGTTTGAATTCAATAATGTTTTGCATTTACTTTTTCCCGAAACCTAAATAAAGGCTACTGCACTGCCTGCGAATTCTGAAACAATGTCTACTCAGGGGGAAAAAATAAACTAGGCTACAGTAGGCCAATTTACAGTGGTAGCCTACACACTTCAATGCTAAATATAAACTGTCAACATGTTCAATTCTACTGTATGTTATAGACCGTGCTCCCTTTTGGAAATAGATTCTAATTTCTAATCATTTTAGAATGTAAAGATAAAACAAATAGATTTTTTGCTCTTCTCACTAACGGCAAATTATTGCATCTTGTTATTATATTTAGCTACCTGTTTTTTGTTGTTGTTATGAATAAGAGTGTCATCATATTTTCCTGCACAAGGCTAGTCTACTTTTGCCTTCTTATCATGCAAACGTTATTCCAGGTTGAAGATTGAAATGGGGCAATGATTTAGGTAGGTGGTCAATGCCATGGGATGTCCATCTTGGATTCAGCCCATACAGGCCAAGGGTTGTGTAAATAGCACTGATTGCCAATGTACTTTTTCCTATTTAATAAACATACTTTTCAACCATGTATCTCATTGTCCTCTATTCATTTCCCCATTCCATCACAACCACAAAAATCCTAACCCTACGCTACCTTTATCCAGTGCAATGCATTTGATTCTATTCACAGCACTGCACATGTTCTTCTATCTGTGCACTAGGCCAACCTCTGATTCCTCCAACCACGGAACTACCCCTGCTCCATCTTACTATTGTGCCACGTTCATTACCTCTAACTCCAACCATCTATAATTACTCGATCCAACTATATTTATTTCGACCAATTTACAGAATTATCTACATTCAACAAGTGAAATGTACTCCAGTGACTGCATCCAACGAGTGAAACACTATGCCCTCTTATTGACAGCTCACATGTGTGTGCAACTCTGCACTTCTCCTGCCAACAGCAGAAAGTTAACTTGGCATGACAAAATTTTTGTCAGCTTAGTGCAGATGACTTCTGGATGTGTAAGCTTCCATATGTGGCAATGATAGGAAAACTGTTATATTATACCTTGCATGCACTTACAGTAAATGCTCTCCAATAGAAAGCATTGCCAATAACGACCCAAATGAATACTATGTTAACCTATGTAAGAGTAAACGGAAATATACTAGATTTTGTGAGTTAAATCAGTCTCTTTCTATCAATTTGGCACTCTCCCTTCTCTCTATCATCCTCTCTCTCTATCCCACTCTGGTGGTCCAGGCATACAGGCAGCTCTCATTGTAAGTGTGGGACTCTTGGCACAGGTTGTGCTGAATCATGTGGATATCGAACAATGACCGGCTGGATGAAATTGACAAGTAATGAAATAACTTTGAGGGGGAGTGAGAAGGGGGGCCAGGCAGAGCGGTGACCCCACAGTCCCGTCTGCTCAGCCTATTGCAGGCTGATCTGGAGGGTGGCTTGGACACAGAGGAGTGTTGGCAGAGTTTCCACCCCTGAGCGCGCCGTATATATTGAGCTCAGCATGCCATCGCAAACACACTGGCACAGACAGGTACTGGTAAGAGATTCACGACCGTCGCTCTCCACATTATTTTATCTAGTTTTTAAAAAACAAACATCACTTTGAAGTTAATTTATTTAACATGTTGGGGTAACACACTTCTTTGTCATTCACTATACATAAAATTATTTAACTTACAAACAAATAGATTAACATGAGGACTGTTGTCAATTTCACTTTTTTGCCCCGAATATTTTTTAGTAGAGAAAGGGGCAGGGACTTTTGTTTACATACATGAGAGAACCAGTTTTGTGCAGAATTTAACTGCAGATTTTCTGGCACTATTATTTCATTATTTTTGCCACTATCCTATCAAACTGCAAACTACCCATTGGAATATAAAAATGTTCAACTAGTCTACTGGACCCTAAAAATATATGTTATGCGCTCCATAATTTCTCCTTTATCTCTGTACAGTTTCATCATAATCCATCCTGTTCACTATGGCCACAGACCACCAGAACCCTGCATCCAAGCAGCAGCAGCCAGGCACCAGTGCTTTCAAGGTGAGGGGGAGAGAGGGAGAGGGGGAGAGGAAGGGCAGAGGAGGGCAGGGCAGAGGAGGGCAGGGCAGCGGAGGGCAGGGCAGGGCAGAGGAGGGCAGGGCAGAGGAGGGCAGGGCAGAGGAGGGCAGGGCAGGGCAGAGGACGGCAGGACAGAGGAGGGCAGGGCAGAGAAGGGCAGGACAGAGGAGGGCAGGGCAGGGCAGAGGAGGGCAGGGGAGGGCAGGGCAGAGAAGGGCAGGACAGAGGAGGGCAGGGCAGAGAAGGGCAGGGCAGAGGAGGGCAGGACAGAGGAAGGCAGGGCAGAGGAGGGCAGGGCAGAGGAGGGCAGGGGAGGGCAGGGCAGGACAGAGGAGGGCAGGGCAGAGAAGGGCAGGGCAGAGGAGGGCAGGGCAGAGGAGGGCAGGGCAGAGGAGGGCAGGGCAGAGGAGGGCAGGACAGAGGAAGGCAGGGCAGAGAAGGGCAGGGCAGAGGAGGGCAGGGCAGAGGAGGGCAGGACAGAGGAGGGCAGGGCAGAGAAGGGCAGGGCAGAGGAGGGCAGGGCAGAGGAGGGCAGGACAGAGGAGGGCAGGGCAGAGGAGGGCAGGGCAGAGGAGGGCAGGACAGAGGAAGGCAGGGCAGAGAAGGGCAGGGCAGAGGAGGGCAGGGCAGAGGAGGGCAGGGCAGAGGAGGGCAGGACAGAGGAAGGCAGGGCAGAGAAGGGCAGGGCAGAGGAGGGCAGGGCAGAGGAGGGCAGGGCAGAGGAGGGCAGGACAGAGGAAGGCAGGGCAGAGAAGGGCAGGGCAGAGGAGGGCAGGGGAGGGCAGGGCAGAGGAGGGCAGAGGAGGGCAGGGCAGAGGAGGGCAGGGCAGGGCAGGGCTGAGGAGGGCAGGTGAAAGGAATGGATAATGGTGGGGCAGGGTGGATCAAGGACAATGCGACACCGTGGGATTGTTCAAAGCAAAAGTTACACAGTATTCTACATAATTTCCCTGTATAACTTGAGAGGCCATCAGGACGAGCAAGGAGACCTACACATCCATGTTGTCTCTCCTTGTCTTCCACAGTTGATCATCTATGAACAGGAGAACTTCCAGGGGCGTTGCCATGAGCTGACTGGTCCCTGTAACGACCTCCAGGAAGCAGGCGTGGAGAAAGTGGGCTCCATACTGGTGCTGTGTGGACCGTGAGTGTGGCTCAGAGATAGTATGATAGAGAGAGGGAGAGGGAGAGGGAGAGGGAGTACGAGTGAGACAAAGGGTGAGAGTTAAACAAAAGAGAAAGATAGAGACAAAAACAATAGGAGTTAGATAGTGGTGTGTGTGGGGGGGCAGATAGGACAAAAGAAAATGGTTCTGTACAGGAAAACAAACACTTCCATAACACAAATATAGTCACTGCATTGTGCACAAGGCACAGTATGTTCATGCACCGTTCATCTTGTTTTTGTTATCCTTCACTTCCCCCCTCAACCACCTTGTGCCCTCCTTACCTGACTCGTCTGTGCTTCCTCAGATGGGTGGGATACGAGCAGGCTAACTGTAAAGGGGAACAGTATGTGTTTGAGAAGGGGGAGTATCCTCGCTGGGATTCCTGGACCAACAGCAGACGTAGCGACAACATCTTTGCATTCCGCCCCATTAAAGTGGTAACACAGCACACCTTCTCTACTACAACACAAATCAGCCATTTTGTTCAGCCTTTTTGAAGATTCTCTGTGACTGTTTCTTATGGTGTGTTTTCTATTCTCCTCACAGGACAGCCAGGAGCACAAGATTGTCCTTTATGAAAACCCCAGTTTCGCGGGGAAGAAGATCGAGATCATAGATGATGATGTCCCCAGCTTCCACTCACACGGATACCAAGAGAAGGTGTCCTCTGTCAGAGTTCAGAGTGGCACGTGAGTCTGTCCGCCAACAGCAGAGTTCTGTTACAGCAATATCTGCCCAAACATTGCCATATCATATTGCCATTTTCTCTTAATCACATGTATTGATCTTATCTCCATGGCTTTCTTCTCTAAATACTTTTCTCATTTTCTCTCTCCCATTCCATGACTCTCACACCTCTGCTGGTTGTGTACCAGTTGGGTGGGGTACCAGTATCCTGGCTACAGAGGCTATCAGTACCTGTTTGAGAAGGGGGAATACAAGGACTGTGCTGAGTTTGGTGCCCAGTTCCCTCAGATCCAGTCCGTCAGGCGCATCCGAGACCTGCAGTGGCACCAGAGGGGAGCTTTTCACCCTGCTGCTGGCGCTAACTAAGCTTATATGACTCTTTCCTGCCCCAAGCCCTAACCCCTGCAATCCTGCTCATTCCCACACCCCTCTCTCCAACACCTACTCAAAATTGCATTTTGATGCCTATTGTCATTGTTTCAGTAGCACAATCCTTTAAAGCAAAATAATAAATCCTTGTTGCTTATCTTTCAAGTGGTCATGTGACTCAACTGTGTTTTCACTTCTACACATTTCCTGCTGTATTGTTTATCTGAACAAACAGTTAACCTTTCAATTACTGAGCCACAACAGCAACTAATGCGTTTCAGACCAAAATATGTAGATGGAAGAGTGATTGGATGATGAGTAATTTTAATGGTATCAAATATAAAACTGAATATGTGACTTGGTCCAATTTCATAGCAGCCCTGTAATAGCCTACAGATGACAGTATCAGAACCTCATCATTATATGAAGCAAAATGCTACAAAGTAATCCAGTACTGGAGGAAATACTGTATTATTACATTTTAATACAAAATAATCTCCAGTTATGTAGGGCAGCTTTCTAACTTGCTGTGATTGGTTACCCGCGCAGAATGGACACTCACTTAATTTACTGTAATTAATAACAACACCGGAAAAGAAAGAAGAACATGCGGGTCGGTCGTTTTTCTGTGTGTGGCCACTACTCACGCTCTCAAAATGTTGGCGCCCTAAGAAGACATGTTTCCGAGGAGAGCAGGACGATTATGAGATGGAGTTACGTCGGGATGCCACCGGGCCGCAAGCAAAGTCAGGAGAAGAGGAATATTGGGACAGGGACACAGAAAGGTGGATTTCTGAGGAGGAATGGAGGGAGAAAAATAGGAAGAAGAGGTTGAAGATAATGAGGAAAGCAGAGGTTGCATTTGAATTTGAGGAAGATGGCGATACAAATGGAGAAGATTGGTGTCAGGTGCGAACAGAGTGAGCCAGACCGAGTTCTGGAGGTGAAATGGAAGTGAATGAGGGCGGCGAGTTAAGTGAGGTGGAAAGTGTGGTGAAGAGCTCAGGACCCAAGCCTGGCATCAATGGACATGATAAAGAAGAATCTGGTCCAGTAGGAGTGACATTTTTGGAGAAAGTGGATCCTTGCCTTTTGGCGAATTTGTTAATGGTTTCAGGGTGGGTGGGAAAGGAGGTGGGTGCAGTTGAATCAGTGAAGGTAACCTGTAGTGGACTTGTGATTTTTGTTTGTGTTTCTTCTGAACAGAGGGAGCGGGTGCTCAGTGTCACGCAGCTTGGGTCAAGATCTGTTTCTTGCTTTGCTATTCGGAACAGGGCACCATTGAAAGGAGTGATTTCTGGGGTAATGTAGAGGCGGAGCAATTGAAGTTGAAGATTCCTGGTGTTCCTGATGCCAACCGTTTGGTGCTTCGCAAACCCGGTGGTGAGCGTGGTGAAACAGAGGAGTCACTGTCAGTCCTTTTGAGTTTTGAGTCAGAGTTTTTACCCGACAAAGTCATGTTACCATATATCAGTTAGTTTTTGTGCCGAATCCACTGCGCTGTTTCAGGTGCAATGTTTATGGTCATGTCGCAGCAGTTTGTAGGAGGGAAATTTCAAGATGTGGGAAGTGTGCAGGAGGGCATGGGATAGAGGATTGTGTCGTTTCGGTGGATAAAGTTGTGTGTGTCAACTGTAGGGGTGCCCATGTTGCTGGGGATCGGAAGTATCCGGTGCGAGAGAGGCAGGTTGAGGTGGTTAGAGTCAGAGTAGTGCAGAAGGTGTAGTATGCTGAGGCAGTGAAGAAAGTAGAGGAGGATGGGTTAAGGGTGAGGGATCCTGAGAGGACCCCTGTGAGTAGTAGATCTGTGCCAACACAGAGGGATATGCCAACAAGTGATATATGCTTCAGTAAGGTTGGCTTCTTAGCGTTCATAGCAATGGTTATGAACAGTACCACAGAAATGGAACGTAAATCACAGAAAATAGATGTTGTGGTTGCAGCTGCAGAGAAGTATTTGGGTATTCAAGATTTGACTTCAGAAGAGTTACAGGGTGTATTGAGTGGTGGTGTCCCGTCCTCCCAGGCCGTTGGCATGTTGCAGGAGTAGATAGGGTAAAAGTAGTGGAATGGGGTAGTGGGTTTTTATTGAGTGTAGGGTTAGTTAGGTGTAGGGCACAGGAGGTTGGTGGCACCTTAATTGGGGAGGACGGGCTCGTGGTAATGGCTGGAGCGGAATCAGTGGAATGGTATCAAATACATCAAACATGGTTTGATGCCATTCCATTTGCTCATTACAGCCATTATTATGAGCCGTCCTCCCCTCAGCAGCCTCCACTAGCATAGGTTTAGTTTTCATTTTGTATCACAAAGTATAATGGATTTATATTATAGTCCAGTTGGGGGCGGTAATGTAACATATTGGATGCCAACCCCCGATAAACTCCAAAGAAGAAGAAGAAGAAGAAGAAGAAGAAGAAGACGACGTAGCATTGGTAAGATATTATGCCGCGTTCAAAACAACTAGGAACTCGGAAAAATACGAAGTCAAATCATGACGTCAGTGATCTTTAGTTCGGAAAGTCGGAGCTATAGAAAGAGGCCCGAGTTCCCGATTTGGATGACCGTTCAAATCGATTTTTC
The DNA here is from genome assembly GCF_964263955.1 of Coregonus lavaretus. Classification (NCBI taxonomy): domain Eukaryota; kingdom Metazoa; phylum Chordata; class Actinopteri; order Salmoniformes; family Salmonidae; genus Coregonus; species Coregonus lavaretus. The sequence goes on along the minus strand of NC_140001.1, from coordinate 20,730,637 downwards.
CCTTTTTTTTTGTATCGAGTTCCCAGTTGTCTTCAACGCACTGAAGTCGGAAGTCGAAGTTTTCCGATTTCCCAGTTCCTTTTAACGCGGCATTAGCCCTGTTTTTTAAACAAGTTTAGACATGGCATAAAAGCACTGCGCATCGAGCACGGCTAGAGGCGATACTTAACATATTTTCAATTGGAGTTTGGTAAGGCATTTTCAGTTTTTAGCAGCGGTTAAGTAACTGCTAGCTAGCTAGCTAGCTAGCATCTTTAGCTAACACCTGTGAGCTTCCGGAGCTAACGTAACTTGCTAGCTAGCTATCAAGCCGCTCATCAAAGTATGTGTTTCTAGCTAGCTAGATAACTAACCTAAACTGACATATTGTTGTTAGCTAGATAACTGTTATTTGCATAGGTTGTCCAGTATCCTGCAGAACCTTCAGTTTATATGCAGAACCCTTAGCTGGCTAGTAGTCTGTTTGACATCCTATACTTAACTCTTATAACACAGATGAATACTTCAACCTTGTAAAGGGATAATTATTTATGCTATTGCCTTCATATAGCAAACTCTCCTGTCCTCCACAGTCAAGATGCCAGTCCTTTGTAGCAGCTGTGCTGAGAAGCGTGCAGTGCTGAAACGTCCAAAGACAGCCCATTCCCTGTGCAAAGAGTGCTTCTTCTGGGCCTTTGAGGAGGAGGTGCATCAGACAATAATGTCAGCGCAGCTCTTCAAAGATGGAGAGACTGTGGGCATTGGTGCCTCGGGCGGGAAGGACTCCACTGTGCTGGCACACCTCATGAAGGTCCTAAATGAGCGCTATAACTACGGCCTGAAACTACTGCTGCTGTCTGTGGACGAGGGCATCACAGGTTACCGTGACGACTCCTTGGAGACTGTGAAGAGGAACCAGCAGCAGTATGAGCTACCTCTGAAGATTGTGTCCTATGAGGAGCTGTATGGCTGGACCATGGATGCCATAGTGAAGCAAATCGGACTGAAGAACAATTGCACTTTCTGTGGAGTGTTCCGAAGGCAGGCACTGGACAGGGGAGCCATGATGCTGAAGGTTGATAAGATATGTACAGGTAATATAAGACAAATATATTTGTTATTGAGCAGGCTTATTTTATCTATCTTATTTCAGATGAGGCGTAGCCTAGTTTAAACAGTCCCTCCAGGATTTTGCGATTCTGTGATCACAACCCTTTTAGCAAAATCAACATTTTCCTGCATATAATGCGAGGGCATGCAAATTTGACCAATCAATGCAACTTGCCATGCAAAATGTAATTATTGCCACAGCAAAATCAAGCATTTTGGCATGCAACTATCACAAAAAAACTGCGAAATCCTGGAGGGACTGATTTTAAAGGACTGTTTGTGTTTCTGACTGTTCTCAGGTCACAACGCTGATGACGTGGCAGAGACAGTTCTGATGAATGTCCTCCGAGGAGACATCGCCCGTCTGCGTCGCTGCACTGCCATCAGCACAGCCAGCGAGGGCGAGGGGGTAGTGCCACGCTGCAAGCCCCTCAAATACGCCTACGAGAAGGAGATTGTCCTCTACGCCTACTTCAAGAAGCTGGACTACTTCTCCACAGAGTGCATTTACTCCCCCAACGCCTACCGAGGTCATGCCCGCACCTTCCTGAAAGACCTGGAGGCTGTGCGGCCCAGCGCCATCATGGACGTCATCCACTCTGGGGAGAACCTGTCAGTGAGGGAGGGTGTGAAGATGCCCATTCAGGGGACCTGCGGCCGCTGTGGCTACATCTCCAGCCAGGCGCTGTGTAAATCCTGTGTTCTGCTGGAGGGCCTGAACCGTGGCCTGCCTAGACTAGGAATCGGCAAGCACCACCGCCTCCACGGGAAGATCCTCTCACAGCAGCCTCTGACCCAGGCAGAGGAGAGGAAGCTCAAGGCTGTGGACTTCTGAGAGGCAGAACGTCTCAGGATCACCACTGTTTCTGTGAAGTTACACTTTGAAATGAGTAACCGAAGATGACTAAACCAGATGTGGAGTTGTTTTTAAGTTTCAGCTTGGAATTGAAGGAGAGCCTCTAATGAAAGAGTAGCCAGCGTTTCCCCTTTTCGGCCACTGAACAATGGGGAAGTGATAATGATTGATTAAAAAGGTCCTTGCAGTTGCTGGAATCCAAATAAAATGTACATTCGGCTATGTGGTCAGTGAATTATGGAACCTCTGCCAGCTGATGATTGAAATAAAAGTGTATTTTGTGCGGTATCTGTATAATAAAGCCATTCAACGTTTGCATGGCCTCTTATGATTTAGTCTCTGAAACATTCCTCAAGAGACTTCTTACACGTACTTGTGTTAGGATTACATTTTTCACAAATTGGAAAAAAAAGTCCTAGCTGAAACAATTTTTATGTATGAAAATTATTTTCGTTATTGAGGTGGAATTGACCTTAACACTGCCTTGTAACTAAGGTCAAATTAATAGGCTACTATGCCTATTATAAAATATATAGGTACACTACCGGTCAAAAGTTTTAGAACACCTACTCATTCAAGGGTTTTTCTTTATATGTACTATTTTCTACATTGTAGAATAATAGTGAAGACATCAAAACTATGAAATAACACATATGGACTCATGTAGTAACCAAAAAAGTGTTAAACAAATCAAAATATATTTTATATTTGAGATTCTTCAAATAGCCACCCTTTGCCTTGATGATAGCTTTGCACACTCTTGGCATTCTCTCAACCAGCTTCATGAGGTAGTCACCTGGAATGCATTTCAATTAACAGGTGTGCCTTCTTAAAAGTTAATTTGTGGAATTTCTTTCCTTAATGCGTTTGAGCCAATCAGTTGTGTTGTGACAAGGTAAGGGAGTATACAGAAGATAGACCTATTTGGTAAAATATAATGTCCGTATTATGGCAAGAGCAGCTCAAATAAGCAAAGAGAAACATTTTACATTTAAGTCATTTAGCAGACGCTCTTATCCAGAGCGACTTACAGTTAGTGAATACATTTTTTTTATTTTATTTTTTTATACTGGCCCCCCGTGGGAATCGAACCCACAACCCTGGCGTTGCAAACGCCATGCTCTATCAACTGAGCTATATCCCTGCCGGCCATTCCCTCCCCTACCCTGGACGACGCTGGGCCAATTGAGCGCCGCCCATGAGTCTCCCGGTCGTGGCCGGCTGCGACAGAGCCTGGATTCGAACCAGGATCTTTAGTGACACAGTTAGCACTGCGATGCAGTGCCTTAGACCACTGCGCCACTCAGGAGTAACGACAGTCCATCATTACTTTAAGACATGAAGGTCAGTCAATACAGAACATTTCAAGAACTTTGAAAGTTTCTTCAAGTGCAGTCTCAAAAACCATCAAGCGCTATAATGAAACTGTCTCTCATGAGGACCGCCACAGGAAAGGAAGACCCAGAGTTACCTCTGCTGCAGAAGATAAGGTCATTAGTTACCAGCCTCAGAAATTGCAGCCCAAATAAATGCTTCACAGAGTTTAAGTAACACATCTCAACATCAGCTGTTCAGAGGAGACTGTGTGAATCAGGCCTTCGTGGTCGAATTGCTGCAAAGAAACCACTACTAAACGACACCAATAATAGGAAGAGACTTGCTTGGGCCAAGAAACACGAGCAATGGACATTAGACCGGTGGAAATGTGTCCTTTGGTCTGGAGTCCAAATTTGAGATTTTTGGTTCCAACCGCTATGTCTTTGTGAGACGCGGTGTGGGTGAACGGATGATCTCTGCATGTGTATTTCCCACAGTAAAGCATGGAGGAGGAGGTGTTATGGTGTGGGGATGCTTTGCTGGTGTCTATGATTTATTTAGAATTCAAGGCACACTTAACCAGCATGGCTACCACAGCATTCTGCAGCGATACGCCATCCCATCTGGTTTGGGCTTATTGGGACTATCATTTGTTTTTCAACAGGACAATGACCCAACACACCTCCAGGCTGTGTAGGGCTATTTTACCAAGAAGGAGAGTGATGAAGTGCTGCATCAGATGACCTGGCCTCCACAATTCCCCGACCTCAACCAAATTGAGATGGTTTGGGATGAGTCGGACCGCAGAGTGAAGGAAAAGCAGCCAACAAGTGCTCAGCATATGTGGGAACTCATTCAAGACTGTTGGAAAAGCATTCCAGGTGAAGCTGGTTGAGAGAATGCCAAGAGTGTGCAAAGCTGTCATCAAGGCAAAGGGTGGCTATTTGAAGAATCTCAAATATAAAATATATTTTGATTTGTTTAACACTTTTTTGGTTACTACATGATTCCATATGTGTTATTTCATAGTTTTGATGTCTTCACTATTATTCTACAATGTAGTAAATAGTAAAAATAAAGAAAAATCCTTGAATGAGTAGGTGTTCTACAACTTTTGACCGGTAGTGTAGGTGTATCTGCTGTAAATTATGTCTTGTGTAAAAATGTTTCTTCATCAGTCACGGTTACAATGTTTTCATAAACAATGTTTATTTGAGGCAGCCTGTCTGTCCACTGACGTATAATAAGTACGAGCCTGTGATATACAGTAGTAGGCTACTTTGTATAAATGTAGTTTCACTCGCTAGAGGCCGCGCTTTATCACGTTATTTAAATTGCCCGGGGTTCTCGTTTATGTCGGCGTATATAAATGCGCGTGCTCGTGAAGAACACGCGCACATCGCTGCGTGGTCGTGTACGGTACTTCCCAACCAACTTCAGCACAGTGAGTAAACTAATTGAGATTTTGAGAGGAAACCACGGAAATCGAAAAACGATTACAGGAAAACATTTTCACTGGTCAAGCCAATTCTGGAAGTATGGACGATTTAGGTAAGTTTCAAGCCGTGTCCTTTTCTAATCTCTGCCTTTTTCTATTTAGCATAGCGGTAAGTATGGGTGGAGAGAAAATAATGTATTTCGAGGCTGCAGAGATTTCAAGGTCTTGGGATAATAGACGGCGTGGGATTTTAAAAAAAAGTTTAAACTACGTACAAAGGCTTAGAATTAAACACGGTTTATCCACTTTTCATGTCGGATTTCCATCCTTCGAACTGAATAGTGACAAGTCAACTCGTTTGCATAAATTCTTTTTCTTAAGCTAACACTTTGGCAAAAGTCCGTCTGATGGTGTCAACATTGTTTGTATAAAAACGAGGTTCCACCCATATTGATTGGCTTTACCATCGTAGGCCGAAAAGCTATGGGCGTTTTTTTTACTACAACACTGTCTCATTGCAGTTGGTACAGATGCTTGAAGTTTTTTATTTATTTTGTAGGCAAGTCAGTTACGAAAAAAATATTATTTACAATGACGGCCTACACCGGCCAAACCCGGACGAATTGTGCGCGGCTCTATGGGACTCCCAATCACGGCCAGTTGTGATACAGCCTGGAATCGAACCAAGGGGTCTGTAGTGACGCCTCAAGCGCTGAGATGCAGTGCCTTAGACCGCTGCGCCACTCGAGAAGTTGTCCAATGTAACGCGGTGCAAGCTAGTAACGTCATAGCCTTGTAGGTTCAGCGTTAGTCATGGTACAGTTATACAAACGTTCTAAATGGCGACACCATCTCAATATGGGAAATGTCATAAATAAAGTGTATGTCTGCCCCTTGGAATTTTAATCAAGCCCATTGTCACTTATTGTATGGAAAATATGGTCGTGCCTTCTCAGGCATCCTGCTCAAATTAGCAAAGACTCACTATCTTTTCATGGCAACCTTTATGGCATATGAGTAAAACTAAATAGTTACTTATTATATAATGCTTGGGTCCATACTTAGATTTGGTTGTCTCTGACTTTCTATTTATAGTGGTAGTCCTTCTGTGCTGATAGTAGGCCTAGTGTCTCCTCTGTTTTATATATGGGTCTCATGACCGCTGTCCAAAGCCTACCCAGCTAATAATTCTAGGGAGAGAGAACATTTTTGTAATGTTCCCATAATGTTTGCGTGTCCAGTTTTCCATTAGTTAGGTGAACATTCTATCTATGTTAGCAAACACCTTCTGAGAACCTTTTTAGTATATTTCCGTGTTAAAGTTAGGTGAAAATTCCCTTAATGTAAAACGGAACTTATCTAGAATGTGGTTACAATGTTCTCATTAATGTAGTTTTCTGACGGTTAGGAGAATACTCCATCAACATTCCACCAAACATACATAGAACATGGCCATGTTCTCAGAATACAAGATACTAATGTACTAGACACGTTTGATAGGAACGTTGTGTATCAATCGTCAGGACGCCGCCTGATGTTCCCGTTCTTCTTCAAAAAAATTACACATCACCCCTTGTTACTGTGGCCAAGCCCATCAAGGCTCTGATTGGTGAACCACTGATCCATTCACAGCTTTGTTTGTTAGCAAGGTTTGGGGGACACAGGCACAATGCTGTTAACATAGTGTTTTTTTGACATACATATTGGACACACTTTGACATGCATGATTACATTGTGCATGTTCATTTATACAGTAATTATTATTCAACATGTCCTCCCCTGGGATTTGAACTCACAACCTCTTGATTCAAGGCATTCTGATCTTCCTGCTACGCCACCATGTCTGTCATTTATCCTGTGGGGAACCATGAGGGCCTTCTAAAAATTTGTGTATACTACCGGTCAAAAGTTTTAGAACACCTACTCATTCAAGGGTTTTTCTTTATTTGTACTATTTTCTACATTGTAGAATAATAGTGAAGACATCAAAACTATGAAATAACACATATGGACAGTCTTGAAGGAGTTCCCACAAATGCTGAGCACTTGTTGGCTGCTTTTCCTTCACTCTGCGTCCGACTCATCCCAAACCATCTCAATTTGGTTGAGGTCGGGGAATTGTGGAGGCCAGGTCATCTGATGCAGCACTCCATCACTCTCCTTCTTGGTAAAATAGCCCTTACACAGCCTGGAGGTGTGTTGGGTCATTGTCCTGTTGAAAAACAAATGATAGTCCCACTAAACCCAAACCAGATGGGATGGCGTATCGCTGCAGAATGCTGTGGTAGCCATGCTGTTAAGTGTGCATTGAATTCTAAATCAATCACAGACAGTGTCACCAGCAAAGCACTCCCACACCATAACACCTCCTCCATGCTTTACGGTGGGAAAAACACATGCAGAGATCATCCGTTCACCCACACCGCGTCTCACAAAGACACAGCGGTTTGATCCAAAAATCTCAAATTTGGACTCCAAACCAAAGGACACATTTCCACCGGTCTAATGTCCATTGCTCGTGTTTCTTGGGCCAAGCAAGTCTCTTCTTATTGGTGTCCTTAAGTAGTGTTTTTTTTTTTTTTTTGCAGCAATTTGACCATGAAGGCCTGATTCACACAGTCCCCTCTGAACAGTTGGTGTTGAGATGTCTGTTACTTGAACTCTGTGACGCATTTATTTGGGCTGCAATTTCTGAGGCTGGTAACTAATGACCTTATCCTCTGCAGCAGAGGTAACTCTGGGTCTTCCATTCATGTGGTGATCCTCATGAGAGCCAGTTTCATCATAGCGCTTGATGGTTTCAATGTTCTTGACATTTTCCGTATTGACTGACCTTCATGTCTTAAAGTAATGATGGACTGTTGTTTCTCTTTGCTTATTTGAGCTGTTCTTGCCATAATATGGACTTGGTCTTTTACCAAATAGTGCTATCTTCTGTGTACCCCCTGTCCCTTGTCACAACACAACTTATTGGCTCAAACGCAGTAAGAAGGAAAGAAATTCCACAAATACAATTTTAAGAAGGCACACCTGTTAATTGAAATGCATTCCAGGTGACTACCTCATGAAGCTGGTTGAGAGAATGCCAAGAGTGTGCAAAGCTGTCATCAAGGCAAAGGGTGGCTATTTGAAGAATCTCAAATATAAAATATTTTGATTTGTTTAACACTTATGGTTACTACATGATTCCATATGTGTTATTACTAAATGTATATAAATATTACATGTACATAATTATTCAGACCCTTTACTCAGTACTTTGTTGAAGCACCTTTGGCAGCGATTACAGCCTTGCGTCTTCTTGGGAATTACTCTACAAACTAGGCACACCTGTATTTGGGGAGTTTCTCTGCAGATCCTCTCAAGCTCTGTCAGGTTGGATGGGGAGCGTCGCTGCACATCTATTTTCAGGTCTCTCCAGAGATGTTTGATCGGGTTCAAGGCCGGGCTCTGGCTGAGGTCCTGAGCGCTCTGGAGCAGGTGTTCATCAAGGATCTCTCTGTACTTTGCTCCGTTCATCTTTCCCTCGATCCTGACTAGTCTCCCAGTCCCTGCCGCTGAAAAACATCCCCACAGCATGATGCTGCCACCACCATGCTTCACCGTCGGTATGGTGCCAGGTTTCCTCCAGACTTGACGCTTGGCATTCAGCCCAAAGAGTTCAATCTTGGTTTCATCAGACAGGAGAATCTTGTTTCTCATGGTCTGAGAGTCCTTTACGTGCCTTTTGGAAAAATCCAAGCGGGCTGTCATGTGCCTTTTTTTACTGAGGAGTGGCTTTCATCTGGCCACTCTACCATAAAGGCCTGATTGGTGGAGTGCTGCACAGATGGAAGTCCTTTGTGAAAGTTCTTCTTCTGGAAGGTTCTCCCATCTCCACAGAGGAACTCTGGAGCTCTGTCAGAGTGACCATCGGGTTCTTGGTCACTTCCCTGACCAAGGCCCTTCTCCCCTGATCGCTCAGTTTTGCCAGGCGGCCAGCTCTAGGGAGAGTCTTGGTGGTTCCAAACTTCTTCCATTTAAGAATGATGGCCACTGTGTTCCTGGGGACTTTCAATGCTGCAGACATGTTTTGGTACTCTTCCCCAATCTGTGCCTCGACACAATCCTATCTCAGCGCTCTATGGACAATTCCTTCGACCTCATGGCTTGGTTTTTGCTCTGACATGCACTGCCAACTGTGGGACTTTATATAGACACGTGTGCCTTTCCAAATCATGTCCAATCAATTGAATTACAACCAGTGGAAAACTGGATGCACCTGAGCTCAATTTCTAGTCTCATAGCAAAGGATTTAAATACTTATGTAAATGTGATATTTCAGTTTTGTATTTTTAATATATTTGCAAAGAATTCTATAAACCTGTTTTCGATTTGTCATTATGGTGTATTGTGTGTAGATTGAGGATTTTTATTTAATCAATTTTAGAATATGGCTGTAACGTAACAAATTGTGGGGAAGGTGTCTGAATACTTTCCAAATGCACTGTATGCTGTGCTTTGGACAATCTGAATGATTCTGTTGTACCATTTGAGTAAAGAGCACCTTCACCTTGTCGTCATGACAAAAGTGCCCCTTTAAACCATATTCATTTATATAATGTAATTTGGAACGCTGCTGCTACTCTGTTAATTATTTATGCATAGTCCCTTTAACTCTACCCACATGTACATATTACTTCAACTAGCCGGTGCCCCCGCACATTGCCTCTGCACTGGTACCCCCCTCTATATAGCCTCCCTACTGTTATTTTATTTTAATTCTGCTCTTTTTTTTCTCAACACTTTTTTGTTTGTTTTATTTTTACTTTTTTGTTAAAAATAAATGCACTGTTGGTTAAGGGCTGTAAGTAAGCATTTCACTGTAATGTCTGCACCTGTTGTATTCGGCGCATGTGGCCAATAAAATGTGATTTGATGTGGATATTGGAGGACTTCCAACAGACAGACTTTGGTCTTCCAACATGGTGCCTGGTGCGCTTGCTAGGTGATTTGTGACGCAACTGCAAGCCCGCTATCAAATGTTATTAATGAAAATCACAAAAGTAGTGCACTGGGCCTTTACTAGTCCTGTATTAGTGGACCACAGCCATCTGTAGCGCGGGGAAAAAAGTCAGGCCTGTCTATTGTGTCCGTGTGCTTTCTTTGTGCTGCAGCCCGAAGCACGGCTCAGGCCTGTTTGATTTCAGTCATCAAAAAGCAATGCGTCTCCTGCACTAGAGTCTGCAATGGTCCAACTACACAATATAATGTTGGCGCATTAAGTGATGCTCTGTTTCTGTTATTTTCTTGATATTGATCTGACGTATTGGAATTTATCTCCCCAACTGAAGGTCCAATAGTCACGGTTCGCCACCGGAGTTGTCAGTTAATCTGACTATTCCCTCATTGATTTGATTTCCTTATTTCAGCAATTTTAGGGCTTTTTGTATAGTTGTCTAATGTTTGTGGGCCATAACTCTGTTTTTTAATGTTACTCCTGAATCACTATGATCAATGCTTACACCTATCCAGTTGTTTCACAAGTGCCTACAGAGAAGGGGTTAGGGTTTGCTTCTGGACAGGCCCTAACTATACTGGCTCATTAAGCAAGCACATGCCCTAAGGATATCCCTTATTGGGCAGTGGTTATGGCGTTCGTCATAGGTGCTGGTGGCCTGGGTTTGAGACCCGCTAGGGGTGTCTCACTACTCTCACATTCTTATCAATATATGTTAATGTTATTATTTGATAAGACCCCTAACTTACACTATATACAAAAGTATGTGGACACCCCTTCAAATTACTGGATTCGGCTGTTTCAGCCACATACATTGCTGACGGGTGTATATAATCGAGCACACAGCCATGCAATCTCCATAAATAAACATTTGCAGTAGAATGGCCTTACTGAAGAGGTCAGTGACTTTCAACATGGCACGGTCATAGGTTGCCACCTTTCCAACAAGTCAGTTTGTCAAATTTCTGCCCTGCTAGAGCTGCCCTGGTCAACTGTAAGTGCTGTTAATGTGAAGTGGAAACGTCTAGGCGCAACAACGGCTCAGCCGCGAAGTGGTTGGCCACACAAGCTTGGTGGAGGAGGAATAATGGTCTGGGGCTGTTTTTCATGGTTTGGGCTACGCCCCCTAGTTCCAGTGAAGGGAAATCTTAACACTACAGCATACAATTACATTCTAGACGATTCTGTGCTTCCAACTTTGTGGCAACAGTTTGGGGAAGGCCCTTTCCTGTTTCAGCATGACAATGCCCCCGTGCACAAAATGAGGGCCATACATAAATGGTTTGACTAGATTGGTGTAGAATAACTTGACTGGCCTGCACAGAGCCCTGACCTCAACCCCAATGAACATCTTTGGAATGAATTGGAACGCCGACTGCGAGTCAGGTCTATTCACCCAACATCAGTGCCTGACCTCACTAATGCTCTTATGGCTGAATGGAAGCAAGCCCCTGCAGCAACGTTCCAACATCTAGTGGAATGCCTTCCCAGAAGAGTGGAGGCTGTTATAGCAGCAAAGGGGACCAACTCCATATTAATGCCCATGATTTTGGAATGAGATGTTCGACGAGCAGATGTCCACATACTTTTGGTCATGTAGTGTATCTAATTAAAATCAGTTTCTCATTGAAAGATGACCACCACCTTTCCAGTACCTCTCATAAATTATCAGTATTAGCTGAGCATCTTGCCATAGTCTTCTTGAAATTATGTGGAAAAATAAACTATTTTGTTATCATAGTGATTCAGCAGTAACATTAAAACAGGGTAAAATGCCCCACCAACATTAGACCACTATACCAAATGCTCTTAAATTGCTGAAATAAGTAAATCAAATCAATGATGAGAGAAGAGTCAGATTAACTGATACCTGACACGGACATGGTGGCGTAGCAGGAAGATCACCGTATTGTGAACCAATAGGTTGTGCGTTCAACTCCCAGGTGAGGATAGGTTGAATAATACTTACTGTATAAATTAACATGCACAATGAAATCATGTGTGTCAAATATGTAAGCTGAGAACACCATGTTAAAAGCACTGTGTGTGAGTATCCCTAATCTTGCCAACAGACAGAGTTATAATCAATAGTTCGCCAATCAGGGCCTTGATTGGCAACAAGATAAGTAATGACAATTTTTGATACAAATGTTCTTGCGACGTTTCCATGAAACGTGTCTAGAGCATTAATAGTTTATGTTCTGAGAACTTGGTAACTTTGTTCTGTGTGTGTTTGGTGGGACGTTGATGGGATATTCTCCTAACCATCAGAACTGGACACATTAATATTCTTGCAACGCTCCCATGAAACGTGTCTAGAACATTAATATCTTAAGTTCTGAGAACATGGTAACCACGTACTATTTGACATTAAGGGAATAGTCTCTTAAACATTCCTAGCACATCACGGGAACATTCCTATGAAAACGTTAGTTAATGACCTATTGAGACTCTTAAGGGAACGTTCTCTAAAGTTGTGGGAACATTTGTTAGCTGGGTAGTCATGTTTAGAGTACATACTCAGACATTAGAGTATCCTGCAGCAATATGGGTCTTCAAAAGACTAGAGAACCTTTTCACATACAGATATGCACTAGAGATATTTACACAAAGAAACACCTGGAACCGGCATACCTCAAATAGCAGAGCCTACTGTACGCCAACCTGCACTGTTCATACTTGTGCACACAGATCATATTCCATGGTTACATGCATCAATGCATTTTAGGCACCAAGCCTCTGGCTGATGGGCACTGTGGTAGAGCATGCCCCCCTCCCCCATGCCAACATTTTATCCTTCAGTCTATTTTCTGAGACAAGATAGCTGACCAGTCAACTGTCACAATTCAGCGGCCCTTGACCTCTGGCACAACCACACTTATTTTGTTTTTACAGATTTAATCAGGTGGCCAGTTCACTAAAGCTGCCCAGATTAGACAGGGTGTTATTGAACAAATAGAGAATACCTCCAGGGCTCATTAGATGCTAAAGCTGCTCTGGGTCAGTGAAAGGACTGATTGTTAACTGAGAGGGAGCCTGCTGTCTCACTTAAGCCGGAGGAAGCCAGGCCTGAGGGAGGGGGAGAGGCGGCTGTGGAATGTCTAACATCACTGTTTGTCAGGGTCCAAGGCCAAATACTCCCTGGGTTACGGCTCACCACCTCCCACCACTCAGTTCCACACTGGCCCTGTAAAGAGACGGCTCTTCACAAACAGGTACGCTCAGTCAGTCTTACTGTGTCCTTCTAGTAAAACCCTATTCCCTGGTCTCTGCAGGGATGCCTCTGATGATGTAGTGCTGCGTAACCCAATCATCCCATCCTCTCCTCTTTCTACTTGTCCCAGTGTACTAGAGATGTCCCCATTTACTACCCTCCCAAAAAGCAAGGGGGATTCTGTAGTACTGTGTGAGTAACCCTAGGTTAGACGAGGCACGTGAACCTTCCAGAGACTCAGACCTGTCTCACGCAGCTCAGATCAGGTGGTGCCCAGCCCCAGGCCCAGAACCATTACTGATGTGGCTGCAGTGCAGCTGAGCCTTCTCCCAGATGTGACTCTTTAACCACATGTGACACACGGTGTCAGTCAGTGTCAGATGGCCTGTCTTACTGGTGTGTTTGTGTGGAGTGTGAAGTCCCCACTCTCCTCTCTGTGTGAATTCCTCAGGAGCCTGTGCGATTGACTCTCCATGCTGGGGAAACACACAGACTGGCTGTCCCTGTGGGCTGAAGCAGCCTTTGTTTATGTCATGACCTGTCATCAGGATAAGTGGTGTGTAGGTGGGCAGCTGGTTGAGAGGACAACATTGCAATCTGTTGAACAGTAATCACATTTTATTTGTCACATGCTTCGTAAACAACGGGTGTGAACTAACAGTGAAATGCTTACTTATGGGCCCTTAACAATGCAGAACGAAAGAAAGATAAATAATATAAAAGTAAAACACGTAATAATAAAAGTAATAATAGATCCACAATGAGTAACAATAACCTGGCTATGTACACGATGTACCAGTACCGAGTCGATATGCAGGGGTGTGAGGTAATTGAGGTAAATATGTACATATAACTAGGAATAAAGTGACATAGTAAACAGTAGTAGCAATGTACAGTGGGGAAAAAAAGTATTTAGTCAGCCACCAATTGTGCAAGTTCTCCCACTTAAAAAGATGAGAGGCCTGTAATTTTCATCATAGGTACACGTCAACTATGACAGACAAAATGAGGAAAATAAATCCAGAAAATCACATTGTAGGATTTTTAATGAATTTATTTGCAAATTGTGGTGGAAAATAAGTATTTGGTCAATAACAAAAGTTTCTCAATACTTTGTTATATACCCTTTGTTGGCAATGACACAGGTCAAACGTTTTCTGTAAGTCTTCACAAGATTTTCACACACTGTTGCTGGTATTTTGGCCCATTCCTCCATGCAGATCTCCTCTAGAGCAGTGATGTTTTGGGGCTGTCGCTGGGCAACACGGACTTTCAACTCCCTCCAAAGATTTTCTATGGGGTTGAGCTCTGGAGACTGGCTAGGCCACTCCAGGACCTTGAAATGCTTCTTACGAAGCCACTCCTTCGTTGCCCGGGCGGTGTGTTTGGGATCATTGTCATGCTGAAAGACCCAGCCACGTTTCGTCTTCAATGCCCTTGCTGATGGAAGGAGGTTTTCACTCAAAATCACGATACATGGCCCCATTCATTCTTTCCTTTACACAGATCAGTTGTCCTGGTCCCTTTGCAGAAAAACAGCCCCAAAGCATGATGTTTCCACCCCCATGCTTCACAGTAGGTATGGTGTTCTTTGGATGCAACTCAGCATTCTTTGTCCTCCAAACATGACGAGTTGAGTTTTTACCAAAAAGTTCTATTTTGGTTTCATCTGACCATATGACATTCTCCCAATCCTGTTCTGGATCATACAAATACACTCTAGCAAACTTCAGACGGGCCTGGACATGTACTGGCTTAAGCAGGGGGACACGTCTAGCACTGCAGGATTTGACTCCCTGGCGGCGTAGTGTGCTACTGATGGTAGGCTTTGTTACTTTGGTCCCAGCTCTCTGCAGGTCATTCACTAGGTCCCCCTGTGTGGTTCTGGGATTTTTGCTCACCATTCTTGTGATCATTTTGACCCCACAGGGTGAGCTCTTGTGTGGAGCCCCAGATCGAGGGAGATTATCAGTGGTCTTGTATGTCTTCCATTTCCTAATAATTGCTCCCACAGTTGATTTCTTCAAACCAAGCTGCTTACCTATTGCAGATTCAGTCTTCCCAGCCTGGTGCAGGTCTACAATTTTGTTTCTGGTGTCCTTTGACAGCTCTTTGGTCTTGGCCATAGTGGAGTTTGGAGTGTGACTGTTTGAGGTTGTGGACAGGTGTCTTTTATACTGATAACAAGTTCAAACAGGTGCCATTAATACAGGTAACGAGTGGAGGACAGAGGAGCCTCTTAAAGAAGTTACAGGTCTGTGAGACAAATCTTGCTTGTAGGTGACCAAATACTTATTTTCCACCATAATTTGCAAATAAATTCATTAAAAATCCTACAATGTGATTTTCTGGATTTTCTTATTTTGTCTGTCATAGTTGACGTGTACCTATGATGAAAATTACAGGCCTCTCATCTTTTTAAGTGGGAGAACTTGCACAATTGGTGGCTGACTAAATACTTTTTTTCCCCACTGTGTGTGTGTGTATATATTTTTTTTATAGCGCCCCTTGTGTGCACATTCGGTAATACCGTATACCCCGATATGGTATGACTGTATGAAAATCTGGATACCGCCCAACACTAGTGGTACTAAATGTTTACGATATTTGCCAACCACACTCTAATTTAGACAGCTGTCCTTACAACTTTGGCAGTTGGTGAGTTTCTGTATGTCAGCAGTGGGCAAGTGTTACCAGACTAGTCATCACCCCTAGGGACCTTTAGTGTTTCTCCCTGTATGCCTACCACTACTGTATGTTTCAGTGGGCCTGCCTTCTGAACTAATGCGAGGGTACTGTCTGTAAATCAGTCCAGTCCTTGTGCTCTTTCTGTGCTCCGTCCACACCCATCCTGTTCTGAGTCTGGGGAGGGGAGCTGCATGACTGACCTCATCGCTTAGGCAACGAACCCTGCCTCACATCCTGAGGAAACATAGGAGAAAACAATGAGCAGAATCGGCGTTCAGGTCCAGGAAATACAGCAGGAGATGCAGGCTCTGCCACCTCTTATGGAAGTTTTTGACCAATAAAAGTTAGTCATGCTCTCTGTCCTATCCACCCCCCCCCCTCTCTTTTGCTTTTATTTCCCCAACTGTTTCTCTCTCTTTCTCTCTCTCTCTCTCTCGACTTGTTTCTTGGCTCTGAAAACAGTGCTGATTATTTTCCTGACGGGTCAGTGTAATGGAGCAGGAATCAGAGTTCCTGCTGGATTCTTCCCACATTACTCAGGCTGGGAATCCCCAGGGCATGTTGTTCAAATAGCTCAGTGTGGAGGATTCCACAGAGCATGGAAAATGGCTGGCTGTTTTTGGAGGTTGGTTGGTGTGATTCAGTGTTGTTGCACAAGCTGAACTTGGAGAAGAGGAACAAGACTGTCTATCCTTGAGGTTTCACACCCCCTCCCCCAACACACACAAACTCACAAGCTCTCTCACTCATCTATTGGTGCGAGTTTGTTCTCAAGGTCTAAATGTGACTGTGTCAAAATGGTCTTTTAGACTTTCCCCTGTCATCTGATTTACTGGTCTGTGGGGAAGTGCTTTTATTTTGGTCCAGCTCGCTCTTCAGGGGAGTGTCATCTTTCGGATATGGGGCTGCTTGGGCGGGTATTTTTGGTGGTGATTATTTTGAAGCCATTGACCCAATCTTGCTTCAATATCTTTCTGTCTTTCTCTGAGACACCACACCACTCTCTCTGTCACTGTGTCCCTACTCCCTTCAGTATGTCTTTACACTCACTGTTCACCCTTCTCTCTCTGTGCTGCATACTCCCTCTCTCCCTACCCTCCTTCCCTATCTGCTATTCTCCTCTTTGGTATTTATCTCTCCACCCTTCTCTGGCCCCGGTCTCTCCTGGTTGATATAAATATCATGTTGGGAAGGCCTGATGGGATAGTGTTTCTTTCTACATGGGGCTCTGGCCAGTTCTGCTCTCTGCCCCCAGCTATAAACAGGTGAGTTGTGGACCCTGGTGGCCCATCACTGTATCCAATGTGTTAAAGATGTGGGAAAGATTAGCTTGCCTGTCTGCCTGCCTGCCTGTTAACCTGGGAAGCATGGCACTCTGGGCCTGCCATGGGTAATAAAAATTGACATCTCTCTTCTCCTGGAATTTCAAGTATGTGGTACTTTGTTGATCTGGCCCTGTTATCTAAATTATATTATAAACTGGGTGATTTGAGCCCTGAATGCTGATTGGCTGACAGCCGTGGTATATCAGACAGTATACCACAGCTATGACAACATTTTATTTTTACTGCTCTAATTACGTTGGTAACCAGTTTATAATAGCAATAAGGCACCTCAGGGGTTTGTGGTATATGGCCAATATACCACGGCTAAAGGCTGTGTCCAGGCACTCCGCGTTGCCGTGGTATATTGGCCATATACCACAAACCCTCGGGCCTTATTGCTTAAACGTAGTACTTTGATTGTTTTGAAACTAAAGACAGAAACATTTTTTTCATTCCTCTCTCATCTGGAACCTAGTTGTAGTGCAACTGATTGAATGATGGTTTCTGTCTTGCCAAATATAGCCTGTATTATAAAACATTGTATTCTGTGTTTTCTCTTTTAATATTTGTTAATTTCATGTAGGTTACATATTACTGATGTTTATAGTCCCTGGGTAAACCAAATCATCCCTCTCTTCCATTCTTGGCCTCCATCTCATGCCTCTCCTCTGCCACCCTCCTCTCTGTATCCCTGGCTGCTTTCTCTCTTGGAGGCGGACAGTGGAATTTGTCGAATTCCCCATGTACCTTCCCGCCAATCAGATAAAAACTGCAGGGCTTTGGTATGGTTAGGAGGAGGGGGCTATGGACAGAGGCAAGAATCTACACGTACCCACCACCCAAAGAATGCACATACAGTATGCACACAACACAAGGCTGTTGGCCTATGTTTGAACATTATGACTTTATGTGAAGATTCTTTCAATGAAAGGGCAGGACAGGAATGACAGGAATGTATTGCAAATCTATTTAGGTCATAGAAGCTACAATAAATAGTCAGATGAACTGATCTCTATGGCATTTAGCCCTGCTTAGAATCCACAAATGGCAGAATAAATGCGTTTCCCATAGAAAACGGTTATATAAATAAAAACAATTCTCAGAAGTAGTCAGTATTTCCTCTGAAAATGATTGGACTTTACCCATCTCATGACCTTTACCCCCCCCCCCCCCCCCGGTATGGAAAAGATAAGTCTGTTACTTGGCTTACAGTACTTCTTTGCATTCTTAATGCCACTAACTCCCCCTAGACCAACTCAGGCCACAGATCCTCTACTCATTGTTCTTAGTTTGTTAACGAACTATTCATTTACAATGAAGGTGGGTAGTGGGTACCAGCTTTGCTGTATGTGATCAAGCTAGCGACACCCTTGAGAGTAGTCTATACATTACCCAAATATCCATGAAACACTTAATCAGATTTGGACTGAGATCTCTGACGGATCAGTACCACAGGGGTTGGCCAGTGTCACAGATGTAGTAGCAGCGGGGGGTAGTCTAGTCGTGCTAGGCAGAGAATAGACATCCCAGTCAGGCAACAGATACTGAGGAACTTGGCGGTGTGTCTGCCATTCCTCACTGCCAGGAGTAAGGTCATGAAGTTCTTCTGTGTACTGTATGTCATACCTGCTTAGCCATGTGCGATTCATTGTTTCAGTAATAACTTCTATGATTGGGAAACCACACCATAATGTGTAAGATATCAATTCAGAAGTGAATGACGGGATAGGGAGATGACAGTGATTTTTCATGAGGCTTTATTGTAAGAGTGATGACGTCAACTTTAGTAAGACCTTGTTCAGCATGTCAGCACCAGGTGCAGCTTATTTTGAGCTGGTAGTTATATTTCAGCATGTTTGCGCAGACTTACTTGCTGAGCTTACAGCTTTAAATAGATTTTGCTCCCATGTGGTTTAACTACATGACTTAAACATCTAGCTACTGGTTGGGGTCTCTATGTGGTCTGAATGAACAGTGGGGGGAGTACTGTGGTAGAGAATAGGTTAAAGTGAAAGCTCTGTTCCTACAGAACAATTGTAACGTAGTCCTATTCAAATTAAGTTGTTATGGATGAACAATAGAGATGTCATTGACATCTAGTTGATGGCAATTTAAAAAATCATTGCAACTAGAGCTAAAATCTTCAGACTGTTTACAGAAGTAGACAGACTTGATTTTTATGAGCGAGAAAGGTAGCCCTGGGGTGAGTTGGAGGGAGGGGAGAGGCTTATTGTAGGGGTTAATATCCAGTGTCTGTCTCTGATGTCCCACCTGCCTCCAAACCACACCCTCAAAAGACAGGCCACTAGCTAGTCCTCTGTCCCTCTCTGGCTGCATACACAGTTGTGCACACTTTTGGGTACTGGATCTGTCAGGTGGCATATCGTGAGTATAGTAAGGGGGCATTTTACCCAGAAAAGCTTGAATATTCTCAGTTAACCTTATGTCATCTTAATTTCGTGTGTCTGTTTTTGCTTTGTTTTTCTTCTTGCAAAGAGGATTTTGTGTGTGTGTGTGACCGAAGAGGTACTTTTGGACTGTGGTCTTAGGTGGAACCTGTAAAAATAATTTGTCTATTTGTTGTTCACCTCATAAGTTTTTTGTAAGGTTGGCATCTTACGGACTGTCCATTTATCAGATAATTTAGTTGAGCCATTTTTAAGGTTCTCTTGATTTGAAGCTTATTTATGTAAATGGACTCGTATGATTGAGAGAAACTGGTCTTATGGGGTGGCTTTTGAATTGACTTGGTTCTGTTATATGGAGTAGACTATAAGGATTCCCTTTGCCACCATCCAGTATGAACAGGAACATTTTAACAGGCTCTGTTTGACTGACTGAGGATGGATGGAGTGGGTGATGTAAGGGTCTATTTTGTTCTGGTGTTCCAGGGGACAGTAATGCTGTACACTCTAGCCCTGGAGGAGATGTATATGATGTCTGTCTGATGCCCACACTCACACAAAGCTTTTTGAAAAGAGCAACAGGTTAAGAAAGGCATTTTTCTGTTAGGAAGATAAACGGACGGACGGACGGAACAAAGACTGATAGCCAGGTACTTACTGACAGCAGCAATATATTTTAGGGCCTGATGGAAAGATTGATGGACTGAAACAGTTGTGGGTTTCACTGGGGATGTTAACCAGACGGGAGTGGGTTTAGAAATTACACTGGGGCTTTGTGAGTCCGTGTCGAGCTGTGATGATGACAGGGCCTAAACTTGGCTCCTGGTGGAGGGGCCCTTGGGAGCAGGCTTTTTTTGGAGTAAGGAGGCTGAGTGACAGGAGGTTGGAATGAGAGGCTGACACATACGCATAGGCATTGTCAGTTTCCAGACACCCGCCTCTCAGTAGACTCCAGCCGGAGAGGCCCATATGCTGGGTGTAGAATGTATAGGTCTCCACACATGTTACGTACTTAGAATTATTTTCAGTCTAATGGAGGCAATATAACTAAATCTGTCATTATAATTCAAACTATTCACATTATTGCTAAGCATAGGCGAAGTTGTGTTGAGTCTTGGTCTGATTTGCTCCAGAAAGAGGGGAAACAAATGTCCACCCTCAATCTTCCAAAAACACATTTTGTATTGATGTAATGATACTGTGGCAGCCTTGGGGTTTGTGTATTTCTGTCTGTAATGTTTATGAGTGAGCGTATGCTGTGTCTAACAATGGAGGCATCTCTTTCCTTCTCAGACGCTTTGTTGGCGGACCTGGAATCCACGACGTCCAACATCTCCAAGCGTCCTGTGTTCCTGTCTGAGGAGACCCCCTACTCCTTCCCCACTGGAGGGAACTCCTACCAGGATGTGTCAGTCCCTCCCCCGGTGCCGCCCCCTCCCTCGGCTGAGGCTCTGAATGGCTCTGTGATAGACTCCCTGGACTCCCACCACTCCTCCCAACAGGTCAGTCATACTGTACCTCAGAACCACAACTCAGACTCACAAATCTCATTAATTAAATGGCTTTTCATTACTAAATGTAGTGAATGTTCTCTTCTCTGCAGTCCTTGGGTTCAGCTCCAAAGAGCTCATGGTCCAAGGACAGTAGCAGCCCGCCCCTGTCCCACATTGAAGAGGACCACGTCTACAGGTAGGCAGGAGGGCCATAGGAACAGATCTCTAGGAAGGGACCCCCACTGGGAGACTACTCTACCGTCTGTCACTGTTTTATACTTGACCACAATTGACACCCATTGTCTCTCTGCCTCTGTCAGTTTCCCCAACAAACAGAAGTCTGCTGACCAGTCTGCGGCTGCCATGAGCTCAGCTCTGGGCAGTAACCTGTCAGAGCTGGACAGGCTGCTCCTGGAGCTCAACGCTGTCCAGCAGAACTCTCCCTCCTTCCCCACCACAGGTACACAGACAGCTAAACACATCCTACATCATTTTTCACTAGGTTTTGGTGTTTATGTTACCTAAGTGGCACTTATCTCAGTCATTCTCTGTGCCATAGGTGGTCTTGTCTTTGCAGTATGTGTTTACTACATGATGCTGTGATGATATCAGAGATATCATGTCCCACTGTCCTTTCTACCCACAGAGGAAACCGCCCCACCCCTGCCGTCCTGCAGCATAACCCACTATGTGCAGGAGAACGGGGGTCCCCCTGACATCATGGTGAGCCCTCCGTCTCAGGAGAAGACCAAACTGAACGGGACCCAGACGGTGGAGGAGGACCGGCCCACTGTGGAGAGTCTGCTGGATGAGCTGGAGGTCTCTGTACCCACTCCCAGGTAAGCAGTTTGGCAGTTACTCCTATTCAAGAATCACAGATGGACAAGGAGGAGTTTGTCATCAGCTTGAATTATAGGATACAAGCTAGCTAGCAATGAGATCATGTTAATCTACTGTAGCCTGGGTTTTGGTGCTCTTACTGATCGCATATTAGGATGAAATGAATAATGACTAGTTTTAGGAGGTCAATGTTGGATTGTGTGTGTGATCATGTTTTTGTTTGTGTATTCTGCAGCCCCAGCCCCTCTGTCCTTCACAGTGAGTTGGACTCTTCCTCTCAGCAGCAGGCCAGAATGTCAGCTTCCTGTGCCACACGTGAACTTGATGAGCTCATGGCCTCCCTTTCCGACTTCAAGGTGTGTGTGTGTGTGTGTGTGTGTGTGTGTGTGTTTCTTACTCTTGTCCTCTTATCACCTCATGAAAAATCCTTTAATAGATTCCTTTAATTCTATATCTATTTTCTGATCTGATTGTTTCTCTTTATCTTCCTCTTCTTGTGGTGTCCCTTTCCTCTCTCCTGCCTGTCCTGTCCTCTAGCCTGTCCTCGGCTCCTTGGGGTCTATGAACTCTGACCTCCAGCTTGATCAGGCAGGAACTTCCCCCAGCATCACTCTGGAGGTCCATCCTCTTCCACGTACCCCCTCCTCCCTCTTAACCTCTCAACCTGCCTGTGACTCTCCTCTCTTCTCTCTACCTGCCTGGGAGCTGCACATAGAGGAGGAATGTGGGGACTCAGGGGGGGCAGTGTCCCCTCCACATCCCTCATTATCAAGCCCTCCCCCAGCAACTGTAACCTCCCAGAGCCCCCTGTCATTTGCAGAGAGTGACCCAGAACCAAATGTGGTCATCGACGTCTCTGCCACCATGCTGTCCTCTCGTCAGAAATCTCTGGTAGTCCTCAACCACTCCAACCCTTCACCTAGCACATACGCCAGTCCTCCTAATGCTGCTAAACCATCACTGAGCTCAGCCAGCGTCACCCTGGACCATAACCTCTTAAAATCCCCTAGTCCCTCTCTAGAACTTGGTACAACTCCCCCTACTGTTACCAAGAGCCCTAGTCCCATAACTGACATTAATCTACGTTTCTCTACTCCAACCACTACCAAGAGTCTTAGTCTTGTTCCTGTCTCTACTTCCAGGACCCCTTCACCTCTCCCTGCTTCTGTCACCAAGTCCCCTACCTCTCCTCTCACTGCTTCTAAAGCCCCCTCACCATCTCTGGTCATGTCTCCCAAGTCTCCCTCTCCCCCAGCTCTCACCAGCCCCAAGATCTCCAGGACAGTGCTGGAGCCAGTCCCTGCAGCTGAGCCCTCTCTGGATGAAGCCCTGGATAAGCTGCTGGCCATGAGTTTCACCAACATGGAGAACAATAGAGTCCCTACTGAGGCACTGCAGCTGAAGGGAGGGGCACCTCAGCTGAAGAGGGAAGTGGTGCATGAGGAGCCCATCATGCCCTTAGACAGAAGGGAGGTGCAGCCAGACACCACCGGGAGTATCCGGGATGGGGCAAGTACCCGTGAGGGGACAATTACCCGTGATGGGTCAGTAATGAGTGGACACATAGATGGCCACAGGGAGCTCATGGACTGGGCTGATGTGGAGCTGAACATGTGTCTCCAAGATGGACTGGATGGTAGTATGACTCCTTATACAGAGAGACCTTATACAGATGGCAGCATGACCCCTATGACTGAGGCCAGCTGGATGGATGACTCCCTGGATGGCTCCTCCTGCCCTGGAACTCCTGATGCTGCCATGGACCTGCCTCTGCTGCAGCCTGCCACCATGGACAGGGTCTCTGCATCTGGACATGTATGGGACTGCCCTCACCACCACACTGTACTGTTCTGCACAAACACGCATAGAAACAACAGAGTTAAATGTTATTCATACAATAACATAAGACATTTTTGCCATCTCAGAAAGTTGTTTGATACCAAAACATCTGTTTGAGAAATGGTGTGTATATATAGATACTGTCCTTACAATCTGCACACCTGGATGTTTGCTGCTACTGCAGTCTCTTATTGTTGACTGCCTGGTAGTGCTGAGCGATTAACCAAAATGTTGTTTATTTTCTGTTTGTTTTTAACAACTAATTGACCAATGTCTGTTCAGTTATTTGAATTCTGTAATTTTTGTTTTCTTTAGCTCGAGGCGCAGTTTCTCTAGAGATAACTCAGATCAAGCCCGAACTGTGTGATGTAGTAGGGAGTTGTAGTTTCCAACAGGCCAATATTCTACATAGTCTGGCACAGAAAACCTGGTAATTAACTACAATGACCATAATCTATTGCGCCCCCGCCTACTTGTCCATTAATAATCAAAACCGAAAACCGTGATTATTTGTTAATGATCGAACCGACCTCAAAAAGCACTAATCGCTCAGCACTACGGCCTGGCTGTGACCTTTGTTGGCATGTCTTGTTAAAACCAAACAATTTGAGTTGTGACTGCATCCTATGACTGCCTCACTTGTTGCATCAGCATGACGCCCCCATCTTGCACAACTATGTTCTGCTTAACGGTCAGATAACATATGGGACTGTGTGATGGGTGGGAGGTGAGATGGGGTCTGAGCATGTAAGACAGCATGGAGTGTGACTCTGAGCTCACTGACACATTCCTTTGGACATGCCTTTACCCTCCGCTGCTACATACCCTTGAGGAGATGGCTGCCTTTGGCTTTGAGTGAACTGGAATGGTGCTTCATCTGAATGGACTGCTTCCTCTGAACTGAACCACTCACCTGGCCTGCGGTATTGTAAATGGATCACAGTGGAGTCCTGATGCTCATTCTCCTTCTAGCTTAAGTCAGTGATTAGGCGCACCAAGGAGACACCCAACGTGCACCCCATGAACCGAGAGGGTCACCCCCGGAGGGGGCGGATGGGCCCCATCATCGTCAACAAGAGCAGCTCACAGGACCGGCTCATAGAGGAGCTGCAGGGGAAGCTGGGGATTGGCCGATTGGCTGACCGCCGGCGCAAGCAGCCAGACGATTGGCTCACTGAGGGCATCATCGTCATGTCCAAGCCACA
This sequence comes from Coregonus lavaretus, assembly GCF_964263955.1. Classification (NCBI taxonomy): domain Eukaryota; kingdom Metazoa; phylum Chordata; class Actinopteri; order Salmoniformes; family Salmonidae; genus Coregonus; species Coregonus lavaretus. The sequence continues at coordinate 20,705,929 of NC_140001.1, read as the reverse complement.
GCGTTTCCGTGGCGATGGGGCCGCGAATGAGGTGGACAAGGTTGGCCTGGATCCGATCACAACAGGATCACACCATCCCAGATACTATTACACATTTCTCATGATTTCTTTTACCTTTTCAAGTTTCACTTTCCTTTCTTTACCATTAATTTTCTCTCTCACTCTCTGGTTGTCCCCGTCTGTGTGTCTCTCTTCTCCTCAGATCATTATTACCCCAGAGTCACCTATACCTCAGAGGAGGGTCATTTCCCCACCCCAGTCTCCCCCAGCCCCTCGTCACCCTCCTATTATAGAAGAACCCAGGAGACCCCCACCTGTTAAGCAGATCCATGCTCCCCTACCTCCTCCCCCTCCCCCCTGTCCCCCTCCTCAACCTCCTCCACCCCAGGAACCCATCCCTCCCCCACCTCCGCTTGTACAACCCCCACCGGTCCCAGTACAGCAGCCCCCTGCCCCCAAGCCAGAGCCCCCTCTGCCTGCTCCCCCGGCCCCAGCGCCCCCTCCAACGGTGAAGTCTGCACCACCACCACCTCCCCCCAAGGTCCTGGTGTCCATTGGCTGTCAAACAGAATACGATCCAATCTTCCCTCCAATTGAGGCATGGATCTCTCTCTCTCCTTTCTCACTGGCTTCAGTTTCCTTTAGTTCAGCCACAGTTTAGTTATTTGTTTAGATTTATTTTATTTGATGCTCTGGTGTCTGTCCTCTCACTCTCCATCTTTTGACAGATCATGGCCCAGGGGAAAGGTGGCCCAGGAGGCCCCCCAACACAGGTCAACAAGCTGGACAACATGCTCGGCAGCCTGCAGTCTGACCTCCATAAACTGGGTGTGCAGACTGTGGCCAAGGGAGTGTGTGGGGCCTGCTGTAAACCCATCGTGGGACAGGTGAGGGGCTTGGGTGGGCCATAGATCAGACTCTGGTGGCCTTTCTAAGATCATGCTCTTTTTAACTTCAAGTTACTTTCAATTGAATTGCAGAGATTTGTTGGCATGGTAAATGTAAATATACTGTCTGTTTGTCCAGGTGGTTACTGCCATGGGGCGCACGTGGCACCCAGAGCACTTTGTGTGCACACACTGTCAGGAGGAGATAGGCTCCAGAAACTTCTTTGAGCGTGACGGAGCGCCCTACTGTGAGATGGACTACCACAACCTGTTCTCCCCACGCTGCCACTACTGTAACGGACCTATACTAGACGTAAGTAAACACCTGTACTACACTGAACAAAAATATTAACGCAACATGTAAAGTGTTGGTCCCATGTTTCATGAGCTGAAATAGAAGATCCCAGAAATTTTCCATACGCACAAAAAGCTTATTTCTCTCATTGTGTGCACAAATTTGGTTACATCCCTGTTAGTGAGCATTTCTCCTTTGCCAAGATAATCCATCCACCTGACAGGTGTGGCATATCAAGAAGCTGATTAAATGGCATGATCATTACACAGGTGCACCTTGTGCTGGGGACAATAATAGGCCAATCTAAAATGTGCAGTTTTGTCACACAACACAATGCCACAGATGTTTGAAGTGTTGAGGGAGTGTGCAAATGGTATGCTGACTGCAGGAATGTCCACCAAAGCTGTTGCCAGATAATTTAATGTTCATTTCTCTACCATAAGCTGCTTCCAACGTCATTTTAGAGAATCTAACTGGCCTCACAACCGCAGACCATGTGTAACCACGCCAACCCAGAACCTCCACATCCGGCTTCTTCACCTGCGGGATAGTCTGAGGCCAGCCACCCAGACAGCTGATGAAACTGTGGGTTTGCACAACAGAAGACTTTCTGCACAAACTGTCAGAAACCGTCTCAGGGAAGCTTATCTGCATGCTCATCGTCCTCACCAGGGTCTAGACCTGACTGCAGTTCGACATCGGAACCGACTTCAGTGGGCAAATGCTCACCTTCGATGGCCACTGGCACGCTGGAGAAGTGTGCTCTTCACGGATGAATCCCGGTTTCAACTGTACCGGGCAGATGGCGTTGTATGGGCGAGCGGTTTGCTGATGTCAATGTTGTGAACAGAATCCCCATGGTGGCAGTGGGGTTATGGTTTGGCCAGGCATAAGCTACAGACAACAAACACAATTGCATTTTATCGATGGCAATTTGAATGCACAGAGATACCGTGACGAGATCCTGAGGCCTATTGTTGTGCCACTCATCCGCCGCCATCACCTCATGTTTCAGCATGATAATGCACGGCCCCATGTCCCAAGGATCTGTACACAATTCCTGGAAGCTGAAAATGTCCCAGTTCTTCCATGGCCTGCATACTCACCAGACATGTCACCCACTGAGGATGTTTGGGATGCTCTGGATCGACGTGTACAAAAGCGTGTTCCAGTTCCCATCAATATCCAACAACTTCACACAGCCATTGAAGAGGAGTGAGACAACATTCCACAGGCCACAATCAACAGTCTGATCAACTCTATGCAAAGGAGATGTGTTGCACTGCATGAGGCAAATGGTGTTCACACCACATATTGACAGGTTTTCTGATCCATGCCCCTACTTTTTTTTTTAAGGTATCTGTGACTAACAGATGCATATCTGTATTCCCAGTCATGGAAAATCCATAGATTAGGGCCTAATGCATTTATTTCAATTTACTGATTTCTGTATATGAACTGTTTACGGCTGAGACCGCAAGTTTATGTCCCAGATTCCTGATAAGTAGCAGTTAGCTGCTAGCCATCATTAAAACGAAGCAGGCTAACGCTAGCAGTGTTAGCCCACCTCAGTTTTTATCCACGGCTGGGCACAAATGCTTCAGGTGTGAGGTGATTTCCACACAAACACAAGATGAAGATAAGGTGGAACTGGAAAATGGACAGGGATTTGTCTGCCCTAAATGCACCACCATCAAGCAGCTTAGGGAAGAGATCCTCCGGCTGTTAGCTCAGCTGCGAGGAAAGGATAACCTGCTTTCTAAGTACACCCCAAGCAAACCAAATCTCAGTTTTAAATGCCTCCTATAGCAAAGTTGTCGACGAGTCGGGCAGCGTTGATCTGTCCCAATCCAACGGACAGATGTTAAGCTCAACTCTGTGGCCCATGGGAGACTGGACACTCGCAAGGCATAGGAGATTGGGAAGGCAGCTGGCCACCCTTCATCTATCCGAGAAGAGCCGATCCAGCTATCAAACAGCTTTTCCCCGCTTGAGACTGACCTACCAGCCCCGGGAGTCAGCACAGATCCAGCCGGCTCTTTGCCCTAAACGAGTACCTGAAGAAACTTTGCAATGACAGGAATGTCTCTTTTTGTGCCAAAGGGTGCGTTCGTAGATTCACTCTGGAGTGCCAGAGAGCGCTCAGGGCGTTGTCAGATTGTCCGTTTGTAAATTCCGAGCGTTTCCCTCTCGGAGCGTTCAGAGCGCACACTTGACGCTCTGGCTGAGGAGTAGGGTTGATCAGAGCGTTCAGACCTCACAACGGCAGTCAAGCACCCAAGCTAACTGGCTAAAGTTAGCTAGCATGCTAGCTACTTCCAGACATAAATGAGAGAACACCTCACTCTGACAATTATTCTCGCCCTAGCAGAGCTGGTTAGGCTGTTTTCATGTTATCCAGAGCGTTGGTCGTTGGTGACTGTAACTGTGCTGCTGGCAACAATTTAATAAAAAAAATTTGCAGAGGTTTACTGACACCGGCCATATTCAACAGGTGTTGAGTATTCGTAAATTCATCAGTTATTCTGCGCTCTGGCACACTCAAACGAGAGTGCTCTGAAATCAGAGTAGATGGCCAGATCGAATTTACGAACGCACCCACATTTTATTTGCTGTGGGAGTAACCAGCACTTTTTAAAAAGGTGGGATTCACCCTAACCGCAGAGGTTCCAGGATTATTTCCAGCAACATCGCAAACTGTTTTAGAGACTGACGGACAGGGTCAGGTAGTGCTCCAGTTCTCCCTGTCAGAATAAGCAACAGAGGACTTGGAAAGCATATCAACTCCTGTAGAAATGGCACTATGGTTATTGTGAGTAACGTAATTTATGTTCCTTTAACTCCGCCTTCTAGTGAGTTTATTCAAACTGTCATCTCCTACCATTCTGATAGATTGCAGATTGTCAGAAAACGTGGGTGTAACGTTAATCATTTGGTTGTTATTCCATTGGTTACCTCAAGGCAGATGCCCCAGGGGCAGAGTGGCCCATACTCATTGAATATGGCACTTTTAAATGTTAGAGTAATCACAAGTAAAACCTTTCTCGTGAATTACCTCATTACTGAGCGCAAAGTTGATTGCATGTTTCTCACTGAGACATGGCTGTTATCAGACTGTAGTGCCGCTCTTATTGAAGCCTCCCCCCCGGACTACAGCTTTTCATACTCTATCAGAAAAGGGTGAGGGGACAGCCTCTATTTTCACTAATGCTCTCAGCAGTGGTGGAAAAAGTACTCAATTGTCATACTTGAGTAAAAGTAAAGATACCTTAATAGAAAATGACTCAAGTAAAAGTGAAAGTCACCCTGTAAAATACTACATGAGTAAAAGTCTAAAAGTATTTGGTTTTAAATATACTTAAGTATCAAAAGTAAATGGAATTGCTAAAATGTACATAAGTATTAAAAGTACAAGTATAAACCATTTCAAATTCCTTATATTAAGCAAACCAGACGGCACAATTTTCTTTTCTTTTTTTTATTGGCGGATAGCCAGGGGCACACTTCAACACTCTGACATAATTTACAAACGAAGCATTTTGTGTTTAGTGAGTCCGCCAGATCAGAGGCAGTAGGGATGACCAGGGATGTTCTCTTGATAAGTGTGTGAATTGGACCATTTTCCTGTCAAAATGAAACGAGTACTTTTGGGTGTCAGGGAAAATGTATGGAGTAAAAAGTACATTATTTTCTTTAGGAATGTAGTGAAGTAAAAGTTGGCAAAAATATAAATAGTGAAGTACAGATACCCCCAAAAAGTACTTAATTAGTACTTTAAAGTATTTTTGCTTAAGTACTTTACACCACTGGCTCTCAGCTGTAAGGACATTTCGTTTTTGGCGACTTTGGATATTTTGAGCATCATGCTGTACTGTTTAAATGTCAGCCACCAGTGCAGGTCATAACCATGTATAAGCCACCAAAGCACTGCCCCACTTTCTTTACTGATTTATCTGAACTATTGTCTATTGTCCTTGAACTATAAAAAAATCATTGTGTTGGGCGATTTTTTATATTCATTTTGGCAAAGAGACTGACTCCAAGGCCATTGAATTCATGAATCTTTTGAGTTTTATGGACTTCATCCAACATGTTACTGGGCCCACCCATAACCGCGGCCATATTCTGGACCTTGTTATTACCAAGGGGCTTTTTATTGACCTATCCTCTATTGTTGATGTTGCTTTATCTGATCACCACTGTGTATTTTACTACCTTGTAGTTGATAGCACAAGGTAATAGTGACTGCATTATTAAGAAACGCTATCTTACCTCTGAAGTTGCTACAGATTTTATTGAGTGTATGAACAATACTCCACCTATTCTGCCTGCCTCTTGTGATGATTTAGTTGATCACTTTAATAGCAAACTAAGGGCAACCATTGATGCCATAGCTCCAGTAATGTTGAAAAAGGCCACATCCAAACAGAGAGCCCCTTGGATAAGTGAGGAAATGAATCAAATAAAGAGAAATTGCAGAAAGGCAGAGCGGAAATTGAGAAAGTAAAAGTTGCAGGTCCATTATGATATTCTGAGAGAGCAATTTGGGATATATAACAAAGCAAAAATAATTTTTTCTAACCTGATCATCATTAATTAGAATAATTCGAGAGTGCTCTTCTTGACCGTTGATGGCCTGATAAATCCTACCCCTGCAAACCTATGTGAACTTTCTTCCACATCTAAATGTGATGAGTTTGTGGCATATTTCAGAGATAAGATACCCAGCCTAATGTTAGTTATCAGTCAAGCAAGACCTGATGAGAAGTTTGAAATGTGCCCTAGCCTACCACGCAAAGGCAGTATGGATTAGTTTTCCCTGGTTGACACAGACATGCTCAGGAAAGTGATATCACAACTTAAGCCTTCTACCTGCCTTATCGATCCTATCCCCACCACCTTCTTCAAAAAAGTTTTTAATTGCATATCTGAAGAAGTGCAAGCTATTGTTAATCCCTCCCTGTTCCCCACTGCACTAAAAACTGCTATGGTGAAACCCCTTCTGATGAAAAGTAATCTAGATTCTTCATCTCTTAGCAATTATTGGCCAACCTTCCATTCTTAAGCAAAATTCTGGAGAAATTGGTTTTCAAACAGCTAAATTATTTTTTAAAGTGCCAACTCTATTTTTGAAAAATTCCAATCTGGTTTTCGTGCCCAACAAAGCACAGAGACCGCCTTAGTTAGTGGTAAATGATCTTAGAGCCAACACAGATGTCAAACAGCTCTCTGTCCTTGTACTCTTAGATTTAAATGCTGTATTTGACACTGTTGACCATGATGTTCTTCTGGACAGACTGGCGAGGTGGGTTGGCCTCTCCGGTCCAGTTCAAAATTGGTTTAAGACCTATTTAACGGGTCGAGAGTTTATTTTTTTTGTCACCCTTGGTGAACATAACTCAGAGAAAATAAATATTACATGTGGCGTTCCACAAGGTTTGATTTTGGGTCCGGTACTGTTCAGTTTATATATGTTATCCCTTGCCAGCGTTATCAGAAAGCACAGCATTGATTTTCACTGCTACGCAGACGATACACAACTTTACATTTCTGTGTCACCAGAGGGTTTTAGCTCCACAGATAAATTATTAGACTGTATTAGTGATTTAAATACTTGGATGGCTCACAACTTCCTCCAACTAAATCAAGACAAGACTGAGGTACTTATTGTTGGAGCCAAAGAACAGAGCGAATCTAGCCGCACATTTTAATTCACGGGCAATAAAGATAAAACACCAGGTAAAAAACCCTAGGTGTTATTTTAGATTCTGAACTAAATTTCTAATCACACATTAGGAATGTGACCAAAATAGCTTTTTACCACCTGAGGAACGTTGCAAGGTGCAGACATTTCTCTCTGACTGATACAGAGACTCATCCATGCTTTTATTACAAGCAGTCTTGACTACTGTAATGCTCTCCTGTCTGGTCTACCCAAGAAAGCCATTGGTCAACTGCAAAATGCTGCAGCACGGGTACTGACCAAGACCAGACGGAGAGCACACATTACACCGGTTTTAAGGTCTCTGCACTGGCTGCCTGTGAGTTTTAGAATTAATTTTAAGGTTCTTCTATTGGTTTTTAAATCAATCCACAATTGTGCACCCCAATAAATGTCAGACATGCTTTTAAGTTATGTACCTAGTAGGTCCCTCCGGTCCTCTGGCACTGGCCTTTTAACTATCCCAAAGCCTAGGACCAAGAGGCAGGGAGAGGCAGCCTTTAGTTATAATGCCCCCGGCTTCTGGAATAGCCTGCCAAAGAACCTGAGGGGGGCCGAAACTGTGGACATATTTAAAAGAGATCTTAAAACACATATTTTTAGCTTTGCTTTTCCTTAGGTTGCTTTTTAGTTGTTCAGTTTGTCATTCTTTTGCGTTTTATCTTATGTTTGTGTAGTAAATATTTCAGCTTTTATTTTAATTGTTTATTACATTTTTCCTGTAAAGCACATTGCGTTGCATTCCATGTCTGAAATGTGCTGTATAAATAAAGCTTGATTTGATTTGTTCAGTGTATATTATTACTACATAGGCAGTTCAGTGTCAGCTAGCATAGAGTTACTGTTCCTATGTTTATGTTTACAGAAAGTTGTGACCGCGTTGGACAGGACATGGCATCCTGAACACTTCTTCTGTGCTCAGTGTGGATCATTCTTTGGCCCAGAGGGTGAGTTTTACCCATTCTTGGAGCTCACTTGAAATGACCATTTCTATAGTGAGGTGCAGAACTCATGATCTGTATGTGTCTTCTGAAGGCTTCCATGAGAAGGACGGGAAGGCGTACTGTAGGAAGGACTACTTTGACATGTTTGCACCTAAATGTGGCGGCTGTGCCCGAGCCATCCTGGAGAACTACATCTCTGCGCTGAACTCCCTTTGGCATCCAGAGTGCTTTGTATGCAGGGTCTGTAATCAGCCTATTTCACTTTCTATAAGGGCATTCATGTTGAAGTGTCCTGACTTGTACTTACTCATTACTCTCCCCTCTCCCTCTGTTTGGGTATGCAGGAGTGCTTCACCCCTTTTGTGAATGGGAGTTTCTTTGAGCATGATGGGCAGCCCTACTGTGAGGTGCACTACCACGAGCACCGCGGCTCCCTCTGCTCTGGCTGCCAGAAGCCCATCACCGGCCGCTGCATCACGGCCATGGCCAAGAAGTTCCACCCGGAGCACTTTGTCTGTGCCTTCTGCCTCAAGCAGCTCAACAAGGGCACCTTCAAGGATCAGAACGACAAGCCCTACTGCCAAGGCTGCTTTGTGAAGCTCTTCAGTTAGGGAGTGGATTTTCTATGCCTGGAGGTGTGTGTGTGTGTGTGTGTGTGGCTCACAAGCGTGTATCGGGAAGTGTCTGTGTAGCTCTGGTAGTGTGTGCAAATCAGATTGTGTGTGTGTTTCAATCGTTTTAGAGGGATGTCTGTATACTGCTGGTGTGTATGGCGAAAGTGTGTGTGTGTATGTGTGTGTGTTTCAGGTAGTATGTGTGAGAGATTCCAGCATTCTCCTTTCAGCCCTTGAAGTGTAATGGACAATCTCACCAGGTCTATGCCTGTGCTCTCTCTGTGATGCTCAGAATAGTGTGTGATTTCAAGCCCAAATAGTTTTGCCACTGTTTTTGCAGTCAGTGTAAATGCTTGCTGAACATTGTAAGAACACATGGAATACGTACATGGAAGTGTGTTTGAGGTTGCTGCTCACTGGTTGAGTGTGTCTCTTGGAAACCATTTGAAATGTGTCATGTTATTAGATCAGGGAGCAGTTGACCTGTCATTGTTTAGTTTTTATATCAGCTGAGGCCTTTTTTCAACTGCTAAAGCAAAGGCCTTGGTGACATTTCTTTCTCTTGCTGTCCGAGTAACAGAGAACAGATGGATATAATGATGTCATTGTAGCTTTGACTGGAAATAGGCTGTGGGTCAGTCATTATTTTAGTCGTGTCATCAGACCCTTGTGGACTCATTTTCACAAACACGGCCTTGTGACACACAATCATTAACACCTCCACACAAGCATTTTGTGTTTTTGACAAACATACTAATGCTGACATGTTACAATTTGATTTTATGTGTAGGAACATTTCTATAAAATGTATGTGAGAAAGATATTAATTTACAACAAATAATATTTGACTCCCTGTTTGGAAAATAGGAGTCACATATAAGGACAAATGGGCAGATGGTTAATATTGTTACTTTGTCACCTTCTCTACTGCCTACTCAGTCCTTTAGAGCTTAACCCTTAGTTGGACTGGTTTGGAGTTTCCTTTCTGTTCAGAAAGTGCTCATGCAGTATAAAAGAGCATGCCATGATAAACAATTGAATTTATTCTGCAGACAGGAAACGGTTACATTTTACTGTGAGAATATTGTATACAAAGCGCTGGTCAGTTAATAGTTTGAATAACCACTCATTAAGAGATATCCTCTAAGAAATGTCATAGCAGAGATGCATTTCTATTTTTCAATATCTGTGACATTGCTGAGCCAATGTGAAGTTACTGTGCATTGAGTTTCACTTTTTGTAAAATAAATAGAAAAATACTGCACAAGGTTAACCCCTTATGTACGTACACACAGATTATATGCAAACAATACTGTGTGCAACTGTAAACATTTAACTCGACAACCCCTTGACTCTATCCAAGTGTGTGCTTTCAAGGAATAGGCCTATCTATTTTTGTGCCAATATCAATGCAATGTATTTTACACTGGGGAGACCAGCAAGGTATCCTACTGTTTATAGACTGGGAGTCTCGGACTATCTCTTCAGATTTCTGTCAGTGTGAGTCCACTGGATAATGTGTGTTGATATTGGTCTGATAGTGGTCTCTGAGAGTGTGCACTGTGCAGGATCTGCTGTACACCAGTTGGGTTTGTGGGCTTGTATTCTTATCTATCATGTAATTTTATTGGGCCTGTATCTTGTTCAGGGATTTACACCCAGAGCCTGTAAATCTCTGTTCATAATGTTTTATTTAAATCATTTAACCATTTGTCTACTCAGAATCATGCTGTTATTTAACCAACATAACTTTTTTCTTGAAATTGTGTCCCTTGTCACCTTTTCTCCTTTTCATTTGTGATGTCATAGTACTGAATACTGATCCAACTCATTTCATAGGCTATGCTAAAAAAAAAAGAATCTACCCAAGTGTGTATTATTTGTGATCATGTTTTCCTTTGGAGAAACAAAGGCAATTATGCCTATTTATCTAGGAATGGATTCTGCACACTCTATTGGACCACACTATCCATCTGTGACTGTGGTGAAATCTAGAGTAGAATGTGATGGCATTATGTTCATAACAATGGTGGGGTAAAACTTTTTTGGCAGTGATATTGTGGTGTGAGGAAAGCATGAAGTACAGACTAAGTTATGCCCTAGAAGCAGCTTGTTTCTCATTCAGTTTGTCCCTGGCCTTGACATGAGAAACACTCTATTCACGCCACTTCGATACAGCAACAACCAGAAGTGACTTTTTCATAGCAGATCAGGTAAAGGGTTAGCGAAAATGCTATCCTAACCGGCTACAAAAACCACTTCCGGTTGTTGCTGTATCGAAGTGGTGTGGAAAGTGTGTCCCGTGGAGTGAAATCATACAGGTGGTGGATCTTTTGATGGTCCTTGCTATCCGGAATCTTTGGGACGTCCCAACTCTGACGTTACCCCATTGAAGTTGAAATGTAAAATGGTTAAGGCTAGGGTAGGGACGTTCCAGGGATCCCTGATGGCAGTAAGCATATTTTGAAACTCATCTTTGCAAAAAATACACAACCTAGTTAACTCTGCATATACTATTGTAGAAGGTAAATCTCAATTGATTCCTTGTCTAAACTTTCCACACACCAAGGGCAAAAGAGTAGGCTAGGGTTATGTCAAGGCGGGACACACTCTTTTGATGCCACTTCAATACGGCTTCGATACAGCTTCGACCGGAAGTGATTTCCGTAGTAGGTTAGGAGAGCGTTTTCGTTAGTGACCCTAACCAGAGAGGAAGAGGCGAAGCGAGAGGTTTTACTCCACCCAAAATCTGTCCACGAAAATAAGACTTCTTCTTCAATGAGGTTTAACGGCGGTTGGCATCCAATTTGTTGCATTACCGCCACCTACTAGACTGGAGTTCAACTCCCTTATCTTTTCTTGAAAAATAAAATAAATCAAATTTTATTGGCTACATGTGCCGAATACAACAGGTGCAGACATTACAGTGAAATGCTTACTTACAGCCCTTAACCAACAGTGCATTTATTTTTAATTACAAAAGTAAAATAAAACAAAAAAGTGTTGAGAAAAAATAAAATAACAGTAGGGAGGCTATATATACAGGGGGGTACCGGTGCAGAGTCAATGTGCGGGGGCACCGGCTAGTTGAAGTAATATGTACATGTGGGTAGAGTTAAAGTGACTATGCATAAATAATTAACAGAGTAGAAGCAGCGTAAAAAGATGGGGTGGGGGGCAGTGCAAATAGTCCGGGTAGTCATGATTAGCTGTTCAGGAGTCTTATGGCTTGGGGGTAGAAGCTGTTGAGAAGTCTTTTGGACCTAGACTTGGCACTCCGGTACCGCTTGCCGTGCGGTAGCAGAGGGAACAGTCTATGACTAGGGTGGCTGGAGTCTTTGACAATTTTGAGGGCCTTCCTCTGACACCGCCTGGTATAGAGGTCCTGGATGGCAGGAAACTTGGCCCCAGTGATGTACTGGGCCGTACGCACTACCCTCTGTAGTGCCTTGCGGTCGGAGGCCAAGCAGTTGCCATACCAGGCGGTGATGCAACCAGTCAGGATGCTCTCGATGGTGCAGCTGTAGAATTGTTTGAGGATCTGAGGACCCATGCCAAATCTTTTCAGTCTCCTGAGGGGGAATAGGCTCAACTTCAAAACTCAAAACAACAGACAATGACTCTTCTGTTTCTGCTACCCCAGTAATCACTCCTCTCAATGGCGCCCTTTTCTTAAGAGCGAAACAATTCTTTCCCCCATTTGTTTAACTCTGAGCGCCTTCTCCCTCTGCCCAACAGAAACACAAACAATTATCACTAGACCACTTCTGATTACCCTCACTGATTCCACTATACCCAACGCTTTTTTCACCCATCTTGAAACCACAAATGGATCAACCAAAAGGCAAGGATCCACTTATTCCACAAACTTCACTCCTACTGTCACATACTCATCTTTATCTTGACCCTCTGCACAAGCCTCTGGCTCCCAGCACTTCACCACACCTACCACCAACGATACTTCACCCTCTTCCATTTCTACTCCTGTCTTCAGCTCACTTTGCTTACATTTCCTACCACTCTTCTTTAACAAACCTTCTCCCCGCCATTTTTTACCGACTCAAACTCAGTCTTCCTCCCTCTCTCTCAGACCTCTGCCTCTCTTTTTCCCTCCATTCCTCCTCATTCATCCAAGTATACGTCTCCTTATGATAATACTGCATTTCTCCTGACCAATATCTATTTCTTGACTTCTCAAAGGACTCAATTTTCCCCCTCCTTTCCCTTCCGGCGTCTATTCTATCCTCGGCCTCACAGTCCACAATGACCTCTTCATTGCTCCCTCCGGTGTCTATTCTATCCTCTGGACTTGTGTCGACATCTTGGCCTGCGTCTTCCATTGGAACAAATTTGGTCCGCCACATAGTCCCCAATCGCCCGACGTCATTTCATTCATGATTCCGGTCTCCTCCACAAAACTCTCCCCCGCCGGAAGCCCGCGTGCTGTGCTCACTCTGGACACACGAAGTGATTCCTTTTTGTATGGAGGTCAATATCTAGGTTTCCATCCAATTGGCAACAGATTTTCATGCAAATATTATAAAATCCGCATAAAAACCAATATGCGCATTTTCGAGATGTGTTCATCTAATTAAGTTGTTGCAGGATAAAAGGCTAGCGTGATGAGGTAGAGCACATTACAAAAAAATTTAATGGGTTTTGATTGCATTTTTAACTCAACTGGCGAGATCATTTTTATTTGTCAAATGGCAGCAAAGCATCGTTCATGTCACCAGAATAAGTTCCTGATATTTATTGGAAAGCAGTATCAAGCTCATCACCGTGCACTTTCACCACCCTGTGAAGTTCATCATAACGTATTTCATCTGTAGCCTAATAAACTGCATGGTTTCCCGGGTCATAGTGGGAGGACAACACACAACATATCATCGCGCCAATCAAATTTACTTCGATATGATGGTTATTATATAAATATTTGGGTATAATAGCCTTCACCTTCATTTCTCGCATAATTAATTTTACTGACACAAAAAGATCCCACCTTGTCTAGCGTATTTTGTTTTGTCAACATTAGGAAAGTTTACCGACAAATTAGCTGTTTCCATCAGCAACCTGGCCTGTCATTACTTTTTTTTTTTATCCTAGGTACTTTACTCGCATAAAAAGTTTGGATGGAAACCTGGTTAATGAAAGTGTCGACTTGGATAAAAAAAAATGGCATTGCTAATTAGCTTCGTGAGGCTCTGATCTAATAGAAATGTAATGTTTAGGTTGATCATAGCGGCGGGAAGTAGGGGTTCTGAGGGTGCTGCAGCAGCCCCTTATAAATCCTAATAATATATGTTTAAATATCTACCAGCCAAAAATTCTCACTGTATGTGATATTATGCCAACAACAACAAAAATACTATATCTGAGTGGTGCCGGTTGTCATAGAGATAGGGGGAAGAAATATGTTTTATTATTATATTATATTATTATACACCCAATAGGTGCAGTGACGTTTGTTGTTTTACAGGGTCAGCCAAAGCAGGATGGCGCCCCTAGAGCAAATTTGGGTTAAGTGCCTTGCTCAAGGATACATCGACAGATTTTTCACCTTGTCAGCTTGTGTATTCGAAACAGCGACCTTTCAGTTACCGGTCCAACGCTCATAACCACTAGTCTACCTGCTGCCCTCATAATGGACATGAATATAACCAGTTTTAGCATGGACATTGAGGGCTTCCACCATTTTAAAGTAGCCTACTGGGTGGGGATTCCTATGAGTTAGGAGCAATCAGCCAATGAAGAAGAAGAAAATGTACTACTTTAAAATGGAGATAGCCTCAATGGCGCTGCCCATGCTGTCACAGACACCATGGCACAGATACAAAGATGAGTCCTCTATCTCTGGTCTGTTGTTCACACGCGTATCTGCCTTCTCATTGGCTAGAATGGTTCCAAATCTCGCCTCCTCCAGCCTGCCTTCCATCTTTGAGGACATGTATTTCCATTTTTAAAGCGGTCACACAAAAATCTTGTCAGAATAGTAGACAATGTTTGCCCTAACCCTTTTCCTAACCTTAACCTAATTATCCTAACCTACACTAATTCACTCCACTATTCCACATGGTCACAGAGTTTCTAAACCCAGAACATTGTGAGACTTCTGGTAACGCTTGCAAAGCAGGCCAGGGTTTGAGGTTTGAGAAGTCAATGGGCGCGTTCGAGTGGATCACTTTTGTCAAGTCCAATACCATCGCTGGTCACCGCCTTTGAAAGAGTGTTGTATTCTGGGGATATAAATTGTCCGACTTGCATATGCATATGTTGACTGCATAAACTTGACAAAAATCATGTGATCAAAGGTCAAAGTTTCTGCAGTTGCTCTTCACCAACTTCATCCTGCAGGCATCACCTGCATTGTGGGAGGTTCTATTGTCAACCAATCATTGGGCTGTTTTTGTTTGACCCACGCAAACGTGACCAAAGACATGACTGACAGAAAGTTCAAGTTTTAATGTCATGTGCACAAGCACAGTGAAATGCCTTTCTTGCAAGCTCCAAACACAACAATGCAGTAATCAATATCAACGTAGCACTGAAAATAACATAAGGTAGAACAAAAACACACAAGAAATAAAAATAAGAAATAAGAAGAACACGAGAAAGTAAGAAGCTATATGAAGGGTCAGTTCCAATACCATATTTACAATGTGCAGGGATACTGGAGTGATAGAGGTAGATATGTATAGGGGTAAGGTGACTAGGCATCAGGATACTGTATGGTAAACAGAGTAGCAGCAGCGTAAATGATGATTGTATGTGAGTGTGTGTATAAATGTATGTGCATGTTATGTGTGTGTTGGAGTGTCAGTGTGAGTGAGTGTGTAGAGTCCTGTGAGTGTGTATTTTTTTATACAATGGTCAACTCAGATAGTCCATGTAGCCATTCTGTTAGCTATTTAGTTGTCTTATGGCTTGGGGATAGAAGTCGTTACCGCTTGCCGTGTGGAAGCAGAGAGAACAGTCTATGGCTTGGGTGGCTGGAGTCTTTAAAGATTTTCCGGGCCTTCCTTTCACACCGCCTGATATAGAGGTCCTGGATGGCAGGTAGCTTAGCCCCAATGATGTACTGGGCTGTCCGCACCACCCTCTGTAGCGCCAATGCGATCGAGGGCGGTGCTGTTGCCATACCAAGCAGTAATGCATCCTGTCAAGATGCTCTCAATGGTGCAGAGGATTTGAGGGCCCATGCCAAACCCTTTCAACTTTCTGAGGGGGAAGAGGCGCTGTCGCGCCTTCTTCATGACTGCACATGTGAGTGGACCATTTTAAGTCCTTAGTGATTTGGACACCGAGGAACTTTAAGTTCTCGACCTGCTCCACTGCAGCCCTGTTGATGTGGATAGGGGCGATCAGCTCCACGATCAGCTCTTTGGTCTTACTGACGTTGAGGGAGAGGTTGTTGTCCCGGCACCACTCTGCCAGGTCACTGACCTCCTCCCTGTAGGCTGTCTCATCGTCGTGTCATCAGCAAACTTCATGATGGTGTTGGAGTAGTTCGTGGCCACGCAGTTGTGGGTGAACAAGGAGTACAGGAAGGGACTAAGCACACACCACAGTGGGGCCCCGTGTTGAGGGTCAGCGTGGCGGAGGTGTTGTTGCCTACCCTCACCATCTGGGGTCAGCCCATCAGGAAGTCCAGGATCCAGTTGCAGAGGTTTTCAGTCCCAGGGTCTTAAGCTTGGTGATGAGTTTGGAGGGGACAGTGGTGTTGCATGCTAAGCTGTAGTCAATTAACAGCATTCTCACATAGGAATTCCTCTTATGTGCAGTGTGGAGTGCACTTGAGATTTACATTTACATTTACATTTACGTCATTTAGCAGACGCTCTTATCCAGAGCGACTTACAAATAGGTGCATTCACCTTATAGCCAGTGGGATAACCACTTTTACAATGTTTATTTATTTATTTATTTATTTTTTTTGGTGTGTGGGGGGGTAGAAGGATTACTTTATCCTATCCCAGGTATTCCTTAAAGAGGTGGGGTTTCAAATGTCTCCGGAAGGTGGTGAGTGACTCCGCTGTCCTGGCGTCGTGAGGGAGCTTGTTCCACTATTGGGGTGCCAGAGCAGCGAACAGTTTTGACTGGGCTGAGCGGGAACTATGCTTCCGCAGAGGTAGGGGAGCCAGCAGGCCAGAGGTGGATGAACGCAGTGCCCTCGTTTGGGTGTAGGGACTGATCAGAGCCTGAAGGTACGGAGGTGCCGTTCCCCTCACAGCTCTGTAGGCAAGCACCATGGTCTTGTAGCAGATGCGAGCTTCAACTGGAAGCCAGTGGAGTGTGCGGAGGAGCGGGGTGACGTGAGAGAACTTGGGAAGGTTGAACACCAGACGGGCTGCGGCATTCTGGATGAGTTGTAGGGGTTTAATGGCACAGGCAGGGAGCCCAGCCAACAGCGAGTTGCAGTAATCCAGACGGGAGATGACAAGTGCCTGGATTAGGACCTGTGCCGCTTCCTGTGTAAGGCAGGGTCGTACTCTCCGAATGTTGTAGAGCATGAACCTACAGGATCGGGTCACCGCCTTGATGTTAGCGGAGAACGACAGGGTGTTGTCCAGGGTCACGCCAAGGCTCTTCGCACTCTGGGAGGAGGACACAACAGAGTTGTCAACCGTGATGGCGAGATCATGGAACGGGCAGTCCTTCCCCGGGAGGAAGAGCAGCTCCGTCTTGCCGAGGTTCAGCTTGAGGTGGTGATCCGTCATCCATACTGATATGTCTGCCAGACATGCAGAGATGTGATTCGCCACCTGGTTATCAGAAGGGGGAAAGGAGAAGATTAGTTGTGTGTCGTCAGCGTAGCAATGATAGGAGAGGCCATGTGAGGATATGACAGACCCAAGTGACTTGGTGTATAGCGAGAATAGGAGAGGGCCTAGAACTGAGCCCTGGGGGACACCAGTGGTGAGAGCACGTGGTGCGGAGACAGCTTCTCGCCACGCCACTTGGTAGGAGCGACCGGTCAGGTAGGACGCAATCCAAGAGTGAGCCGCGCCGGAGATGCCCAGCTCGGAGAGGGTGGAGAGGAGGATCTGATGGTTCACAGTATCAAAGGCAGCAGACAGGTCTAGAAGGACAAGAGCAGAGGAGAGAGAGTTAGCTTTAGCAGTGCGGAGAGCCTCTGTGACACATAGAAGAGCAGTCTCAGTTGAATGACCAGTCTTGAAACCTGACTGGTTTGGATCAAGAAGGTCATTCTGAGAGAGATAGCAAGAGAGTTGGCTAAAGACGGCACGCTCAATAGTTTTGGAGAGAAAAGAAAGAAGGGATACTGGTCTGTAGTTGTTGACATCAGAGGGATCGAGTGTTGGTTTTTTGAGAAGGGGTGCAACTCTCGCTCTCTTGAAGACGGAAGGGACATAGCCAGCGGTCAAGGATGAGTTGATCAGCGAGGTGAGGTAAGGGAGAAGGTCACCGGAGATGGTCTGGAGAAGAGAGGAGGGGATAGGGTCAAGCGGGCAGGTTGTTGGGCGGCCTGCCGTCACAAGTCGCAAGATTTTATCTGGAGAGAGAGGAGAGAAAGAAGTCAAAGCATAGGGTAGGGCAGTGTGAGCAGGACCAGCAGTGTCATTTGACTTAACAAACGAGGATCGGATGTCGTCAACCTTCTTTTCAAAATGGTTGACGAAGTCATCCACAGAGAGGGAGGAGGGGGGGGGGGATTCAGCAGGGAGGAGAATGTGGCAAAGAGCTTCCTAGGGTTAGAGGCGGATGCTTGGAATTTAGAGTGGTAGAAAGTGGCCTTAGCAGCAGAAACAGATGAAGAAAATGTAGAGAGTAGGGAGTGAAAATATGCCAGGTCTGCAGGGAGTCTAGTTTTCTTCCATTTCCGCTCAGCTGCCCGGAGCTCTGTTCTGTGAGCTCGCAATGAGTCATCAAGCCACGGAGCTGGAGGGGAGGACCGGGCCGGCCGGGAGGATAGGGGACATAGAGAGTCAAAGGATGCAGAAAGGGAGGAGAGGAGGGTTGAGGAGGCAGAATCAGGAGATTGGAGGGAGAAGGATTGAGCAGAGGGAAGAGATGATAGGATGGAAGAGGAGAGAGTAGCGGGAGAGAGAGAGCGAAGGTTGCGACGGCGCATTACCATCTGTGTAGGGGCAGAGTGAGTAGTGTTGGAGGAGAGGGAGAGAGAATAGAATACAAAGTAGTGGTCGGAGACTTGGAGGGGAGTTGCAGTGAGATTAGTAGAAGAACAGCATCTAGTAAAGATGAGGTCAAGCGTATTGCCTGCCTTGTGATGTCTATGTATCTGTTGGGGCAGTATGCAAATTGGAGTGGGTCTCGGATGAAGGAGTTTATGTGTGCCATAACCAGCCTTTTTTATTTATTTTTATTTAGCGGACGCTTTTATCCAGAGCGATTACTGGCCCAATGCTCTTAACCGCTAGCCTACCTGCCTTTCCAAGCACTTCATGATTACAGATGTGAGTGCTACAGGGCGGTAGTCATTGTGGCATGAAGCCTTAAAGTTATTGGGAACAGGAATGATGGTAGTCATCTTAAGATATTACAGACTGGGACAAGGAGAGGTTGGAAATTACTGTGAATATGCCTGCCAGTTGATCTGCGCATGCTCTGAGAACGCACCCTGGAATACCATCCCGCCCAGCGGCCTTGCGAGGGTTGACCTAGATATTACTCAGGCCGGCCTCGGAGAGTGAAATCACCCAGATCTCTGGGTTGGCTGAGGCCCTCACGCACCATACAGTGTTGTTATTGTCCAAGGCTGCATAAAATACATTGAGTTCGTCTGGAAGAGAAGCATCGTTGGGCAGATCACGGCTGGGTCTTCCTTTGTAATCCGTAATTGACTGTAGCCCCTGCCACATGCGGCAGGCGTTGGAGCCTGTGTAGTATGATTACATCTTATTCCTATATTGTCCTTTTGCCCCTCTTAATGAGGTGGTAATAGGACTTCTTATACTTGTTCCTGTCCTCAGGAACCAATTTGTCGTGTTTTATTTGTGATACAAAACTATGTATTATTAGCTAACTTGCTAGAGCAACTTAGTGTGCAGGCTAACTCAAATGAGCTGCTAACGTAATGTTCGCTAGTTAGCTACATTTACATAATGTATAGCTAGCTAAGTTAATTAAATATCACCAGCTTGCTAACTTCAGTTAGCTAGCTATCTTGATGTATTTATCGTTGTAACTCTAAATGCATTTGTAGCTAACTAATAGCCACGGAAGAGGGTGAAAGGGTTAGCTACCAGTTCCAGCTGTCAGAGAAGGGAGAGTAGGCTACTCTGGATAGGGCAGGTACCTTTGTGGGAGGGCATTATGAAAATATTATCCAGTTCCAGTCCCTAGTGAAAAAAACTGAGGACAGAGAGATATAGCAACAGAATATTCAGTGCGGTCTAATTTGAGTATAATGCAGCCTGTTTCTTTATAATTTTTTCTGTCCTCAGATACAGAGAGCCATGTAACCCGGTCTGCAGATGAAGAGGGCCCAAGAGAATAAGGGAACATCCTTGTGTCCCATGAATTATAGGTGTACATATGTTAGCAAAATGTGAACAAAAATACAGTTTAAAAGTCACACACAATGTATAAACCTGTTACAACTGGAGTAGGCCAACCCTGCTGGGTGTGCAGGCTTCTGTTCCAGCCCAGCACTAACACACCTGATTCACTGTATCGAATCTAATTGGTTAATAATCAAGTGTGCTATTGCTGGGCTGGAACAGAAGTCTGCTCACCCAGTAGATCAGGCATCAGTGGAGCGAGGTTGGCAGCCTCTGGTATTTACTTTTTTTTGTTCACCTGAAATTATGCTTTAGTAATAATAGCCTACTTGTTACTAAAATGTCTAACCATTACATATACGTTAGCTTACTTGTACACTTTGAAATATGAAAGTGTTGATGCTTTCAAATTAAGTGTTAACAATTAAAACAAGTTTCAACTTAACTATTATTCAAGATGAACTAGTGTCAATGTTGATTAATCACAGATCCCAAATCCTGCAATAAAGAGGGGAAGGGAATCTGTCTCTAATTTGTCTGTGTTTCTGTGTTGTATTCTCAAATTAACATTACCTTTTTGTTCAGTCATAAGCTCTCCAATTAGTTTTATTTGACTGTCATAATATTTTCAGGATATCAGCCATGTGAATCCATTTTGCAGCTGATAATAGCATGCAACGCCAATGCAGATATAGGCCTACAGCAGTGGTTCAAAACTCCAGACACTAGTTCATCTTGTTGAGTACCCCCAACAGCACATATTTTTGCTGTAGCCCTGAACAAACATACCTGATTCAACTCAGAGGGCCTGATGATTAGTTGACAAGTTGAAATAGGTGTGTTTGTCTGGCGCTACAATAAACTGTACTGTTGGGGGTACTCGAGGACTGGAGTTGGGAACCACTGGCCTAAAGTATGATGGCATTAGCCTTATGGGCATTTGCAATGCACCCTTAACATTGTGCATCTGAAGCAGAGAATAACTTAACTCACACATTGTTTACATATTGTTCAGCTATATGTTCTCAAATTAATAATAATAATAATAATATAATAATAATAATTAAAAAATTTAATTAAAAACAATACCAGTGGACAATGTATGAGGCTAATCATTATACTAGATTTTGTACAAGCCTTGTGCTGACATTAAAGGGTTTAGTGCAAATCCAACCTTTGTAATCTAGGTGGTGAAATATCTGGAAGCAGGAGATGAAGGCATCCTTCACTTAAAACATACACACAACTACTACCACCAAGTTCAATGCCAGATACTTTTCTCCCAGGTGCTACTGTGATAATGAAGATGGCAGGGATGTAGCTCAGTTGGTAGAGCATGGTGTTTGCAACGCCAGGGTTGTGGGTTCGATTCCCACGGGGAATAAAAAAATTAAATAATGTATGCACTCACTAACTGTAAGTCGCTCTGGATAAGAGCGTCTGCTAAATGACTCAAATGTAAATGTAAAAATGGTTTGCCTAAGACTACCACAACAATTACATTCTTTGCTAAATATGTTTAAATTGTAAAAGAAAATAGTTGGCCTATAAGAAACATTTTTATTCAATGGGGCTAGGCAAAGCAGAGATGACAATACTTTTAATTTCACCCATACTTCAATATAGTCTATTATTAAAGTACAGTATGTTTACAATATCATAAACAATAGTATTTTTCACGTTCCAAATTACATTTTATATATTCATATGGTTTAAGGAGGCACTTTTGTCATGACGACAAGGTGAAGATGCTCTTTACTCAAATGGCACAACAGAATCATTCAGATTGTCCAAAGCACAGCATACAGTGCATTCGGAAAGTATTCAGACCCCTTCCCCATGTTTTAAAAATAGAAAACGGAAATACCTTATTTACATAAGTATTCAGACCCTTTGCTATGAGACATCCTGTTTCCATTGATCATCCTTGAGATGTTTCTACAACTTGATTGGAGTCCACCTGTGGTCAATTCAATTGATTGGACATGATTTGGAAAGGCACACACCCGTCTATATAAGGTCCCACAGTTGACAGTGCATGTCAGAGCAAAAATCCAAGCCATGAGGTCGAAGGAATTGTCCTTAGAGCTCCAAGACAGGATTGTGGCGAACCTATTTGTGCTTTGTCATTATGGTGTATTGTGTGTAGTTTGATCAGGAAAAAAAGCAATGGAATCAATTTTAGAATAAAGCTGTAACATAACAAAATGTTGAAAAAGTCAAGGGGTCTGAATACTTTCAGAATGCACTGTATATACAAATAAATATGATATTGAAGGCTCTCTCACTAATTGATTGTACAATGTGTACACACAATATTTATTATGATTTCAGTTTGTGAGTGTGTGATATGGGGGTTAGATACATAATACATTATAAAGAAAACCTTTTATAAACAATGGTGCCATGTTGATCTGAGACTTTCTGTCAGAAAACCACGTTAGTGGTCGGCAGCAGCAGATGCACCTCCAAAGACTTCCCTCCTTACAACTCAAACGCACCCAATGAGAGACGTTAAAAGTTCTTCCTTAGGCACAACCTTGATTCGAGCCAATCTCTTAAGTAGTTGAACATGTTATTACTCCAACCTCGTGAAAGTGACAAACACGTTTTCATTTTCATTTTCGTCAAAAACAACTTTATATCAAAGGCAGGGATGCGGGTAAAATAACAATGTTTATCAGATGTCATGGGTTAAGTGCAAGTACAGATGATCACGAAATTGTGGAGAAAAAGGGGGTAAATATTTTTTTTAATTAAGATCACATGTAGTAATTAGTAACAGCGCCACCCTCAGGCACTCTAGGTAAGTGCATGTACATACATGACATCCTTTCTTTAGATAATAAAAAACTAACAAAAATGTTCTTTCAACTCAGTGTTTCACATTGCAAACAATAAGCAAACCATAAACTATTTTTAAACAATTTTTTTTTTACAACATAACATAGACATCACAATTGTCATCACATTTGTTATTTTTAATTATTAAAATTGTCAAAGAATCCAGTCACCCAAGTCATAGACTGTTCTCTCTGCTACCGCATGGCAAGCTGTACCGGAGCGCCAAGTCTAGGTCCAAAAGGCTCCTTAACAGTTTCTACCCCCAAGCTATAAGACTGCTGAACAATTAATCAAATGGCCACTCTGATTATTTACATTCTTATTGAAGAACACTGGACATTAGCCATTGATTATGATCTATATGGGTGTAAAAAAAAGGCTGTCCTGCTCCCCTCCTCTCTACCTAACTTTCCCTCACAGTCCCTTCAGTTTCCCTTGAGTCCCGTTAGTTTGGCTGTTCATCCTACCTTAGTTATCCCTCACATCATAGCCCTGCCATTCCCAACTAATCAGAGCGCTTGGAAAGCTGCATCTGGACACCCACTCAGGTCAGAGTGTTATCATTGTCCGAAGAGAGAAGATGCACATTTCTTAGGACTATTTTTATTGTGGACAGTAACAAGAATACCTGAATGTGGTGCATGCATTGAAATAACCACAATTCATTCGGATTAACACAGGTACTATTCCACCAAGATTCACTCCCAGTCAAGATTCATGTTATATGACCAAAACTGTGTGTGTGTGTGTGTGTGTGTGTGTGTGTGTGTGTGTGTGTGTGTGTGCTTAATGTCTGTTGGTGTAGAGGAAAAGGAAATAAAAAGCCTGAAAAAATAAGCATCAGCATTGTTCTTACCGGACATCCTGTGGAGGGTCAGAACCCAAATCACAGTCAGCATAATTGTACTATCGGATGAGGGCATTCACAGCCGACCGCTCAGACGGGTGAGGGCATACCAACCAACCGTTTTTAAAATGTGAAATACTGGAACTATTAAAGTTTAAGATTAGAAGATTGGCAATGAGGCATGGCAAGGAACATGCATAAAAAAAGAGGTTAAGGATAGAAAGCATTGTCAGTGAAATTACTTCCCTATCTGAACATCAAAAAGAAGGTACAGAGTTGTATGATATTCAGTTACATAAACTGCTAAATTAGTTAGATGAAATTTACAAAGAAAAGGCTAGAGGGGCTTTTGTTAGATGAAGAAGACAATGGATGGAGGAAGGCGAGAAGAATAGTACATATTTTTTTGGCTTGGAAAAGAGAAATACTGAAATTAATGTTTTAAGGAAACTAACAATTGATGGGGCTTTAAGTGAAGATAATAATCTCTACCTTTGTGGCTAGTTTTTACAATAATATTTACAAACTGACTCCTTAACAGGGAAGCTCAGAAATATTTAAGTCTATTATTAATCCAGTAACTATAAATGAGGAAAGTGAATGTTCAAGAAGTATAAATGAAATTAAAATGGGGATTAAAAATTTTAATCCCTGTGCAATGATGGATTAACTGCATAGTTTTACAAGGCCTTTATAGATAATATTGCAAAATGTCTTCTTGTAGTTTAGTTTTCTTCTGGTAGTTTACAAGGCCCTACTTCATAAACTTCTGTCTTATTGTCACGTCTCCTCCCGTTGCTCCCCGCTGGCACTCAAATTCGCCGGTCTACTGAGCCACCGGTCTGAGCGCACCACCTCGGCAACACTGGAATGGAAACCCAACGCACCCTAATCACCTCCAGCGCACATGCACCTCATCACCACCCCGATATAGCCCTGGACTGTTCAGTGTTGTGTGTGCTTGTTAGTGTCATGGCGTGTACTCACGTTTTTGTTGTTCGCTTGCTCAGTATTAAGTAAACCTTTACATTGTTGATTCCTGCATCTACCTCTTCATATCCTCAGTACTCGTCACAGAATCACACACCTCTCACGAAGATGGATGCAGCAGGTAATCCTCCTGGAGTTTCCCAGCGCCTCGACCAGCAGCAGATTGCCCAGCTGAACACTGCCATGCAGGAAGTGCTCCAAACGCTGCATAAACTGACCATCGCTCCGGTTCCACCTCAGGGAGCGGCAAGTGCACCTAGTCCACCCCTCCCATGTTATCACCAACGTCTGAGGGACCTCTCGCCCTGCCGGCGCGCTATGACGGGAAAACGACTAAATGTAGAGGCTTCCTGCTACAGGTTTCACTGTATCTGGTTCGTCAGATTGGGGCATCTCCATCGGACCAAGCCAGGATAGCTCTGGTGATTTCGCTACTGAAGGGAAAGGGACTGGATTGGGCCACAGCAGTCTGGGAAGGAGGTGAGGCCGTGGCGCTTCCATACTCCACCTTCCTCGATCGGTTCAGGTGTTCGATTATCCCACGGAGGGAAAGGACGCGGGTGAGCGTCTCCTCCGGCTACAACAGGCAGAGGAGGCCGCGTTTGAGTATGCCCTGAACTTTCGCACGGTGGCTGCATCTTCCGGCTGGAATGAGCGTGCTCTGCGCACGGCCTTCAGGAGCGGCTTACGGGAGGACATCACAATGGAACTCGCATGTCGGGACGCCGAGATGGACCTTGATACCCTCATCGCCACGTCCATTCGTCTTGACGACCTGTTGAGAGACCGACGGCGTTCCCAACACCACCCGGAGCCTCGACGCTCACCCCATCTGAACTATGGAAGCCGCCCTGCCTCCGAGTCCTCACCCAGGGAGGTGGGCAGCAGCCCCTACACCACCATGGACCACAGATATCCTGGCGGCTCCCTATCAAGGCGGTATGACTCCCGTCGCCGCTCCGTGAGTGTTCTGCCATCACCTGTCACCAAACCATTGTTTTTAGTACTCCTAACAGTGAATGGTTCTTCTTTCTCTTCGCTTTCCACTGCAATGATAGATTCCGTATCAGCGGGGAATCTTATCGATAGAGAGCTGGTCTCTGATGAGTGGAAGACTGCATTCAGCACTACCTCAGGCCACTATGAATACTGTGCCATGCCCTATGGCCTCACCAACGCACCTTCTGTGTTCCAGTCCTTCGTCAATGAATTGTTCCGAGACATTCTGTGTAGACAGGTGGTGTACATCGACGATATCCTGATCTACTTGGCTACGTTCGAGGAGCATATCAGGGACGTCCGAGCGGTCCTACTCCGCCCCCGGGAACACAGCCTGTTGGTGAACGGGGAGAAATGCGAATTCCACCAACAGGCCTTCTCCTTCCTGGAATACAGGATCAGTCCTCAGGGGGTGTTCATGGAAAGAGCTAAGACTGATGCTGTCAGGTCATGGCCAGTCCCCACCACCATCAAGGGCCTACAGAGCTTCCTGGGCTTTGCAAATTTATACCGGCGTTTCACCAGGTCCTTCAGCTCCATAGCTGCCCCGCTCACCTCTCTCCTTAAGGGCTGGCCTGGAACCCTGAGGCTGACGCTGCCTTCAAGAGGCTGAAGGAGAGGTTCACCACAGCGCCCTTCCTAAAACACCAAGATCCAGCTCGTCCTTTCATCCTGGAGGTGGACGCATCTGAGGAGGGTGTGGGTGGGGTCCTCTCCCAGCGGGAAGGTAAGCCAGAGAAAATTTATCCCTGTGCCTTTTTCTCAAAAAAGCTTACCCCCGCAGAGAGCAACTATGGAGTTGGAGACAGGGAGCTGTTGGCGGTGGTCCTTGCTCTGGAGGAATGGCGACACTGGCTGGAGGGCGCAGTCCATCCATTCCGGATTCTCACTGACCACCGGAATCTGGAGCACATACGGGCAGCGAAACAGACTAACTCTCGTCAAGCCAGGTGGGCCCAATTTCCTACTCTCTTTCAGTTTATTCTGTCCTACCGCCCAGGATCCCAGAATGTGAAAGCCGACGCACTCTCCAGGATGCACCATACCGGAGAAAGGAAGGATCTGGGGGGTCCTATCCTGCCCTCGTCTCTCATCGTGGCACCTGTCGTTTGGGATGTGGACGAAGACCTCCGCCTGGCGGCTCAGGAGGACCCAGCCCTTAACCAACAATGCAGTTTTTAAGAAAAATAAATAAAAAGTTACGTTAAAGATAGCAAATAATTAAAGAGACGCAGTAAAATAAAATAACAGTAGGGAGGCTATATACAGGGGGTACCGGTACAGAGTCAATGTGCGGGGGCACCGGTTAGTCGAGGTAATATGTACATGTGGGTAGAGTTAACGTGACTATGCATAGATAATAAACAGAGTAGCAGCAGCGTAAAAGAGGGGGTGGGGGTGGGACAACATTCAAAATACATTTCATCTTGATGTTCTGGTGCCATTCAGGCAATTTAAAGTATTGATTGGGGACTTCTTTGTGGAGGGATGTAACTATTTTTCTGTGTGATTTGTGATCAGCACTTTGGATTTTAAATGATACAAGACTGAGGTTAAAGTGCAGACTGTCAGCTTTAATTTGAGGGTATAAGAATAGAATGTTTCTAAATACTTCTACATTATTGTGGATGCTACCATTATTACAGATAGTCCTGAATGAATCGTGAATAATTAATCATTAGAGAAAGTTAGAGGCATAAATATCATACCCCCCAAAAAATGCTACCCTCCCCTTTTATTGTAATTGTGAGAGGTAAGCATGTCTTGGGCGTATGATATTTGTATATCTGTAACTTTCTCACTCATCATTATTCATGATTAATTCAGGACTACCCGTAATCATGGTAGCACCCACATTCATGTAAAAGTGTTTAGAAACATATTATATTCTTATTTACAATAAAATGTTTTCTAAAATGACACTACATTATTTACCATTCATTTCTATTGCACACAAAATAATCTGAAACACAACCAAAACAAACAGTAAATGCATCCAACAAGTTTGTAGAGTGACAAGCTTGATGTAATCATTGCGTGCTAGAAATATGGGACCAAACACTAAGCTTTTGACTACTTTAATACACATATGTGAATTTGTCCCAATACTTTTGGTCCCTTAAAATGGGGGGACTATGTACAAAAAGTGCTGCCATTTATAAACAGTTCACCTGATATGGATGAAAATACCTTCATATTAAAGCTCACAGTCTACACCTTAACCTCATAGTCAATGTGTCATTCCAAAGTGCTGGAGTAGAGCGCCAAACCAACAAAAATGTGTCCCTGTCCCAATACTTTTGGAGCTCACTGTATATATATTTAGTGTATAATGTGTATTGTCTAGAGCCTCTTATGTGTTCTCTTGTCTTGACAATTAGATAAGACACTGTTTAACTTTATATGCAAAAATAAACCCCACAAAGGGAAAAAAATATGTTCTTATAAACAGAGTGTGTGAGGGTGGTCCTAATGTGTTGGACTTCGATTCTTTTAGCCAAGTCTTAAAGATTTATTGGATAAAGCGTTACTTTAAGGACCCAAACAGCTCTTGGTTTACAATATCAAATCTTATTTTAAATAGGTTTGGTGGTTTAAGTTTCCTTTTGCAGTGTCCTTATGCAGTTGAAAATCTTCCTGTTAAACTGGCTGATTTCCACAAACAAATGCTTAATTGTTGGTCCCTTCTATACAAGCATCATTTCCCCCCTCATATGTATGTTATGTGGAATAATATTGTCATAAAATATAAAAAAAAGTCACTGTTTTTAGAACATTGGTTTAGAAAGAACATTTTACTTGTGTGCCAGCTGCTCAATTCAGACGGACATCTGTATCCATACAACACATTTTTAAGAATGTGTGAGCGCCCTGTCTCACCAAAGGAATATGAAATGGTGTGTAAAGCAATACTAGATGGTGTTCTAACCCTTTTGAAACAAACTGTGGTCATTACAGATCCATTGCTTGTAAATTCAAACATAGTAATTAACAGTGTCTCAATTATTGATTAAAAAAATGCAATAATGAATTCATTAGAGAAGCTTTTTATGACAGTGTTGTTCCAATGGCAAAATGTAGGTGGAACTGGCAATGTGTTGTAAATCGGCCAAAGGTATGGACTTTATCATACAAATATGTGTTCACAAACAAAGCGAGGGAAACACTCTTTCAAATAACTCATAGATGTTAGCCATCCAATTAAAGTATTTGTAGATATATTAGAAAAGTTGATGAGAAATTTACATTTTGTCAATCTGGGACAGAATCACTTTGTTTTTCCAATGTGTGTATGTCACTATGTTCTGGGTGGATCTTCGGCTGGACTTGGGTAAAAAATTTGGTAGGGACATCCATCTGCAAGCTTGTGATGTTCTTTATGTTTTTGATAGTCCAAGATTCTTCACTAACGAAAAGAATGTGATGAATTTGATGATAATTCTTGCTAAATATTATATCCATAAAATGAATCTTTAAAGAAGAAACCATCCTATTCAATATTTTTTGAGGTAGATGTTAATAATTACTTTGCCATATTAAATACTATGATCTGTAAGAATAAGAAGGTAATGAATTCCAGGGGTGCAACTTTCACTAGGGATGGGATGGGGGATGGGGGGGGGGGGGGGGGGGGGGGCATGTGCCCCCCTATATTCTGAAATTTAATTTTTGTCCTATTTACATTTACGTCATTTAGCAGACGCTCTTATCCAGAGTGACTTACAGTTAGTGAGTGCATACATTTTTCATACTGGCCCCCCGTGGGAATCGAACCCACAATCCTGGCGTTGCAAGCGCCATGCTCTACCAACTGAGCTACAGGAGGCCCCCCAGTTTTATAAATAATATAATAATATAATAATAATAATATAATAATAATAATATGCCATTTAGCAGACGCTTTTATCCAAAGCGACTTACAGTCATGCGTGCATACATTTTTTTGTGTATGGGTGGTCCCGGGGATCGAACCCACTACCTTAGCGTTACAAGCGCCGTGCTCTACCAGCTGAGCTACAGAGGACCACAGCCACAATAATTGGAATGTGATACAAAACGAGCCAATGGTATGCTTTAGGACCATGCGGAGGCCTCCAAGCGGTCGGGTAGGCTGTTTGGAGTGTTTATCAGACTGAAGAAAAAAAAAGAAGAAAAAAAAATTATGTCCCCCCCACTTCTAAAACCAAAGTTGCGCCCCTGATGAAATCAATTAATACTCTTAAGCTTTTCAAATTTCTTTGAATGTAAAAACCCTGTATGTGTTCCTGTATTTGTGCTTATCTGTTTGTGTTACAATTTTTAAGAAGGATCTATAGATTTGGACATAATAATAATAATATAATAAAATAAATAAACAAACAAACAAAAATCTGTCCTTGATGTTGTGCTCAAGCGTATCATGAACCGGAAGTGACAACAAGTTCTTCCTAGTTTGAGACCGGCAAGATGGCAGCGGACACGCAGGTTTGTGTCGCTGATGTTTAAAATGGTGCTGATTCCTCCTCGAGAATTTGTCAACCAAATACTGTTGATAATGAAGATGTGATATGAGGGATAATTCCTTTATTGTGGCTGGCTGTATGGTTTCCCATAATTTTTTTTTTTGTTAAACATTATCCAGCTGGCTAAGCTAGCTAACTGTTACCCTGGCTAGTGCAGGCGGAGAGTGCAGATAGCTGACGATGTTAGCCATAGGTAGCGTAAATATAGTAGCCTGCCAACTAGCAATACGTGGCTAGCTAGCTAGTCAGTTTTCTCGTGGTGACCAAATCCGTTGTTTGAGATAAATCGAAATGCCAACTGTTGTAGATGAGTAGGTTTTAGCCAGCCTAGTTTTTAATTTAGTTAGCGGTTAGCTACCATGAAACATTTCATGAAGTTGTTCTTGGTTGGCAACAGCCAATTTTAGTGGGAACGTATACTTGTTTGCTACCTAATGTTAGCCAGTTATGAGAAGCCAAACACGACTGTCTTCTGAATGGAATATTGTATTTGGTGACCACGCCTCAGTATCCAGAAATTGGATAAATAAAATGTTTTAATTGTTGTTATGGGTGGTCTGATCACTTTCTGCCTGATGATGCCATGCCATAAAAATCTCAGAAGATGTATGTTTTCCATCTTGATCAATTGAAGACTAATTACAAGTTACAACTTCAATCACTGTGGCATTTTTACAGATGCAGTACTATTGTTTTAAATGATTGACTTTACCCTAGATACACACATTGACAGACACAACTTTCTTTTGATTTTGGATGTCTGTGTGTATTGCACAAGGTTTCGGACACACTGAAGAAATTTGCTGTGAAAGTGACCACAGCCAGTGTAAGCGAGCGTAAGGAGGTCCTTGGCGAACTGAAACAGTGTATTAGCGGCAAAGGTGAGTAGACAGATGCCAATGTAGTTGGCTTAATTTGTTTATTTTCTGCTCTCACTCTTTGTTTATTTTTTGTCTTGGATTGTCAAGATTAAAGCAAACTGGTGTGAGTGATTGACAATGTGTATGTCCTTATAGAGCTACCAGAGCCAGCCATCAAAGGGCTATGCAAGCTCTTCTGTCTCACTCCACACAGATACAGGTAGGTGCCCTCAATTAGCCTACTGCTCTTCAGTATTCCCCAGTTATTGATTTGTTGGAAGTGTGTGTTGAGTGTTAAATGACATGTCTTCTCTAGGGATGCTGCATCTCGACGAGCGCTCCTCTCTGTCATTGGCCTACTGGCCGAGTCTCAACCTGACATCCTAACAACCAGCCTCCTCCACTGCCTCCTCAACTGTGGAGTCATCAGCAAGAATGGAGCACCCAGGTAGGACATGGGGATAGGAAGAGGGCTAAGACTAAATGCTTTGTATACATTTTACAGTGAGTTCTGTGCAATATTGTACTAATATCACCACACACTGAATACCTTCTTTCTGTTCCCTGTCCGTCTTGTTGTGGTGTTGTCAGTAAGAGCACAGGCTCGGCTGCCTTCACTGGGCTGGCCTGGACCTGCCTGCTGGTTCGCTCTGTGTTCTTGGCTCCAGAGAAAAGAGTGGGCCCCATTTGGAAGAAACTGGTAAGTGAACAAGGAATCAGACACTGCTTATAGAAGCCATGCCTTTCTCCCAGCAATCACTATTTACATATATACTGTGAAACGATTTCGGCATGAATTTAGATGTTGTCTAGTTCCACACAGGTGATGGGATGTTGGAATTGGTTGTTAAGGGACTTGTTAAGCCCTACTACTGTTTCTACCCATCCATGCTTCACTATCTTTCCTCTGACAGGTGGAGGTACAGAGTTTGCTGCTGGCTGAGGTGGTGGGTGGGGCTCAAGCAACAGCACTGAAGTCAACCCTGAAGAACCTGAGCCACCTGTGGAAAAAGGTAAGGGAGGTGTGGGGTTGGTATTCAACGAACGCCAGACAGTTATAAGGAATATTTGGACACTGTCATCATGGTCCAGTGTAAAA
This sequence comes from Coregonus lavaretus, assembly GCF_964263955.1. Taxonomy (NCBI): domain Eukaryota; kingdom Metazoa; phylum Chordata; class Actinopteri; order Salmoniformes; family Salmonidae; genus Coregonus; species Coregonus lavaretus. The sequence continues at coordinate 20,673,843 of NC_140001.1, read as the reverse complement.
TCAATATCAATCTGTTGTTTTTTCCAGAACCCTGGCCTGGCTGATCAGTATATAAGCACCCTGTTGAGTCTGGAGCAGAACCCCAGCTCACTGGCTCTGCTGGGGGTGTGTCTGGACTTCTGCACAACACACAAAGACATGGCCACCGTAGGGAAACACAAGGTGAGTCTGATGTTATTTTAATTCAATTAGATTAAAGATATTTCTATAAAAATTAAAAAAATTATTGCAGATTGAGTCAGCACATATGGTCACATTTGATATCTGTAACCAAGCCTCTCTTTTGTTTTTAGAGTGCCATATTGGACCTGTATATGAAGGCAGTCCTCATGAGCAAGACTATACCACACCAACACCTATTGGTGAGTGGAGCTGGACTGGCCCTGAAACTGCTTTTGTCAGAGATACCCAAAGATTGAAGTTCACAACCTAAAGACCACCCATAGCCACATTGATGTGTATTGTGAAATATCTTTTGGGTGTTGGTGCTGAAAATTATTCTCTGTAATGTGTTTTGTGTTCCTCTGCAGGACAAGAGTGGTTCCTTGCTGCGCCATGTCTCCCACTCTGAGTTCAAGGAGCTGCTGCTGCCTGCCCTGCAGAAGGCCATGCTCCGCAGCCCAGAGAACGCCATGCAGAGTGAGTACAGTAGCTAATATAATAATCAATATCACAACACACTTTTGTGTATATTATCTACTATGTATTGTAGTTTTGTCCTTTCAAGATATCATTTCCTCTCTCCTTCAGCCGTCTCCTGTCTACTGGCTTCAGTGACTCTTGACCTCAGTCAGTATGCCATGGATATTGGAAAAGGCATTGCAAGTAAGTCAGGCCTTTATTTGTAGAAAGTTAGCTTTTTGAGGATGTTTCTCTGTGTGTGTGTGTGTAACCAGGCTGTAATGTGTGTTTTTCAGGTCAGCTGAAGGCCAATAACCCCCAGCTGATGGAGCAGGCAGTGCAGGCCATGCAGAACCTGGCCAAGCAGTGTAGCGACCCTAGCGCTGTACAGGACGTCGTCACACATCTCTTCAGCATCCTGGGAGGCAAGGACAACTCACTTTACTGTCACCTAAGAAACATTTGAGCACACATCGCACAACACCCAAGTGTAAAGTATATTTTTGCACTACTGCACTAACAGAACTGTGTATTTTCAGGGTCAGAGGGGAAGCTCACAGCGTTCGGCCAGAAGATGAGTGTGCTGTCAGGTAGCGTGGTCACTAGTCTTCTGTCCTTCATAACCCACACTTAGTATGTAGTCTTGCAGACTGATGGATGTTGTCTTTTAACCCTTGTTTTGACTTGTTCTGTCCAGGTATCGGCAGCTGCAGCCATCATGCCGTGTCAGGCACCTCCAGCCAAACTCTCAGCTCTGCAGTCGCTGTGCTGTTCATCCCTTATCTTCAACAAGAAGGTAAGAACTATGTCTCATTCCTTCCTCCTTCTTATTCCCTTCATCCATAAAGAGAGGTGCTCATGTTGTGTTTCTGTCTGTCAGTCCATGAGGGGACTCTTGTGCATGCGGTGGCTGTGCTGTCTCAGTGGAGTGGTCGGCTGACGGTGGAGGTCCCCAAGGCTCTGCTGGACTGGTTCAAGAAGGCCTTCACCCTCAAGACCTCCACCTCTCCTGTCCGCCACGCATACCTGCAGGCCATGCTGGGGGCTTTCAAAGGTCAGTTAGTCACAGGCACTGGGCAACTATGTTACCTGTTTGTGTCTGTGAGCTTGTCTTTGAAATTAAATAACTCACTTGTCTGTCTATTATTATTTTTATTTTTATTTTATTTCACCTTTATTTAACCAGGTAAGCCAGTTGAGAACAAGTTCTCATTTACAACTGCGACTTGGCCAAGATAAAGCAAAGCAGTGCGATTAAAAACAACAACACAGAGTTACATATGGAATAAACAAAACGTACAGTCAATAACACAATAGAAAATCTATACACAGTGTGTGCAAATGTAGTAAGTTATGGAGGTAAGGCAATAAATAGGCCATAGTGCAAAATAATTACAATTTAGTATTAACACTGGAGTGATAGATGTGCAGAAGATGATGTGCAAATAGAGATACTGGGGTGAAAATTAGCAAAATAAATAACAATGTAAATAACAATATGTGGATGAGGTAGTTGGGTGGGCTAATTACAGATGGGCTGTGTACAAGTGCAGTGATCGGTAAGCTGCTCTGACAACTGATGCTTAAAGATAGTGAGGGAGATAAGTGTCTCCAGCTTCAGAGATTTTTGCAGTTCGTTCCAGTCATTTGCAGCAGAGATCTGGAAGGAATGGCGGCCAAAGGAGGTGTTGGCTTTGGGGATGACCAGTGAGATATACCTGCTGGAACGCATACTACGGGTGGGTGTTGCTATTGATCCAGTTCTACGGAATGCAGGAGGCACAGAATCAAAGCCCTGCCCTCTCTCTCCTCTCCAGGTGACACTCTAGGACAGGTATCTGACCTCGTGCCCCTCCTCCTCCAGACAGTGGAGAAGGCTGCGGCCCAGAACTCCCAGCATGCTCTGCTCTCAGAGGGCGTGGCTGCTGCTGTTCTCCTGAGTCGACTGTCTCTGCTGGAGACCCAGACAGGTGAGAGAATTTAGATTTAGTATCATAACACCCCATGATTAGTGAAGGTTGAGGTTCCCAGTAGGGGACAGCGTCCTTGTTCATCAGTTTAGAGACTGACATAGAATATTGTTTGTCTTTGCTGCAGAGGCCAAGTTGGCTGGCTTCTGGACCCTGATCCTGGATGAGAAGAAACCTTTATTCACCACAGGGAAGTTCCTCTCCCAGGCCAGTGAGGAAGGTGAGGCATAATAAACACGGTACACATTACAAAATGAGCTTAAACACTAATGCAGAAGGTCAGTAATCACACAAGTGTCAAGATATGGGATGACATTGAGTAGTAAATCTGTCTTTCACCCCAGCGTTGTGCACAGTGATACAGCTGTGTGAGAGAATTTTCTTGGACCACTCCCACCGACTCACCAACGGCAAATCACCGTGAGTGATTGTTTTACTGTCTCAGTTTTTCTGAATTTGTATCAGCATTTTGCAGAACACGTTTCCACATTTAGTGCTCCTTAAGTGTTGACTCTTTCTGCTCTTCTCACCTGTTAGGATGTACCACCGTGCCACTGTGGCGGTGCTGCTGTCTCGTAGTTGGCGCGTGCGGAAGCGGGCACAGCAGACCGTGAAGAAGCTGCTCTCCTCCCTGGGTGGCTCCGGCCTGGCCCATGGCCTTCTGGGAGAACTCAGAGTGGTCATCAACAAACATAAGGTACGAATAGTTGACTGTGAGGCACTAAGAATTTTTATAGATTTGTAGTGGCAGCTCTCACCTCAGTGGTACTATAAACTAGTAATGATTGAATGATTAAATTGGGATGTTAAGTAAAAAGATTTTAATTGATTTGTAGTGTAATATGAATCTCTACATTATCCCTTTGTCATTGACTATATACTGTGTCTTTGTCTTTCCCAAGGTGTTGCCTCAGGAGGTGCTGCAGACAGAGTCAGGGGAGTTGTCTGAGGTGGGCAAGGCCTACAGTCCCCCCCGTGTCCTGCTGGAGGCGCTGTGTGTGGTGTGCACTGTGGCTGGCCAGTGGAACGACCCGGCCGAGGCAGACAAGATGGCCATGGATATCCTCGTCATCACCCACCATCCCTCCATAGGTCTGTTGGTTTACTTGTTACTGCACTCTACAGCATCTTTTACACAACTAGGGATGGGCAAGGTTAATCACATATCCGGATATCTGAACGGACGTTAGTATTCGATTACGTGTGTTAATTTTCAGATAAATTTTTAGGCCTATTTTAACGAAAAAGCTTTGTTTAAATTATATTCCATGGATAAACCATGCCATTTGAAATTCTTAATTTAATAAATAAACTAACTCTTGAATGTAGTTTTTATAACTGTGCGTTGAGCTACTGCTGCGCATTTATCCCTCCAGGCTGCCCTGACATCAGTATGCTATTTTCCCCACTTCAAATAGCAATTACATGCGCTCACCTAACGTTTCCACAATACCTGACACAGATCAATGCAAAGCACTTATTACATTTTATGTTTTGGTTTTGTATTATCACTTTCTTTTAAATATTGCATTGTTTTAAAATGATATGCAGAATCTTTTTGTAACAGAATCAATTCTATCATGGCGAAAATCGTATCTTTCGTTGTTGCTGTTAGCCAAATTACTGGAGAAAAGCAGCGTGTGCGCTGTTTACCTCTGCCATGTACATTTGCGTCATTCTGATTGGTCGAGATTCAATAGTAAAGATCTTTTCTTTTTTTGAATTTCGATTATCAGGTTTTCTGAAAAAGTATGATATTATTTGAATAGTGAAATTATTTCAAATGCCCATCCCTAGTATAAACCCACTACTAGTACTGACATATTTTCTCCCCCCTCTACTCTCTGACGATGCAGTTGAAGCTCGACCTGGTCTCTGGCCGCACCTGCTGTCCAGCATGAACATCAAGGCAGATGAGTTCATAGACAAGAACCTGGATGACATTCTGCCACGGCTGTTGCAGGCCAACACTGACAATCAGGTCCGAACATATTTCACATATTGACATCCTTATATTAGATGTACACATACATACTTACACTCACAGCCAAGGGTTGGTTGAGGCCTACTTTTGCTCTTGGTGATTGGATGAGACAAGCCTATGGTCCAACTTGTCATGTTCTCTTATTGGCTGACTGATGTTAGGTCCTCTTGTTTCACCAGGCTATAAGGAATGCGGTCGGTGCCCTGTCCGGTCTCTCTCCCATCAAGCTGCTGCCACGGGTGATGGAGCATGTGACACAGTGGCTGTCCAATCCTGCATTGCGGCAGGTCACCAGAGAGGAGTACGCCATCATGTTCACCCCTGAGGGAGAGCTGTATGATAAGAGCATCATCCAGAGGTAGGACACTAACACACTGTAAGAGCTGTTCTGTGGGTTTAACATTGTAGACAGCAAGAACGCTAATCATTGTTTCAAAGACCTTGGCTATGTTGATTTCTTTGTTGCTTGTAACTAAAGCTTGTTTCAACATTTCATTCTCTTCCTCCCACCTCCCATGTCCTGTGCAGTGCCCAGCAGGAGAGCACTAAGAAGGGCAACATGAAGAGGGAGAACAAGGCCTACTCGTATAAGGAACAGATCATCGAGCTGGAGCTGCAAGAGGTGAGACTGGGGGCTATGATTGATCAACTAGATGGAGAGAGGGCTGTTAACTGTTGTACACCTACCTCTTACCGTAGAAAGTATTCACACCCCTTGACTTTTTCCACATTTTGTTGTTACAGCCTGAATTTAAAATGGATTGAATTTAGATTTTTTGTCACTGGCCTACACACAATACTCCATAATGTCAAAGTGGAATTATGTTTTTAGAAATTGTTACAAATTAATTAAAAATGACAAGCTGAAATGTCTTGAGTCAATAAGTATTCAACCCCTTTGTTATGAAGAGCCTAAATAAGTTCAGGAGTAAAACAAATGTCTTTACAAGTCACATAAGTTGCATGGGCTCACTGTGTGCAGTAATAGTGTTTAAGATTATTTTTTAATGACTACCTCATCTCTACCCCACACATAGAATTATCTGTAACGTCCCTCAGTCGAGCATTGAAAATGCTAACACAGATTCAACCACAAAGGCCAGTGAGGTTTTCCATGCCTCGCAAAGAACGGAACCTATTGGTAGATGGGTAAAAAAAAATGCAAACATTGAATATCCCTTTGAGCATGGTACACTTTGGATGGTCTATCAACACACCCAGTCACTACAAAGATACAGGCGTCCTTCCTAACTCAGTAGCCAGAGAGAAAGGAAACCGCTCAGGGATTTCACCACGAGGCCAATAGTAAATTTAAAACTGTTAGAGTTTAATGGCTGTGATTGGAGAAAACTGAGGATGTATCAACAACATTGTAGTATCTCCACAATACTAACCTAATTGACAGAGTGAAAAGAAGGAATCCTGTACAGAATCAAAATATTCCAAAACATCAGTGTTGGAAAAAGTACACAATTGTCATACTTGAGTAAAAGTAAAGATACCTTAATAGAAAATTACTCAAGTAAAAGTGAAAGTCACCCAATAAAATACTACTTGAGTAAAAGTATAAAAGTATTTGGTTTAAAATATACTTAAGTGTCAAAAGTAAATGTAATTGCAAAAATATACATAAGTATTAAATGTACAAGTATGAATCATTTCAAATTCCCTATATTAAGCAAACCAGATGGCACCATTTTTAAATGTATTTATTTATTTACAGATAGCCAGTGGCGCACTCCAACACAATTTACAAACAAAGCATTTGTGTTTAGTGAGTCCGCCAGACCAGAGGCAATGGGGATGACCAGGGATGTGCTCTTGATAAGTGCTTGAATTGGACCATTTATCTGTCCTGCTAAGCATTCAACATGTAATGAGTATTTTTGGGTGTCAGGGAAAATGAATGGAGCAGAAAGTACATAATTTTCATTAGGAATGAAGTGAAAGTTGTCAAATATAAATACTAAAATACAGATACCCAAAAAAACTACTTAAGTAGTACTTTAAAAGTATTTTAACTTATGTACTTTACACCACTGCAAAACATGCATCCTGTTTGCATTAAGGCACTAAAGTAAAACTGCAAAACATGTGGCAAAGCAATTCACTTTTTGTCCTGAATACAAAGTGTGATGTTTGGGGCAAATCCAATACAACACATTGAGTACCACTCTCCATATTTTCAAGCATAGTGGTGGCTGCATCATGCTATGTATATGCTTGTAATTGTTAAGGATTGAGGAGTTTTTCAGGATAACAATTAAACGGAATGGAGTTATGCACAGGCAAAATCCTAGAGGAAACCTGGTTGTCTGCTTTCCACCAGACACTGGGAGATGAATTCACCTTTCAGCAGGACAATAACCTAAAACACAAGGCCAAATATACACTGGAGTTGCTTACCAAGAAGACAGTGAATGTTGCTGAGTGGCCAAGTTACAGTTTTGACTGAAAGCTACTTGAAAATCTATGGCAAGACCTGAAAATGGTAGTCTACCAATGACCAACAATCAATTTGACGGAGCATAAAACATTTTGAAAATGGGCAAATGTTGCACAATCCACTTGTGGAAAGCTCTTAGAGACTTACCTAGAAAGACTCACAGCTGTAATCTCTGCCAAAGGTGATTGTACAAAGTATTGACTCAGGGCTGTGAATACTTTTAATTTTCAATACATTTGCAAAAATGTCTAGAAACATGTTTTACTTTGTCATTATGGGGTATTGTGTGTAGATGGTTGAGACAAAAAAAAAAAAAAAAAATCCATTTTGAATTCAGGCTGTAACACAACAAAATGTGGAATAAGTCAAGGGGTATGAATACTTTTTGAAGGCACTATGTATGGGCTAATAGATGCAGGATGGTATTAGTACTGTTTGATGATCCTCTTATCAGAGAATGTAAACTGAACAAAAATATACATGCAACAATTTCAAAGATTTCACAGAGTTACAGTTCATATAAGGAAATCAGTCAATTGAAATAAATTCATTAGACCCTAATCTATGGATTTGACATGACTGGGAATACAGAAAGCATCTGTTGGTCACAGATACCTTTTTAAAAAATGGTAGGGGCGTGGATCAGAAAACCAGCCAGTATCTGGTGTGACCACCATTTGCGTCATGCAGCGTGACACATCTCCTTCGCGTAGAGTTGATCAGGCTGTTGATTGTGGAATGTTGTTCCTCTCCTCTTCAATGGCTGTGCGAAGTTGCTGGATATTGGCGGGAACTGGAACATGTTGTCATACACGTTGATACAGAGCATCCCAAACATGCTTAATTAGTGACATGTCTGGTAAGTACAGTGGGGAGAACAAGTATTTGATAAACTGCCGATTTTGCATGTTTTCCTACTTACAAAGCATGTAGAGGTCTGTATGTTTTATCATAGGTACACTTCAACTGTGAGAGACGGAATCTAAAGCAAAAATCCAGAAAATCACATTGTATGATTTTTAAGTAATTAATTTGCATTTTATTGCATGACATAAGTATTTGATACATCAGAAAAGCAGAACTTAATATTTGGTACAGAAACCTTTGTTTGCAATTACAGAGATCATACGTTTCCTGTAGGTCTTGACCAGGTTTGCACACACTGCAGCAGGGATTTTGGCCCACTCCTCCATACAGACCTTCTCCAGATCCTTCAGGTTTCGGGGCTGTCGCTGGGCAATACGGACTTTCAGCTCCCTCCAAAGATGTTCTATTGGGTTCAGGTCTGGAGACTGGCTAGGCCACTCCAGGACCTTGAGATGCTTCTTACGGAGCCACTCCTTAGTTGCCCTGGCTGTGTGTTTCGGGTCGTTGTCATGTTGGAAGACCCAGCCACGACCCATCTTCAATGCTCTTACTGAGGGAAGGAGGTTGTTGGCCAAGATCTCGCGATACATGGCCCCATCCATCCTCCCCTCAATACGGTGGAGTCGTCCTGTCCCCTTTGCAGAAAAGCATCCCCAAAGAATGATGTTTCCACCTCCATGCGTCACGGTTGGGATGGTGTTCTTGGGGTTGTACTCATCCTTCTTCTTCCTCCAAACACGGCGAGTGGAGTTTAGACCAAAAAGCAATATTTTTGTCTCATCAGACCACATGACCTTCTCCTATTCCTCCTCTGGATCATCCAGATGGTCATTGGCAAACTTCAGACGGGCCTGGACATGCGCTGGCTTGAGCAGGGGGATTTTAATCCATGACGACGTAGTGTGTTACTAATGGTTTTCTTTGAGACTGTGGTCCCAGCTCTCTTCAGGTCATTGACCAGGTCCTGCCGTGTAGTTCTGGGCTGATCCCTCACCTTCCTCATGATCATTGATGTCCCACGAGGTGAGATCTTGCATGGAGCCCCAGACCGAGGGTGATTGACCGTCATCTTGAACTTCTTCCATTTTCTAATAATTGCGCCAACAGTTGTTGCCTTCTCACCAAGCTGCTTGCCTATTGTCCTGTAGCCTATCCCAGCCTTGTGCAGGTCTACAATTTTATCCCTGATGTCCTTACACAGCTCTCTGGTCTTGGCCATTGTGGAGAGGTTGGAGTCTGTTTGATTGAGTGTGTGGACAGGTGTCTTTTATACAGGTAACGAGTTCAAACAGGTGCAGTTAATACAGGTAATGAGTGGAGAACAGGAGGGCTTCTTAAAGAAAAACTAACAGGTCTGTGAGAGCTGGAATTCTTACTGGTTGGTAGGTGATCAAATACTTATGTCATGCAATAAAATGCAAATGAATTACTTAAAATCATACAATGTGATTTTCTGGATTTTTGTTTTAGATTCCGTCTCTCACAGTTGAAGTGTACCTATGATAAAAATTACAGACCTCTACATGCTTTGTAAGTAGGAAAACCTGCAAAATCATCAGTGTATCAAATACTTGTTCTCCCCACTGTATGCAGTTGTGTTCATTGTCTGTAGCTTATCCCTGCCCATACCATAACCCCACCGCCACCATGGGGCACTCTGTTCACAACGTTGACATTGGCAAACCGCTCGCCACATGATGCCATACACGCTGTCTGCCATTGTCCCGGTACAGTTGAAACCGGGATTCATCCATGAAGAGCACACTTCTCCAGCGTGCCAGCGGCCATCGAAGGTGAGAATTTGCCCACTGAAGTCGGTTACAACGCTGAACTGGTGAGGACAACGAGCACGCAGATGAGCTTCCCTGAGACGTTTTCTGACAATTTGTGCAGAAATTCTTTGGTTGTGCAAAGCCACAGTTTCATCAGCTGTCCGGGTGGCTGGTCTCAGATGATCCAGCAGGTGAAGAAGCCGTCCTGGGTTGGCGTGGTTACACGTGGTCTGCGGTTGTGAGGCCGGTTGGACATATTGCCAATTCTCTGGCAACAGCTCTGGTGGACATTCCTGCAGTCAGCATGTCAATTGCGCGCTCCCTCAAAACTTGAGACATCTGTGGGATTGTGTTTTGTGACAAAACTGCACATCTTAGAGTGGCCAATATATTGTCCCCAGCACAAGGGGCACCTGTGTGATCTTTTTATATATATATTTATTTTTCTTATTTTTTTACCCCTTTTTCTCCCCAATTTCGTGGTATCCAATTGGTAGTTAAAGTCGTGTCCCATCGCTGCAACTCCCGTACGGACATGGGAGAGGCGAAGGTCGAGAGCCGTGCGTCCTCCGAAACACAACCCAACCGAGCCGCACTGCTTCTTGACACAATGCCTGCTTAACCCGGAAGCCAGCCGCACCAATGTGTGGGAGGAAACACCGGCCCGCCACAGGAGTCGCTAGTGCACGATGGGACAAGAACATCCCTGCCGGCCAAACCCTAACCTGGACGACGCTGGGGCAATTGTGCGCCGCCCCATGGGTCTCCCGGTCGCGGCCGGCTGCGACAGAGCCTGGACTCGAACCAGCATCTCTAGTGGCACAGCATGATCATGTTGTTTAATCAGCTTCTTGATATACCCGACCTGTCTGGTGGATGGATTATCTTGGCAAAGGAGAAATGCTCACTAACAGGGATGTAAACAAATTGGTGCAGAACATTTTAGAGAAATATGCTTTTTGTGCGGATGGACAATTTCTGGGGTCTTTTATTTCAACTCATGAAACATGGGACCAACACTTTGCATGTTGCGTTTATATTTTTGTTCAGTATAATAGCTCTAAGTTGAATTACGATTTAACCATAATTAATTGAAGAAAGTAGAGTTATCATGAAATTAACTGGGATTTCTATGTCTGTGTTTTAGGAGATCAAGAAGAAGAAAGGCATCAAAGACGAGTTGCAGCTGACCAGCAAACAGAAGGAGATGATGCAAGCCCAGCTGGAGAAAGAGTCCTCCATTCGCAAGAGACTACAAGGGGTACGGCCAGACACTTTAACATTTTTCACACTTATCCTGTTTCTCAAACGTTAAACTGTAGACATTGACATAATAATGTTCCTGTTGATTGATTGATTGATTGATCGACTGTTGTGTGGTTGTCAGTTGGACATGGAGCTGCAGTGTGCGGTGGGTCTGCTGGAGGCAACGTTGATCCAGAAGCCTCCCCAGATCTCCTGGCAGCTCCCAGGGGTCCTCCAGGTCCTACTGCCCCTCCTCCACTCCCCCCTGGCCGCCCCACGCCTGCAGCAGGCCTTCCTCGACATAGGAGCCTGCCTCATGCCCACAGAGCTGCACTACCTTGGTACATATAATAGATGGTGTAATTTATTCCATTTAGCTGAGGCTTTTATCCAAAGCATAGACTAATACACTCAGGAGAGCTTTCCTCTCACTTCCCTCTTATGTCCTTGTTCACACACCTTCACAGATCTGACAGGACTGGATAGGAGAAAATAACATGATGGAAACTCCACCTAGCCTACATGAAAACTATGTGGAGTTATTGCTTATACCTGTCCAGTTGTCTCCGATCTTTAAATGGGAGTGAACAAAGATAAAATGGAGGGAAATACTTTCTACTTTCTGTGATGAAACTTTCTCTAATCTCCTGCATGGTCTACTCATGATTTTCTCTACAGCTGTGCTGGTGGGCCAGGTGACACTGCGCCTGATGAAACCTGAGTGTCATCTGGACGAGGCCTGGGGACAGGAGGATCTAGAAACAGCCACCCAGCGCACGGTCGGGCTGCTGCACATGCACACTGTCCCACACAGAGAGGGAAAGGCTGGTGGTGAGCACACACACACACAGAGAGGGCAAGACTTGTGAAGAAACACTGACACAATACAGACATACATCAACATAATTATACCTGCTGGTGGCCTAATGCTCTCATCCTGTTGTTTCAGACATGGCTCCGCTGTCTGCCCCAGCCTTCTCCTTCTGTTTCCCCCTGCTCAACACCGTGCTCAGGGACTCCTCAGGCAGCACTGAGGAGACGGAGAGCATGCAGGTCCGCGCCCTGCAGGTCATTAATGTGCATGCTCAACTTCGCGCTGAGGTTGACACCTCAGACATACTCATCGATGAGGTAAGAGTTGATCAAGTTTATCGTCTAGCAGTGTGTTGTTACCTCCCTTTGTCTGAGGTGTTCTCCTATCAATGTATAATACTCCTATGAACGTATAATACTGCTATCAACGTATAATACTGCTATCAACGTATAATACTGCTATCAACGTATAATACTGCTATCAACGTATAATACTGCTATCAACGTATAATACTGCTATCAACGTATAATACTGCTATCAACGTATAATACTCCTATCAACGTATAATACTGCTATCAATGTATAATACTGCTATCAACGTATAATACTCCTATCAACGTATAATACTGCTATCAACGTATAATACTGCTATCAATGTATAATACTGCTATCAACGTATAATACTCCTATCAACGTATAATACTCCTATCAACGTATAATACTCCTATCAACGTATAATACTGCTATCAACGTATAATACTGCTATCAATGTATAATACTGCTATCAACGTATAATACTCCTATCAACGTATAATACTCCTATCAACGTATAATACTCCTATCAACGTATAATACTGCTATCAACGTATAATACTGCTATCAATGTATAATACTGCTATCAACGTATAATACTCCTATCAACGTATAATACTGCTATCAACGTATAATACTGCTATCAATGTATAATACTGCTATCAACGTATAATACTCCTATCAACGTATAATACTCCTATCAACGTATAATACTGCTATCAACGTATACTACTCCTATCAACGTATAATACTCCTATCAACGTATAATACTGCTATCAACGTATAATACTCCTATCAACATATAATACTTCTATCAACGTATAATACTCCTATCAACGTATAATACTGCTATCAACGTATAATACTCCTATCAACGTATAATACTTGTCGTCTCTTCCTAAACTCTCCACTCTGGCTGGCTATCATAGACAAAGGGCTTATGTTTGTATGACTTGTCTCTCTGTTTTGTCTCTCAGAATGGACCTGAGCTGCTACCTCGTTTCAGTATGCTGCTGCTCCTGACCAGAGTCATCTCCACTGCAGCACCCAGACTGCAGGTACACACTCCAACACCATGCTTCTACCACATTTACAGACAAATACTAACCAGTAGAGCTATCACATACGTTTATACAGTGTGTCCGAGTGTAGATCTGTAATTGTGTGTGTTTCAGGTGCTGGCGTCCCAGTGTCTGACGGCGGTATGTGCCAGTGCAGGAGGAGAAAAGGGCTGTGCTCTGGCTGAGCAGAATGAGATAGATGTCCTGCTGGAGGCTCTGCTCTCCCCCTGCTTCTCTGTCAGAGACGCTGCCCTCAGGGTGAGGAAATAGTGTGTGTCTGTGTGTGTGTACTGTGTGTAGGTCTTTGGATGTGTGTTAATGTCCCACCTCTCTCTCTGTCCAGGGCCTGTTGGAGATGGAGATGGCTCTGCCTACAGAAAGTACAGATGCCAATGGTCTGCGTGTTCTCCGCAGGCTGTGGGTGTCCAGGTTTGATGTGGAGGAGCAGTGCAGGACCCTGGCTGAGAAGTGAGTAGCTAACGTCGTCCCCTCTATGTAATACTTAGCTAGTTGAATATAGCTCCCGTCTTCAAAATTACTTTGCTTTCGAGAAGTAGCGCGTCTCTCCTCTCATGTAGCGTAGCTGCTGTGACTGACCATACCACTCTGCTCCCCTTCTGTCCCCCAGGCTGTGGCAGGCTCTGTGTCTGGAGCTGGTCCCTGAGCTGTGCTCTATGCTCATTGGGGATGTGACCCACCATGAGGAGGCTGTGCGTACTGCCGGGGCTGAGGCTCTGTCCAGTGCCATCAGCGAGTACCGCGACCAGTCCCCCACTGTCCTGGGTCAGCTCAATGAGCTCTACCACCAGAAACTCTATGTGAGTCTCCCTCCCCATGGCCCTCCTATCACAGCTCAGGAATAGCCACTAGTCAGGTATCAAGAGTGGTGTGTTGTTGTAAGATCCGCTATATATAAAAAGGTATGTGGACACCCCTTCAAATTAGTGGATTCAGCTATTTCAGCCACACCTGTTGCTGATGGGTATAAAATCGAGCACACAGCCATGCGATCTCCATAGACAAACATTGGCAGTAGAATGGCCTTGAAAAGCTCAGTGACTTTCAACCTGGCACTGTCATAGGATGCCACCTTTCCAACAAGTCAGTTGGTCAAATTTCTGCCCTGCTAGAGCTGCCCTGGTCAACTGTAAGTGCTGTTATTGTGAAGGGGAAACAGCTCAGCCACGAAGTGGTAGGCCACACAAGCTCACAGAACAGGACCGCAGTGTGCTAAAGCGCGTAAAAATCCTTTGTCCTCGGTTGCAACACCAACTACTGAGTTCCAAACTGCCTATGGAAGCAACGTCAGCACAATAACTGTTAGTCGGGAGCTTCATGAAATGGTTTCCATGGCCGAGCAGCCACACACAAACCTAAGATCACCATGCGCAATGCCAAGCGTCAGCTGTAGTGGTGTAATGCTCACCGCCATTGGACTCTGGAGCAATGGAAACGCGTTCTCTGGAATGATGAATCACGCGTCACCATCTGGCAGTCCGACGGGCGAATCTGGGTTTGGCAGATGCCAGGAGAACGCTACCTGCCCCAATACATAGTGCCAACTAAAGTTTGGTGGAGGAGGAATAATGGTCTTGGGACTGTTTGTCATGGTTCAGGCTAGGCCCCTTAGTTCCAGTGAAGGGAAATCTTAACACTGCAGCATACAATGACATTCTAGACGATTCTGTGCTTCCAACTTTGTGGCAACCGTTTGGGGAAGGCCCTTTTCTGTTTCAGGATGACGATGCCCCCGTGCACAATGTGAGGTCCATTCAGAAATGGTTTGTTGAGATCGGTGTGGAAGAACTTGACTGGCCTGCACAGAGCCCTGACCTCAACCCCATCGAACACCTTTGGGATGAATTGGAACGCTGACTGCGAGCCAGGCCTAATAGCCCAACATCAGTGCCCGACCTCACTAATGCGCTTGTGGCTGAATGGAAGCAAGTCCCCACAGCAATGTTCCAACATCTAGTGGAAAGCCTTCCCAGAAGAGTGGAGGCTGTTATAGCAGCAAAGGGGGGACCAACTCCATATGCATGCCCATGATTTTGGAATGAGAGCAGGTGTCCACATACTTCTGGTCATGTATTGTAGAACCATGGTCAATGTGAAACTGTTGTCTTTTTACAGAGACCCCCTCCTGTCCTGGATGCTTTAGGACGAGTCATCTCTGAACAACCACCTGACCAGTGGGAAGCCAGGTAAGAGAACGCTCTGCCACTCAACAATGTTGATACAACTCTTATTCCAGTGTATAGCACTGGGTGATGATAATGTTGATAGCTTTCTATATCCTAATTTGCTGTGTTTTTAAGTGGGACCACCTTGTTGCGTGGTGTCTAAGGGTGTGTTGGTGTCTGCAGGTGTGGAATCGCCCTGGCTCTGAACAAGCTGTGTCAGTACCTGGATGAGCCCCAGGTCACCCCTCTCTTCCTGTTCTTTGTTCCTGACGCCCTGAATGACCGTCACCCTGAGGTGCGGCGCTGCATGCTGGACGCTGCCCTCTCTGCCCTCAACACACATGGAAAGGTACCAACATTCTTTATTTACTCTAGACAACCACACGCATCTCCTGGCACCCAATGCAACGGCTCCTCTCTCAATGGACTGCTACAGTATATCCGTTTTCTTTCTGAGTAGTGTGTTGTGTTGTGTTCAAGGACAATGTGAGCTCCCTGCTCCCCGTGTTCGAGGAGTTTCTGAAGAACGCCCCACAGGATGCCAGCTACGACTCAGTCCGCCAGAGTGTGGTCATCCTAATGGGCTCTCTGGCCAAACATCTGGAAAAGAGTGATCCCAAGGTCAAACCCATCGTGGCCAAGCTCATCACAGCACTCTCCACACCGTCACAGCAGGTACTGGAAAAATCCCTTTAAGAGTGTGCTCCTAATCTCAGTTTGTTACCTGTATAAAATACACCTGGGAGCCAGAAATCTTTCTGATTGAGAGGGGGTCAAATACTTATTTCCCTCTTTAAAATGCAAATCAATTTATAACATTTTTGACATGCGTTTTTCTG
This sequence comes from Coregonus lavaretus, assembly GCF_964263955.1. Taxonomy (NCBI): domain Eukaryota; kingdom Metazoa; phylum Chordata; class Actinopteri; order Salmoniformes; family Salmonidae; genus Coregonus; species Coregonus lavaretus. The sequence goes on along the minus strand of NC_140001.1, from coordinate 20,657,729 downwards.
GATTTTTTTGTTGTTATTCTGTCTCTCACTGTTCAAATAAACCTACCATTAAAATTATAGACTGGTCATTTCTTTGTCAGTGGACAAACGTACAAAATCAGCAGGGGATCAAATAATCCTTTCCCTCACTGTAGGTTTCATCTTGATTTCTATAACCTATATGCATTGACCTTTACAATGAAATGCCTTTACATTGTCACATTGGCCTCAGCTGAGCATCACTAAGCCTTCTTATGGTAATCGTGATCTTGTCTGTCTCTTTCCTCCCTCAGGTCCAGGAGTCTGTGGCTAGCTGCCTGCCTCCTCTGGTCCCTGCCATCAGGGAGGATGCTGGGGGGATGGTGCGTAAGCTGCTGCAGCTGCTGCTGGAGAGTGACAAGTACGCTGAGAGGAAGGGTGCGGCCTACGGCCTGGCAGGCCTGGTCAAAGGCCTGGGCATCCTGGCCCTCAAACAGCAGGACATCATGAGCACCCTGAGCGACGCCATCCAGGACAAGAAGAACTTCCGACGCAGAGAGGGTCAGTGACTCCTTGCCAGTTGCTTAACCTTGCTGGGCTCTATGGTGTAGTTTGTTCACCCGCTATCTTTGCCTGTGATTTCTAACACTTAACTCTCTCGGTCTTCTCCAGGTGCCCTGTTTGCCTTTGAGATGCTGTGCAACATGCTGGGGAAGCTGTTTGAGCCCTATGTGGTCCACGTGCTGCCCCACCTCCTGCTCTGCTTTGGGGACGGGAACCAGTACGTCAGAGAGGTAGAGTTAACATTACCAGCTTCTCATTTCAATCCCACCTACTTTCTCTCTTTATCCCGCTTTCTCACACACTTCTCACTCAACACTACTTTTCCACCTAATAATTCTCACATTCACTCACGTTTTGTTGTGCATTACGCTCTACCTAACGTAACTGCCCTTTTCCAGGCGGCAGATGACTGTGCCAAGGCGGTGATGAGGAACCTGAGTGCCCACGGGGTGAAGTTGGTGCTGCCCTCCCTGCTGGTGGCTCTGGAGGAGGAGTCCTGGAGGACCAAAGCAGGTGAGGGTCCACCCACTGCATCATGGGCCTTTTTTTGAGAGCTGTGCCATGTTATCCCAAATGATAGGATTGAACCATTCAGCAATCACCTGATGGTAACCACATCCTTGTCTTGTCCTCCCTTCCTTTGCCCCCACTCTGCTCCCAATTTATCTCTCTCTCCTTAATCCTTATACTCTCCCCTATCTACTCTACTTTCCTCCTCCAGGTTCTGTGGAGCTCCTGGGTGCCATGGCATACTGTGCCCCTAAGCAGCTGTCCTCCTGCCTGCCCAGCATTGTGCCCAAGCTGACCGAGGTGCTGACTGACTCCCATGTCAAAGTGCAGAATGCCGGCCAACAGGCCTTACGACAGATCGGCTCTGTCATCCGCAACCCTGAGATCCTAGGTATGGAGGGCTGTGCTCAACTCTGAGATTTAGCTATAGAAATGCAAAAATTCAGTTAAAAAAAATTCTGTTAATTTTACTTATACATCTGTACAGTTGTGTGAAAGTAATTAAGTAATTTTTTATATCTGTACTCTACTTTACCATGTATATGTTTGACTACTTTTACTTCACTACATTCCTAAAGAAAAATAATGTACTTTTAATTCCATACATTTTCCCTGACACCCGAAAGTACTCGTTACATGTTGAACAGCAAAATGGTCTAATTCACACACTTATCAAGAGAACATCCCTGGTCATCCCTACTGCCTCTGATCTGGCGGACTCACTAAACACACATGCTTCATTTGTAAATTATGTCTGAGTGGGGCCCTGGCTATCAGTACATTTTAAAAACAATAAAATGGTGCCGTCTGGTTTGCTTGATATGAATTTGAAATGGTTTATACTTTTACTTTTGACATTTATGTATATTTAAAACCAAATACTTTTAGACTTTTACTCAAGTAGTATTTTACTGGGTGACTCACTTTTACTTGAGTCATTTTCTATTACGGTATCTTTACTTTTACTCAAGTATGACAATTGGGTACTTTTTCCACAAATGCATATGTAGGGGTAATACAGATACCGATTGGTATTTTAGGGTGGTCACGAACAGTGTTTCTGTCCCCCTCTCAGCCATAACCCCCATCCTGCTGGACGCCCTCACTGATCCCTCCCGTAAGACCCAGAACTGCCTGCAGACGCTGCTGGACACCAAGTTTGTCCACTTCATCGACGCCCCCTCCCTGGCCCTCATCATGCCCATCGTCCAGAGGGCCTTCCAGGACCGCTCCACTGACACTCGCAAGATGGCTGCTCAGATCATCGGCAACATGTACTCCCTCACTGACCAGAAGGTACATAGCAACACTGGGATATTGAGCTGCATTGTACCACAATTCATCAATTGATCTTCTCAAAATGCTCTAAGTTTATAATATATGTGTTTCTAATGGTTGACACAATGTGTTTGTCTCTTTGTGTTACAGGACCTGTCCCCATACCTGCCCAGTGTCATTCCTGGACTCAAAGCCTCTCTGCTGGACCCTGTGCCTGAGGTATGTGCCTGTGCCTAACAGCTCAACAACAAACACGTTAACGTTAAGTGGTTTGGTTACCTGATAACTCTCTCTCTCCTCTCAGGTGCGTACAGTGTCAGCCAAGGCCCTGGGTGCCATGGTGAAGGGCATGGGTGAGTCTTGCTTTGATGACCTGATGCCCTGGCTCATGGAGACCCTGGCATCTGAGCAGAGCTCTGTGGACCGCTCTGGAGCTGCCCAAGGTCTGGCTGAAGTGATGGCTGGGCTGGGCGTGGAGAAGCTGGACAAGCTGATGCCAGACGTGGTGCAGACGGCCAGCAAGGTGGACATCGCCTCCCACGTCCGCGACGGTTACATCATGATGTTCATCTACCTGCCCCTCACCTTCGGGGACAGGTTCACCCCCTACGTTGGCCCCATAATCCCCTGCATCCTCAAGGTAGGGGAGCACTCACCATTCACTACCATCTCTCCAATCTCTCTCTCTTTCTCGTTCTGGTTGTGAACACCTCTCACCAGTCTCTCCCTCTCTCCTCGGTATTACAGGCTCTGGCAGATGAGAACGAGTATGTGAGAGACACTGCCCTGCGTGCCGGCCAGCGCATCATCAGCATGTACGCTGAGACTGCCATTGCCCTGCTGCTGCCTGAACTGGAACAGGGCCTGTTTGATGACCTCTGGAGGATTAGGTCAGGCATCTACCCATATATACACACAATATACATTTTATGTCAGTATGTAATGGTTTTACTTGGCAGTGATAGTAATGTATGCCTCCATGTTGTCTCTGGTTCACAGGTTCAGCTCTGTGCAGCTGCTGGGAGACCTACTGTTCCACATCTCTGGAGTCACAGGGAAGATGACCACCGAGACCGCCTCAGAGGACGACAACTTTGGCACAGCGCAGTCCAACAAGGTATTCTGACAAATATACATGATTGTACTGTATAGATCGTTGATTATATAGTGGTGTATATTAGAAGTAAAGAATGTTGAAGGTATGTAGTGTTGCTGCTGAGCTCTCTTCCTCGTCTCCCAGGCTATCATCGGAGCCCTGGGTGGAGAGAGGCGTAACCGAGTCCTGTCTGGCCTCTACATGGGCCGTTCAGACACCCAGCTGGTGGTACGACAGGCCTCCCTCCACGTGTGGAAGATCGTGGTGTCCAACACGCCCCGCACCCTCCGGGAGATCTTGCCCACCCTCTTCACTCTGCTGCTGGGCTTCCTGGCCTCCGACTGCCCCGACAAGAGAACGGTAACGCTACTGCTCCCCAAGTCTAGAATCTATGGAGTTGTTTCCTTCTTTCCCTCTCACAACTATTAAACTGTATCACATCCCCTTTGTCTAACTCTCTGTTGTCCTGTTCTTTAGTTGCACATTGTAAGACTTTAGATTTCTGTTATTACTGAATTACAGTATTCTTGTCTGAATTTGAGTGTGTTTGCGTTCTGTGTTCTCTCCTGCTTCTGATCCCTGGGTTACTGAATGTGACTTCTCTCTCTGGTTGTAGATCGCTGCGAGGACACTTGGAGACTTGGTCCGTAAACTGGGAGAGAAGATCCTCCCAGAGATCATTCCTATCCTGGAGGAGGGTCTGCGCTCAGACAAGAGTGATGAGAGGCAGGGCGTGTGCATCGGCCTCAGTGAGATCATGAAGTCCACCAGCAGGGACGCGGTCAGTTCCTCAACACATACCTGGCCACTTTTTCCTTTATTTAACCTGGCAGTCCCTTGAGATGAGTATCAATTTTTCAAGGGAAACCTTTAAATGTCTTAGACATAGCAGGGGTATGTGATGTGATGCCTTGGTAGAGCAGTAAGGTGACAATGTGTGTGTTGTGTATGTTTCCAGGTGCTGATATTCTCTGAGTCCCTGGTCCCCACAGTGAGGAAGGCTCTGTGTGACCCCCTTGAGGAGGTACGAGAGGCTGCAGCCAAAACCTTTGAGCAGCTCCACGCCACCATAGGTCACCAGGCCCTGGATGACATCCTGCCTGCCCTGCTCAAACAGCTGGTGAGAGACACATCCACACACACACACACACACCATCATAAACCCAATTCACCTCTAAAAAACCCTCTGTATCCACCATAGACATTAAAACCAGTAGATAGTGATTGCGCTGACGTCATCCACGTATTCCAATGGAAAACTTCCGATGGCGCATGAAGCCGGAAGTATTTGAATTTGAAGCGTGCCATATTGCTGAATGGGGCTTGAATGGCACCAAAAAATCGCTAAGCATTATAGTTCAAGTGGCCGTAACTAGCAAAGGATCATGGTCGATGTCGTAGCTTTCATCCTGCCTGGGAGAGTCAACCGGGAGCCTCCTCGTAGCCTGCCGGCATGTGATTGGTCTGTGTCACGTGGTCCTGTGTAACAACAAATGTAGTCGTCAGAATGGATTTAATAAAATGTCTCGATTTGTAGCGAACTTGATAAGAATTCACTGGGGGGATCGAACTCGATCATAATAAACACATTTTAGAGCTCAAAACAGCCGTCTAAAAAAATTGTTTGGCCGTTCTGGCGATCGTAATTTACATAGGCTTTCTAGGGCAGACTAGGGCTTTTAGCACTGCTACGTTGTTACGTAGTAGCCGACCAGTAGAGCTCGTGACTTAACGCTCCAGACCAGACACTGGGGGCCTGGTATCCACACATTGTGTTCAGTAATACTCACTCCCCTGTACCTCCCTAAAGCAATTCTGGAGAGGGCAGAGAGGACCCACCATGGAACAGAATATTTACATTTGACATTTTAGTCATTTAGCATACGCTCTTATCCAGAGCGACTTACAGTTAGTGAGTGCATACATTTTCATACTGGCCCCCCGTGGGAATCGAACCCACAACCCTGGCTTTGCAAGCGCCATGCTCTACCAACTGAGCTACACGGGACCTATATAGAGTGAGGTTAATGTTTCTCTGTGTGCAGGATGATGAGGAGACTGCAGAGTTTGCTCTGGATGGTCTGAAACAGGTGATGGCAGTAAAGAGTCGCTCTGTGCTGCCCTACCTGGTGCCCAAGGTGAGCTGTCCACACATTATACACTACTAACAATGGTTAATCTCAATTATAATTTATTGGATTTATATAACACTTTTCCTGATGCTCAAAGTGCCTTTAAGTCTTTTATAGTATGAGTGTACACTACCGGTCAAAAGTCTTAGAACACCTACTCATTCCAGGGTTTTTCTTTATTTTTTACAATTTTCTACATTGTAGAAAAATAGTGAAGACATCAAAACTATGAAATAACACAAGGAATCATGTAGTAACCAAAAATGTGTTAAACAACTCAAAATCTCTTTTATATTTTGAGATTATTCAAATAGCCACTCTTTGCCTTGATGACAGCTTTGCACATGCTTGGCATTCTCTCAACCAGCTTCACCTGGAATACTTTTCCAACAGTCTTGAAGGAGTTCCCACATATGCTGAGCACTTGTTGGCTGCTTTTCCTTCACTCTGTGGTCCAACTCATCCCAAACCATCTCAATTTGGTTGGGGGATTGTGGAGGCAGGTCATCTGATGCAGCACTCCATCACTCTCCTTCTTGGTAAAATAGCCCTTACACAGCCTGGAGGTGTGTTGGGTCATTGTCCTGTTGAAAAACAAATGATAGTCCCACTAAGCCCAAACCAGATGGTATGGCGTATCGCTTCAGAATGCTGTGGTAGCCATGCTGGTTAAGTGAGCCTTGAATTCTAAATAAATCACAGACAGTGTCACCAGCAAAGCACCCCCACACCATAACACCTCCTCCTCCATGCTTTACGGGGGAAATACACATGCGGAGATCATCCGTTCACCGACACCACATCTCACAAAGACACGGCGGTTGGAACCAAAAATCTCCAAATAGGACTCCAGACCAAAGGACACATTTCCACCGGTCTAATGTCCGTTGCTCGTGTTTCTTCTTATTGGTGTCCTTTAGTAGTGGTTTCTTTGCAGAAATTCAACCATGAAGGCCTGATTCACACAGTCCCCTCTGAACAGTTGTTGAGATGTGTCTGTGACTTGAACTCTGTGAAGCATTTATTTGGGCTGCAATTTCTGAGGCTGGTAACTCTAATGAACTTATCCTCTGCAGCAGAGGTAACTCTGGGTCTTCCATTCCTGTGGTGGACCTCATGAGAGCCAATTTCATCATAGTGCTTGATGGTTTTTGCGACTGCACTTGAAGAAACTTTCATAGTTCTTGAAATTTTCCGGAGTGACTGACCTTCGTGTCTTAAAGTAATGATGGACTGTTGTTTCTCTTTGCTTATTTGAGCTGTTCTTGCCATAATATGGACTTGGTCTTTTACCAAATAGGGCTATCTTCTGTAACCCCCCCCCCCTACCTTGTCACAACACAACTGATTGGCACATTAAGAAGGAAAGAAATTCCACAAATTAACTTTTAAGAAGGCACACCTGTTAATTGAAATGCATTCCAGGTGACTACGTCATGAAGCTGGTTGAGAGAATGCCAAGAGTGTGCAAAGCTGTCATCAAGGCAAAGGGTGGCTATTTGAAGAATCTCAAATATAAAATATGTTTTGATTTGTTTAACACTTTTTTGGTTGCTACATGAGTCCATATGTGTTATTTCATAGTTTTGATGTCTTCACTATTATTCTACAATGTAGAAAATAGTAAAAATAAAGAAAAACCCTCAAATGAGTGTGTTCTAAAACTTCTGACTGGTAGTGTAGTTCTGTGTATGAATGCTATCCTCTCCTCTCCCCTGTCAGCTGACTGCTCCTCCAGTGAACACGCGTGTGCTGGCCTTCCTATCTGCCGTGGCTGGAGACGCTCTGACACGCCACCTGGGGGTCATCCTGCCCGCCCTCTACTCCTCTCTGAAAGACAAGCTGGGAACAGAGGAAGGACAGCAGGTAATAACAGCATTCATGATTACAAGATGGTTGTAAAGCAGTAGCAAGTGGACGGGCACTACTATTACAGTCATCATCATGGGGATAATATTACAGTGGTTCTTAGTGGGCTGTTGTGATCACTAGATGATGGCTCTGTCTCCAGGCTCATATAACCCCTGTCCTCACCCCACCCGTCCTCTAGGAGCTGGCCAGCTGCCAGGCAGTGATCCTGTCTGTGGAGGATGAGGTTGGTCAGCGTATCATCATCGAGGACCTGCTGGAGGCCACCAGATCACCTGACGCTGGTCTCAGACAGGCCGCCGCCACCATCCTGAATGGATACTTCTCCCGCACCCGCCTGGACTACAGCGCCCACACACGCAACCTGCTGTCAGGCCTCATCCGCCTGCTCAACGACTCCAACCCTGAGGTCCTGGTTCAGAGCTGGGACGCCATCAACTCCATCACCAAGGTTAGCTGTTGGCACCATGAGCATTACAGGCACTGGGAATTAGTTTGTCAGGGTTTACTGACGTCATACAGTATTTGTTATTCATGTGTGTTGCAGCTTTATGCAGCATTGATTTTATAGATAACCAAAGGCCACTAGGTTAACTGACATAGTATGTATCTATGTGAGGTAATGTTAGACTCTTGTTTGTTTGTTTTTGTAGAAACTGGACGCTGGCAGCCAGCTGGCTCTGATTGACGACCTGCACAGAGACATCCGATCAGTGGCAGCAGACGTCAAGGGTCAGCATCTGCCTGGGTTCTGTCTGCCCAAGAAGGTAAGCCTCTCCTCTAGACACATATGGCGCATTTCCACTGAGGATTTAGCCCAGTGTTTTACTCAGAAGGCTCAGACTTTTCTGTTACCATCTACGCGGGCCGGCACCCATGTCTCACTGGGCCATGGCTCCGGTGGACCTTAACTTGGAACCAAGCCCCCTGGGTACTTTTCAGCTGGCATTTACATAACACTGGCTAACTGTGAACTTTAACACCTTCAAACAAAGCAACAGTCTTGAATGATGCAGAGGCTGAATCTGCTCGCTACAAGTCTTTAGTGTCACACTCCTGATGGAAACACACTAAAGGCGTCCGCATGCTTCCCAGCCAAACAGTTCGGAGTTTGTTCATTCGGAAAGTATTCAGACCCCTTCCCTTCCACATTTTGTTACGTTACAGCCTTATTCTAAAATGGATTAAATAAAAAAATGTCCTCAATCTACACACAATACTCCATAATGACAAAGCGAAAACAGGTTTTTAGAATTTTTGGCAAATGTATTAAAAATGAAAAACAGATACCTTATTTACATAAGTCTCGAAATTGAGCTCCGGTGCATCCTGTTTCCATTTATCATCCTTGAGATGTTTCTACAACTTTATTGGAGTCCACCTGTGGTAAATTCAATTGATTGGACATTACATTTTAGTCATTTAGCAGACGCTCTAATCCAGAGCGATTTACAGTTAGTGAGTGCATACATTTTTCATACTGATGACACCAACAGTGAATTGAACATGGGAGTATCCCCATGCCAGCTGTTTGTACCTGCTAAACAACAGGCTGGCAGCTGATAGGAGAACACTGTGGCAGATAGTGAAACATATCAGTTTGTCGATGACAAGTGATATCCGGACGTAGATCATTTCAGCCAATCAGAGCAGGAACTGCATAGTGATTATGAATGATGGCACCAGACTGCGAGAGAGAGAGAGAGAGAGATCCCAAAAAGCCTGGAGTCATTAAGCCAAGCACAGCCACATTACAGTACAGACAGTCATCCAACTTTTTGCCAACAGAGGAGACAGATTTGCAGTATATTTTCACGCCTGTGTATCAAAACGGCTGACAGTACTGGCAAACCTTTCCATTACTTTAACTAGCTCTGCCCTGAACTTTAGTCACTGTTATTAGCCGGCTACCATCCGGTACTCAACCCTGCACCTTAGAGACTGCTGCCCTATGTACACAGTTATTGAACACTGGTCACTTTAATAATGTTTACATACTATTTTACCCACTTCATTCTAGTCAAGGCTCATCCTATATAATTAATGCTGTACACTCCTTTTCTATTCATATAATGTCTATAATACACCATCATATACATATATATTTATATTCCGGACTCTGACATTGCTCGTCCTGATATTTCTTATTTCCTTTATTTTTGGGATTTGTGTGTATTGTTTGTTTTGTATGGTTAGGTATTGACTGCACTGTTGGAGCTAGAAAAACAACAATTTTGACATGATTTGGAAAGGCACACACCTGTCTATATAAGGTCCCACAGCTGACAGAGCATGTCAGAGCAAAAACCAAGCCATGAGGTCGAAGGAATTGTCTGTAGAGCTCCGAGACAGGATTGTGTCGAGGCACAGATCTGGGGAAGGGTACCAAGAAATGTCTGCAGCATTGAAGGTCCCCAAGAACACAGTGGCCTCCATCATTCTTAAATGGAAGAAGTTTGGAACCACCAAGACTCTTCCTAGAGCCGACCGCCCGGCCAAACTGAGCAATCTGGGGAGAAGGGCCTTGGTCAGGGAGGAGACCAAGAAGCTGATGGTCATTCTGACAGAGCTCCTTAGTTCCTCTATGGAGATGGGAGAATGTTCCAGACGGACAACCATCTCTGCAGCACTCCACCAATCAGGCCTTTATGGTAGAGTGGCCAGACGGAAGCCACTCCTCAGTAAAAGGCACATGACAGCCCGCTTGGAGTTTGCCAAAAGGCACCTAAAGGACTCTCAGACCATGAGAAACAAGATTCTCTGGTCTGATGAAACCAAGATTGAACTCTTTGGCCTGAATGCCAAGCGTCACGTCTGGAGGAAACCAGGCACTGCTCATCACCTGGCCAATACCATCCCTACGGTGAAGCATGGTGGTGGCAGCATCATGCTGTGGGGATGTTTTTCAGCGGCAGGGACTGGGAGACTAATCAGGATCGAGGTAAATATGAACGGCGCTAAGTACACCGATTTTTGATGAAAACCTGCTCCAGAGCGCTCAGGACCTCAGACTGGGGAAAAGGTTCACCTTCCAACGGGACAACGACCCTAAGCACACAGCCAAGACAACGCAGGAGTGGCTTCGGGACAACTCTCTGAATGTCCTTGAGTGGCCCAGCCAGAGCCCGGACTTGAACCCGATCAAACATCTCTGGAGATGAAAAATGTATGCACTCACTAACTGTAAGTCACTCTGGATAAGAGCGTCTGCTAAATGACTAAAATGTAAATGTAAAAAAAATGGAGATACCTGAAAATAGCTGTGCAGCGACGCTTCCCATCCAACCTGACAGAGCTTGAGAGGATCTGCAGAGAAACTCCCCAAAAACAGGTGTGCCAAGCTTGTAGCGTCATACCCAAGAAGACTCGAGGCTGTAATCACTGACAAAGGTGCTTCAACAAAGTACTGAGTAAAGTGTCTGAATACTTATGTAAATGTGATATTTCAGTTTTGTATTTTGTATAAAAAATCTAAACCTGTTTGCTTTGTCATTGTGGGGTATTGTGTGTAGATTGAGGGGGGAATAAAAACAATTTAATCTATTTTAGAAATAAGGCTGTAATTTAACAAAATCTGGAAAAAGTCAAGGGGTCTGAATACTTTCCCATTGCACTGTATATTATGGCAACAATTTGAAGTTTTTGTTCGTTTTGGACTTCGGTAAGGGTTTTTTCGGCTGTTTGGGCACACATTTTTTCCCCCCTGGAGGCAAGCCGAAGTCGGTAGCCAAAGTCTACGCCCCCTCGTCCGTGATTGGTGAACAGTAGGGTTTCTTCAAAAAAGTATTTGTTGTCATTCAATGAGAGACGACTCCTTTTCATGCACATTATTTCATTGAGAAATACTGCACGAAACATCATAGTTAGATGTAATTCTGACTATTTTGAGGAAGTTTATTGGCTACTGCGTCTTAAAATGGACAAACAGTACTATTGCCGCTTTTTTTCTCGTTTTTCAAGCTAAGGTCTTTTTAAGGGAGTATGCAAGCACACTCCTTCGGTTCACGTTGCCGAATTCGGCTAGCCGCCAGTTGAACTGAAGCAAGCTGACGCCTTAACACTAGTTTACATTAGCAACATGCATGCCCCGCCCACCTGAGGATCTGTCTTTATCAACTATCTATTTACTGTGTTTGAGGGTGCAAAATCCACTTGTCATTTAACTCTCGCTGGATTGATTGCTTTCATTTTACTCCTGCGATTCTTTCATACTCTTGCTTGTGCCTGTCGTTTTCCCCCGTTAATGTTATGACCGCTGAAACGTTTACTGACCTGTCAAACACTGGTAATGGCTGAAATGGCCTCAATGGAATACATTGTCTTTTTGTTGGATCTATAAGAAAGCTTCGTCGGGGATTTAACGCACTGTTTTGACACTTACATCACAAGAAAGAGAAGAAAGATAACTTTATTTTGATGGCTGTTCATTTTTTGTGGAATTGAAAGTAATAATTTAATACAGTTGAAATGTTTACAAATTAGATGCGCTGAAATGAAAGCAACTTCCTGAAATGAACACTCGGATTATAGTGATATTATGTTTGATCTTGCAAACAATGTCAAGTATGTTTAGATGGGTGTAACCTAGAGCCAAGCGTGTTGATTTTTAATCCGAGGGTAGCCTGCTATTGACACACTTGAATCATGCAAGAGAAGGTGACAACGTAATTAATGAGGCAGTCTAGACCGTGCATTAGGGTAGACTGAGCAAGTGTTGTGGTTGCAGCCCTGTTTCACACCTTTATATTAATATATGCTAATACCTCTGGTCTATTTATGCAAATGAGGCACATCATTTTCTTAATCTTAACACAAAATATTTAAAAAAACTGATACAATAAGTGTATATGAGTGCATTTTAAGATTTGACAATAAATTGACCTGAATTCCACCAAAATCCCTGAACACCATTCATTATTTGTCTGTGCCAGAAATGTTTTATGTGCTATAATTCAGTCAATATCTGATGGATTATAAAAATTCAAAACGTTTAGAGTATCTTCATCCATTGTCCAACTGTTGTATTTATTAGAATTGTTTTTAAAACCTTGTAACAATTGTGATGACCGTTGCTATTAATACTGGCAACACCCTGGTGTGGGGGTAAGTCTAGATAGAAAAACACCAATACAGTCATATCTACAAGTTACTCAGGCTGACTAATGTTATAATACCTTGTATCCTCCCTCGTCTCCTCTTCCTCTTTACCCCTCTTCTTCTCCTCTCTTTCCCACTTCCCCAGGGTGTGACCTGCATCCTGCCAGTGCTGAGGGAGGGAGTGTTGACAGGCAGTCCTGAGCAGAAAGAGGAGGCTGCCAAAGCGCTGGGAGGAGTCATCAAGCTGACCTCCCCCGATGCTCTCCGACCGTCTGTGGTCAACATCACTGGACCGCTCATCCGTATCCTGGGAGACCGCTTTACCTGGACCGTGAAGACCGCTCTGCTAGAGACACTCACCCTGCTGCTGGCCAAGGTCAGTGTCTGCTGATGATTCTGATGTTAAAGGTTGTGTTCGGTAAGCAGAAAATGGGAGGGGACCTTTTTGGGGGGGGGGGGGGTTAATACATGAAATAGTCATTAAACAACAATTTTTGCTCTTCCATTTCTAAAAGTTTCTTCCATTTTGTGCCTAATAAACAATCCTGTAGTTTCCTCCCTGCTGGAAGGATGGATGGTGTCTGGCTCTGGTCCTGACCCTGTTGCTCTGCCCGTCTCCAGGTGGGCATAGCCCTGAAGCCCTTCCTGCCCCAGCTCCAGACCACCTTCCTAAAGGCTCTGCAGGACTCCAGCCGGGCGGTCAGACTGAGGGCTGCTGAGGCCCTGGGCCAGCTGGTCTCTATCCACAGCAAGGTGGACCCCCTATTTACCGAGCAGCTCTCTGCCATCAACAACGCTGAGGACTCAGGAGTCAGGTATGCAAAACCATGAAATTATGGGAATGTTTCCGGAATTTTGCAACCCTCGGGTGTTCATACTGAGAAACAATATCAAGAGTAGTGATCAGTTCCATATAGGATTCCTCTCATTTAGAACATTATTTTTGATTGATTGGATTTAATCAATCAATCAACCTTGTGAGCCTAGTGTTCTGCTCCCATCTTTTAGGGAGACCATGCTACAAGCCTTACGATTTGTCATCCAGGGAGCGGGGTCAAAGGTCGACCCAGCCATCAGGAAAAACATTACCACGACATTGCTGAGCATGCTGGGACATGATGAGGTATGTCCAAAGATGGTGGATAAATGAAGATGGTTCACTCAGGCCGTTTAACATTGAAAACAATTGTCAGTTCTCGTCTACTTAACGGGGTGGGTCTCCCATAGGCACCAATGCAATAGCAGCTGGGTCTGGTCTACCTACATTGAGCTCAAAGTATTTGGACGGTGACAAATGTTTTGTTGTTTTGGCTCTGTACTCCAGCACTTTGGATTTTAAATGATATATGAGGTTAATGTGCAGACTGTCAGCTTTAATTTGAGGGTATTTTCATCCATATCGGGTGAACCGTTTAGAAATTACAGGAGTTTTTTTACATAGCCCCCCCCCCCCACCATTTTAGGGGACCAAAAATATTGGGACAAATTAACTTATGTATTATAGTAAAAAGTTAAGTATTTGGTCCCATATTCCAAGCACGCAATGATTACATCAAGATTTTGACTCTACAAACTTGTTGGCTGCATTTGCTGTTTGTTTGGTTGTGTTTCAGATTATTTTGTGCCCAATAGAAATTTATGGTAGATAATGTATTGTGTCATTTTGGAGTCACTTTTATTGTAAATAAGAATATAATGTTTCTAAACACTTCTACATTAATGTGGATGCTACCATTATTACGGATAGTCCTAACTTAATCATGAATAATGATAAGTGAGAAAGTTAGACACACATATCATACCCTCAGACATGCTAACCTCTCACCATTACAATAACAGGGGAGGTTAGCATTTTTGGGGGGGAGGTATGATATTTATGCCTTAACTTTCTCACTCATCATTATTCACAATTCATTCAGGACTATCTGTAATCATGGTAGCATCCACATTAATGTGGAAGTGTTTAGAAACATATTCTATTCTTATTTATAATAAAAGTGACTCCAAAATGACCATTCATTTCTATTGGGCACAGATAATCTTAAACACAACCAAAACAAACAGAAAATACATCCAACAAGTCATAAACTTGATATAATCATTGCGTGCTAGGAATATGGGACCAAATACTAAACTTTTGACTACTTTAATACGCATATAAGTGAATTTGTGCCAATACTTTTGGTCCCCTATAATGGGGGGGGGGACTATATACAGAAAGTGCTGTACTTCCTAAACGGTTCATCCAATATGGATGAAAATACCTTCAAATTAAAAGCTGACAGTCCACACTTTAACCTCATAGTCATTGTATCGTTTAAAATCCAAAGTGCTGGAGTACAGTCTCAAAACAACAACAAATGTGTCACTGGCCCAATGCTCACTGTAGTAGACTTTCATTGAACCAGAAAAAAACAGCGAATGGGGTGTCTCACTTCCTCTTCCATCTCTGGTATGTCTTCGAGCAGACACACTGACTACAGCATGTACAGTGAGGGGAAAAAAGTATTTGATCCCCTGCTGATTTTGTACGTTTGCCCACTGACAAAGACATGATCAGTCTATAATTTTAATGGTAGGTTTATTTGAACAGTGAGAGACAGAATAACAACAACAAAATCCAGAAAAACGCATGTCAAAAATGTTATAAATTGATTTGCATTTTAATGAGGGAAATAAGTATTTGACCCCTCTGCAAAACATGACTTAGTACTTGGTGGCAAAACCCTTGTTGGCAATCACAGAGGTCAGACGTTTCTTGTAGATGGCCACCAGGTTTGCACACATCTCAGGAGGGATTTTGTACCACTCCTCTTTGCAGATCTTCTCCAAGTCATTAAGGTTTCGAGGCTGACGTTTGGCAACTCGAACATTCAGCTCCCTCCACAGATTTTCTATGGGATTATGGTCTGGAGACTGGCTAGGCCACTCCAGGACCTTAATGTGCTTCTTTTAGAGCCACTCCTTTGTTGCCTTGGCCGTGTGTTTTGGGTCATTGTCATGCTGGAATACCCATCCACGACCCATTTTCAATGCCCTGGCTGAGGCAAGGAGGTTCTCACCCAAGATTTGACGGTACATGGCCCCGTCCATCGTCCCTTTGATGCAGTGAAGTTGTCCTGTCCCTTTAGCAGAAAAACACCCCCAAAGCATAATGTTTCCACCTCCATGTTTGACGGTGGGGATGGTGTTCTTGGGGTCATAGGCAGCATTCCTCCTCCTCCAAACACGGCGAGTTGAGTTGATGCCAAACAGCTCGACTTTGGTCTCATCTGACCACAACACTTTCACCCAGTTCTCCTCTGAATCATTCAGATGTTCATTGGCAAACTTCAGACGGCCCTGTATATGTGCTTTCTTGAGCAGAGGGACCTTGCGGGCACTGCAGGATTTCAGTTCTTCACGGCGTAGTGTGTTACCAATTGTTTTCTTGGTGACTATGGTCCCAGCTGCCTTGAGATCATTGACAAGATCCTCCCGTGTAGTTCTGGGCTGATTCCTCACCGTTCTCATGATCATTGCAACTCCACGAGGTGAGATCTTGCATGGAGCCCCAGGCCGAGGGAGATCGACAGTTATTTTGTGTTTCTTCCATTTGCTACTAAACGCACCAACTGTTGTCACCTTCTCACCAAGCTGCTTGGCGATGGTCTTGTAGCCCATTCCAGCCTTGCGTAGGTCTACAATCTTGTCCCTGACATCCTTGGAGAGCTCTTTGGTCTTGGCCATGGTGGAGAGGTTTGGAATCTGATTGATTGATTGCTTCTGTGGACAGGTGTCTTTTATACAGGTAACAAGCTGAGATTAGGAGCACTCCCTTTAAGAGTGTGCTCCTAATCTCAGCTCGTTACCTGTATAAAAGACACCTGGGAGCCAGAAATCTTTCTGATTGAGAGGGGGTCAAATACTTATTTCCCTCATCAAAATGCAAATCAATTTATAACATTTTTGACATGCGTTTTTCTGGATTTTGTTGTTGTTATTCTGTCTCTCACTGTTCAAATAAACCTACCATTAAAATTATAGACTGATCATGTCTTTGTCAGTGGGCAAACGTACAAAATCAGCAGGGGATCAAATCCTTTTTTCCCTCACTGTATGAATGCATCAGAGACGTTTTTAAGGCAGACTACTGATCGCCCCCGTCTCTTTTAGTGGTAATTGCTAGAATTGAGTGCAAAACAATTATCAGTTTTATCTTGCTAGCTAAATATATATTCTACCTGCAATACTGAACCTGACATAAGGACAATCAGATCCAAGTTTCAGTGTCAGTGCAATGTTACATTTTAGCTCTGATCAGACTTGACTTCCGTCAGTCAAGGCAGGATGTGGCTTTATGAAAGTGGTTTTCGGCCTCCTTGTGTGTATGAAAGCCTTAAAGCTGCAATATGTAACTTTTTGGGCAACCCAACCAAATGCACATAGAAATGTGTTAGATCTGTCATTCTCATTGAAAGCAAGTCTAAGAAGCGTCAGATCTGTTCTCTGTACACTTTCTATTCTTCCTGTTCTCAAGTTTCATTTTCGCGTCTTATACTTTGTTTTGTACACCAGCTGAAAATACAATATTTTTGGTTATGGAAAATATATTTAAGTGGTTTTGCTTGTTTTGTCACAAACTGAAATGAACCAGGTGCATCTTTAAGTAGACTCATGTCGGTGTGTGTGTAGGATGCTACACGAATGTCCTCAGCAGGGTGTGTAGGAGAGCTGTGTGCCTTCCTGTCTGAAGAGGAGCTGAGAAGTGTGTTGCTTCAGCACGTCCTGGGTAGGAATTTACACTGTCACACCATATTCTCCACCACACACTACCCTTTACGTGGCACAAACATTCACACTTATGATAAAAGGTATTCACACATTCATTAACCCTTTATAATTTCTTACACTTAATCCTTTACAGTTGTGGGATTTGGCCTATATGGATAGGGCTAAATTGAAATGTTTCTTACAGAATAAATATGAAATGCATAAGCATGGTAGCAATTGAAAGGGGACATTTTGGAGATGGAAATTATTAGACCAAAGTTGAGGACACAACAGTTCACAAGACAGATTTTATGTGAATTTTACATTGAATGTACTTTTCGCTGCATTTGTTGATAAAGAAGTCTGAAAATACTCTGGATATATTCAGTAACATAAGAATATTTTTGGAAAATGTGGGGTAAGTGCAACATAAGATAAAAAAAAGACAAGGGTTTGAGTGAGAGGACTAACTGGTGTCCAAGTGGCCACACACCTTTCCAAAGTAATTTCAATGCACTTTTATGTTGCAATGTCCACAAATTGGTAAAGAAAAACATCTTATACCACTTCCTGGTCTTGTGGTGGACCTGGTAGTAGCCTATCAGATAGGTCGACACGCCCCATGCTGGCATTGTAGTCCTTCACAGAAACAGGAATGGGGACATTCTTCCTCACCCTTGCATGCCCCATTGGCATTTTTCACCCTCCTTGAGACTTGGTCGTTATTGAATGCCTTATGCTGTGTGGTGAGCATGGTTACTTCCCTAGTGTCCCATTTCACAAAAAGCAGCTTGTTAGTCCTGATCCAACGTATGGTCCCCCTCTCCGCTGTCTTTGTCATGTCGCTTACCTTGGTCTTGGGTAAACACATTCTGTTAGGACGAATGGTGCCGAATGGTGCCACAAGACCCTATTTTCTTTTTCAAGAGGTCTATGAAAAGTGGATATAGAACCATCAGACTGGGTGTTTGACATAGCAATAGGGGGTGAAGACCGGCGGGGGCGCTTGCTGGGGAGGGGTGGCTCCCAAACGTCATCATCTAAATCCTCTGCATCCTCCACTCTGTGGTGAATAAAATAAAGGGATAAATTGTTGTAAGACACATAGAATTACCATTGACTAAATGTACAAAACGACATTACTGTAAAGTAAAAACACCAAGCCTAAACTTTATCTGTACAGTTATTCAAATAGGTGTGAAACACACAATGCAAACAGTAACACTTTGGAGACAAAGGCAGAGGTGAGAACCACAAATAAACAATGGCCATGAGAGTTTAGTGGCTTCTCCAAAGGATGAAACATAGAACAGCAAACAGTGAACTAATATGAAACAGACAACTACTTTGGAATTATTTAACATTGAAATTACTTGTTACATAGGCCTATGTAAACTAAATCCAAAGCACAAATACATATTGTAAGTTAGCTAAATAAAGTCATGAAAATAATTTACTTACAGATCTAAAAGTGAATCCAATCCTTCTAGAAAGCAATCTTCGTCGGCCGAGTCGAAATCCTCGTTGTCCAAATCGCTCACCAGATCCGAGTCCGACTCCAGTATTTTATTCAAAGCTTCTATGTCGGTATACTTATTCATAGCTGCGTTCTTTTTATGTTCCTGTTCGATATTTTTAGTTTCCCCCCTTGAGAAGCCATGGGTCAACTGCATATCCCTGGCAAGCTTACCTCATTGGCTACAAGACTGTCAAGGTGCCATAGTAGCCAATTCCCTGTGTAATGGATGCCTACAGCGCGTAAGCACGCAAAGATAGTCACTCGGTGGACATTTGATGTTGAAATTAAGTCATACATCATCAAATAACATTGGCAATTTGCTAGATTTGTTCCTACAAACCTATGGATTAATTAGATACCCATCACGTATTTATAGCTCAAACACAGACCAAATCGAAGCTTACCTTGTAAGATGTTTGCTGTTCGGTGAAAACGTTGTGTAAAATAAACATTTTGACTCTCAGGGTTGGTGGTCAATAACGGTAGCTAGGTCATAGGCAGACAAATAAGACATCCTCATGATCTGTGGAGTCCCTGCTTTCGGTGTGTATCAACGTATTCCGTGTTTATTTCGTTTATGCTTCACAACGCTAACCGGAATGTAGGTAGCAGCCATCTTCAAATTAGATCATCGGCTCGGCCTGTCCTTATAAGTTTGTATGCCCATATGATAGTAAGTACACCAAAGATTTTAAGGCACCGATCAATAGCCAAGATACTCAGCTTTCCACAGACACCCTGCTTTTGCAGATAGGGGCTACTGTTCTCATACCAGACTGAATTGAATAAAAAAAGTCATATGGGGACTTTACATTTAAGAGGTTAGTGGCCAAATCTGCAATTTTCAACCCATATACGGGTACGAGTGTAAAGTGCTACCTCTCACTCTATCAAAATGATAATGTAGTAAGGAAAGACATTCATGTTTGTACTATGTAGTACGAAAAATGTATGCACTCACTGTAAGTCGCTCTGGAAAATAGTGTCTGCTAAATAACTAAAATGTAAACAAATGTAAATGTACTAAAACTGTGCTCTCTCTTCTCCTAGCTGACATATCAGGCGTGGACTGGATGGTGCGTCATGGTCGCAGTATGGCCCTGGCCATTGCAGTAAAGTCTGCCCCTGAGCAGCTGTGTGTGGAGGAGTACAGTTCAACTGTGATGGAGGCCATCCTGGCCAATGCCACCGCAGACAGGGTAGAAACATCATACATTTGGTCAGATCTAAGTGGATACTGATCCCTTTAGTTTACTAATTCTGTTCACCCAGACCATGGAAGGATTTGCTTTCCAAGCACTCTCTTCCCCTGTCTTGACCCTCTCTGACTAAACACTGCCCTGTCCTGTCGTCTCCTCAAGATCCCCATAGCCACCAGTGGGATCAGAGCCATGGGCTACCTGATGAGACATCATCTCAGAACCGAGGAAGGAAGTGGCTCATCACACCGCATTATCACACAGTTTGTCAAGGTGAGGCGGGGGTACTTTCTCTTTTATGTCACTTTTTTCCCATTTACAAAAATGTTTTGCCAATCGAGCACTGAAAGTGGGTATATTGTTTAACATTTGGGGCGCATGAATATGGACATTATCTGTAAGAAATAAGAACACTATGACAGTGCTCCTCTGAGGATTTGTCAGTAACCTCTCCCCTGTCATTTCCCCTGCAGTGTCTCCAGAACCAGTCCAGTGACATCAGGCTGGTGTCGGAGCGGGTGCTGTGGTGGGTGTTTAAGGACAAGGCCACGCCCTCCCTGGAGCCCGCCCTCATCAAGCCTCTAGTGAAGAGCCTGCTGGACAACACCAAGGACAAGAACACCAGCGTCAGAGCCCAGAGTGAACACACCATCGTCAGCCTGCTCCGACTGCGGCAGGGAGAGCAGACCATGCAGGTCAGTGACACACACAAACATCCACACAGTCTCAATACTCATTATAAAGAGGACTATACCTGGCCTGATGGATTTAAGTTGTGCATTGTGCATCTGGTGTACTTATCCAATAATATGCAAATCTCTCACTCTGTAATGTTATGTTTCTCTTTCAGAGCGTTAGTGCCATCCTTGACTCCGCAAGTAATGACCTGCTGTCTGACTGTCACCGCCGCTCCCTGAAGAAGATCTCTAGTCTTCCAGACTCTAAGGAAGAGATTGACGACACCATCCTCACGTGATGGGCAGGACAGATCACAGCTTGACAAATCCATACTGTTGCTCATGTACTCAGAAAAGACCTCCACAGCAATCAAGAAAAACTCTGCTGTTATGTCTTACAAATAAATACATCTATGGAGAGAGCCCTCACACACACATACATCCCCATTAACTCCATGTTATCCATGGACCAAGGAAAAGTATGAACTTACTCGCTTTACTTCATATTCCCCCCTCTTTGGACAATTATTTTATTTGTTGTTTTAGTGACTCTATAAACATACATTTAGAATATTTGTTTCATCTCACAAAGTGCAGTTAAAACTCCTGAGTGAGCTCACTGCATAAAGAAAGTAATTTGTGCCAATTCCTTTTTGACATTTAAATGTATTCAATATCCCTCTTATTTTATTGCATTTATTTCGAGCATCACTGACACCAGTTTAACAAAGCAGCAATTACATTTCTCCCATTGCTTTTCCTCTGGGTTTTATACCTGCTTTTGTGTGTGTGGGGAATGCAACCTGTTATCTTTATGATAAAGTTGATATTCTAATCAATTATACGGTTGTAAAAAAAAATCAAATAAAGACCTTGATTTGATAATGGTTTTGACTGTCTGAATTAACTCAATATTTTTGCCACCATGTGAATGTCACTCATTATCTGTATCTAATTGTATTCACAAGTATACAACACAAGTTACACAAATTGGATGTAGATGCAGAGAAGTATGCCTTAGTTAAATGAGTGAAAAACTTACTGCCTGTGACTTCGATACACATGAGACTGGATGTGGTGCGTTTTAGCAATGAATTGTGTTGCTCCGATTGCAGTCTGTCTAGGTCAAAGGTGTAGAGTTATTTAGGAACAAATGGAAAGGTGCAAACCTGAAGTCAACAGCACCCTGCATGGTGACTTGAATCAATGGGCCCGAATGGATTAGTGGTCCCACTTTGTCGTGCGTCTGCGCAGTGAGCCTGGGTCGCGTACGGTTGGGTGCACAGTGCAGTAACGACCAGAGAAGGAAGCGGAGTTTCCGGCTATTTGCAGCGGAGGGGGAGGATTGCTGACACTGCGAATCCCCGATAAAAAAGCCGCCGGCTCGGGGGCTAGCAATTCGGCATCGGAAGTAATCATTCTCATTCATATCGGGGGTAGGGTTGGTGAATTACAAGCCAAGGGTACAGAGCGGAAGACCAGAGTAACAGCAAAAGGCGGGGTGACCCACCAACTACCGGCATGGCCAGGGACTACGATTACCTCTTCAAGCTGCTCATCATCGGTGACAGTGGTAAGCGAATACCGGGGATGTGTGACGGGAAATGGGCCTTTCCAGGTTTTTACACGATGAGTCGCAGAAATGTAGGTCGAGGTTCATAACGTGATTTTGGACTCATTTTTAAGTTGACGTCTTCGTTCGTATGTGTAGTTTTAAAAGTCTGCATGCAATATTTTCGAGCAATGGGGAGAGCGGTGACTAGGGCGGAGGTTGTGTATAGCAGGCTGGGCATGTCAGCCGATCAGGCCGGATATCGCTCGCTGCACGATAGCGTTTAGCACTGGGACGAATTCCACCCATTCTAAGAATGTTTGTTATTTAGCGGGATACTTTGCTACCTAACTATTATGGTATTCCAAGTATGTACATTGTAGCTAAAGGTTTTCCTTATTTCGTACAGCTAGCCAAGTGTTGTTAGTTTGCTAGTTATAGGTACACTACTACAGTCGCTAGTAAGCTAACTATATAGATAACATTAGAAGGTCAGCTAACGTTAGATACTTACTGGCTCGTGTTTTTATTTTGTTATCCCAATAGCTAGCGGCTCCCTTGAAGTTGTCAACCAACCGTTATCCTGCTGTGCCAGCTAGCTAGGTGACTTGTCAGTGTAGTAGTAAAAAAATTAATAGTTTAAGCAGTAGTTATGTTTATGTGATTGCATATTAAAATGTGAAGTGCAGAGTTGTTTACAAGAACCGTGGCTTGAATTATTTGTAGATGCTCCCTGGCTAGAGCCTAGTTGACAAATGAGGCAGTAATTAAACATTCTTACTATCAAGATCCAATTAAATGCAGAAGTCCAGAATATAAGGTATATTAGCTAAGAACAATATTACCACATCAAGTGCTGTTTTTTCCTACCTCATATTCATTAAACATTTTAAAGACCGTTGCATTCAGGTAAGACCATAAATCCACATCAACATTGGCAACTCCACAATCACAATCCCTTTGTTAGGAAAGATCTGTTGACACTCCCGGCCCTGGCACTACCCCATCAGCTAGCTGATCACAATAGTGGGCAAGAAAGCAGCCCCCTTACTAACACAGACAGACAGGGGCCTGTGTCCCCTCAACTGCAGTCTGGTACCAGTATTGGCACCGCTGTTATGAGATTCAGAGAAAATGTAAACCAATACTCAAATGCAAGTCCTGTCCCCTCCCCTGTCACACTTACACATGCAATTGTTGCTGAGATCGATCTGACACACACAGGGTTTAGGAGCTTCGATCAAGGGTCCCTTTCTGCACCTCGTGGTCCCTCTGCAGTTAATTGGTCAAGGAAAACCATTATTTGGACTGACAGAGGTCAAGTTTTGTATGACAACAACGAAGCAGAAACCAACTGGCACCCAGGCTACTGTGCCTCACCTTTGATTCCTGGTTTAAATACAGTATTGATGACGTACTGTATTTTGTGACATGTGCTTTTGCATATCATTGTCCTAGACACAGTCGTTTTTACAGGAGAGCAGGGACTATATTTTCACCAGCTAGGTACTCCTTCAGACCGGGCTGCACTGATAATAGTCCTCCCAGGTACCAGAGTTTCTACAGGTTTACCCTCGAGCCTGATTAAAAGGTAGAAAAGATATGGTGATGTGGTTGTTAGTGGCCTGACAGATGAAAGTATTGTTACCCACAGAAAGAACACTATATCTGTTTCTTGTAGCTGTAAATAATGTTGTCTGGTGAAAGTGAACAAGAAGACTCAGTGAATGATCAGAGGGATTTGTTTTCTGATTGGCTTTTAACTCCGGACCAATCAACCGCTGCCAGGCACGATCACATTACCTTCAACTATCAACTGATTTGAGCTGTTAGTACCCCTGCCTGGACTCACAGTTCAGCTCTGACGTTTTGGCCATCTCCTCATCTGACAGTTGGCTAGCCGCCTGTCCGTGCCTCTTGGGGAATTTGCTGAAAGTGTTATCTTATTACTGATTGGTGCACAAATTACAAAGTAATTTGCAACACAGAATGTTATGAACTGTACCGGCATAATTTGTAGCAAAGCATCACCTCTATTATTGTGATCTTAAACCTACTAAAGGTTATGCAGAGTTCAGCTGTCACTGTCTTTTATACATAGGCTAGATAGCATGTATTTGTCTGAGTGCATGCTGTCAAGGCCTGGCTGACTGACTGTGCTAATATACACTACATGACCAAAAGTATGTGGACACCTGCTTGTCGAACATTTCATTCCAAAATCATGGGCATTAATATGGCGTTGGTCCCCCCTTTGCTGCTATAACATCCTCCACTCTTCTGGGAAGGCTTTCCACTAGATGTTGGAACATTGCTGCGGGGACTTGCTTCCATTCAGCCACAAGCATTAGTGAGGTCGGGCACTGATGTTGGGCGATTAGGCCTGGCTCGCAGTCGGTGTTCCAATTCATCCCAAAGGTGTTTGATGGGGTTGAGGTCAGGGCTCTGAGCAGGCCAGTCAAGTTCTTCCACACCGATCTCGATAAACCATTTCTGTATGGACCTCACTTTGTGCACGGGGGCATTGTCATGCTGAAACAGGAAAGGGCCTTCCCCAAACTGTTGCCACAAAGTTGGAAGGACCGAATTGTCTAGTATGTCATTGTATGCTGTAGCGTTAAGATTTCCCTTCACTGGAACTAAGGGGACTAGCCCGAACCATGAAAAACAGCCCCACACCATTATTCCTCCTCCACCAAACTTTACAGTTGGCACTATGCACTCGGGCAGGTAGCGTTCTCCTGGCATCCGCCAAACACCGATTTGTCCGTCGGACTACCAGATAGTGAAGCGTGATTCATCACTCCAGAGTCCAATGGCGGCAAGCTTTACACCACTCCAGCCGATGCTTGGCATTGTGCATGGTGATCTTAGGCTTGTGTACGGCTGCTCGGCCATGGAAACCCATTTCATGAAGCTCGCAACAAACAGTTCTTGTGCTGATGTTGCTTCCAGGGGCAGTTTGGAACTCGGTAGTGAGTGTTGTAACCTGAGGACAGGCGATTTTTACGCGCTTTAGCACTCGCCGGTCCCATTCTGTGAGCTTGTGTGGCCTACCACTTCACGGCTGAGCCGTTGTTGCTCCTAGACTTTTCCACTTCACAATAACAGCACTTACAGTTGACCCAGGCAGCTCTAGCAGGGCAGAAATTTGCCGAACTGACTTGTTGGAAAGGTGGCATCCTATGACGGTGCCACGTTGAAAGTCACTGAGCTCTTCAGTAAGGCCATTCTACTGTCAATGTTTGTCTATGGAGATTGCATGGCTGTGTGCTCGATTTTTATACACCTGTCAGCAACGGGTGTAGCTGAAATAGCCGAATCCACTAATTTGAAGGGATGTCCACATACTTTTGTGTATATATAGTGTACCTATACCACAGAGGTCAGGAGACTCACCAGCCTATTTTAAGGTGGTTATGATCCTCTGTTATTCCTCCTGGCTCTTTCATGGTTAGAGAAAAACAGACCTGTGGAAATCTGATGACTCCTTGGTGGCAAGCATATGTCTACAAAACATAACGCGAAGTCAGATAAACCTACATCTTCCTTCAAATTTGCTTACTCATTGAAACCTGTGTAGCCTAAATGTCATAATTAAAGGGTGGTAAGAAATCAAATCTCCTGAGTTGTAAGCCTTTTTAATCTGACTCTCAACCTGTCATTTTCTCTTCATTTCAGGAGTGGGGAAGAGCAGTCTCCTTCTGCGGTTTGCAGACAACACATTTTCAGGTAAGAGTAAATATTACTCCTAACCCCCCTAGCAGGTTATGAGTTGTTTGTTCTAATTTAGTTGAACAACTGTCCAACCCATACTACGTACAGTGAGTATTTGCCTTGCAAAATCAGACACTGGGTCTCATAACTAGTTGTTTTTTTGTGTTTCCAGGTAGCTACATCACCACGATTGGAGTGGACTTCAAGATCCGGACAGTGGAGATCAATGGGGAGAAGGTGAAGCTGCAGATCTGGGATACGGCAGGACAGGAGCGCTTCCGCACCATCACCTCCACGTATGTACAGGCAGGGGCGACTAACACGCACACGCACACTAACACGCACACTAACACATGGAGAGCTGCAGCATTTTTTATGAGGCCAACTTTGACGATAGTTCTGAAAGACTAGAATAGCTTCCATGCTCTTTTTGGAAACTGATGGAATTTCCCACAGACAAATTTTAGTAAGAGGTGGTTTTTAGTCACAGAATTATAGGACGGTAAAGGTTGGAGCTCTCTGACTTGGGTGTCATCCCCATGGATTTGCTTGACCTTGTTTCAAGTGAAGAATTTGTGCCAATGGGATTTCTTTTTGACATTTTCTTGTCCTTGCCCCCATTGTCCGCATGTTTTCCTTTTCTGTCCGTTGTGTATCTCGGCTCCATGTTTGACAGATAATTACTTATGTGCAGTGTGGAGCCTGGGTTTCCAGGTATAGAGTGGAAGACATTCCTCTCTGAATTCATCTTATTATTTTTTGTTTATTTTTACTATTACATTTACATTTTACATTTTAGTCATTTAGCAGACGCTCTTATCCAGAGCGACTTACAGTTAGTGCATACATTATTATTTTTCATACCCCCTGTGGGAATCGAACCCACAACCCTGGCGTTGCAAACGCCATGCTCTACCAACTGAGCTACATCCCTGCTACCCCATGTATTTTCTCTCAAGCAAGGGCTTCCTAATCTGCACTGGATGAGAGAGTGTGCCCTGCCTTTCTCCTCTCTGTCATGATAAATATGTGTAGTAATGAGCAGTTAGTGTTCCTGAACAAAAATGCAGTCACTCAGGAGGGTGGACTAAAGGTCTGTGAGCTAGTGAGCATTACCTAACAACCGTCTGACTCTCACTGCTCTGTTTGACATGGATAGGACAGCGTATAAAAAATACATTCACCCCTTTGGACTTTGACAAGGACTGTACAGTACTTTGACACTGTTTGGCTTTGATGACCTGCGACTATGACAGAGTGGAGATAGTAAAAACCTTGGTGCTTTGGCCATTCACTCAATTTACAATAATGACAGTGAGGAACTAACAAAGGTGTTGAGAAAGAGAGGCATTTGAACTTGTGTATTTTTCCGCAAAGCCCCCTGGGAAATTTGTCAATTTACACTCAGAAACAGAGCTGCTGGTTTTCCTGTGGGAATACCTCTACAAGTCTCCAGCATGGAGTCAGTGTGTGTGTGCTGCTGAACTGAGGGAACCTGGCTGGCTGTGTGAGGAGGGAGGTGGAGAGTGCTGCTGCTGGGTTGTTTTCGCTGTTTGTTAATTGTGGAGAAGTAGAGTGGCATGGTGCCTCATTAGGTCTAAGTGAATATCAGGATAGAGATGGCTCACAGAGCCCTGTGTGCTGTAGTGGGAAACCCCACCTCCGTAAGGTAAATGGTCAACCCAGCCAGGGTGTGTTTTGCCATATGTCCTTCTGTCATGCAGTCACAGTCCAGTAGCTGCCATATGTCTGTCTGTGTGTCTTTGTAGTGGACAGCAGCCTGTGTGTTGTGTTGTGCGTGTACTGTTTAGGTGATGTGTGTTGGGAGGGACTGGGAGTCTGGCTCCAGCGCCTGCTGTGTGTTTGTGGTTCTCCATTAATCTGTGCAGAACACCCCCGCTGACTGGTCCATTACTGCTGGGCTGAGTGAGACAGACAACACTTCTGTCAGGCCAATACAATGACACACACACACACACACACACCCCTTTGAAAGGCCTATTGTGCTTTTCGTGTGTATGGTGCAGTCAGATTGGGGATGCAACCTCATTCTGGGTCCTAGTCAAACTTATTCAGACTTTTTTTTTCATGAATACTGTGGATGTCCTCTACTTCCAGCTCTGTATAGCCTATATACAGGTAACTGCCAAAATAAAGGAAACACCAACATAAAGTATCTTAATAGGACGTTGGGCCACCAACAGCCGCCAGAACATCTTCAGTGCGTCTTGGCATAGAATTTACAAGTGTCTGGAAATCTATTGGAGGGATGTGACACCATTCTCCCACGAGAAATTCCATCATTTGGTGTTTTGTTGTTTATGGTGGTGAAAAACGCTGTCTCAGGCACCGCTCCAGAATCTCCCATAAGTGTTCAGTTGGGTTGAGATCTGGTGACTGAGACACACACACACCCTTTAAACCCCCTACGCTCCTTTGAGACCCCTCTTTCAAAGTCACTGAGATCTCTTCTTCTAGCCATGGTAGCCAAAATAATGGGCAACTGGGCATTTTTATACATGACTCTAAGCACGATGTGATGTTATTTGATTAATTAACGCAGGAACCATACCTGTGTTGAAGCACCTGCTTTCAATATACTTTGTATCCCTCATTTACTCAAGTGTTTCCTTTATTTTGGCAGTTACCTGTACATCAGTCTTTGTCATAATCCTCTGGACTCTAGTCTTCAAAGGAAAACTGTGATGAGCATTATCCCTGGCTTCCTGCTGACCGTTGCCCCTCCCTGCCTCAGAGACACTCCTTCCTGCTGACCGTTGCCCCTCCCTGCCTCAGAGACACTCCTTCCTGCTGACCGTTGCCCCTCCCTGCCTTAGACACTCCTTCCTGCTGACCGTTGCCCCTCCCTACCTCAGAGATACTCCTTCCTGCTGACCGTTGCCCCTCCCTACCTCAGAGATACTCCTTCCTGCTGACCGTTGCCCCTTCCTGCCTCAGACACTCCTTCCTGCTGACCGTTGCCCCTTCCTGCCTCAGACACTCCTTCCTGCTGACCGTTGCCCCTCCCTGCCTCAGACACTCCTTCCTGCTGACCGTTGCCCCTCCCTACCTCAGAGATACTCCTTCCTGCTGACCGTTGCCCCTCCCTGCCTCAGAGACACTCCTTCCTGTTCTCATCCTTTCAGGAACACTACAATTAATATGGATTATTGAACTCTGAGCGGCATGTGGAGTTGGTGTATGTTATACTCTTTCAGTTAATTTTGCCTGTTTATAGGAATGACAAAAGGAAATAAATGATTGTTTATATTGTGCCATTTATTGGAAATGGTCTAAGTCTATGGGATCATAAAGAAGTATTTCTACTTGCTGTGAGCATGGGCAGTCCTTTGCTCATTTGTCTTCAATCGTACTCTTTGCTTTGTTAACACCAGTTAATTGAAATCTCCAATGTGTGTTTGTGTAATAGTGTGACTCTGTTCTCTCCAAGTTGGGCTCCCCCTATTGGACTTGAGATCAACATGCTGACTGCTCTCTCTTTCTGTCTCTGTCTCCAGATACTACAGGGGAACGCATGGGGTCATAGTGGTATATGATGTCACGAGTGCCGAGTCCTTTGTCAATGTGAAACGATGGCTTCATGAAATCAACCAGAACTGTGATGACGTATGTCGAATATTAGGTGAGTCCAGTCCACCTGTTGCAGCAGGGACCCTTGCTTAGGGCCGTATGAAATCCTTGATGCACCAATCTAGACATTAAAATGGAATTCAATTAAAACATTTGTTGAACTTAATAGAACATTTATTGAACTAATTAGAAAAGTAGTTCATTTGCACAAGTTTCTCATAAGACATTAAAAGAATGAAGAAGCAACAACTCCCGAGTGGCGCAGGGGTCTAAGGCACTGCGATGCAGTGATAGCTGTGCCACTAGAGATCCTGGTTCGAATCCAGGCTCTGTCGTAGCCGGCCGTGACCGGGAGACCCATGGGGCGGCGCACCATTGGACGCCAGGGTTGTGGGTTCGATTCCCACGGGGGGCCAGTATGAAAAATAAAATAATGTATGCACTCACTAACTGTAAGTCGCTCTGGATAAGAGCGTCTGCTAAATGACTGAAAATGTAAAATGTAATTGGAATGCCCCTGTCTGTGTGCTGCAAAAAAAAAATGGTGTAATTTTGAGAGTGAAAAACTTAAAATAATCTGAAACCAGGAAAAACTAAACTGAAGAATCTGGAAAGAAAATGCAACAGATTTTAACGGTTCCTACATGCATTTGAGCGGAAAGATCAAAAGGTCTTCCTTTTCCTATTGTCCCTCAGTGGGAAACAAGAATGATGACCCCAACTCAAAGGTGGTGGAGACGACTGACGCACAGAAGTTTGCAGAGCAGATGAGCATCAACCTCTTTGAGACGAGTGCAAAAGAGAACATAAATGTTGAAGAGGTAAGTCATTGGTCAGGGGCCCTCTAATATTAGTAATGGGAAGTTGAGGGTATACCTCTCCCTCATCCAAAACAAGGTAGTTGATTGTTTACCATATTGTGTTTTGTGAATTCCCCACAGATGTTTAACTGTAGTTGATGGTGTTCTCCATGTTGTTTTTGTGGTTTGCCCACAGATGTTTAACTGCATCACAGAGCTAGTGCTGAGAGCCAAGAAGGAGGTGATGGCCAAGCAGCAGCAGCAGCAGAAACAGAATGACGTGGTCAAACTCACCAAGAACAGTAAACGAAAGAAAAAGTGCTGCTAGCGAACTCAAACCCACTCACAAAGTCCAGCAGCGTCTGTTCCAGAGAACACACACAGGATGGGACTCCAAGCATCTAAATTAAGACGAGATAGATTTAATAAATATACGATGAAAAAAAAGTCCCCTTTGGACAAACAAATCATGAAGACTTAAAAAAATACATGTACAGATTTTATTAGAAGTCAGAAGTTTTATTTGGAATTCAGCAGATGAGCACTATTTAACAGTGATCCTCCTTTCTTGAAGGATCTGCAAGCAGACAAGTGATGGCCATAATGCTCAGATTTCTATATGCCTATACAAATATTCTTACATCGGTATCTATTTTGTCCTTGTCATTACACTTCACACGGGATATTATGAGTCAAGTGAAACTCTGCACCTGAAGTGGAGGACTCACTTTTTTGGATGATTTTTAGTTTTGGGGGAGGGGGTTCACAACCTTTGTACATTTTTATTTTGACATTTCAGACACCTGTATGGCTCATCCCAACCCATTATAAACTTCTAGTTTGTTTTTGGACTTGATGGGGAAAAAATCATGAGGATGATGATTGATAGGCAACCATTAGCAGCGAATCTAAAGGACAGAACTGGTGACTTCTATCTTATCTTTGGTTATCTTTTTTTGCCAAGCTTTTTCTCCTCTTCCCTTTAATCTCCAGCCAACGACCGGTTTTTAGAGCGATGTTCAGAGCAGTGAACCACTCCCATGGCCCTGGCTGGGAGACAATGCTCTGCCATCACCACTCACTGCAGTCTTATTGTGCGCTAAGTTTGCTTTTAAAAGAAAAAAAATCGTCCACTTTTTTAAAACAATGATACTGCCAATATGATGTGAATGAAAGAGTTAGAAGCTCTGTGTCTCCCCCTATTGGACTGTTGCCATAGAAGCCCAATGGGTGTAGTAGTTTGGGGTTAGGGTCTGTAGGGGCCCGGGTAGCCCTCAGGGAGAGAGCCCAGGAACCACTCTCTCTAACCACACT
Organism: Coregonus lavaretus; assembly: GCF_964263955.1. Classification (NCBI taxonomy): domain Eukaryota; kingdom Metazoa; phylum Chordata; class Actinopteri; order Salmoniformes; family Salmonidae; genus Coregonus; species Coregonus lavaretus. The sequence continues at coordinate 20,626,104 of NC_140001.1, read as the reverse complement.
CCAGCCTCTGGCCTCTCTACTCCCATGCACCAAACACCTCATATCAACACCTCTCACAGCTATGGATTCAACCCCGTTAGCTGCAGTCAGTTGTGGGGCATTTTAATTATAACATCTTTATCAGTGCAGGGTGCATTTGGTTTGTGCCAGGAGGAAATGGGAGGTTTATTGTAGTTGGTGCAGTGACCCTGATCCATAGCAGACTGTGGTTAGCCTTGTGTGTGTGTGTGTATGTTCAGCACGTAACACTGTTTGAAGGGGTATGTATAAGGTATCTGATATGCATTTTAGTATTCATAAACTATCAAGGAGCTTGCAAAATGTTCTGAACTGTTAACACGTGTATGCCTGGTGGTGTCGTCATGTTTTTATCTAGGACTTGTCACTATCTGGTTACCTGTTTAACTGAAGTCTTACTATCCAGTGTTCTGCTTGACTGTGAGTGTGTGGCAGGCTGGCAGTGAGAGACAGGTTCCTCCCTGAGGGTCTGCTATGGGGGAGCATTAGTGATGGAGAAATAGGAACCTTGACCTCAGCACTTTCCTACACACATCGGGGCCCTGAATACCTCTCCCTCTGCTTGAGGGTAACTGGTGTAGGCTGAGGTGGCCATGATGTGGGTTTGGGAAATCTCTATGTGACCGTAACCAGACAACCATTGAGGTGGGAAACATGACAGTGCCACAACCTGAGCTCAGGGTGATGCAAGCCAAGCAGTGGAGAAAGGGTATCAAATTCCAGACTGTATGATTTCTATTCATTATGTGTATGTATGTGTATATAAATATAGTTGTGTGTTTATATTCAATATATAGAACATACACACATTCGCACACATAATTGTGCATGCATTGACATGCATTGTGTGCTATGGTTGAAACACACTTATCAGCTGTGGTTTGCTGTACACTGGAGAAAAGAGATGTACTATTCCGTTCCCCTACATGAATTTAATCAATAAACGTTTTAAAAGAATAAATATTTGACAAAATGACTGATCTCTTGTCAATGATTTGAAGCTTGGTCTTGATTCTTTTTGAGCTTCTGTCTTGCTTTTTGTGAAACTATGTAGGAATTGTGCCACTTAAATATCTCAGATAAAGCTGTTTTATTCTTTGTTGTTGACCACAATGAAGCTATATGAACTCACAGTGTAGGTCATTCATTTATTTTGACTAAGTGGCATGATAAATGGAGTTTTGTCCATATATGGAGTGGAGCCAAAGTAAGAACACTACCAATACATTTTCTTTATTTCTGTCCCCATTTTATTTTCTCATAGTGGCCTCCACATATAGAAAGACATTTGTTGGGTGCACTCTTTCCCTTAGAAAATTGCTATAAAAATCATTTCTCATTTACAATGTTTGGATATTTTTTCCCCCATTACTAAAAATAGTAATTTGCTATGAATATAAAACCATACTCTTACACATTTCTTCCATCATAAATATTATGTACCTCTTTATGAAAGTGTCATCAATATAGGAAAAACGAGTTTGCCATGTCATATGTACAATATTTGAATGAGTATGCATATTCATAATGTGTAAATACATATACATCCACACTTACACATATGAAACCTGTGTCAAGTCATATAGCTTTATGTAATTTCTCTTTTGTTCACTTAACATTTCAAACTGAATGTCTTTGATACTAAGTTCACTTGTGATCTGGAATATTGCCTTTCAGTGTCATGACAGTGTACATTATCCATATTCAATTGACTGGGGCGGGGTATAAGGTCCCTTACCATTACAGAAAAGATTTAATGTGTCAGGAGAGAGAGGGTGAGCTGGTTAAGTTCTGTACCACATTCATTTATGAAGGATAAATGGCAAAAGTGTAATTATTGATGATTGTCCACTAATGAGGTTGACATGAAGCTATGTTTCTTACCCTATGTCTATAGTGGTGAGTCAGGGGGGAAATGGGTGTACTGATGCAAAAATAATCTTTACCAAGACCTTCCACAGATTGCCCAAATTCATGGTCAATTACCTATTTTGAAGGCTCCAGGCATTTTGGCAACCCAAACAATGTTTGTCATTGGTGGTTGAAAAAGGACAAACACACACTGAGACCAAGTGAAATTCCGAAGAACAGGACCCGTAAGGACAAGCAGGTGACACACACCATGGAATGTCTGCTTTTTCCACAACATGCACACACACACAAACACTCAACGCAAGAGAACATCTCTTCCCTCAGCATTCAGGATGGTTAACAGTTAATAAGATTGAGGACAGGAGACAGGCTTTAAAAATAGTATTCAAATGAAAAATGAAAACAATACAATTGACAGTAATTTTGGACATAACATATACATGAAGAGTACATAACATTAAACTGAAAAAACAAATACATGGATGGAAATTACAGGCCAGAGCTCTTGAACCGACCCTCCCTGAATGAACAGAATGGCCAAACTTTTAGACCAGAGGCCATGCCCAGGAACACCTGGTGCCAACAGGCCATGAGGCTGAGTTCAAGACCTCAGCTCTGTAACATCACAAAAAACTACAGAATTGTGTTGTTTTTTTCACCAAGGACACAAGGATATGAGAACTAACATTCTGGTCATGGTAAGTGTTGTTTGATCCAGTTCGTAATATAGGTAAATGCTCCATCCATGTTCAACCAACCCATAGCTTGGCCTGCAGAATATACTTCTCATCACTCCGTTCTGAGGCTGCAGTCTAGCTGTGTGTGGTTGGCTTCATGCCCAATATAATAATGTCGCCAGTTAGTGCCTTTCCGAGCTGACCAGCTCCTGGAGTTACACCCCCTTAACCATGCCCTCAGATCAATACAACACCACAGTTGCTTAGACTACAGACAAAAAGACAGAACTCGTTCCTTTACCCTCTTAGAAAAAAATCTAGAACCTAAAAGGGTTATTGGCTGTCCCCATAGGAGAACCCTTTGTAGAACCCTTTTGGGTTCCATGTAAAATCCTCTGTGAAAACATGGAACCCAAAAGGGTTCTACCTGGAACCAAAAAGTGTTCTATGGGGACAGCCGAAGAACCCTTTTGGAACCCTTTTATCTGAGAGTGTAACTGTAGGCTGGAGTGAAGGCTATGGTAGCAACTCTTACTTTGTAGAAAATGTCACTTTTGATTCAAACATTGGTCGACTGACTCACAGAATCCTAACTTGTGATTCAAGAGCATAACCCTAACTTCGACAACATTCTGTGATTTGGTGAAAGTTAGAATGACTTATTACTTGGACAGAACTGAACAGTCACATGAAGAACATAGAATCTCCACCCTCCTACACATCACCCCTCCTCTCCCTTTCCATAGCGATCCCAATTTGAATGTAAACACTCAAAACACAAAACAAAACTACTGGAACAATGAAATAATTATTCTAAAAAGAAAGAGTACATTTTAATTGTCTGCATTTATAAATATATTGATTTCATCCAAACCTACTCTCAACTCTTTAAAAATAACCCTTCTTTGGGTTGATCCTAACCAACAACCTAACTAATTGAGATGGTGAGAAGACATCTGCATAGGTTTGCTCAGGTGCTCTAGATATGACTTCCCATACCCAGACAGAGGTCAGAAGACTGTGCCAGTCTTGTTTTCAAACGCGCCATGAGGGTTCAAATGCATCACATTTATCTACACAGACTCTACAAATATGGAGTCACAGATTCTGTATGTCTGGCCTGAATGGAAGCCCAAAAGCTAGGAAATAAAGTGTCCACTATCATAAGTTTTGAAGCAATGGGAATGGCAGTAGACCATCTATATTACTGTGACACTATAGCTAAAGCACTCTGTAGGCCCTGTCAATAGGGTTTCCTGTGGAACTCGATTGGTGGTAGCTGACTGAGTAGGTTACTAAATCAATACCACATTTGTGTTCCAATTAATGGAAATTTGACAATTAACTATAGCACAATATGGATGCCTTTGACTTGCCAAAGTTAGGCACTGCAGAAGTATTGAGAGACCGTTTTGACTTCCCCTTTCTCACGCTAGCCTAATGTAAACATTTCTGAGGATTTGGTTAGCTAGGAGAAAGATACATGATGATCGCCATTGTACAGACAATGTTTGAAAATACAGTTTTCTTATCACTTTTTGTATGTCAAATGTATGCTAAATGTGGCATTCTAACTGTAGAAGTCCACCTGGATAGAGGCTGCAACTAACGCCAGCTGCCCAGAGGTTTATTCAGATGTCAGAGACTGACAAGAGGCCTGTGTAGAAATGTCCACGGACCTGAGATAGACCCATAATCACTTTGACTGGTTTTTATACACTCAGTGCTTGGTAAATGTAACTGACACTTTGTCATGCTGTGGTTGCTCAGTCAGTATTGAGTATGATCTGAGGTAAACTTATGATCGATATACAGTGGGGAAAAAAAGTATTTAGTCAGCCACCAATTGTGCAAGTTCTCCCACTTAAAAAGATGAGAGAGGCCTGTAATTTTCATCATAGGTACATGTCAACTATGACAGACAAAATCAGAAAAAAAAATCCAGAAAATCACATTGTAGGATTTTTAATGAATTTATTTGCAAATTATGGTGGAAAATAAGTATTTGGTCAATAGCAAAAGTTTCTCAATACTTTGTTATATACCCTTTGTTGGCAATGACACAGGTCAAACGTTTTCTGTAAGTCTTCACAAGGTATTCACACACTGTTGCTGGTATTTTGGCCCATTCCTCCATGCAGATCTCCTCTAGAGCAGTGATGTTTTGGGGCTGTGGCTGGGCAACACTGACTTTCAACTCCCTCCAAAGATTTTCTATGGGGTTGAGATCTGGAGACTGGCTAGGCCACTCCAGGACCTTGAAATGCTTCTTACGAAGCCACTCCTTCGTTGCCCAGGCGGTGTGTTTGGGATCATTGTCATGCTGAAAGACCCAGCCACGTTTCATCTTCAATGCCCTTGCTGATGGAAGGAGGTTTTCACTCAAAATCTCACGATACATGGCCCCATTCATTATTTTCTTTACACGGATCAGTCGTCCTGGTCCCTTTGCAGAAAAACAGCCCCAAAGCATGATGTTTCCACCCCCATGCTTCACAGTAGGTATTGTGTTCTTTGGATGCAACTCAGCATTCTTTGTCCTCCAAACACGACGAGTTGAGTTTTTACCAAAAAGTTATATTTTGGTTTCATCTGACCATATGACATTCTCCCAATCCTCTTCTGGATCATCCAAATGCACTCTAGCAAACTTCAGACAGGCCTGGACATGTACTGGCTTAAGCAGGGGGACACGTCTAGCACTGCAGGATTTGAGTCCCTGGCGGCGTAGTGTGTTACTGATGGTAGGCTTTGTTACTTTGGTCCCAGCTCTCTGCAGGTCATTCACTAGGTCCCCCGTGTGGTTCTGGGATTTTTGCTCACCGTTCTTGTGATCATTTTGACCCCACGGGGTGAGATCTTGCGTGGAGCCCCAGATCGAGGGAGATTATCAGTGGTCTTGTATGTCTTCCATTTCCTAATAATTGCTCCCACAGTTGATTTCTTCAAACCAAGCTGCTTACCTATTGCAGATTCAGTCTTCCCAGCCTGGTGCAGGTCTACAATTTTGTTTCTGGTGTCCTTTGACAGCTCTTTGGTCTTGGCCATAGTGGAGTTTGGAGTGTGACTGTTTGAGGTTGTGGACAGGTGTCTTTTATACTGATAACAAGTTCAAACAGTTGCCATTAATACAGGTAACGAGTTGAGGACAGAGGAGCCTCTTAAAGAAGAAGTTACAGGTCTGTGAGAGCCAGAAATCTTGCTTGTTTGTAGGTGACCAAATACTTATTTTCCACCATAATTTGCAAATAAATTCATTAAAAATCCTACAATGTGATTTTCTGGATTTTTTTTTCTCAATTTGTCTGTCATAGTTGTCGTGTACCTATGATGAATATTACAGGCCTCTCTCATCTTTTTAAGTGGGAGAACTTGCACAATTGGTGGCTGACTAAATACTTTTTTCCCCCACTGTACATAAAGACAATTTTGGATTTACTGTGGCTTGATCTGGACATTTACACTTCTGTCTTATTTTTGTGAATGCAAAAGTTCAGTGATTTTGGTGTGTTGTGTTAGAGCTACCTTTAACTCTATTAACCAATGCTATGGCATGACCATAATTGCGAAGTGCATACCAATTGAATAAAGTCCATCCATTGGACTGTATTGATTGGGAATAAGGCCTCTTTGTAAAATCCCTGAACACCTGAATAAATGAAAACATGTCTGAGTTAGCTGTAACAATGCTGCTTCCCACCCAGAGGCTGGTCCTTGTCCTTCTCGCCCTTACCCAGATCACTGGCCCACCGTCCCAATCCCTCGACTCCAAGGCCTTGGTGAGTCCCGTATTGAACACCCTCTCCCCAGACTCCTTGGCCTGTGGCAGTACACAGGAGTCAGCCCTACTGTATGGATACACTCCCAGTCTGGAGTTTTGGCAGTGGGGTAAAGACGCTGGGAGGCACTACTGGGGAACGGACCTCTTTGGAGGTAATATATGTAACCCTGTTAATGTAAGCACAATGGGTGTTTATGGGATTGTAGCCAAGGCCTCTGGGGGTGTCTTACAGTGCTACTCACTCATTCTCTAAGTGTCTGTAAGGAAGGGCGTGATGGGACAGATAAAGTGCAAATGACCTCTGAACCCTTTAGCCCCCCTGTCTGATAGTCTGTATCACTGCCCTTTGTCTTTGGCTTTACTGTCTTTACTCTTTCTCCCTCTGCACTCTCTTTTTCTTGTTATTTTCTCTCATGTTCACTTGGGCCAGTCCAGAGGCACTCAGTTCTTTTTGAAGAAGGAAAAGAGCCTCTTCTCCCCATCGGAGAGACGATGGGCTCGTCTGGAGGACTGGCCGGAGGGGCCCCCGCGACCCCCAGAGGGCCCAGCAAGGGAGTAGGGGGTCACCCTCCACTCCTCCTGGTGCTTTTCCATAAGCTGCTGATCAATCATACTGTGCATATCATCCTAAGAGAGAGAAAGACAGAATGAATGAGTGACTGAGAGAGAGAGAGAGAGAGAGAGAGAGAGAGAGAGAGAGAGAGAGAGAGAGAGAGAGAGAGAGAGAGAGAGAGCACAGTAGAGTGATAGATAGGTAAAGGGAATGTGAGGGTATGTTAAAGTGGACAGGGGTTTTTAGAGAAGAGAAACAGCAGGCAGGAGGATGGTGTGACGGATTGGCATGGAAGTGGGTGGTTTTGGGTGATCAAATGGATCAAATGGCTTAGAATGGGTGAGCGTATTTCTGTTGAGTCAGCAGGCCATGGCATGGAATGGCTCAGCGTGGCATGGAAGAGTCGCACAGGACAGAACCAGGGCAAGATGGAACACCTCACCTCTAATGCAGTGGGGGGGAGGGGGGGTACCACAGGGGAGAAAGGGTGGTACGGAAGCTGAGAAAGGCCACTAGATCAGAAACCACAAGAGCCACACAGTAAAGAGCCCTGAGGAGGCAAACTGCAGCCAGGGAAAGAGAGAGGAAAGAGCTGCTAGTTACGGGTGAGGGAGGGGAGGGAAAGACACATACACAAGTCCTCAATTTAGTTAGTTAGCTACTAGTCCTACTTGCTGAATTGTTTGCAGTATGTTCAATGAAAACCCAAGGTTGAAACTCATTGAGGTTTCAATGAGGAGTGTATTAGTTCTTCAGACACTTGTGTAAATTGCTGACTCAGAGTACGTACAGTATTGTACATGTTAACACATACACACACTTTGGACAGTGGTAAATTAGAGGAGAGGACAGGATGTGGTGGGGAAAAGATCACCAGACACACATTTTCACCTAAACCTACAACTGTACATTTCAGTCCACTAGTATACTCTTATTTAATGAATAAAATACAGTACACATTAATAATGATAATTGCTGTGTGAATGTAATCATTCATACATTTTGTCATTCGTACACATTTGAGCTGTCAGATACACATTCATATGGTATCTGTTATTATAACTATCAGTTTGACAGTCCATTCAGTTTGACAGTCCATTCAGTTTGAAAGTCCATTCAGTTTGACAGTCCATTCAGTAACAACCAGAGGACAACAATGGAAATAAGTTGTTCAACTTTATTGTGTTATCCTCCATTATTCTAAATACAGTGTATCCACGTGTGGCTGAATTGTGTTTTAAATAGTCCAAAAATTCAAATGAAATAACTCATACTATGAGTCTAGTGTGCCCCCTCATGAACCCTGACCTCTGACCCACCTGCCAGGCCTCCAGCTGCTGTGATAGGTTCAGCTTCTGCTGGATGGCGTCCAGGAGCTGGCTGTTCAGAGACATGATATCTATCTTACACTTGGCCAGCTCCATCTCCACCGCTTTCTTCCTGTTAGGCAGACAGACACACAGCTTAGAGACAGACAACACCGCTCTAGTTTCTTTGCTCTCATTATGTTGAATGAGAGTTTATGACTGGCCTGCTTATTCGGGAGATTAATGTAAAACATCAAATTGTTGTTATATGCTAGCCTATTACATACAGGGCAAACATACATGTGGTTGTGCCCAAAAAATGTGCTATGTAAATGTGGTCTTACTTGGAAATAGCGTCATCTCGGTCTCGTATAGCACTTTGGAGCTGTTCACTGGGGTCTCGTGCTTCAGACATGGCCCTCATACGCTCACTCTCCTCCTGTACAGAGCACATCTCCACAGAGAGCATCGCCATCTTCAGGACAGGGGAGGAATGACATAGGAGACACTCATCAGACACTTTGTCAACCTCATGAGTAAGAAATCACATCTGTGTCTTGCTTGAATAACAACGCTGTGTTGAAATGATCTTGTTCAAGAACAACACTGAAGATAAAGCTCTGTGAGCAGTAGTACCTGATTATGGAGTTGTAGAACCTCTTCTTGGCTGTTCCGTGTTCTATCCTGCTCTGCTTCGTACAGCTCTCTCACTCCTCTCAGCTCTTCCCCAAGTTTTCGAACCTGGTCTTCTAGAGCCTCCTCGTCACTATGCCGAGAACCCTGCTCACACACAACCACAACAACACACATAGATTCATTATATTGTGAATTCAGGTCAAACTCAACTCAATTCATTTGGAGTTGTTTTGAGTATGTACTGAATATCGCACACTCTTTATTGGATGCATGGAGGAACTATATATCTGTATAGTATATCTGGTCAGTATTTTCGTATGTATATCTGTGTGTGAAGGTCAGTACCGTGGACTCGTTGCCGTCTAGCAGGTTCTGTGTGAGTCTGCGTAGCTCCAGTAGACTGGCATGCAGGCTCCCCATGGGAACGTCCTTGGCTGGGTATGTCTCTGAGGACTCGTCCATGGAGGAGTCTGTGGACAGGGCTGAGTCTGTGATGTCATTGCCCCGCAGGTGGGAGACGAGCGAGCGCACCTGGCAGTAGGCCTCCCACAGCTGGAGACGGAGCTAGAGACAGAGAGGGAGAGCTGCTTAGCAAAAACTGTTTATGATACACTATGAATCACTGATATGATATCTAGGACTCTCTGTATGCCACTCTATCTCACAAAGCAGGGTGTGCATGTATGCGTGTGCGTGTGTGCGTGTGTGCGTGTGCATGTGTGCGTGTGCATGTGTGTACCTGCTCCCTCTCCTGTTCCTGCTCCTCTTGCTCCATGCTCTGTTCTATCTCACAGAGTAGACTGGCAGGGTGTGGGCTGAGGCCTTGTAGACTTCTCTCCTCTGTGAGCTCCTCAAAGCGGGCACTCAGATGTCTGTGGGACACCCGGACCTCCTGGAGCTCCAGCTGGCTCTGCCGTAACTGGACACACACAGCAATACAGTGGACAACAAACAGTAGTCAACACAGGGGTCAACACAGTAGTCAACACAGTGGTCAACACAGAGCACTGATACCATACAGATCAACATAACACACTCAGACACACACACCTACAGAACATGTCTTTAAACCCATATATACGTTCACACATAATACAGGAATATTATGGAACTGTACAAATAGCGACAGAGATCGTACCTGTAAGTCCTTCTCGTGGTGATGTTTCTCCAGCACTAGTGTTCTTTCCCTCAGGTCGTCAACAGTATTCTGAAGTAGCTCGTTTTCCTCTAGCACAGCGTTAACCCGACGCTCCAGCTCTCTCTTACGCTCCGACAGCATCTTAATCTGACAAGATACACAACCCCAATAGCCAAGTAACACATTGTGCTATGGGAACCAAGGACAGAGAAGAGAAACTGTTTTGGTAGCTATCTGCACTCAGTGTTAGCCTCTATTAACCTGTTTATCTCCTGACTGACTGAGGAGTTCAAATGTTCCAGAAGATGAAAGTACTCCCCCTGGTCCAAAGAATGTTTGTTGCCTAGCATCGGCGTAGGCGGTTTCTGCCACCCTCATATACAGGAATGTCTCTGTGGTAAGTTGATAGTCCAAATAGACCCGATAACAGTTTATTCCTTCATCAGTCTATAAAGTGGCCTTGGACTGAATGCTAACATTGCACAAACACTGCACATTTCTAGAGATACAAGGAGAGTTGTTTGTCTGTAATATGTTTGGTAGCGGTCTGCGCAGCTTAATCCATTAAACAAACATCAGTTATTGTTCTTTCTCTTTACTCCCCATCCATGCTTTGACCTACATCTGGTAACCTACTTCACAGCGCAGTATGTGGACGTCTTGGCCACCATGTGGATGTCTTTGTAGATTCATGTTCTTCGTGTATCCTTCAGATATTTTGGTTGACATTGCTGTGATTTTCTCTGTCTAGCAGGACTGTAACATATCCATCCTTGTCACTTTAAATTCAGAAAACCCGTTGCAATCCTGGGAACACCCAGACATTGCAGTATATCTGCTAAATATAGAACGGCAGCTTTTTCACTCAATTACAGTGCAGTCTCTGCAGTGAGGTTACTGCTCTCCAACAAGACCCACTGAGCGGTATAATATATCTGTCATGTTATCATTCTATGACCCTGAGCTAGATGGCTGACATTACACATCATTGATATTACTGTGTATTCTCTTGATAAATGTATCACAGACAGAAACATACAGAATCTCATGCTCCATAGCAGTACAGTGGGACATGTACACACATGCGATATGCAGCATGCAGACAAACCAATATAACCACTCACTTCTAGCCCTTGCTGCTCCAGTGAAGTGGAAGGATTCAATCACAGTATTAGAGGAGGGGAACAGGGAGAAATTGAATGATTGATAGAAAACGAGGGAAAACTGATAGGGGAATAGTTTGAATACTACTGTTGGAATTAGTTTGATAGAAAACACAGCACAACTTGAGGTGTGCATATTCAAATATCTCAGGATATTACATTTTCTCAACCCCACACAGCACATTAAAACACATTTTTTAATAAATGACACTTTTGATTATGACTGGGTAATATTCGTTAAGTTGAAATCAATTTTTAAGAAGGTATTGTTTTTTGAGACGGTTAAAAATGACTACTCGGATGCCTCACCTCAGCCTGTAGGCTCTCTAGTCGTGTCATGTGCTGGTTGGTGGAGACGCTCTTCTCTCTGAAGTCATCCCGTAACGAGTGGACCTGAGTGGACAGCTGCCTCTCCACATCTGTAGCCTGGAGACACACAAACACACCCCAGACACAGAGCGTTAGCACAAATACATTAACAAATTATTTTATAACATGTTATTAATACAATTCAATACAACTTGTCTCAGGGGCAATTATGAAAGGCATTACCAGATGACAAATATCTACATCTTCCATATAAAATACAAAGTGCATAACGGTAGTGTTGTAAAGTCGTAATTCAGAACAGTTCAGTATTCTCACAACATATTGTCCACACATACTCATGCCACTCACATACTTCACATTGTGCCATGGTGAGACACGTTCTGAGTGAGTACCCAACACGGCAATGCTTTGAGGGCTATTTGATTTGACACACTGTTACCTCTGAGTCACCACAGTGTTCCTGTAACTGGTATCCAGCTGCACAGCAGAACTGTTCCTGTGAAAGCACAGGTTTGAGTAACTCAACCTTAAAAATCTGAAATGTTCTGTTTAGAGCTTGGTCCCTACTGCCCCCTTCCCTGGCTGAGCACATTGGACTGTTCTGATCAATAACCCACTGCCTACCGGCCGTGTGATGTTTATAGGATCTTTCAGTCAGTGGTTGCATTGTTGGCCACTGTGGTGACTGGTGAGGCCTTCGTGAGTAGTGACTGCATGGGACAGGTAAGAACAGGAAGTGACCAAACACAGCCGCTCTCTAATGCTCTGTCCTTGTTGTAGACCCACAGGTATAATGTAGTTGGACAGAGCTCTCCACCCATCTGTCTGTCTGAATCCTAAACAGAGTTGGCTTTTCTACTACAGTCAGTCTACTGTAAGTGAGTTAGAGATTTAGGTGAGATAAATGGTTTCCCCATTGGACATCTGTTGGTGTTTCGTGGAACTAGCATGGCATATTGCGTAATAATACAAGGCTTATACTCAGAAATCTACACTACACCATGCTTTCTGGAAAGCTTTTAGCGGTGAGGAGAGATGTCCACTTTGGAACGTCTGCTGCTAAAAGATGGGTGAGTTCCATTCACACTTGAATGCACTTGTGTCCTTAAGTAACTCAGAGAGGGGTTGTAATGTTTATGTATTCTGTGTGGGAGACCAAGGGAAGAACAACCTGAAAACTAAAACCTGTGCTTTGTCATAACATTGTTTGGTCAGTGCACTATGCTTACAAAAATAAGAAAACGTTTGTTGTGGCACTTCTACAAGTCTTCCACTTCTATGTACCCCGTTTTCATAATGGCATCTTGTTGTCCCCAGTGATGCTTGGGAGGAATGATATAGCCTTTACCAAACGCAGAATCATAATTAGTTTGATGTATTCTTAGACATTCAGACACAGGAGCTCTACTCTGCAATTCTGAATGTGCTTCACATTCTCCTAACCAGGCCAGGAAGATGCATACAGCTCTTCCTCTCTGCTAAACTGACTGATGTATCTGTCTCCTCAGTGGAGGTCTATGCAAAGCCCAGTCACAGTGGGAATGTGACATTTGACTCAGTGTCACACTGCGTCTGACAGATTGAGATCAGAGGAAAAACAGGACATTTCACTGTGTTGCCAGATGTACTGATATTCCCCTTAATCTGAGCATAAAGTCCTCAGATCCCAGATCAAGCATTATCAGTACATGGGGGAAATCAGACTACTGCAACAGAATCCAGGCCAACAAACTAGGGCTCAATAATCTGAGAGACAAGCGTAAATGCTAATTCTTCCTCCAGAGTCCGAACACAAAGGTACAGTACCTTGTGCAATGATCCCTCAAATTTTCTGGGGCACTGAACAATTTTTTTGTCTTGTGAGCAGAAACTTGAACGTTGTGAGAATTTTGTGCAACTTCCGGTGCATATTTACAGTTAACACTGAGGCTGTACCCTTACAGTTTTAGACAGTAGCCAATAGGCTATTGTGGCTATCTGAGCATTATGTAGGCCAATGGATCAAATCCCATAACATTTTCACATGGAAATAGGTTTTTATTTCTATGATATAGCCTACAGTAGCCTATATGTGGTGTTCAATGCAGGCCTACATTGCTTGAGACTTTTAAAACGTTTTTACATTAGGATGGGTTTGACATTCATTAATGATTTTTTACTTGGTCTGTAACACCATGGGCCAAATAGGTGACTGTAAATTGCATTGTATTGTGTTGTATGATGCAAGAAACCACTTTACAAAATACAATGAATTATTATTACCATACAGAGAATTAGACAATGTAGGCTACCCCTCTGCCTATTGGCTTATTTACATATTCAAGCCTGTCTCAAAATACAACACTGCCCCTTTAATTAAGACATAAGCTTTTTACCTTACTGGCTTTTCAAAGACAGCTTGAAATGTAGCCTACACGTTTTGTGCTCTTGTACGAATCAGTAACTCTCCATTGCTGGCCTATACTTATCTATAACTGGGCTAATAACTCGCTAACTAGCTAAGAATATCAACAAATGTGCACACGCGCGGCTCTGCACTCTGATCTGAAAAGCGCATTCACTTGCGGGTGGGTGCGGTTGCACTCTGGCTCTGCCTACAACAAAATCACAGACTCAATCTTGCAAAGTTAGATTTGTTTTGTTTTGTTGCATAGAAAAGGGGCTGATATAATGTTGATTCGATCACAGCAAAAACGTTGATCTATATAGTGCAAACTAATGGTGCGAACTCAGTGAAGTTCAATCTCTTGCGTCTCTGCGCGGCATAGCATTTCTTCTGCGCCGCAGTCCTGGAGGAGGTGGCGGCCGCGCACGCGCGCAGCTTTGAGGGAACATTGACCTTGTGCCAAGCCATCCTCTTTCATAGGGAAAAATTACAACATTCTCAAAACCCTTTCATTTACAGTAGTCTTTGATATGAGAGGAACAATATATTCCCTACATACAGGCCTAATCCATAGCGCCTGTCACGGATCCCCCCGGTACTGCTGCTCATTCCGTTCACCAGCTCCGGAGGTCTAGGTCACCGGCCTTCTAGGCGTCACTGAACTGGTTCATTACCACCAACCCCGGACTGTCTTGTTTCATTACGCACACCTGGTTCCCATTCCCCCTGATTAGTATGTGTATATATGTGCCCTCTGTTCCCCATTGTCCTTGTCCCACGGTCTCGTGAGTACCGTGTATTGTTATTAGGGGTCTCGTCCCTTGTATTGTGTAGAGGTTACACCTCGCTCTTTTGTTTGGGTTACATCCCTTTGTTATATACAGTCGTGGTCAAAAGTTTTGAGAATGCTACTTCAGTGTTTTTAGATATTTTTGTCAGATGTTACTATGGTATACTGAAGTATAATTACAAGCGTTCCATAAGTGTCAAAGGCTTTTATTGACAATTACATTAAGTTTATGCAAAGAGTCAATATTTGCAGTGTTGACCCTTCTTTTTCAAGACCTCTGCAATCCACCCTGGCATGCTGTCAATTAACTTCTGGGCCACATCCTGACTGATGGCAGCCCATTCTTGCATAATCAATGCTTGGAGTTTGTCAGAATTTGTGGGTTTTTGTTTGTCCACCCGCCTCTTGAGGATTGACCACAAGTTCTCAATGGGATTAAGGTCTGGGGAGTTTCCTGGCCATGGACCCAAAATGTAGATGTTTTGTTCCCCGAGCCACTTAGTTATCACTTTTGCCTTATGGCAAGGTGCTCCATCATGCTGGAAAAGGCATTGTTCGTCACCAAACTGTTCTTGGATGGTTGGGAGAAGTTGCTCTCGGAGGATGTGTTGGTACCATTCTTTATTCATGGCTGTGTTTTTAGGCAAAATTGTGAGTGAGCCCACTCCCTTGGCTGAGAAGCAACCCCACACATGAATGGTCTCAGGATGCTTTACTGTTGGCATGACACAGGACTGACGGTAGCCTTGTCTTCTCCGGACAAGTTTTTTTCCGGATGCCCCAAACAATCGGAAAGGGGATTCATCAGAGAAAATGACTTTACCCCAGTCCTCAGCAGTCCAATCCCTGTACCTTTTGCAGAATATCAGTCTGTCCCTGATGTTTTTCCTGGAGAGAAGTGGCTTCCTCGCTGCCCTTCTTGACACCAGGCCATCCTCCAAAAGTCTTCGCCTCACTGTGCATGCAGATGCACTCACACCTGCCTGCTGCCATTCCTGAGCAAGCTCTGCACTGGTGGTGCCCCGATCCCGCAGCTGAATCAACTTTAGGAGATGGTCCTGGCGCTTGCTGGACTTTCTTGGGAGCCCTGAAGCCTTCTTCACAACAATTGAACCTCTCTCCTTGAAGTTCTTGATGATCCGATAAATTGATGATTTAGGTGCAATCTTACTAGCAGCAATATCTTTGCCTGTGAAGCCCTTTTTGTGCAAAGCAATGATGACGGCACGTGTTTCCTTGCAGGTAACCATGGTTAACAGAGGAAGAACAATGATTTCAAGCACCACTCTCCTTTTAAAGCTTCCAGTCTGTTATTCTAACTCAATCAGCATGACCGAGTGATCTCCAGCCTTGTCCTCGTCAACACTCTCACCTGTGTTAACGAGAGAATCACTGACATGATGTCAGCTGGTCCTTTTGTGGCAGGGCTGAAATGCAGTGGACATTTTTTGGGGGGATTAAGTTCATTTTTATGGCAAAGAGGGACTTTGCAATTAATTGCAATTCATCTGATCACTCTTCATAACATTCTGGAGTATATGCAAATTGCCATAATAAAAACTGAGGCAGCAGACTTTGTGAAAATTAATATTTGTGTCATTCTCAACTTTTGACCACGACTGTATATACGTGTTTGTTTTTGGCTTCGTTCCCATCGGTTTTCATGATGTACCTTGTGTTGGGTGGAATAAATAAAACCCCTAATACGTATTCCTGCGCCTGCCTTCTAATAATTATAATACAAAAACATAGCAGAGTTTCCGTGGTTTCCAGTCTAATGTTCTTGCTTACACATGGGTGTGGAATTGAGAGGGGGTAGGGGGATCCTTTAGGGATTTACCACTTGTATCCTCTTATTTTGTCATATCGGTAATTAAATCCGTGATTTCCAATGGCTTATCTGTTCCCTCTCACTCTACCCTCTCATCAGGATGCAGAACATACTGTACAGTACAAGCTATTATACACGTATGGTTGAAGATGACTTGCAAGTCCATGTGTGTACATGTCAGCGGGATCTGTGTTGCAACCTGACATCGGGTTGGCTGTACAGCACACAGTGCCTCAGAGAGCATATTCCCATGGTAACACATTAAATCTCATATGACAACCGGGTTGTCATAGCAACCAGAGACAGGATTGGTGGACCTGTGTGACTAGGTGGCCTCATCACAACTGATGGCCTGGAAAGATGTCCAGTGTCTGTGTCGTTCACCCCTGTGTTTTATACAGTGGTAAGTAGCCATGGAGCAGAGCACAACAGAGTATTGCCCATGGTAATACAAAGTCAGCTCATTAAAGTTAGTTGGGGTCTATGAGTTTATCATAGTGTAATGCAGAGCCTCAGTGTACACTTACACATAGTCCTAACAAAAGGCCTTAATGGGGTCTTAGTAACCACACAGCACATTATTACTCCCATCTACACATTGGCCTTAAAACAAGCAGCTCCAATAAGGTCACTGGAGGTGCTATGGGCGTCTGATCATCTTGGCAGAGCCAGAGATTTTGGGTTTTGATTTGATCAGGGTTATAGCCTTAAACATGTAGGCATTTGTGCTGGAGTCAGGTCTCCCCCTTTCTAAATGTGTGCTGTAATGCAATTAGAGAAATGTTCCCTCCTCGCTGGTTCACTCTGATCAGATTAGGCCTCAGGGGATTGGCCAACCTCACACCCCAGTCCAGCCAAGCCTACCAGACCAGCAGACACCACAGGGTTTAGGTGTGTTTTTACATCTGTGCTTCTTTGAGTCTGTATGAGTAGTAAGTGTGTCTGTGTGTGTCTACAGTATGTGGCTGTGTTGAATATGTTAGTGACATTGTGGCTCTCATAGATTTAAGTCTAGCTCATAGAGAATGGCTCCTGTGTATTAGTGCTAGGTTTGCACTGTCCCTTGACATGAGGGGCAATGGCTCACACACAGACAGTTGGGTGACAGTTTTTAATTAGCTGTGAGTGCTGTATGGAGTAGTGTTGTTCTGGCTGCTGATTGAATGCATAAGAAAAGGCTATTACAGAGGATTATGACCTAATCCCTTCAGTGCTGCATCTTACACACTGCTTTTTACATCACTTCCTGTGGCCAGCCCCGCCACACCAAGGTCATTCCAGCTGCATCCAAACAGAGACTTGGTTCCAGCAGACTATTGGTTCCTCCCTCTAATCTGTTATTATGAAAGTGCATTGTTATTGTGAATGTGAGTGTAATCTTTAAAGCTTTGTTTTGAGAATGGCCCTTGAAAGAGCTGTCAGACACATTATAGGATTCTAGCCATTCTCCAGGCTCTCTACTGTCATGACTACAGCCTGCAACAGATTACCACTTATTTCCATCACTCCTTCGCAGGGGGGTGCCTTATTTTAGACTGGAAGACAGTGGACGCATGTGGCACTCCTGTCATGTGTCTGTGTCTCGTCTCCAGTGAATGTGTCTAGAGTGGGCCAGTTAGAATAGAGTTTACACTTGGGAATAGATCTTAAAGAACCTTGGAAATGAATTCATGGTTGCTTGTTTTGTAGTGAGCCTTGCCAGACTAAATGGTCTGTCTGTAGATAAAACAGTCAGCATCCTTGTCCCTACTAATGCTGCTACAAAGATTGTCATTACAAAGCCAAAACATCTCCTAATCCATGTCTTTGGATAGGACTACACACAGGCACACAGACAGACCTACTTGAATCCTAATAAGACTGTTGCAGTACAAGGGGAAATGATGGGGAAAGACAGAGTGAGAGCAGATGATTTAGCGCTTCTCTCGTGGCTCTACTACTGGGGAGGTTTCTCAGAGTCAGGCTGGTGTGGGTTCACTAGGAGGATGTGTACTCAGAGCTGTGGTTTAAGCAGGCTATTGCTTAGTAACAGAGAGACTACCATGGCTGACCTCATTCATTTTATTACACAGGAGGTCTCTCTGGCATCCGACAGCAGTGAATCACGCAAGCCTGATCAATACTCTCAATTAGCACTCATAAATTACCCCCCCCCCCCCCCCCCCATCTACACCGATTTCATATTAACCAGGGCTGCTTTTAAATCAACTGCAACTAAATTACATACCTAGCAGGATCCATAGAAAAATACCAGTTCAGGGCCCCCTCATTGGTCAGAGACTGATGGTGGATGACATGTATTTTACTTTAATCTGATCAGAGATGGAAATGAGAGGTAAAGCAGGTCTGTATGACCCAGCGGTGCTGCTGTCTCTGTATCTGTAACAGCACACAGCCAGCAGCAGCCCTCATGAGGAGGGCTAAAAACAGCCATTGACCGCTAACTAGCTCTCTCCCTGCTGGGCTGTGGAAGGAAGCAGCATCTGCCTGACTGCAGCCCACATCTATTCCCAGGACAAACAGCACTGCATCACAGGCATTGTCACCCACAACACTGTCACTGGTGTCACCAGAGCACCACAGCAGGCAACAACCGCCTATCTCCACATCTGAAGCTCCTCTGGCTTTTAAAAGGAGACTGGCCCTCTGACACAGCTTTCTCCATTTAACAAACCCTCAGATGAAAGGTATCAATATATCCCTTCAACTCGCACAAAAGCATATCCCTGTGCCTCGCGTCAGTGGAAAGCTAGTGTCTTTTAGAAACAGCTATGTGACGCCGTGCCTATCAGCCTCAGCCTGGTATGCTAGTGGTAAAATGAGCAGCAGTAAAATCATTTCAAACAGTCTGTTGATGTAGAGGATAATCCATGAATGGGAACATTGGCTGTTTCTGTCCTGGAATGAATGTCTATTAAGAAAAATAGTTTTTCCAGATATTCATGTGATTTTTTTGCTGCACCTTGACTCAAGTTGGTAGAAGCGCTGTCTACTCCCTTCCTGACTGGAGTTTCCATTCGTTTCCCATTGGGATTTAGGCCTAAAAGGAATTGACCACTCTGCTAGTCAGGTTGTCAGGGCAATGCCTCCCACTATAGTTAGGATTGAGTGATTTGACTTCAGCTGTAGTCAAGCCAGCTTCTTATGGGAGTCTAATCAACAGTATTACCTACAGCACTGTTACTCAGCTCCATCAATCCAGCCTTTCCATGGAGTCGATTCAATGACAGCTTCTCCTGACACATGTCCATCACTATTTACAAAGTGGATGTGCTCTGATTTAACCTTGACTTCCTCCACTCTCCCTGTCATCCTGTCATGCGTTCTCTGTTTTTTTTCTGTTCTTAACCGAGTCACAGGCTATCAAAATTTTTTGTTACCTAAGACATCAAATCTGTTTTAACAGCCTGTAGTTACTTATCAATATGGATAGGAGGGTTGCATAAGTAGTATGCAGCCCGAATCATTCTAAATGATTCAGTGTTTAAGAGGTGAACGTTCCACTTTCGATGACTTAGCATATATTGATCTGTATGAGAGAGAAAGAGAGAGAGAGATGAGGAAAGAGATTGAAGCAGTCTATGTACGTGCATGTATGCATTCTATATGAGAACATAGTTGTACCCTCTCTAGAAATGAACACGGCAGACTGAGACATCAGCAGACTGAGACATCCAGTGTTGAGTCCCACTGACAGGTCCACAGACAGACAAAAAGGTCCACAGACAGATAGTTATCTCCACTCACCCGGCTAAGTTGCTCCAGCAGGCGGTGGTTCTCTTCTGACAGCTCCCTCATAGCCGTGGACTTGTCGCGGTCGGCCTCTCTCAGCTGGACCTGATGGCGCTCCAGCTCTCCCTGCAGCTGCTGGACGTCTGTCTCCAGCTCCGCCACGCGGTCCCCCCACTCCCCCTCCCTATTCTCCAGCCGCCGCCGCAGCTCGTGCTTCTCCTGCTCCAGGTGCTGTGGGTGAGGGGAGACAAGGGACAGGGTTAGAGATGATACTGGACTGGAGGGACCAGGTTAGGCCTGAGACTAGTAGTAATAGACATTGGATCGTGAAAGGATAGCACAAAGCTTCTGCTCTTTTCTATCCATGGCTTTATAAGGCTGAGGCAGGGGATGGGGATGTGAGTGTGGGCTTATGAGAGAACCAGGGGGTCAGGGGATGGGGGGATGGGTGGCATGGTTGGTCACACACATGATGTAGCCCAGATCATGTTGGGTGATCAGTCCTGAACAAAGAGGCACGTCAGGAATAAAACAAGGTTTGTAAAAGGATAACGAACAATGTTATCTGTCCCTAAAAAGCTTTGAAATAGCTTGATGAATACTGTGCACTGGGTAATAGCGTAGTTCTGTGTTGTTAGAGATCAGGGCCCTGAGCAGATGTAGCCTACAGTAGATACAGTAGGCCATCTCCATGGGACATTAACAGGGGATTAGTCGTTGTTCCACTCCAGGCCATGTGCTGAGTGGAGTGGGGGTTTCAGATGTGATGAACAAAAGCTCTGTTGTCAGCGTGAACAAATGCAGCAGACATCTATGGGGTTTCAGGGCTTTAGTTGTTGTGAACACCTCTCCACCTGTGTCAATGCTACCTGTCAGTGTCAGGTAATGACAGTAAAAGCATATAAATAAAAAGTAATTGTGAGAATTGAGTGACCTCAGTCTGCTGTTAGAGCAGTGTTTTGTGCCCAAGTGTTTTTATGGGAGAGGCATTATACTGTTATTACACTGTATGGAGATTAGCTGTAAATTGTAGACAGTCTGAAAACACTGTCAAGCTAATTGTTTACAGTGTGTCATCTGCTCAATAGCATTACAATAATGGAGGGCAGTCCTAATCAGTTGAATTTACTGAGACAAAAATGATGGCCAAACAACTGTGAATTGAAAAACTGATCTGGCAGGACTGAATCGTGATTATACAGTATTTGGCAGTGTGTGTAAAGCTACTTACCTCTAGTTTATCGTTAAGATCTTTGTTCATTTTCTCATATTGCTTAGTCAGGTCTTGGTTACGCTCTAGCAGTGCCTTGCCTAGTTTAGCAGCTAAAACCAAGTCCTTCTCTTTTTGACGGAAGAGCGACAAGTCTGTATTCTGTCCAATTACAGGCGTCTCCAATTCGGATAACTCTTCCTCCTCCTCGTCGTCCTGCTCCCCAGTAAGCATGGCTAATTCCTCTTCCAACGCCATCCCGAGGCCTCCAGAGCCGGTGTGTAGCAGCGAGTGGCCCTGAAATCCTCCCTTTTCTTGTGGGGTTTTGTTGCCCTGATCCAGCGGGTGCTCCATGCAGTCGCTGTCCAGCTCGGGTGGTGCTGAAATCGCCGCCTTAGATGTGTGCAGGTCGAGGCAGAAAGCTGACATCGCCGCCCGACGGACAAAAAAACAAGAGATTAGCCTACCCAACTGATTTATTCCGGCTGAACCCGCTCTGTCACTGGGTCGGCCTGACCGGATCCTCTATGTGTCGACAATATCTCCATAGATAGGGTTCCTTGGTAGGCATATGTTACAGTTATTAAGAATCACGGCAATAGCTAACCTGTCTGACTCAAATTTCCCTCACACTTCGAAGACCACCTCCCCTGAACCGTACACACCAAGCTCTCTCTTTAATCCTGCAAACAGTGCCGCCGCCTCTGCAGTTGAGCAGCCTCTTGATGTCTGCTGCAGGCTATCTTGGATGTAAAGATTGTCGGTCCACAGCGTGCTTTGTCCCCACATTAACCGCCCTGACGAACTCTCAATAGCGGTCGGTCTGTCCACCCCGTTGAGGCGGGGTCCCGGCTCCGCATAATTGTTGGCCCCTTTACACCGGAGGCATTTGGCAGAACCTCAGGCCTGGGCCAGATATCCAAAATACCCACTCCAGCAGAGCGCGAGCCCGATGGCGCCACATCCTTTCCTTCCTCGAATGCGCGCCACACGTTGCTGACGTCAACAGCAACCTGATACAAATATCCATCGATTGGCTGAGGATGATAACGCCATATGTTGTTATTTTGCATGACGTAGGTGTGTATTTACTTCGCTTTGAGTCTACATAGTTTCATAAAGCTTTTCAACGATATAATATTACATCAAGAACTTTCTCTCCTAGTCCTCACAGACATGGCCTCAGGGTAAATTAGAGCAGATGTTTTGACAGATGAATAGGGGAACACACACGGGTGGTCTAGGTCTGACCCCATTATTTCACAGCGGGTGTTCATGTATAAACAATGCAAAACCCACGTGATTGTCCTAATCTCTAATGTTAGACATTTCCTAGAGGAATGCCCAATGATAAACATGTCTGTTATAATAAATTCAGAACATAAAACATAAAAGGTCAGTTTGCTTTTAACCCCATCTTACTAGGTCTATATACATGATCAAACCAGAAACCACTATACTCATACTATTTTATAAACAGGCCTAATGAGTTACCACCCTCACCCTCTGTGTCCGTCCATATTTCAATATGGTCCATATGTCATCATACTAATTACCAGGAGCTTTCAGATAGTATGCTATTACAATTTATAAACTGGGTGGTTCGAGCCCTGAATGCTGATTGGCTGACAGCCATGGTATATCAGACCGTATACCCCAGGTATGACAAAGCATTTCTTTTTACTGCTCCAATTACGTTGGTAACCAGTTTATAATAGCAATTAGGCACCTCTGGGGGTTGTGGTATATGGCCAATATACCACGGCTAAGGGCTGTATCCAGGCACTCCGCGTTGCGTCGTGCATAAGAACAGCCCTTAGCTGTGGTATATTGGCCATATACCACACCCCCTCGGGCTTTATTGCTTAAGTAGCCTATTGCGTTACCTTTTATGCTTCTCTCACCAACAAACTCCCTGAATGAAATTGCCAGTAGAGTGACCTGTGAATACTTTATGATGAAAGTGTATGATGTGCAGGAAAAACATTTATTTAAAAACAAGCCCTTCGTGTAGACTGAAGTAAGGACACAAAAGAAGTGGGTCACGGCCTGACTGCCCTTCAGTCAGCTCTATGGTGGTTATCCATCCAATCGCTTTTGAGTGATTTCTTCCAAGTGGATAGGAATGGGGTACATTTGATAGGCAACCAGGCATGGATTAAGCAGCAGCCTTCAATCATCTATATTACTGTAATGCTTATACTCTTATACTGGAGGGTAAATGTATAAAAACAACTGTTGCTTCAAGATGTTTCAGTACAGTAGCCTCACATGGGCCAAACCACAGGGGTTCCCGGATTATCTCCATCAACATAGCGAACTGCTTAAGACCCTACTGGTGACCAGCCTTCACTGTGTTTTTTCGCTGGTGACCAGCCTTCGTTGTGTTTTTGCTGCTGACCAGCCTTTGTTGTTTTTCCTACTGGTGACCAGCCTTAGCTGTGTATTGGACACTGGTCACCAGCAACAAGTCACATTATGCTGGCTTGCAAAGTGCTGTCTAATTCCTATTGGAATCCAGCCTGAGTGGGGATATCCAACAATTGGAACTTTTATTCACCCACAATCTACATTCAGATTGACTCCCAGGGTTAGAAAGTTGAATAACTAAGACTACCTAAACCATCTAAACTGGAACAACCATTTCAGTAACGGGTGCAATAAGTCCAACTAACAGATTGTATTAGTTTAGAAAAATGTATGTTATTTATCTTTTTAATTAATCAATCAATGTACACAGATATACACAGATATTGAAACAATCAATTAAAATAAAACTGCAATCGAGCATACTGGGAAATATGATAATGATGGGTGTGGTTTAGCAGACCAGCTTGACCAGATAGACCATGCTGGACAAGCATACACACAAAAAATAAGATATTGAGGGGTTCTTTGTCAGTGGTGAGGGTGATACAGTATGTGTAACCATATTTTTATTTTTTGCGTATTAGGAAGAGTTCTTTACTGCTGTGATGGTTGTGAAGAACCATCCTGTTCTTTCCCTTTCCACCATGTTTTCCTTTTATGCCATGAAATGCTACACTGTTCAAAAGTTGCTTTAATTGTATGGTACACTACAGGCTGTTGGTTGCAGTGAAAGTAAGGTAAACAACAATGTTACTGCTGTAGAAGGACAGTATGCTGCTGAATGCTGGTTACCTCACTTTTTGAACTCACAACCTCTTGGTTGCTAATGACCTGAATTTCCAGCTACGCCACCAGGGATGGGCATAAATTACAATTACAAAATACAACTACAAAATACCCTAAAGACCAATGTATCAAAATAAAATATACTTTTGCAAAGTATTGTATTTAATTAAAATACATGTAAGTAGCCAGCCAAACAGTGTCACACCCTGGCTCTGGGACTCATTATGTTGAGCCAGGGTGTGTTCATTCTATGTGTTTATTTCTATGTTGGTAGTTCTGTTGGGTTTATTTCTAGGTTGGTCTGAGTGACTCCCAATCAGAGGCAACGAGTGTCAGCTGTTTGCTAGTTGTCTCTGATTGGGAGCCATATTTAACTGTCTGTGTTTCACTTTGGGTTTGTGGGTTTTTGTTCCGTGTCGGTATGTTAACCGTTGGACTTCACGAGTCGTGTTTTGTTTGTATTTAGAAACTTTAATTAAATAAAGTCATGTTTCTTTCACACGCTGCGCCTTGGTCTACTACTCCTTTTGAAGACGATCGTGACAGAAAAACCCACCGTAAAAGGACCAAGCAGCGTGTCCAGGAGCAGGCAGACTGGACAAGAGAGGAGCAGCGGCGTCAGCAGTGCCATCGTCGGACGGACGAGAGGCACCCCCAATAATTTTTTAGGGGGGGGCACACGTCATGGGCGACTGGGCAGCAGGAGGCTGCCACAGGGCGTATTGGGCGATTTGGAGAGGAGGCCACCAGGTTAAGGGGGCTACTGGCGAAGAGGGAGCAGGAGTTAATGTTGCAGAGGATGGAGCTATTAGAGGCGATTAGGGAAAGGGTGAGAAATGAGGCACGGCGAGAGGAACTCGGTAGGCAGCTGAGGGAGCGGAGGGTTATGATGAAACCCAGTCCCGCTCCTAACACCAAGCAAGTGGTGTGCGTCACCAGTCCGGTCCGGCCCGTTCCTGCTTCCCGCACTAAGTGTACGGTGCACGTCGCCAGCCCGGCCCGGCTCGTTCCTGCTTCCCGCACTAAGTGTACGGTGCGCATCGCCAGCCCAGCCCGGCCTGTTCCTGCCTCTCGCATCAAGCCTACGGTGTGCGTCGCCAGCCCTGCCCGGCCTGTTCCTGCTCCTCGCACTAAACCTACGGTGTGCGTCGCCAGCCCAGCCCGGCCTGTTCCTGCTCCACGCACCAAGCCTACGGGGTGCGTCGCCAGCCCAGCCCGGCCTGTTCCTGCTCCACGCACCAAACCTACGGTGTGCGTCGCCAGCCCTGCCCGGCCTGTTCCTGCTCCTCGCACTAAGCCTACGGTGTGCGTCGCCAGCCCGGTCCGGCCTGTCCCTGCTCCACGCACCAAGCCTACGGTGTGCGTCGACAGCCCAGCCCGGCCTGTTCCTGCCACCCGCACCAAGCCTACGGTGTGCGTCGACAGCCCAGCCCGGCCTGTCCCTGCTCCACGCACCAAGCCTACGGTGTGCGTCGACAGCCCAGCCCGGCCTGTTCCTGCTCCACGCACCAAGCCTACGGTGTGCGTCGACAGCCCAGCCCGGCCTGTCCCTGCTCCACGCACCAAGCCTACGGTGTGCGTCGACAGCCCAGCCCGGCCTGTTCCTGCTCCACGCACCAAGCCTACGGTGTGCGTCGACAGCCCAGCCCGGCCTGTTCCTGCCACCCGCACCAAGCCTACGGTGTGCGTCGATAGCCCAGCCCGGCCTGTCCCTGCTCCACGCACCAAGCCTACGGTGTGCGTCGACAGCCCAGCCCGGCCTGTTCCTGCTCCACGCACCAAGCCTACGGTGTGCGTCGACAGCCCAGCCCGGCCTGTCCCTGCTCCACGCACCAAGCCTACGGTGTGCGTCGACAGCCCAGCCCGGCCTGTTCCTGCTCCACGCACCAAGCCTACGGTGTGCGTCGACAGCCCAGCCCGGCCTGTCCCTGTTCCACGCACTAAACCTACGGTGCGCGTCGCCAGCCCGGTCCGGCCTGTTCCTGCCACCCGCACCAAGT
This sequence comes from Coregonus lavaretus, assembly GCF_964263955.1. Taxonomy (NCBI): domain Eukaryota; kingdom Metazoa; phylum Chordata; class Actinopteri; order Salmoniformes; family Salmonidae; genus Coregonus; species Coregonus lavaretus. The sequence continues at coordinate 20,599,524 of NC_140001.1, read as the reverse complement.
GTACGGTGCGCGTCGCCAGCCCGACCCGGCCTGTTCCTGCCACCCGCACCAAGTCTACGGTGCGCGTCGCCAGCCCGGTCCGGCCTGTTCCTGCCACCCGCACCAAGTCTACGGTGCGCGTCGCCAGCCCGACCCGGCCTGTTCCTGCCACCCGCACCAAGTCTATGGTGCGCGTCGCCAGCCCGACCCGGCCTGTTCCTGCCACTCGCACCAAACCTACGGTGCGCGTCGCCAGCCCGACCCGGCCTGTTCCTGCCACTCGCACCAAACCTACGGTGCGCGTCGCCAGCCCGACCCGGCCTGTTCCTGCCACTCGCACCAAACCTACGGTGCGCGTCGCCAGCCCGACCCGGCCTGTTCCTGCCACTCGCACCAAACCTACGGTGCGCGTCGCCAGCCCGGTCCGGTCTGTTCCTGCCACTCGCACTAAGCCAGGGGTGCGAGAAGTCAGCCTGGTAAGGCCCGTTCCTCCTCCACGCACCAAGCCAGGGGTGCGAGTCGACAGACTGGACCAGGGGCACTATGGGGGGTGTATTGGAGGGTGGTGGTCAAGGCCGGAGCCAGAACCGCCGCCGAGGAGGTATGCCCGCCCAGCCCTCCCCTGTTTTGTTTAGTTGAGGCGCGGTCGCAGTCCGCGCCTTTAGGGGGGGGTACTGTCACACCCTGGCTCTGGGACTCATTATGTTGAGCCAGGGTGTGTTCATTCTATGTGTTTATTTCTATGTTGGTAGTTCTGTTGGGTTTATTTCTAGGTTGGTCTGAGTGACTCCCAATCAGAGGCAACGAGTGTCAGCTGTTTGCTAGTTGTCTCTGATTGGGAGCCATATTTAACTGTCTGTGTTTCACTTTGGGTTTGTGGGTTTTTGTTCCGTGTCGGTATGTTAACCGTTGGACTTCACGAGTCGTGTTTTGTTTGTATTTAGAAACTTTAATTAAATAAAGTCATGTTTCTTTCACACGCTGCGCCTTGGTCTACTACTCCTTTTGAAGACGATCGTGACAAACAGCAACAACATTCTCAATTAATGGTTACAGAAACGTCTTACTTGCTATGACTGTGATATGTTGTTGCTTACTTTAGTTGAATGCACTGTCACTGGATAAGAGCATCTGCTAAATGACCAACATTTTAATTTATATATGAAAATGAGCAACAGCAAAGCACACTGGGTATTTTCATTGATCTTGTTTCGGGGCGGAGCTCATTATAGTAATAATGAGTGCTTTGCAATTGTTCATTTTTATACATTTACAGTTAGTTAATTTAGCAGACACTCTTATCACACTATAGTGCCATCAGACTTTTGATACCAATGTAGGGTGAAAGGGGGCCACAACATTTTGAAACGCTTTAAAGAAATGGTATAGAAAAGTATGTTGTATTTTGAAAATACTGGAAGAAATAAAGACCTGCACACTGTCGAAAAAAGGAATAGATCCAAAACTGAGGCTTGAATGCAAAATAAAGATGTTTATTGAAACATCATGGTGCCCAAAGAATATATCATAGTGCATAAAAAAATGGTGAAAACAAAACGCAAACATTTCGGCCTCAGGCTATCATCAGGGTAAATGATCTCTGATCAATCCTGTATTTTGAAAATATAAATTAGAGCTTTCGAAAGTATTTTGATACAAAATACATTGGAGTGTAGTTCAGACCAGTGTAATACAACATACAAAATATGCAGAAGTAATTAAAATACGTATTTCAAATACATGTAACAGAAATACTGCATCTCTGTACAACACCAGGTCTGTGGACATGACAGAGGATTGGCCACAGATTTAATGGCAATAAGTTCTGCCCTTTGCTAAAAGTTGTCCATAAGCAAGTGAATAATTGTCTGATTATTTGACGATTCGAACATAAAATAGCAGTGCTCAGGGACAGTTAATGTAAAGTGTGCATACATGCTTTGGGGATTTGAACTTGCAAGCTTTTGAGCAGAAGTGCATTAATGTTTCAGCAGTGCCACCAGGTACATCTTTATGACCAAGAACGTATATCCACATACTCTCAAAATTAGGGTACCGTTAGGGTACAGTGTTGTTCCCTGGGTTACAAAAAGGTCAAAGATACACATAAGGTACCTTCAGAGGTACACATAGAAACTCACATGGTACTGGTCGGTTCCTTTTAGGGTACATATGCAGATACTATAGTATAATGTTTTAAAACATTAACCAATATTTAGAAGATAAGGTACAATCATTACTGTACTTTGAAATGTCGGTGTGGGCAATGTACCGGTGGTGCTCATTAGCATATTAGGGGGCATGGTCTAATATATGTGTATTTGTGCCAACCGTCAGTGGAAGTGTTGTACCAGTTTTAGTGGTTGATGGTTATGTTGAGCACCTCTTTAAACACTGGCAGTTCTGCCATTATTGTTAAAACATTATATTAAAGAGCTGCACTGTTAAGTGATTACTTTGTATCTCACAGTAACTTAATAGAAGGTGCTGGGAATTTTGTGTTACTGAGTTGGGAACCAGCTGTCAGTAAGTAATTATAAAATTCACAGTAACTTAATAGCCAGTAACTGCTAGTAACTCACTGGCAACTAACTGCCAGTAACATACTGGCAGCTTAACTGGCAACCTAATTGTGATTAAGTTATTGTGTATAGGTTATTGTAAAATGAACAGTAACATACTTGCAACTAGCTGCCAGTAGCTCACTTCAATTAACGTTTCTGACTACAAGGAAGCTTATAACATTAGGCGACAACTATTAAGCATTCTTTGTAATGAGCACACCTGGGACCCAGCCTCAACCTCTAGGTTGGCAACAAACTGACCTTCCTGACACGCCATCAGGTCAGTGAGTGTGAGAGAGATCAGGCACAGTAAGTTCTATATCGTGGAGCTCCGCCCCATAGGGGAGCTCTGCTCCTAATGGTTTACCCTCTGCCCTAAGGCAGCAGCAGCCTGAGACAAAATTATGCACACACCTACAGCCAATAGGAGTACAGGTGTCCCTATAAGAGGGGACGCTTCCCCTCAATCAGCCTCCCTTTTTCTTCAGCGACTGGACTAGACTGAAGAAGCCAAGAAGAGACGAAGAGAAGACTCAGGACGAAGAAAACGCAGTCGATTTTCCAGATCATCGACGTCGTCCTACAATGAGCACACCAAGCTTATCCATAGGGTAAGTATTTAACAAAAGCTATTTTCAGAGCTCAATGTCGCTGTTCCCCTTGGCGGCTGTCGACCCCCCCGACATATGTTTCGTGGGTTGAGGGACACAGCACGCCAGGGACAGCTTCATTAATCCCCCACTATGCGCCAGCTGCGCCCTCCCTTTTGAAGGAGTGGAAGCAGCGTTGGGCATTTTTAGGGAGGATATCCCTCTTGAGGATGTGCTATCAGTGTTAGTCTCAGCTTCTGAGGCATCATCTGAAGGCGCTGACTCAGGAGATGACAGGGCTATTGGGGAAGAAATGAATATTCTATTGGAACAATTCATTACACTGACCCAGATGTTTAACACCCCTTTTCCTTCGGGAAATTGTGAGGTCATTACATCCCTGGATGATGACGCCACAGCCTCTCTGTGCCTGAATTCTCAGGTCTCATTGAGTGGGCTGCTAAACAGCGGGAGATTAAGCTGCCCCCCATTCCCTCCAACCCGGAAGTGGATATGAGGAAGGGCGGCCGTTACTCTCGCTACAGCTTGGCGTCAGACGGCGGCCTCCAGCAGCAAGGGAGCGGGCCTCGCCCCCCCTGCAGCGCCAGAGGTGCCGGCGAGAGAGGTCATTAAAGCGTCATCCTGGCATCACCCGAAGGGCGGCCAGAAGAGACGCCGTTTATGACAGGCGAGGGGGAGAGAACGGAAGACGGCACAGCGCCTGCTGTGACCGAGCCCACTGCCCCCCCCCACTCTACCGTTGAGTGTATGGAGGAGAATGTTTTTTGTTGATGTGTGTAATAAAGAGTTGGCTCTACTTGACACTGTCAAAAAAGAGCCCCTTTTCCATAATACATCCGAGAGCGTTCGACCTTCCTCACTCTCGCTCTCTCTCTTACCACTATGAGTGCAGCTCAGCCCACCATGGTGCGTTGCTGAATGCACACATAAGGCAGGTATATAAAAGGTATTAAGTGTACCTTATAAAGACCTCACTTTACAGACTCCTAGGAGTGCTGTAGTGAGTGTCTCACATAGCAGGCTGCAGTCTCAGCCAGATAATGGCATGATGACGCGACCGCTATTCGGGACGGCGCTCTGTCTCAGGCTAACGCCTCAGTCAGTGCAGTTCAGACCCGTGCTGCGTTCACGGAGGGCCTGATTACTACGGTTACGGGCGTAACCAACGTATCGGTGCCCCCGTTTCTCTCAGAACGCGCTGATAATAACCACATTGGGGATGGCGCACTATCACAGACTAAGGTCTCTGTTAGTACGACCCAGACCCATGCTGCGTTCAGGAAGGGCCCGATTACAACGGTCACGAAGGTGCCCAGTGTATCGGCGCCCCCACCTTTTTCTGAACGCGCCCAGGCTCACCACACTGAGTGTAGTTCAGCCCACCAGAGGTGCAGAGCTGAACGCACACAGGAGGTGAAAGGAGGAATAATACCTAGACGCCGTCTTGGTTTATCTCAAAGAGACCTCACATTACAGACTCCAAGGAGTACTGTAGTGAGTGCCTCTCATAGCAGGCTGCAGTCTCAGTCAGGAGACATGATGACGCAGCCGCTAGTTGGGGATGGCGCACTATCGCAGACTAAGGTCTCGGTTAGTGCGATTCAGACCCATGCTGCGTTCACGGAGGGCCCGATTACCACGGTGATGAAGGTTCCCAGTGTATCGGCGCCCCCACTTCTTTCTGAACGCGCTAATACTCACCACACTGAGCGTAGTTCAGCCCACCAGAGGTGCAGAGCTGAACGCACACAGGAGGTGAAGGGAGGAAAGATACCAAGACACCGTCTTGGCTTATCTCAAAGAGACCTCACATTACAGACCCCAAGGAGTACTGTAGTGAGTGTCTCTCATAGCAGGCTGCAGTCTCAGTCAGGAGACATGATGACGCAGCCGCTATTTGGGGATGGCGCACTATCGCAGACTAAGGTCTCGGTTAGTACGAGCCAGACCCATGCTGCGTTCACGGAGGGCCCGATTACCACGGTCACCAAGGTGCCCAGAGTATCGGCGCCCCCAGGCATCGTAACACAGCAGCTATCTGGGGACGGCGCATTATCGCAGACCAAGGTCTCGGTTAATGCGATTCAGACCCATGCTACGTTCACGGAGAGCAGGATTACTAGCGTTATGGGTATAACCAAAGTATCAGCTCCCCTGACAGAATGAGCCAGTACTCACCACACTGAGCGTGAATCAACCCACCAGGGGTGCAGAGTTGAACACACACAGAAGGTGAAAGTTAAGAAGGTATCAAGGCGCCGCCTTGTTTTACCTCATAGAGACCTCATACTACAGACTTCTAGGAGTACTGTAGTGAAGGGCTCTGATAGCGAATTGCAGTCACCTAAGATGACGCAATCGCTCGCTGGGGATGGTGCCCTGCCGCAGGCTGTGGCCTCGGTCAGCGCAATTCAGACCCGCGATGCGTTCAAGGAGGGCAGGAATACGACGGTTACGGGTTTAACCGACGTCCCTACTCCTCTTTCTTTCTCAGAACGCATTTCCTCTCCCTTTCACGGGAGGCCCACCTTGGGCCCACCTTGGGCGGTAAGGGCCATAGAGGAATACAGGTCCTTCCTACTGGATGCACCACAGATTCGCGCCCAGCCACTTTCTCTGCATTGCTGGCAGTGGCGAAGAAGCTGCACCCTCTCACGCTGGCTAGAACAGACGTTGCAGAAGGGTTATGCTCTCCAATTCCACCGGACCCCACCCCCGTTCAGGGGAGTGGTGGAGACGGTGATGAAAATGCCAGACAAAGTGGCCGCTCTGATGACAGAGATTACAGAACTTTTGGCGAAGGAGGCGGTGACAGTAGTTCCCCGGGAGCAAAGGAACAAAGGGCTATATTCGCCTTATTTCCTAGTGTCCAAAAAGACGGGGGGAGTGAGGCCAATTTTGGATTTACGCATTCTCAACGAGAGCATAACCAAACGGCCCTTCCGAATGCTAACGACAAAACGTCTGCTGGAATGTGTCCAGAGAGGGGACTTTTGTACGAGCATAGACCTAAAGGACGCGTACTTTCATGTGCCGGTTCAGCCGCGTCACAGGAAGTTTCTGCGGTTCGCCTTCCAAGGGGTGGCGTACGAATACACAAGGATGCCATTTGGGTACGCCCTGGCACCTCGCACATTTTCCAAGTGTGTGGAGGCGGCATTGGAACCGTTGCGTCGTCAGGGAATACGGCTACTAGCCTACCTGGACGACCTACTGGTTCTCGCCCCGTCAGCAGAGCTGGCGATCACTCACACAACACAGACAGTGATGCATCTCACAAGTCTGGGGTTTGCTGTGAATTGGAAAAAGAGCGCGCCCTGGCCCACTCATCAGATTGTCTATCTGGGGATACAGCTAGACACTGTGAGGATGAGGGCTCGAATTTCGGACCCCGAAGGGTAGCCTTGTTGCTAGCCCTAAGGAAGTGTCGTCCGAATCACACGGTGACGGCGCTGTCGATCATGTCACTTTTGGGTCTCATGTCGTCAGCCCACTCTGTGGTTCCGCTGGGACTCCTGCACATGCGCAGGACGCAGCGATGGTTCGCCCAACTAAGACTAGACCCATTGCGTCAACGTCATCGGTTGGTGGTGGTTCCCCTCTCGCTCAGTGCAGACCTAAACTATTGGAGAAACTCGCGCGTTCTCACGCACGGAGTCCCGATAGGAAAGGTGTCCTCTCACATCCCAGTATTCACGGATGCGTCCCTGACGGGATGGGGAGGGACATGTCAGACACAAGCGATAGGAGGTGTGTGGCCTCAATCAGGTCGTCACATCAACCTCCTGGAGTTGGAAACGGTTCGACTGGTTCTGACCCACTTCGCGTCTACCCTTCGGGGTTGCGATGTGCTGGTCTGGTCAGACAACCGGACCACAGTAGCCCACATAAATCGCCAGGGAGGAGTCAGGTCTCCTGCTCTCCATCGGGCGGCAGAGGAATTGTGGCTGTGGGCTCACGAGCACCTTCGCTCATTGAGAGCAGCACACATTCCGGGCTACTTGAACGTAGGAGCAGACCTCATGTCAAGAGGGGGTCCTCGAGACGACGAGTGGTGTCTGCATCCAGACATTGTTCTCCAGATTTGGGAACAATTCGGGAGAGCCGAGGTGGACCTATTCGCGTCACGCGTGAACGCGCAATGTCCTCTGTGGTTCTCTCTGAGGGAACAGGACGAACCGCCACTGGGAAGGGACGCCTTTGCGCACCAACCGTGGCCGAGAGTTCTCCTGTATGCATTCCCTCCGCTGTCCTGCATTCTCCCACTGCTAGCCAGGGTGAGGTCAGGGGGGCTGTCAGTGATACTGATAGCGCCCGATCGCCCGGGGGCTCTGTGGTTTGCGGAGATGAGTCAGATGTTGATTGCGCCACCTTGGCCAATTCCACATCGACGGGACGCGTTGTCTCAGGCGGCTGGCACGATAGGGAAATTGCCCATAATCGGCCAACCACTGAAGGCCTGGCTGCTGAGAGGGACAGGCTAGAGCGCCGTGGGTTATCTGATGCAGTGATCAGGACCATACAGGGTTCACATGCCAGTTCCACTTCTAAGATGTATGCCAGTAGATGGAACGTGTTTTCACGATGGTGTGTCACACAAAGTGTGGACCCCATGAGCTGTCAGGTGGAGAGTATTCTCTCTTTTCTGCAGCTCATGTTTGATAAGCAAAAATCGCCTGCCACGATTAGAGTGTTTGCAGCAGCGATTTCAGCTTGTCATGAGGGTTTTGGCAGAGACAATGTCTTTAGTCACCCTCTAGTGAAACGCTTCCTATTAGGAACGCGGCGACTTAGGCCAACACCTAGAGTCACGCTTCCTCAGTGGGATTTGGCTTTGGTACTCGAAGCGCTATGTAAGTCGCCGTTCGAGCCATTGAATCAAATACCCCCCAAGATGCTGTCTATCAAGACAGCACTGTTGCTCGCTTTGACTACAGCTAAGCGGGTCAGTGATTTGTGTGCTCTTTCGACGAGACCTGACTGCCTGGCCATCAATGGTGACCTGAGCAGAGCAGTGTTACGTCCTAACCCGGCATTTGTGCCGAAGGTTATTAAGAGTTCATATAGGTCACAGACCGTGGAGCTGTGGGCTTTTTCTCCTCCTCCTCATAGAGAGAGGAGTGAGGAAAAGCTCCATCGCCTGTGCCCGGTACGCGCTTTGGCGTGTTACGTCGAGCGCACAGCAGCGATTAGGTCATCGCCTCAGTTGTTTGTGTGTCACGGTGCGGCTGCACTAGGTAGACCACTTTCAAAACAGAGGCTGTCTCACTGGCTTTGTGAAGGCATTGAGACAGCTTATGAGGTAGCAGGGCGGCAATTGCCTCAGGGTATCAGAGCTCACTCCACTCGTGGAGTAGCGGCTTCTACTGCCCTTTTCAGAGGAACGGGAGTAGAGGATATCTGTAGAGCAGCATCCTGGTCGACGCCATCTCCATTTATCCGTTTCTATCTCTTAGATATGTCTTCCAATTCTCTGGCTCGATCTGTACTCGGCGTGGCTGAAGGGAGATCTTGAGCAAGAAGGAGAGGAGAAGCAGGACTGTGGACACAGGTTTCCATCAGGTCCGCTTTGGTTAGGAAGACGTGTTTTTGACAGATGTGTTTTCTAACTCTTTGGCTCGGTCTGTACTCAGCATAGCTGAAGGGAGATCTGGAGCTAGGAAGAGAGGGAAAAGCAGGACTATGGACTGGGTTTCCATCAGGTCCGCTTTGGATAAGAAAACATATTTTGTGGCATGAATCCTGACTGACAGGCTCAGTACAGTAGAGGCATGCGTGGATTAACAGAATATGAGGTCATCTATCTGCTCGTTCATTGAGTGAGTGAGGCGGTCTACCGCGTTCATAATGTAGAGTGACATTTGATGTCATTCCATTAGTGGTCGGTAGTGTTTTCATGGGATATTGAGGCACATCTATCTGCTAGTACAGATTAGTATGGCTTCTATTCTGGTGATCTGCCCACTAGTCATTGGCATTGCCATTGGACTAGGTGGGGCGGGTCTTTCAACCGATGACGCGGTATATTGTGACGCCCGTAGGGGTTTTTAGTTGCAGTACTGCGGGACTCGGTTACAGCCATTGCTGGGCTTGACTTTCTCGTTTTGATGGGAGGTGTTAGGCTCGGCAGGGAGTACATTTTGGAGCGCTACGCTCCGCCTTAAACCATTAGGAGCAGAGCTCCCCTATGGGGCGGAGCTCCACGATATAGAACGATTAGTTACCGGAATGTAACTCCAGTTCTATGAGTGGAGCGGAGCCCCATAGGACTTAAGGCTCTCTAGTCTCGCTGAAGAAAAATATCTCGGGAGGCTGATTGAGGGGAAGCGTCCCCTCTTATAGGGACACCTGTACTCCTATTGGCTGTAGGTGTGTGCATAATTTTGTCTCAGGCTGCTGCTGCCTTAGGGCAGAGGGTAAACCATTAGGAGCAGAGCTCCCCTATGGGGCTCCGCTCCACTCATAGAACTGGAGTTACACTCCGGTAACTAATCGTTACTGTGAATTTCACAATAACTACTTGCAGCAAACTGAAAGTAACTTATTCAAAATTAAACATGACTTCCCATTGACCAACTGCCATTTTTGTTACTGGAAAATGCACAGTAACGTCTTAACAGCGCAGCTCTTGATTGTCACAAGTTTTTACAAAGATTGTAGAACTGGGAGTGGACAAAAGCTGTGCACAACCTTTATCAACATAACGATAAAACCTCTTAAACACAGATTACAACATTTTTTAGACCATACCCCCAAATATGCTAACGAGCCCCCACCAGCACATTAACCCACCTACATTTCAAAGTGCAGTGAAAATAAGGTAAACAGGAACAAGTCATTTGACAACAATAACACATTGATTCAACTGTAAAAATATTGTATTTGTTCTGCAACTCAGATTCTACAGGTAATTTTTAACAGTGTGTGCCATAAACACATCTGAAGTATCCTATAAGTATAACTGTAGAACCTGTCATTGGTTCTACCTGGAAGCAGAGGGTTCTTCATGAGATGGTTCTAAATTGAACTAAAAAAGGTTCCCCTACCTACAGGGACAAATCAAAGGGTTTTACATGGCACCCAAAAGGGTTCCCCCATAGTGACAAATTACAGAATGTCTATTGGTTATAATCTTTTAACAATATTTCTCACACCCACAGATTCAGTGGCGTAGCAGGAAATTCAGGTTGCTGGCAACGGAGTGGTTGTGAGTTCAAATCCCAAGTGAGGTTGACTCCCAAATAATCTGAATTTTGCTGGTCTGCAAAACCACGCCCATCATTATCATATTTCCCAGCACGCTCTATTGCAGGGTTGAACAGAACAGGATTGAAATCATCCACGTCTATTGACCACATCTTTACTAATATGACAGAAATCTGCTCTAAAGCAGTATCCACAGCCATCGGATGTAGTTATCATAACATAATAGCCATATCTAGAAAAAACAAAATTGAGTATAAGTGATCATACGAGTGCTTTTGCAATGATTACTATGTCAAATATGTGAAAAATATCTGTTGGTCTGTTGTGGAACAACCTGACACTGCACTTGAATCATTAATTAAATTGCTTCTTCCGGTTACTGATAGGCATGCGCCCATCAAGAAACTGACTTTTAGAACTGCCAAATCCCCAAGGATAGATAATGAATTTAAAAACTGTATGGCTGAGAGGGATGAGGCAAAAGGAATAGCAAATAAGTCTGACAACACAGCAGATTGGCAAACATACAGTAAATTGAGAAATCACATAACTAAACAAAAAGAAGAAGAAACTATACTATGGAACAAAGATACATTATATAAAGAATTATAGTAAAAAGCTCTGGAGTACCTTAATTGAAATTCTAGCCAAAAAAGCTAACTCAGCTCCATCCTTCATTGAGGCAGATGGCTTGTTCATAACAAAACCCTTTGATACTGCTAACCACTTTAATAACGTTTTATGTTGACAAGATTAGCATACTTAGTAATGACATGCAAACAACAAATGCTGAGTCTTCATATTCATGCATAACGGACCAAATAATGCACTGTCGTTTTGAGTTCCACAAAGTGGGTGTGGAAGAGGTGGAAAAATTGTTGCTGTCTACAATTAAGGACAAGCCACCTGGTACCGACAACATGGATGGTAAATTGCTGAAGTTGGATTTACAGTACATCCTCTGCCTATCATGGATTGAGAGTTACCTATGTATTAGAACACAGAGGGTTTTCATTCAGAAGCCTCTAATGCAAATTCGTTTGAGTGTGGTGTACCGCAGGGCAGCCAGTTTTGGACATTATTGTTTTCTGTTTTTACTAATGATCTTCCACTGACCTTGAATAAAGCATGTGTGTCTATGTACGCTAACGACTCAACCGTATACACGTCAGCTATGACAGTAAAAATAAATAGTCAGTTTTAGAATGGGTAACTAGCAATAGGCTGGTGCTAAATATCTCAAAAACTAAAAGCATCGTTTTTGGGACAAATCACTCACTCAACCCTAAACCTCATCTAGATCTATTACTGAATAATTTGTAGATTGAGCAAGTTGAGGAGACTAATCTTCTGGGTGTAACCCTAGATAGCAAGCTGGCATGGTCAAAACATATACTGTAGACTCAATGATTGCTAAAATGGGAAGAGGTCTGTCCATGATAAGGTGTTGCTCTGCTTTCTTGACATCTAAATCAACCAAGCAGATCCTACAGGCCGTAGTTTTGTCGCACCAGGCCAGTTGCGTGGTCATATGCGGCAAAGAAGGACATAGGAAAATTGCAGTTGGTCCAGAACAGAGCAGCACGTATTACACTTAGATGTACACAGAGGGAGAATGTCAGTGGTATGCATGTCAATCTCTTCTGGCTCAAAGTTGAGGAGAGATTTGACTGCCTCACTATTAGTTTTTTGTGCGAGGTGTTGATGTGTTGAAAGTACCGAACTGTCTGTTCAAGCAGTTGGCACAAAGTTTGGACACTCATCAGTACCACACAAGACATGCAGCCAGAGGTCTCTTCACAGTCCCCAGGTCCAGAACAGAGGCTGGGAAACGCACAGTATTAAATAGAGCCATGACTACATTGAACTTTCTGCCACCCCAGGTAACTCAAGCTAGCAATAAAACCAGATAAAAAAATCAGACTGTGAAGAGACACAGACATTTTAATATATTTTGTATTGTATTTTGCATTGTATTATATATTGTATTATGTAGTGTTATGTATGTTATGTCTTTTATTTGTTGTGTTTTGTTTCCTGTTTGGACCCCAGGAAGAATAGCCGCTGCCTTGGCAGTGGCTAATTCGGGATCCTAATAAAATACAAAAAATACTAAATACTACAAAAACATGTTCTTGTTTTGCTCAACAACAAACACCATCATCATTATCATCACAGTAATTATATTCTTTGACTATGATTTGAATGTGGATATGACTATATTTTTGTTATAGGGTTGACAAGCAGCTGGTATAATATGCACAACATGATTTTAAGATTATTATTTTAACATGAAGTTGTTATGAGAACACACAGGGGTCCAGGCACAGGGTGATGGTCCAGTGTTCTACTTAAAGCTGTAAACGTTAAACTGCACGTGAATACATACAGTATATTCCTCTCCAGGATTGCTGTTTATATGGCGAAGGTTGACGTTTGGCGCCCTCTGTGGAGAAGACATGGTATCTCCATCACAGACTCAGCTCACTGGTTAGCACAGTAAGTAGCCTACCTCCTTTCCCTACCTATTTGTTGTCTTAAACATATGAACACGCACACAGACAGTGTGTGAAATAGACAGTGGTAATATGTAGGTGGTGGTGGTTGCAGTGCATTAAATATGCTACAGTAACTGTATCTTACTGTCTGGCAGTAAGGTCTGGTGTGAAAGGAATAGAGTGAGGGAAAAAAGTATTTGATCCCCTGCTGATTTTGTACGTTTGCCCACTGACAAAGACATGATCAGTCTATAATTTTAATGGTAGGTTTATTTGAACAGTGAGAGACAGAATAACAACAAAAAAATCCAGAAAAATGCATGTAAAAAATGTTATAAATTGATTTGCATTTTAATGAGGGAAATAAGTATTTGACCCCTCTGCAAAACATGACTTAGTACTTGGTGGCAAAACCCTTGTTGGCAATCACAGAGGTCAGACGTTTCTTGTAGTTAGCAACTCGAACCTTCAGCTCCCTCCACAGATTTTCTATGGGATTAAGGTCTGGAGACTGGCTAGGCCACTCCAGGACCTTAATGTGCTTCTTCTTGAGCCACTCCTTTGTTGCCTTGGCCGTGTGTTTTGGGTCATTGTCATGCTGGAATACCCATCCACGACCCATTTTCAATGCCCTGGCTGAGGGAAGGAGGTTCTCACCCAAGATTTGACGGTACATGGCCCTGTCCATCGTCCCTTTGATGCGGTGAAGTTGTCCTGTCCCCTTAGCAGAAAACCCCCCCCAAAGCATAATGTTTCCACCTCCATGTTTGACGTGGGGATGGTGTTCTTGGGGTCATAGGCAGCATTCCTCCTCCTCCAAACACGGCGAGTTGAGTTGATGCCAAAGAGCTCGATTTTGTTCTCATCTGACCACAACACTTTCACCCAGTTCTCCTCTGAATCATTCAGATGTTCATTGGCAAACTTCAGACGGGCCTGTATATGTGCTTTCTTGAGCAGGGGGACCTTGCGGGCGCTGCAGGATTTCAGTCCTTCACGGCGTAGTGTGTTACCAATTGTTTTCTTGGTGACTATGGTCCCAGCTGCCTTGAGATCATTGACAAGATCCTCCCGTGTAGTTCTGGGCTGATTCCTCACCGTTCTCATGATCATTACAGCTCCACGAGGTGAGATCTTGCATGGAGCCCCGGGCCGAGGGAGATTGACAGTTATTTTGTGTTTCTTCCATTTGCGAATAATCGCACCAACTGTTGTCACCTTCTCACCAAGCTGCTTGGCGATGGTCTTGTAGCCCATTCCAGCCTTGTGTAGGTCTACAATCTTGTCCCTGACATCCTTGGAGAGCTCTTTGGTCTTGGCCATGGTGGAGAGTTTGGAATCTGATTGATTGCTTCTGTGGACAGGTGTCTTTTATACAGGTAACAAGCTGAGATTAGGAGCACTCCCTTTAAGAGTGTGCTCCTAATCTCAGCTCGTTACCTGTATAAAAGACACCTGGGAGCCAGAAATCTTTCTGATTGAGAGGGGGTCAAATACTTATTTCCCTCATTAAAATGCAAATCAATTTATAACATTTTTTGTCTCTCACTGTTCAAATAAACCTACCATTCAAATTATAGACTGATCATTTCTTTGTCAGTGGGCAAACGTACAATATCAGCAGGGGATCAAATACTTTTTTCCCTCACTGTATATACTATATACACTACCAGTCTAAAGTTTGGGACACACCTACACAATTAACTGATTGGCTCAAACGCATTAAGAAGGAAAGCAATTCCACAAATTAACTTTTAAGAAGGCACACCTGTTAATTGCAATGCATTCCAGGTGACTACCTCATGAAGCTGGTTGAGAGAATGCCAATATTGTGCAAAGCTGTCATCAAGGCAAAGGGTTGCTATTTGAAGAATCTCAAACATAAAATATATTTTGATTTGTTTAACACTTTTTTGGTTACTACATGATTCCATATGTGTTATTTCATAGTTTTGATGTCTTCACTTATATTCTACAATGTAGAAAATAGTAAAAATAAAGAAAAACCCTTGAATGAGTAGGTGTGTCCAAACCTTTGACTGGTACTATACATATATATATATATATATATTATATATATATATATATATATATAAAGTGGGTAAAACAGTACTTAAACATGATTAAATAGACTATATGTACAGTTGAAGTAGGAAGTTTACATACACCTTAGCCTAATACCCTTCAACTCAGTTTTTCACAATTCCTGACATTTAATCCGAGTTAAACTTCCCTGTCTTAGGTCAGTTAGGATCACCACTTTATTTTAAGAATATGAAATGTCAGAATAATAGTAGAGAGAATGATTTATTTCAGCTTTTATTTCTTTCATCACATTCCCAATGGGTCAGAAGTTTACATACACTCAATTAGTATTTGGTAGCATTGCCTTTACATTTTTTAAACTTGGTTCAAACGTTTCGGGAAGCCTTCCACAAGCTTCCCACAATAATTTGGGGTGAATTTTGGCCCATTACTCCTGACAGAGCTGGAGTCAGGTTAGTAGGCCTCCTTGCTCGCACACGCCTTTTCAGTTCTGCCCACACATTTTCTATAGGATTGATGTCAGGGCTTTTGTCCTTAAGCCATTTTGCCACAACTTTGGAAGTATGCTTGGGGTCATTGTCCATTTGGAAGACCCATTTGCGACCAAGCTTTAACTTCCTGACTGATGTCTTGAGATGTTGCTTCAATATATCCACATCATTTTCCTTCCTCATGATGCCATCTATTTTGTGAAGTGCACCAGTCCCTCCTGCAGCAAAGCACCCCCACAGCATGATGCTGCCACCCCGTGCTTCACGGTTGGGATGGTGTTCTTCGGCTTGCAAGCATCCCCCTTTTTCCTCCAAACATAACGATGGTCATTATGGCCAAACAGTTCTATTTTTGTTTCATCAGACCAGAAGACATTTCTCCAAAAAATACGATCTTTGTCCCCATGTGCAGTTGCAAACCGTAGTCTGGCTTTTTTATGGCGGTTTTGGAGCAGTGGCTTCTTCCTTGCTGAGCAGCCTTTCAGGTTATGTTGATATAGGACTTGTTTTTACTGAAGATACTTTTGTACCTGTATCCTCCAGCATCTTCACAAGGTCCTTTGCTGTTGTTCTGGGATTGATTTGCACTTTTTGCACCAAAGTACGTTCATCTCTAGGAGACAGAACGCGTCTCCTTCCTGAGCGGTATGACGGCTGCGTGGTCCCATGGTGTTTATACTTGCGTACTATTGTTTGTACAAATGAACGTGGTACCTTCAGGCTTTTGGAAATTACTCCCAAGGACGAACCAGACTTGTGGAGGTCTACAATTTGTTTTTTGAGGTCTTGGCTGATTTCTTTTGATTTTCCCATGATGTCAAGCAAAGAGGCATTGAGTTTGAAGGTAGGCCTTGAAATACATCCACAGGTACACCTCCAATTGACTCAAATTATTTTCTGGAATTTTCCAAGCTGTTTAAAGGCACAGTCAACTTAGTGTATGTAAACTTCTGACCCACTGGAATTGTGATACAGTGAATTATAAGTGAAATAATCTGTCTGTAAACAATTGTTGGAAAAATTACAAAGTAGATGTCCTATCCGACTTGCCAAAACTATAGTCTGTTAACTACACATTTGTGGAGTGGTTGAAAAACGAGTTTTAATGACTCCAACCTAAGTGCATGTAAACTTCCGACTTCAACTGTACATAGGGCAGCAGTCTCTAAGGTGCAGGGTAGAGTACCGGCTGGTAGCCGGATAGTGTACTGGGCAGAGGCCGGATAGTGGTGACTGTTTAACAGTCTGACGGCCTGGAGATAGAAGCTGTTCAGTCTCTCGGTCCCAGCTTTGATGCACCTGTACTGTCTCCATCTTCTAGATGGTAGTTGGGTGAACAGGCCGTGGCTTGGGTGGCTGAGGTCTTTGATGATCTTCTTGGCCTTCCTCTGGACAGCCCTGTGGTTGCGGGCGGTGCAGTTGCCGTACAAGGCATTGATACAGCCCAACAGAAAGGTGCATCTGTAGAAGTTTGTGAGGGTCTTAGGGGCCAAGCCGAATTTCTCCTGAGGTTGAAGAGGCGCTGTTCGCCGCCTTCGCCATGCTGTCAGTGTGGAGGGACCATTTCAGGTCCTCAGTGATGTGCACGCCGAGGAACTTGAAGCTTTTGACCCCCTCCACTGCTGCCCCATCGATGTGGATGGGGGCCTGCTCGCTTTGCTGTCTCCTGAAGTCCACGATCAGCTCCTCCATTTTGTTGACGTTGAGGGAGAGGTTATTTTCCTGGCACCACTCCGCCAAGGCTCTCACCTCCTCCCTGTAAGCTCTTGTCGTTGTTGGTAATCAGGCCTACCACTGTTGTGTCGTCAGCAAACTTCATGATTGAGTTGGAGACGTGTGTGGCCACACAGTCATGGTTGAACAGGGAGTACAGGAGGGGGATGAGCAGCACCGCTGAGCTGCTCCCGTATTGAGGATCAGTTGCACAGGGCGAGGTTCAGACCCAGGGCTCTGAGGTTAGTGATGTGCTTGGAGGGCACTATGGTGTTGAAGGCTGAACTGTAGTTGATGAACAGCATTCTCACATAGGTATTTATCTTGTCCAGATGGGACATGGCAGTGCAATGGTGATTGCGTCGTCCGTGGATCTGTTGGAGCGGTATGCGAATTATAGTGGGTCTAGGGCAGTGGTCACCAACCGGTCCATCACGATCGACTCGTCGATCTCCAAGGCATTCGTAGTCGATCACCAAACATTTCTGTAAAAAACAACAACGATAAAGCCTTGCGTTCCTATTTTTTATTTTCGTTTAGTGCTGTTGCCGGTATGTGCAATTGATTCAGCAGCCATAGCGCCAGGAAGGCAAAGTGTTCCCATTTTGAACCATTTCATGTGTCTGAAGGTAGAACTCCGCATACCCGGAAGGCCCAGAGAGCGAATCAAATGCACCTATAGGCCTACCGCTGGCCAATCAGATAGCTCAGATCACCGTGTCTGTACGAGCCATAGTCTGTAAAACGAAGCCTTGGGCGCAATGCAAAGTTGATGCTGTGAGATTTCAAAATGTTTAAAACCATGACTAGAGAGGGACTCAATGAATACAGCAAAGAGATGCTGTTTTTATAAATTAATGTTTAAGTTGTTATTCAACACAACCTAGCCTGGTCTGCTCTACAGTGCAAGTAAGCTAGCTTGATTTGCTATAAAGTTACAGAAACAAGTTGAGGAAAAAGTACACAAATAATAATGTATTATCACCTGAAACAATATATTTATCCTGTCTTTAATTACTTGGTCATATTTTGCAATCTCCCCCCAAAAATGCAATTTCTGACGAGAGACTGGCTTTTCTCAATCGTGCTTACAATCACTACACTGTTCAGTAGTGGGGCGAGAATGCGTGAAGATGACGTACGGCGTAATGAAATACGTCACGATGTAAACAAGGCATGAGTATAGCAAAGTGTTTCGATAAGCTTGCGTTGTTATTATTAGCGGCTTGTCGTTTTTAATATCAAGGAATATTTCATTTTCTCTGGTCATAGGAGTAACAACATGAATTGGTGCATGAGGCAGACATAATGCAGTGTTACTTGAGTTTCGCCATCAGCTAGAAGACTGTCCCCTTTTCTCAGCGGAGGGAGAGCCTCACCGCTGCTCTCCCTCCATCCCTCCCCTCAGGCTGACCATCAGATGCAGGCCATCAGTAAAAATAAAAAGCAAATGATTATGCTCACTCAGCCGTGCCTCACAGTGTCATCATATACCTAAAAATGTTAAATATAATTTCAAAATGGTCTGAGAAGAACAACATTGGCAGGGCAATTCAAGCAAAGTCAATATGCAGTGATAATGTATTGGGCCTATAGCCTACTGCACAAACCTCATTGCTACATAACTGTTTTTAATAGGTTAATGTTGCATAAGCTTATGTTTTTATGTCATGTTTTTAAGAAATCAGAGCAGTAGATCTCGGATTGGACTCAGAAAGTGATCTTGACTCAGAAATGGTTGGTGACCAATGGTCTAGGGTGCGGGGTAAGTGCCATGCTCTACCAACTGAGCCACATGGGAATACACAATGCATGGTGGGAATAGAGCTGTGTCTCCTTGTTAGCAGTGAATATTTTCTACTGGGTGAGAAGAGAACAACACTTATCTAACATCTGCCTTAGTCATACAGCAGGCCTGGTCTGGTCTGACACTGTGTCTGTCTGTCAGTGTGCTGGGCGTTGGCTACATTTCAGCCAATGCAAGGGTGATCCTCCAGACTCCGGTTATGTAAGAGTCACTTTTGATAAATACTCATCTCTGATAACTATTATGTGTTATAGCCTGTAATGTCATTTCATTTTTGTACCAATGGAGGGCAATATTTCATCACTGGTATTTTCTCTAGGAGAGCCTCAGTGTTCTGCACCAAGTGGTCATCAGCATTCTCCCTGACTAATCATCTTACTGTATTACAGCCTTATCTATTGAGCTTTGCATAGAGCTCTCACACACAAAATAACTTTGTCCCCCTAATGTCCCTGAAATTCAGCATTCATTGTGCATGAAAGAAGACTGTGATGCATTGTTATAAAGTGGAATATAGGTTGAATTGATTGTCCTTTGTGGAGTGTCATTTTCCCTGGATTAAGAATTCCTCTCTGTACTCTAGCAACAGAGAAAGACAGTCTGAAGGATCATTCATATAAGCTCAGTGAATTGTGATGAAATTTGGGGCGGCAGGTATCCTAGTGGTTAAGGGCGTTGGGCCAGTAACCGAAATGTTCAAATGTTTGAGTCCCCGAGCAAGGCCCTTGAGTTTATGTGCTCTTGAGTAAGGCACTTAACCCTAATTGCTCCTGTAAGTCGCTCTGGATAAGAGTGTCTGCTAAATGACTAAAATGTATTCTCCCTCCTTCGATAGTATGCTGTGATTGGCCTTGGGGACTTACAATAGCTTGTTGCTAGGTAACATCAGCAGAAAGCCTCTACCATCCTCATATTCTCTCTACGAACCCATAACTATTCGTGTGTTTTGAAGAGGAGTGTCATCCTGAAAACCAATAAGATCTGTTGACAAATGTTAACAATAGTTATTAGCTAACTTTATTCATATACTGAACGTTTATACTATTGCATGCATTTATCTCAATGAGCTAC
Source organism: Coregonus lavaretus (assembly GCF_964263955.1). Lineage (NCBI taxonomy): Eukaryota > Metazoa > Chordata > Actinopteri > Salmoniformes > Salmonidae > Coregonus > Coregonus lavaretus. The sequence goes on along the minus strand of NC_140001.1, from coordinate 20,579,538 downwards.
AATACAAATGGCACAAAATGTGTTTGATGCACTATAAAGACTGTGTAATGATTTTGAATTGTTTCATTAGATTTCATTGTATTTTAGAGAGACAGTGAGGAGGCAGATTGGCAGGTTTTAGCTGCAGTTAGATCAGATAGAAGTGGAAATTCAGTATAAGGCTATTGATCGTGTCCCTCTGGCAACACACTGCATTAAGCTATTCTGTTGAGCCAAAAGTGGGTTCTGTTTATAAATCCTAACAATTAGTTGCGCTTCAAAGGATTTTAAAAGATGTTTAGAGAACACTGATTGGTTCTGCTGGTCTATATATACAACGCATGCACAAACATCAAATGGCATAGCATGGTATTCCTTAGAGGATAGCAGTAAACTGTATTTGGTTCTCAGCCTAGTCCAAAGACAAATGTACTGTTTTCATATAGAGCATGACCTCATGCTGCAATATCGGAAGTCCGCTCTGAGAAATCAGTAATTGAGGGTTTTTACTGGATTTGCTCTCTTGCAAACCCAGATTTGTGTTAAGATTGAGAGGGCTGCTTGACTGAAACATTGGGAGTCTGAAGCAATTATATTCTCGGCTCATAAGATAAAGCATGCCTCCAATGTTTTGCTTTCATCATAGCTGAGTAGACACTAAACAGAAAGAAAAAAGACAAAGTCAAAGCCCTGTGTGCTGGTCCATTATTTCCCACTCATGCTTGATGGTTATAGCCTACTTATTGCCTACTTTGCTCCACATCCAATTTGAGTTGAAAGTTCATTTTAAACAGTGCTTCACTTTATGAAGTGAAAGAAAAAGAAATAATGATTGCATAGACTCATAACAACAATATAGTAGCCTACAGTATGAGTGCCGAGTTGTGTTCTGATGCTTGACAGGGTCATAACAGCCATTGATTGGTTACCTGGACTGGCCGAGCTGTTTCATTTCTCTACTGCTGTGATGGAGTGTTGCTTGCCAGGACAGGTCCTGCCATCTGTTCCAAAGCCGGGATCTCAGAGACCCCAGGGTGATGTCTGTGCGCTTCTGGCCGTATGTACGTGTATGTGTCTTGCTCATCTCAGCACTTAGACAGTGACAGAAAGCCCAACCAGCATGACCGTGACATAGGGATTATCTTTATGTGATGAATTTGCTTCATCACGACTTTCTGTACAATTCTGTAGAATTTCTAATACAGCTTAAAAGCATGTCTGAACAGCTGAGCTTTGAAGTGTATTCATACACTGTAGTTGATTTGGAGCAGGTGTGGAGAACTAGTAGCTTTAGATTTTTCTATAGCAAAGAAAAGTATTATCAGTTAGAGGACCACTTTGTCTTCCACTAAATTTGACATTTGATAGCAGTGTGATAGGAGAGACTATGTTAGGTAGATAGATCTCTGTGTTTGAAGTCTGAAAAATAACTGGGGTCTCTGTGGAGTGGTTGTTGTTACTGTAATGCCTGTGTTATGCAGGAGAGAACACACAGTTTAGGCAGTGACTCAGGCTGCATATATTACTGTGATTAGCTGGAGCTACTGCAGTGTGGGGGGAGAGAGAAAAAGCAAGCGAGAGATAAAATAATAGAGAGTGGGGAAGCGAGAGCTTCCCTGCATGTCTATGCGATTGTGTTTTCACTGGTCTACTGCATTACTATACAATGCAGTTTCCCTCTCTCCACTCCCTCCCTCTCTCCTCCACTCTTTCTCTCTGTGTGCTAATCTTAACTCGCTCTCACTGCTCAAATCTATCTCTCCTGCCTTTGGTTCTACTCTCTACAATGAAGATGACATCCCCAGTTTTGATGAACCAGCGAGCCCCTCCTACTGGCCGGTGGCTGCCCAGCAAGACCCCACAAGCTCGGGCGTTCTGGCTGAGGACATGCCCCCTCTAAAGTGGTTCTTCAGCAAAGGCACTGACAGCAACGGCCAGGTCTGAGTAAGTACTGCTCTGAAGGAATCTTTAACTGATAACAGGGTGGTATTGATAGCACTGACAGAGTAACAACGAAGACTGTGTGTAACATCAAGACTATGTGTGTAGCACATATTAACTGCCTGCAACTGCTCTGCTTTTGTTTGCCCATCTCTTCATCTCAGCATGTTGTTCACATTGATTGATTTGTGGTTATACTATGACAGGGGAGTTTTAATCAGATGTGATAGCGCTATAGCACAGGTGCCTGCTCCTGTGGTAGGGAAGAGTCTTCTATTGTCACGACACTGAGATGCTGTGTTAACATTAAATGTGTGTCTTTGTTAACCCATCTTCTTCAGCATCAATGTGCAGTAGCATCCCTCCTCTCATACAGTAGATCTCCAACTTCATAGGGGAATCACATCGTTCACATTCTGATGCCTCTCTCTGTTATGATGTACTGTTTTCTTCAAAGGATTCTGAAATAATCTGTGTTGAATCTCATTTATTTCTGATGGCTTTCTTTTGCCTAGATCTCGATGTAGGAAGTTCATGTAGGAAATAAACATACAGTGCAGGTTAGATCGAAGCTTGGTAGAACAAAGAATCATCTCTCTTGAGAGTTCAATCGTGAATCACATGAATAGTTTGCCACGGATTTTGGGCCACAAAACTTTGATTTGTGTCCTGAGTTTGCCATTGGTAAGGCACTTGGTGAGTTATTGTTAGTTGAATGTGTGCGTTGGTAGGCCTGTGTGGCAAAAATAAATAAAGAGAGTCGCACACTCCATATACAAGCTCCAAGTAATTTATTGGGTAAACCACCAACGTTTCTGCATCACTGTGCCTTCTTCAGGGTGAAGCCGAAACGTTAGTGATTTACCCAATACATTTCTGGGAGCTTGCATATAGAGGGTGCGACTCTCTTTATTTTTGTAGCCTACAGTTTACTAACCGTTAGTCAGCACCTCTACCAACTTTTTTGGGTGTGTGCCAGCTCATGCTTTTTATAAAAAATATATTCTGTAACAAAAAAAGGAAAAGCAGAAAAGTCGGAAATTATCAACCAAGGCTATGTTGAGAAAATGTATTTCTGTGGAAACAGTTGTCTCTCTCTCACTTCTTCCTCAGGTTCCTCTCAGAGCAGGTGGCAGCTCCTGTTTCTTTATATGGCCCACATTCAATTTTATTACAATACATACATATTAATCATATTGGTTCAGAATACTTGCTTTAAATGGTCATCATTAAAAATGTATGATGATTACTATGAAATATCTGCCTTTCCCCTCTGTCTTACACTTAGGTGGCTGATGAAGGTATATTACTGTATTTTCAATGGACTAAGTTCCACAAAGACAGATGTGGTTTGTATAGAGAGCGGTTTAACTAGGGACAGATATAGTTGGGTTTATAGGGGTTCCAAATGGTGCATAGAGGGGTATAGGGAGTGGACTGAGTAAGGGGCATAGCTATATATTTAGGATAAAATATATCCATACAGTGCCTTCAGAAAGTATTCATACCCCTTGACTTATTCAACATTTTGTTGTGTTAAAGCCTGAATCCAAAATGTATTTTCAACCATCTACACACAATACCCCATAACGACAGTGAAAACATGATTTTAGACATTTTTGCAAATGTATTGAAAATAAAATACAGAAATATCTCATTTACATACAGTAAGTATTCACACCCCTGAGACAATACATGTGGCAGCGATTACAGCTGTGAGTCTTTATGGGTAAGTCTCTAAGAGCTTTGCACATCTGGATTGTACAATATTTGCACATTATTATTTTTAAAATTCTTCAAGCTCTGTCAAGTTGGTTGTTGATCAGTGCTAGACAGCCATTTTCAAGTCTTGCCATAGATTTTCAAGACGATTTATGTAAGTCAAAACTGTAACTCGGCCATTCAGAAACATTCACTGTTTTCTTGGTATGCAACTCCAGTGTATATTTGACCTTGTGTTTTAGGTTATTGTCCTGCTGAAAGGTGAATTTGTCTCCCAGTGTCTGCTGGAAAGCAGACTGAACCAGGTATTCCTGTCACACCCTGGCTCTGGGACTCTATATGTTGAGCCAGGGTGTGTTCATTCTGTGGTGTTCATTCTAGTTTGTTGTATTCTATGTTTGCCTGAGTGACTCCCAATCAGAGGCAACGAGTGTCAGCTGTTGGCTGGTTGTCTCTGATTGGGAGCCATATTTTAACTGTCTGTTTTCCCTTTGTGTTTGTGGGTTTTTGTTCCGTGTTCGGTCATTGATACCGTTGGACGTCACGAGTCGTTTCTTGTTTTGTGTTTAAACTTTAACTAATTAAAGTATGTTTGTTCATCACGCTGCGCCTTGGTCTGTTCCATATGACGATCGTGACAGAAAAACCCACCTCGACTGGATCAAGCAGCGTGACGAGGAGAGAGGATGGACTTGGGAGGAGATGAGTGCGAGTCTGGCAAGAGGGATGGAGGCCTTGGCCACGGGTAGGAGTGAAACCCATAAATTTTTTAGGGGGGGGCTAACGCCGTGGACGACGGGGCAGCAGGAGGCCGCCAGGTTACGGGAGTCACTGGTCACCAGGGGGAAGGAGGATGTAGAGGCACGGCGAGAGGTACTGGCGTGTGTTGCCAGTCCGGTCCGGCCTGTTCCTGATCCCCACGTAGGGCCAGTGGTGTGTGTTCCCAGTACGGTCCGGCCTGTTCCTGCCACTCGCACCAAGTCAGTGGTGCGCTTCGTCAGCCCGGCACGGCCCGTTCCTGCTCCCCGCACCAAGTCAGTGGTGCGCTTCGTCAGCCCGGCACGGCCCGTTCCTGCTCCCCGCACCAAGTCAGTGGTGCGCGTCGTCAGCCCGGTCCGGCCCATTCCTGCTCCCCGCACCAAGTCAGTGGTGCGTTTCGTCAGCCCAGCTCGGCCCGTTCCTGCTCCCCGCACCAAGTCAGTGGTGCGCTTCGTCAGCCCGGTCCGGCCCGTTCCTGTTCCCCGCACCAAGTCAGTGGTGCGCTTCGTCAGCCCGGTCCGGCCCGCTCCTGCTCCCCGCACCAAGTCAGTGGTGCGCTTCGTCAGCCCGGTCCGGCCCGCTCCTGCTCCCCGCACCAAGTCAGTGGTGCGCTTCGTCAGCCCGGTCCGGCCCGCTCCTGCTCCCCGCACCAAGTCAGTGGTGCGCTTCGTCAGCCCGGTCCGGCCCGCTCCTGCTCCCCGCACCAAGTCAGTGGTGCGTTTCGTCAGCCCGGCGCGGCCCGCTCCTGCTCCCCGCACCAAGCCAGTGGTGTGCGTCGTCAGTCCGGCACGGGCCGTGCCTGTTCCACCGGTGGCTGGTCCGGCACCGGTCAGATGCTTCGCGCCGGAGCTAGAGCAATCCGCTCCACCAGTGTCAAGTTCAGCTCCAGCCAGCGGGGCCAGACTGGACCAGGGGCGCTATGGGGGGTTGATTGGAGGGTGGTGGTCAAGGCCGGAGCCAGAACCGCCGCCGAGGAGGTATGCCCGCCCAGCCCTCCCCTGTTTTGTTTTAGTTGAGGCGCGGTCGCAGTCCGCGCCTTTAGGGGGGGGTACTGTCACACCCTGGCTCTGGGACTCTATATGTTGAGCCAGGGTGTGTTCATTCTGTGGTGTTCATTCTAGTTTGTTGTATTCTATGTTTGCCTGAGTGACTCCCAATCAGAGGCAACGAGTGTCAGCTGTTGGCTGGTTGTCTCTGATTGGGAGCCATATTTTAACTGTCTGTTTTCCCTTTGTGTTTGTCGGTTTTTGTTCCGTGTTCGGTCATTGATACCGTTGGACGTCACGAGTCGTTTCTTGTTTTGTGTTTAAACTTTAACTAATTAAAGTACGTTTGTTCATCACGCTGCGCCTTGGTCTGTTCCATATGACGATCGTGACAATTCCTCTAGGATTTTGCCTGTGCTTAGCTCTATTCCATTTATTTTTATCCTACAAAACTCCCTTGTCCGTACCGATGACAAGCATACCTATAACATGATGCAGCCACCAACATGCTTGAAAATATGAAGAGCGGTACTCAGTGATGTGTTGTGTTGGATTTGCCCCCAAAATAATGCTTTGTATTAATTTCTTTGCCACATTTTTTGCAGTTTTACTTTTGTGCCTTATTGCAAACAGGATGCATGTTTTGGAATATTTGTATTATGTACAGGTTTCCTTCTGTTCACTCTGTCATTTAGGTTAGTATTGTGGAGTAAATACAATGTTTTTGATCCATCCTCAGTTTTCTCCTATCACAGCCATTAAACTCTGTAACTGTTTTAAAGTTACCATCGGCCACGTAGTGAAATCCCTGAGCGGTTTCATTCCTCTCCGGCAACTGAGTGTATTGATACACCATCCAAAGTGTAATTAATAACTTCACCATGCTCAAAGGGATATTCAATGTCTGCTTTTGTTTTTTATTTTTACCCATCTACCAATAGTTGCCCTTCTTTACGAGGCATTGGAAAACATCCCTGGTGTTTGTGGTTGAATCTCTGTTTAAAATTCACTGCTCAACGGAGGGACCTTACATTTAATTGTATGTGTGGGGTACAGACATGATGTAGTCATTCAAAAATCATGTTAAACACTATTATTGCACACAAAGTGAGTCCATGCAACTTATTATGTGACTTGTTAAGCAAATGTTTGCTCCTGAATTTATTTAGGCTTGCCATAACAAAGGGGTTGAATACTTATTGACTCAAGACATTTCAGCTTTCATTTTTAATTAATTTTTCAAAACATAATTCAACTTTGACATTATGGGATATTGTGTGTAGGCCAGTGACACAAAATCTCAATTTAATTTTAAAATCAGGCTGTAACACAACAAAATGTTGAAAAAGGCAAAGGGTGTGAATACTTTCTGAAGGCACTGTATATGGAATATATGGAACGTATTTAGGGAGTATCCATATAATAACAGAAGTGTGGGGTAGGCAAGAGGAATTGGCAAGAGAGGAATATGTGTATTTGCACTTGTGATTACCTGTAGACAGGAGGCGGCGCAAAACAGTGTGAAATGTGACTTGGAGAAAGAGAATGGGCTAAAGGCGGTGAGCAGATAGAGCCAGGTGGTGTAGCTGTGCTCTAGCGCAAATCCATGCATGTTAATGTGAGTCGTGATGAGAGGAGAGCTCTGCTGCTGTAGCTCTCCAATACCCTCAAGTGTTATTTCCAAAAGCCTGCTTATCTCTGCCGATTGATCCTCTTTGTGTGATGTCTCTACATCTGAATAGTTCCTTTGTAAAGAGTCTGTCTGAGGTACAAATGGATGTACCCATATGGCATCAGGTTTACTGAGTTGCTGATGTCGTGACCAGGGATTTATCACAGTGTCAGTTTTAGGGTTTAGGGATTGGACCTGATAGGGTTAGGTAGGGGAACTAGAACGGGTATCACAACAGAATTTGTGCCACTGATGTACTGTTGCAACATGTTAGTGATTCACTGCCGCCTACAGCCCATATGTTACAGTACCACCAGTGGCCCCTGGTCACCCTGCAGTCTGAATGTAGAGCAACACCATGACTGGGATGAAACCTCTCTGTGCTTTCCTCCCCTGCAAAAGGACTGACTCATACCACACATTATTCAACATACAGAAAACATCTCAGGGAGTTGATCTAGCTGCAGATAGATAATTCTCCTCTATGTGTTTTCCCCTTGCTGTTAATAAGCTCTTATCAATCTAACTTTAATAGAATTAATTACTAAAATTAATAGAGAACATCTGGTTATCTGTCTATGCACCAGCTATTGTATTAGAGACAAGCTGTGGTTGAAGTCCTGCCAACTCAAAAACTGCCCAATAAATGTGTAACCAAGGGGGAACTAGTGCATTTCTCTTCCACTATCTGACCAGAAAGTATGTGAGAAAAGCTGCTTCTTTGCTACCAATCATCCAAAACATGTGAAACTCTTGTAAAATAATTTGCATTTATTTGATCATATAGACTTTGAAAGGGTAGACATGTAGAGATTCCTCTTGTCAAAAGTATTGCTGTTACAAAAGTATTTATTCATGCAGCGTAACAGGTTACAGGTTCTTCTTGGTGGAGTGCCTGAATGGCTTCATCATTGCTGAGAAGACCCTGACGATCAGGGAGAGTTTTTTGATAGGCTTAGAGATGGAGGGAGAAACCTCTCCAACTGGAGATTCAGCACCATGAGCCTCAATGTGTGGGGCTAGAAACACAAGAGAAATGGGTGGGGTAAGGGGTGCGAGAGAGAGAAATACAGTATAATAACTTTGAAAAATAACAGTGCTTTGAGTTTGGTAGCATACTCTATGTTTCTAACACACACCTAAACAAAAGTACAAGCTATAGCAGAGCTCTAAAACATCCTTACCTCTGCAATATCCACCAGTAGAGGGAATCTCAGTCTGTTCCTGGACTGAATGGCAGTCCTTTTTGTTTCCTCTCTTGGAACGCTAACAGGAGAAAGGTAAAGAAAATGGTACAGAGAATATATAAATAAACGGAACACTTCCGAATCCAAGGCAACAATATAGTGATGAATAAAACATATTTATCTCATGTATTTGTCTCATCATAGCCACATCAATAACACCAGCCCTAACTGGAACAAAAACCGACGGCTAACTCCCTGCTATACCTTGAAGTTGATCCTGAGTTTGGACATTGAAAAACAAAGGAAGCTCCTTCTTGCTTTCTGCTCAGCCCCCCTCTCTGTCTCAGCCTGGTCTGCTGGGTTTGTTGCAGCAGAAGCTGGTCTTGACGCCTCCTTGCATCCCTGCACCAGCTGCTGGGTCAAGGACTTTACCAGGACTCTGTCAAATGCAGGGTCCTGGGAGGCCATAGCTGCTTGGAGGGTGTTATAAGAGTCCTTCTCTTCCATGTCAATCCCATCTCCCTTTGGTACCAAAGAGGTTCCCTTGCTGGTGAAAGACAGAGTGGAGGATCGAAAATAGTCTTTAGCACTCGATGGTCGGCTGCTGTCAGTCATTGGACTGTTACAATTCAGGGGTTCATCTGTGTGTGTCATCGTCTTTGTCCTTAGGTCACTCGTAGAAATCTCTGGCATTATAGAGTCCCTGGTGTCGATGCAGGAGCTCCTGACGATGGGGAAGGTCACATCATCAGGCACTTCATCAGGGATGGGAGTGCCAGGGAGGTTGATCTCTAACTCACATTCTGACCTAGGACCCATGGAAGAGCTGGACAAGGAACGACGACCCTTTGAGGAAGTGGGCAAAGATGAACAGGTTCTAGGGATGTCTTGGCAGACTTGTTCACTGTCATCCTCACTTTTCTCAACCTCCTTCAGCATAGTTCCTACCATATCATTGATCTGAAGGAGCTCCCTGGAATCCTTAATTCGCCCTAAGTTTGAGATTTCACTCTGGATAGCAACCAGGATTTCTCCAAGGGTCTCTTTGGAAGAAGCATTTTCTGTCCTTGCGGATCTGGATGGCTTCAGTCCTGTGAAGAAATCCTTAAGTCTGTTCTTCATACTGACGCAGATGGTCTTAGCTGTTGACCAAAGCTTCTTCTCTGATATTTTAACACTCAATTCAGTATCATCCAGTTGGGAGCCCCCGTGGGAGTACTGCGAAACTCTCCCACTTCTTTCCAGTAGCACAGACTCTGTTCGCCAATTAGTGTCAGTGGACTCATTTTTCTGAAAAATAGTTGCCATGCCTTTGACAAAGGTTTCCACTAATCCAGAGGCTGTATCCTGAGAGGACATGGAGGCAATCTCTGATGGCGAGCTAGATGATAAGCCAGCCTGCAGACTTTTCTGAAGACCAGTATGGCTGATCTGTGTGATAAAGGAATGACTGGATCTCATCAGCACTTTACTCACTGCCTCTTCTGCCTGAGTCTGAAAGTCCTTGCTAGAGAGCTTCTTAATGCTCTGAATCAGACTAGTAGAGGACTGTGTGATTCTGACACGCTCTTCTGAGCTCAGTTGAGAATATTGAGTAGTCACACTCAAATCTTTATTGGGTGAAGGTGACTGGGAAATAGTATAGTCACCATCTACAAACCAACAAGCCTCCAGGGACTCATCAGATGAACTGATAACGGCCAATGATTTACTCTCCACTTTTGATAACTCTGACTTGTAGATGGAAACAACACTGCTAAGAACTTCTTGAGTACTGGTATCCAGATTGGAGAGACAGAGAGCGGGTGTTGGTTGGCTCTCACTGGGAACTCTACTAAGTTTGGCGCTGGGTAACTGGACCTCATCAGTTGAAACAGTTGCCTTTTCCAGGGTGTCTGAAGACTCCTGAAAAGAGGCATAGAGTGTGTGGGCTGGAGAGAAAGTTATCTTCTGTGAAGACCCTGTGTTGTGGTCATTTAGAGGAACTGGCCTATCAACTGCTTCACATGTGCCTTCAAATGATGCGGTCGTCTCCATGCCTCCCACATATGCCTTAACAATCTCTGTGGCAGTGGAGGTTACAGATGTCAGGGCTGTGCAGCTGGGATTCAGGGGAGCTTCAGTAATGCTGGGAGCAGCACTAGAAGGCCTAGAGGAAGGAGCCATGCCAGAAGAGTTGCTGACTTTCCGTGTAAGGATGGTGCTCACCGCCTTGAGGGCTTTAGACTGAAAGTTGGGGCTAGAGAGGGTCTGAAGCTTTCTGGCTACCACACTGGTAGATGATCCAGTCTCTTTGAGAAAGTGAGTGGTCCCTTCTTTCCCAGATGGACACTCAACATCAAGGTCACATTGAAGATTGGTCAGAAATGTTGACCCCAAGATTTTCATCTTCTTGGCCAGATCCAATAGGATGTTGTAGTCCTGTGCCATTTTGTCCATTGTGCTGACAATGGCATCCAGCACATCGTCGGTCACAGGGTCCATGAGGGGCTCGATAAACCCTACCCACTCTGGCTCAGATGTTTGGCTCTGTAGCTCGGCCAGGATCAGCACCGAGGCTACACGAATGACCTCCCTGCCTGCTGCTATATCCTGACTGTCCATAGGAGGGCAACTCCCCGAGCTGGCCTGAATGGCCACTGAAAGGCCTGAGTTAAGCTGGTGTACTACCTCCCCTGCGATAGCACAGCTCAGCTGGGAGGAGCTGGAGGAGGTGGGGTTGGAGTGGCCCTCAACCAGGGATATCAGGAGGCTCTCTTTCGTTACCCCAAAGAGAGCCTTCAGAGGATCCTCCATGAGGGGAGCCTCTCTAGTTGCAGGCAAGCTCTGCAATGAGGTCTGGGACCTTGAAGATCAACACACAAACACCACTTATGCCATGCAAATGTGACCAACTGGTATCTAATCTGGGTCATTAGTGAGCCTGAAGACCAAATTAGAGCAATGATGGCTTACTTCTTATACCAGCATAGTTCTAGAAGCCTAAAGCCAACTGACACAATTTTCTTTGCCTGATTTTGATGTTTGTACAACATCAGATTTGGATTATTTCTGAAAGGCATGTACCTGATCTCTTTATTCATAGTTTACTTTATGGCTTACCCAGTTAACAATTACTTTCACCTGGACCCACCCCCCCAGGGGCAAGATTTCTGACCAGACCTTAAAACTACAAGGTGTGAATTCCAAGTTAATAATTTATGATAAGTATGGGTCAGGGCTTGCAATCATTAAGTTGAAATATTGCTGTGAACATACCTCTTAGGCGAGAAGCATGGTGATGAGGTTCTGCGAGTGGATTTTTGACGGCACCCTGCACTGCCATTCCTCCTCCTATCCTTAGTCCAGTAGTTCATCTCACTGATCAGCAGCCTTTTCTCACACTCATCCAGGCTGCCTAAGGAGTCCTCATACCCTGTCAGAGAGCAGAGAGATTCTGGGGAGGTTGCCCTACTCCTCAGGTTCACCCCCATGATACGAGCTAGCGCTGGTAGCAGAATGCGGAGGGCCGTCTGGGTCACGACCTTAATAATCTTCAGACACAGCATGGAGAGCTGCTCGAACGTCAGCTATGGCCAACAGAGTAATGTTTTTGTCAATCAAGCCATTCCATGACACCATTCCTTATATAGTGCACTACTTTTGACCGAACCTTATGTGGAGAGACTTACGTTGTTTTTCATGCCATGCTGAATCACTCTCCATTGGCTAGAGAAAATACAAGAAATGAAGCATATTTTAACTGCACACTGGTGTTGAGTTAGTGGAGTCACTAGATAGCCATGTTAGGGAAAATACAAGTGTATTTAATTAAGCTATTAGCAAGTACATGAGCCATTTTGTTCTTGATTTAGGGGAAGAGTTAGGGGTATGTTTACGATGATGTTAGGGTTAGGTATAGTGGTTGAAATCACATTTGTGGTTAGAAGGTGCACTATGACTATAATTTCAGAGTTGTTGTATGTGAGGTTGGAGAAAGACATGAGACTTACTCATCAGTTAGACTCCTCAGGAAGGAGAGGAGGATTGGTGCACAGCATGTCCCAATCTTGAGAGAAGGCATTAGAGTACTCTGAGCCTCCTTCTCCAGCTGCTCAAGGATAGATCCCCTGTCCCGGAAACCACACCTGGGTGTCTGAGAAGACTCTGGGAAACCGCAAAGAGAAATCTGAAGTTGAATCTGAACTTTATTCCTAATTTCCTTCACCCGTAATGATTTGATTGCACTGGACAGGTAAAAGCATATCTCTCTGTTGGCCTCCACTATATTGCTTTCACCTATATACAGTTGAAGTCGGAAGTTTACATACACCTTAGCCAAATACATTTAAACTCTGTTTTTCACAATTCCTGACATTTAATCCTAGTAAAAATTCCCTGTCTTAGGTCAGTTAGAATCACCACTTTATTTTTAGAATGTGAAATGTCAGAATAATAGTAGAGAGAATTATTTATTTCAGCTTTTATTTCTTTCATCACATTCCCAGTGGGTCAGAAGTTTACATACACTCAATTAGTATTTGGTAGCATTGCCTTTAAATTGTTTAACTTGGGTCAAACGTTTCGGGTAGCCTTCCACATGCTTCCCACAATATGTTGGGTGAATTTTGGCCCATTCCTCCTGACAGAGCTGGTGTAACTGAGTCAGGTTTGTAGGCCTCCTTGCTCGCACACGCTTTTTCAGTTCTGCCCACAGATTTTCTATAGGATTGAAGGTCAGGGCTTTGTGATGGCCACTCCAATAACTTGACTTTGTTGTCCTTAAGCCATTTTGCCACAACTTTGGAAGTATGCTTGGGGTCATTGTCCATTTGGAAGACCCATTTGCGACCAAGCTTTAACTTCCTGACTGATGTCTTGAGATGTTGCTTCAATATATCCACATCATTTTCCTTCCTCATGATGCCATCTATTTTGTGAAGTGCACCAGTCCCTCCTGCAGCAAAGCACCCCCACAGCATGATGCTGCCACCCCCTTGCTTCACGGTTGGGATGGTGTTCTTTGGCTCGCAAGCTACTCCCTTTTTCCTCCAAACATAACGATGGTGTCATGAGGTGAGGTGTATGTGTGGTGGAAGTCAGGCGCAGGACACCGAGGCTCAGTCCAACAGAGTTTACTCAAAATTTCCAAAAGGAAACGGAAAACAAACGACCTCAAACAACAAGAGGCGAGCATTTACGCAACATGCGTAAAACACAAAAAATGCAAACAAGAAACAAAACACGCAGCACAACGACAGGCGAACAACAACACACAATCCTACCAAGCAAAAAGACGGAACTTATAGGACAGGTGATGAATACACAATAGGACACAGGTGTGACAGACAGACAAAAGCAATCACACACAGAAACATAGATCGGTGGCAGCTAGTACTCCGGGGACGGCGACCGCCGACGCCTGCTCGTACCAGGAGGGGGAGCAGCCTCGGCAGAATCCGTGACAGTACCCCCCCCTTGACGCGCGGCTCCAGCCGTGCGCCGACCCCGGCCTCGGGGACGGCCAGGAGGACGCGGACCCGGGCGCGTGGGATGCCCACGGTGGAAATCAGTCAGGAGGGATGGATCGAGGATGTCCCTCCTGGGCACCCAGCACCGTTCCTCCGGACCGTACCCCTCCCACTCCACGAGATACTGGAGACCACTCATCCGGCGCCTCGAGTCCAAGATGGTCCGGACTCTGTACGCCGGGGCCCCCTCGATGTCCAAAGGGGGCGGAGGGGTCTCTCCTATCTCATTCTCCTGGAGTGGACCAGCTACCACCGGCCTGAGAAGAGACACATGGAACGAGGGGTTAATATTTTTGTACTCTATAGGCAGTTGTAACCTGTAACACACCTCGTTCAACCTTCTCAGGACTTTAAAGGGCCCCACAAACCGCCGACCCAGCTTCCGGCAGGGCAGGCGGAGGGGCAGGTTTCGAGTCGAGAGCCAGACTCGATCTCCCGGTGCGTACACCGGCCCCTCACTGCGGTGGCGATCGGCGCTCGCCTTTTGTTGACGGATGGCACGCTGCAGATGGACATGGGCAGCGTCCCACGTCTCCTCCGAGCGCCGAATCCACTCGTCCACCGCAGGGGCCTCGGTCTGGCTCTCGTGCCACGGTGCCAGGACCGGCTGATACCCTAAAATACACTGGAAAGGTGTTAATCCGGTGGAGGAGTGGCGGAGAGAGTTCTGGGCCATCTCTGCCCAGGGGATATACCTCGACCACTCCTCCGGCCGGTCCCGGCAATAGGACCTCAAAAACCTACCCACATCCTGGTTCACACGTTCAACCTGCCCATTGCTCTCTGGGTGGTACCCCGAGGTAAGGCTAACCGAGACCCCCAGGCGTTCCATGAAAGCCCCCCAGACTCTGGAGGTGAACTGGGGACCTCGGTCGGACACAATATCCTCGGGGACCCCATAGTGCCGGAACACGTGGGTAAAGAGGGCCTCGGCGGTCTGTAGGGCAGTAGGGAGACCCGGCAGTGGGAGGAGACGACAGGCCTTAGAAAACCGATCCACAACGACCAAAATGGTGGTATTACCCTGGGAAGGGGGTAGATCGGTCACAAAATCTACCGAGAGGTGGGACCATGGTCGTTGTGGAACGGGCAGAGGATGTAACTTACCTCTGGGCAAATGTCTAGGTGCCTTACACTGGGCACATACCGAGCAGGAGGAGACATAAACCCTCACATCCCTGGCTAACGTTGGCCACCAGTATTTTACGCTAAGGCAGTGGGTAGCTGTATTTAACTGTAATCTGATTGAGACTACGATAATCAATACACGGGCGCAATCCCCCGTCCTTCTTCTTCACAAAGAAGAAACTCGAGGAGACTGGGGAAATAGAGGGCCGTATGTATCCCTGTGCCAAGGACTCGGCTATGTATGTCTCCATAGCCGCTGTCTCCTCTTGAGACAGGGGATACACATGACTCCTGGGAAGAGCTGCTCCAGTCTGGATATTTATCGCACAGTCCCCCTGTCTATGAGGAGGTAGCCTTGCTGCCCTCGATTTACTAAAGACCAGTGCTAAATCCTCATACTCGGGGGGAATGCGCAGTGCGGGCACTTGGTTCGGACTCTCTACCGAGGTCGCCCCTATGGAAACACCTAGACATCTCCCTACACACTGGGCAGACCACTCCATAAGAGCCCTCTGTTGCCACGCTATGGTAGGATCGTGGGTACTTAACCAGGGAAGCCCCAACACCACTGGGTACGCAGGAGAGTCAATCAGATAGAACTGAATGATCTCCTCATGACCCCCCTGCGTAGTCATCGTCAGCGGTGCTGTGACATCCCTGATCAGACCCGACCCCAACGGCCGGCTGTCTAATGCATGGACAGGGAATGGAACTTCGACCGGCCGAAGGGGAATTCCTAACCTAGCACAAAATTTACGATCAATAAAGTTCCCAGCTGCGCCTGAATCTACTAGCGCCTTATGCTGGGAATGAGGTGCCACCTGTGGAAAACGCACAGGAATACTCATGTGACCAACAGAGAGCTCTGGGTAAGTGGGGCGCCTACTCACCTGAAATGACTCCCCAGTGCGTGACCTGTTGTCCCCTCTCTCAGAAGACCCTCCCCAGCACCTGGCCGTGGTGTGTCCTCCACGGCCACAGTTGGTGCAGGGGTTGGCCCTCCTCGGGTTCTCCCTCCTCCTCTCTCTAGCGCCAGCACCCCCGAGCTCCATAGGAATAGGCTCGGAGGTGCTGGAGGATGGAATGGACGACCCCCACTCGGGACGTCCGCGGGTAGCCAGCAGGGTGTCTAGACTGATGGAGATGTCCACCAGCTGGTCGAACGACAGGTTGGTGTCCCTGCAGGCCATCTCACGACGAACGTCCTCTCGTAGGCTACACCGATAGTGGTCAATGAGGGCCCTCTCATTCCATCCCGCATCCGCTGCTAGTGTCCGGAACTCCAGTGCGAACTCCTGTGCGCTCCTCTTCCCCTGTCGGAGGTGGAATAGACGCTCTCCCGCCGCTCTCCCCTCAGGTGGATGATCGAAGACAGTCCTGAAGCGGCGGGAAAACTCCGCGTAGGTGATGGTGGCGGCGTCTATTCCCCTCCATTCGGCGTTGGCCCACTCCAACGCCTTCCCGGAGAGACAGGAGATGAGGGCGGAGACGCTCTCGTATCCCGAGGGCGCCGGGTGTATGGTGGCAAGGTAAAGTTCTACCTGTAGGAGAAAGCCCTGACACCCGGCTGCAGAACCGTCATATGCCCTCGGGAGCGAGAGCCGAATGCCACTGGGTTCCGGTGCTGAGAGAGGAGGACTGGCCGTTGGTGCTGGGATGGTGTGAGAAGGCGTGGGCACCTCCCGATTCATCAACCGGCGCAGACTGTTGGACACCTCGTCCATGGCGACCTCGAGTTGCCGGATCATGGCGTCCTGGTAATTAATCCGGTCCTCCAAGGAATCGGGTATCGCCGCTGTTCCTGCTGACTCCATGGAGATGGTGTGTTGTTCTGTCATGAGGTGAGGTGTATGTGTGGTGGAAGTCAGGCGCAGGACACCGAGGCTCAGTCCAACAGAGTTTACTCAAAATTTCCAAAAGGAAACGGAAAACAAACGACCTCAAACAACAAGAGGCGAGCATTTACGCAACATGCGTAAAACACAAAAAATGCAAACAAGAAACAAAACACGCAGCACAACGACAGGCGAACAACAACACACAATCCTACCAAGCAAAAAGACGGAACTTATAGGACAGGTGATGAATACACAATAGGACACAGGTGTGACAGACAGACAAAAGCAATCACACACAGAAACATAGATCGGTGGCAGCTAGTACTCCGGGGACGGCGACCGCCGACGCCTGCTCGTACCAGGAGGGGGAGCAGCCTCGGCAGAATCCGTGACAGATGGTCATTATGGCCAAACAGTTCTATTTTTGTTTCATCAGACCAGAAGACATTTCTCCAAAAAGTACAATCTTTGTCCCCATGTGCAGTTGCAAACCGTAGTCTGGCTTTTTTATGGCGGTTTTGGATCAGTGGCTTCTTCCTTGCTGAGCAGCCTTTCAGGTTATGTTGATATAGAACTCATTCTACTGTGGATATAGATAATTTTGTACCTGTTTCCAGCATCTTCACAAGGTCCTTTGCTGTTGTTCTGGGATTGACTTGCACTTTTCGCACCAAAGTACGTTCATCTCTAGGAGACAGAACGCGTCTCCTTCCTAAGCGGTATGACGGCTGCGTGGTCCCACTGTGTTTATAGTTGCGTACTATTGTTTGTACAGATGAACGTGGTACCTTCAGGCGTTTTGGAAATTGCTCCCAAGGATGAACCAGACTTGTGGAGGTCTACAAAAAATTATCTGAGGCCTTGGCTGATTTCTTTTGATTTTCCCATTATGTCAAGCAAATAGGCACTTAGTTTGAAGGTAGGCCTTGAAATACATCCACAGGTACACCTCCAATTGACTCAAATGATGTCAATTAGCCGATCAGAAGCTTCTAAAGCCATGACATCATTTCCTGGAATTTTCCAAGCTGTTTAAAGGCACAGTCAACTTAATGTATGTAAACTTCTGATCCACTGGAATTGTGAAATAATCTGTCTGTAAAAAATGACTTGTGTCATGCACAAAGTAGATGTCCTAACCGACTTGCCAAAACAATAGTGTGTTAACTAGAAATTTGTGGAGTGGTTGAAAAATGAGTTTTAATGACTAAGTGTATGTAACTTTGAACATAACCTGCATCCAACATAAAGTAATCTCAGACCTGCACCAATGCTGCTGTCCTCCTCCACTGAAGTCTTCTTGGCACGGCCACTGGACTTATGTTTGGCCTACATGACAAAATATTATAGGTCTCATAGCAGATCTAAGGTCAGTGTAGCGTCTCCTCCTAATGCTTAAAGGTTAGGATTTAGTGATAGTAAACTAATCCTAGATCTGTGCCTAAGTAGGCAGAGGATGTGTAAAGGACAGCATATTTCTTACCTTGCCTCCTGTCCTCTTCTTGTTAGTCTCATGTGTCTCTGTTTCATCCTTCATATCCTCCACAACTTTATTTTGATCATCAGGGGGATCCTCCCATTTCACGCTCTGGTGGATAAATGAGAGGTCAATATCAGTCCTAGGTTGTGACTTTATGAAACAACTTATTCACTCCTATTTTACACAAAATGGCAATAGTGGTCAGATTTTAGTCCATGGGTCAAACCAGTGAGACCTATTGCTGTGGTAGTGACCTAAGATATTGTTAGTAATTTCTTCTTAACTCAAAATAGGCTAAATGAACCATACCTTGCTGTCATCAGACATGATGTGTAGCCTATTGTAGTTGGCCTACATGACAAAATATTATAGGTCTCATAGCAGATCTAAGGTCAGTGTAGCGTCTCCTCCTAATGCTTAAAGGTTAGGATTTAGTGATAGTAAACTAATCCTAGATCTGTGCCTAAGTAGGCAGAGGATGTGTAAAGGACAGCATATTTCTTACCTTGCCTCCTGTCCTCTTCTTGTTAGTCTCATGTGTCTCTGTTTCATCCTTCATATCCTCCACAACTTTATTTTGATCATCAGGGGGATCCTCCCATTTCACGCTCTGGTGGATAAATGAGAGGTCAATATCAGTCCTAGGTTGTGACTTTATGAAACAACTTATTCACTCCTATTTTACACAAAATGGCAATAGTGGTCAGATTTTAGTCCATGGGTCAAACCAGTGAGACCTATTGCTGTGGTAGTGGCCTAAGATATTGTTAGTAATTTCTTCTTAACTCAAAATAGGCTAAATGAACCATACCTTGCTGTCATCAGACATGATGTGTAGCCTATTGTAGTAGGCTATTTAGAGGTAACACTAATACCTCTTAAAACACATCAGTGAACCATCCGTAGACAACTGAAATGAATATGAACGTTATCCTTGAATTATACCAAAGCGATATTGAATACTCGTTTCCGATTGGCTGAAGCAAGGACATTCTTCAAAGACGGCATACACACATGATGTCACAATTAGGCCTAAGTCTTATGTCTATACGCATTGTCAATGTCATCAGAAAAGAGATCATAGCTTGTCAAAGTTCTGCCAAACGAAAATATTTGTAAGTGTCACGTTTTTGCGTTTAATTTATGGTTTATCAAGCATCCTCATCCTCTTCATAGGCATCATCATCACCATGCACAACAACGTAACTCGCTGCAATCCATTAGCGATAATTCTGAGGTTGCAAAGCTGCAAAACTAGGACATGCAATAAATTATAATAAATTGCACTTTAAAATCAGTTTAAAATCAATGACGTTCTAGGGGGCTCAAACTATTTCAGCACTATGGAGCTGTCCGCTGCATAGCGCTGACAAGTTTCTAGGCGTTAGTGGACCATGCCATGGTGCTGAAATGGAGCAGGGCTCAGTTCTATGGGTATCTCATGGGGCTTTCCTGCTAGCCTATGTATAACGATACTATAATTACATTATTTTCATCCATCCATCAACACAAAGGGCTTGTCAAAGTTTCCCAAATAATCACGCAATGAAGCCAAGACGAGATGTATGGTTCTTCATCCAAAGGGCGAAGCACCACGGTATCATCTAAAACCTTCAGAGAGATCCCTTAAAACTGCAGTATACATTTCACCCAGCTGTTATGGTAGCTAGGTTAATTTCGCAAGACATGGACAAATCTAACACATAGCGTTTCTACTGAGTCCTGCTTGGAGGTGACTGACTGTCATTTTGCTAGTTGTAATGGCGCTTTGTAATTGCTCTGGGAGCTAATTATTGCAGAGGAAGATTTCAGCTACACATCCTGCTCACTGGGCTCATTATGGACAGCCAATGAGCAATTCAGTCGAACAAGTCAGCCAGATCAGATCCCCATCTGCTACTAGGCTACTGTAGCAACCTGCCGGCCTGCACCATCCTCCATGGCACGACTACCACACGCGCAGTATGGCATGCTAACATCCCACAACAATTACCCAATTGGAATTACTTGCCTAAACTTCCAATCATACTTATTTTCTAATATCAACCACAGTTTATGCCCTTAAGGCAGAACTGCCATTAGAACAAGATTGAATTAGGAAAACTCTAAAGCTCGTTATCGATTTCTGCTCGAAACTCAAAAACCTAGGCTAAAATTAACCTTACCTGGCTGTCGTCAGCCATTATGCGTATCCCGTTAATGAAGGCTCTGCGCCTCTGATACTATAGCTGTTCTTATAGCCTACTGTAGCGGCTCTGTAACTGTTAAACTAGTCTAATCTAATCTAATCCGTTGAAAACCTGTCCGTGAACCGTCCTCAAACACAATGAACTGAAGTCAATATGGACATTAACCTTCACATAAAGACATCATATACATGACGTCAAATATGCCTAGAGGCATTGTTGACATAATCAGAAAGCATATCATAGTGTCACAGTACATGCTGTTGACAGCCTACTCCAAAATCAAACAGGAACATGGATTTTGTGTTGTAGATATGTGGTAGTAGAGTAGGGGCCTGAGGGCACGCATTTAATGTGTTGTGAAATCTGTTGTGAATGTATTGTAATGTTTTTAAAATTGTATAACTGCCTTCATTTTGCTGGACCCTTGGCAGCAGCTAATGGGGATCCATAATAAATACAAATACAAACCCAATGCACCATGATAATAAATGCATCAACTTGTTTTGACATATCACATGGGATATGACAGTTCCTGATTCTGAGATACTGTAAATCAACAGACCTTGAGAGGAGATAAAACAAAATCTGTTGATCTATTTCACAGGTTTCTGGTGGTTTCTAAGCATTGTGTTGGGGAAGGAGTCACCTGTAGCTCAGTTGGTAGAGCATGGCGCTTGCAACGCCAGGGTTGTGGGTTTATTTCCCACGGGGGGCCAGTAAGAAAATGTATGCACTCACTAACTGTAAGTCGCTCTGGATAAGAGTGTCTGCTAAATGACTAATGTAAAATGTAAGGAGGGTGGGATCTCTCCAGAGCATCTAATTACATCAATCATGCCATGCATGTGATATGTGATAATGTTATGTACCATGCAAATACATATTGCCTAAGGCAATTACATCAAAGGTCTTGTAGTTTGGTAAGAAGAATACTCCTCTCCCCACCGGTGTGATTAATACCTCTGAGGGTTTAGAGCTTGAGGTAGTCACCTCATACAAGTACAGTGGGGGAAAAAAGTATTTAGTCAGCCACCAATTGTGCAAGTTCTCCCACTTAAAAAGATGAGAGAGGCCTGTAATTTCCATCATAGGTACACGTCAACTATGACAGACAAATTGAGATTATTTTTTCCAGAAAATCACATTGTAGGATTTTTAATGAATTTATTTGCAAATTATGGTGGAAAATAAGTATTTGGTCACCTACAAACAAGGAAGATTTCTGGCTCTCACAGACCTGTAACTTCTTCTTTAAGAGGCTCCCCTGTCCTCCACCCGTTACCTGTATTAATGGCACCTGTTTGAACTTGTTATCAGTATAAAAGACACCTGTCCACAACCTCAAACAGTCACACTCCAAACTCCACTATGGCCAAGACCAAAGAGCTGTCAAAGGACACCAGAAACAAAATTGTAGACCTGCACCAGGCTGGGAAGACTGAATCTGCAATAGGTAAGCAGTTTGGTTTGAAGAAATCAACTGTGGGAGCAATTATTAGGAAATGGAAGACATACAAGACCACTGATAATCTCCCTCGATCTGGGACTCCACACAAGATCTCACCCCGTGGGGTCAAAATGATCACAAGAACGGTGAGCAAAAATCCCAGAACCACACGGGGGGACCTAGTGAATGACCTGCAGAGAGCTGGGACCAAAGTAACAAAGCCTACCATCAGTAACACACTACGCCGCCAGGGAGTCAAATCCTGCAGTGCCAGACGTGTCCCCCTGCTTAAGCCAGTTCATGTCCAGGCCCGTCTGAAGTTTGCTAGAGTGCATTTGGATGATCCAGAAGAGGATTGGGAGAATGTCATATGGTCAGATGAAACCAAAATAGAACTTTTTGGTAAAAACTCAACTCGTCGTATTTGGAGGACAAAGAATGCTGAGTTGCATCCAAAGAACACCATACCTACTGTGAAGCATGGGGGTGGAAACATCATGCTTTGGGGCTTTTTTCTGCAAAGGGACCAGGACGACTGATCCGTGTAAAGGAAAGAATGAATGGGGCCATGTATCGTGAGATTTTGAGTGAAAACCTCCTTCCATCAGCAAGGGCATTGAAGATGAAACATGGCTGGGTCTTTCAGCATGACAATGATCCCAAACACACCGCCCGGGCAACGAAGGAGTGGCTTCGTAAGAAGCATTTCAAGGTCCTGGAGTGGCCTAGCCAGTCTCCAGATCTCAACCCCATAGAAAATCTTTGGAGGGAGTTGAAAGTCTGTGTTGCCCAGCGACAGCCCCAAAACATCACTGCTCTAGAGGAGATCTGCATGGAGGAATGGGCCAAAATACCAGCAACAGTGTGTGAAAACCTTGTGAAGACTTACAGAAAACGTTTGACCTGTGTCATTGCCAACAAAGGGTATATAACAAAGTATTGAGAAACTTTTGTTATTGACCAAATACTTATTTTCCACCATAATTTGCAAATAAATTCATTAAAAATCCTACAATGTGATTTTCGGGATTTTTTCCCCTCATTTTGTCTGTCATAGTTGACATGTACCTATGATGAACATTACAGGCCTCTCTCATCTTTTTAAGTGGGAGAACTTGCACAATTGGTAGCTGACTAAATACATTTTTTCCCCACTGTACTTGGGAGTATGGCTAGACAGTACACTGTCCTTCTCTCAGCACATATCAAAGCTGCAGGCTAAGGTTAAATCTAGACGTGGTTTCCTCTAATATAATCGGTCCTCTTTCACCCCAGCTGCCAAATTAACCCTGATTCAGATGACCATCCTACCCATGCTAGATTACGGAGACGTAATTTATAGATCATCAGGTAAGAATGCTCTCGAGCGACTAGATGTTCTTTACCATTCGGCCATCAGATTTGACACCAATGCTCCTTATAGGACACATCATTGCACTCTATACTCCTCTGTAAACTGGTCATCTCTGTATACCCGTCGCAAGACCCACTGGTTGATGCTTATTTATAAAACCCTCTTAGGCCTCACTCCCCCCTATCTGAGATACTGCAGCCCTCATCCTCCACATACAACACCCGTTCTGCCAGTCACATTCTGTTAAAGGTCCCCAAAGCACACACATCCCTGGGTCGCTCCTCTTTTCAGTTCGCTGCAGCTAGCGACTGGAACGAGCTGCAAAAAACACTCAAACTGGACAGTTTTATCTCCATCTCTTAATTCAAAGACTCAATCATGGACGCTCTTACTGACAGTTGTGGCTGCTTCGTGTGATGTACTGTTGTCTCTACCTTCTTGCCCTTTGTGCTGTTGTCTGTGCTTAATAATGTTTGTACCATGTTTTGTGCTGCTGCCACCATGTTGTGCTGCTGCCATATTGTGTTGCTACCATGTTGTTGTCATGTTGTGTTGCTACCATGCTGTGTTGTCATGTGTTGCTGCCATGCTAAGTTGTTGTCTTGGGTCTCTCTTTATGTAGTGTTGTGGTGTCTCTCTTGTCGTGATGTGTGTTTTGTCCTATATTTAATTTTTATTTTTTACATTTAATCCCAGCCCCCGTCCCCGCAGGACCTTTTGGTAGGCCGGCATTGTAAATAAGAATTTGTTCTTAACTGACTTGCCTAGTTAAAGATTAAATCAAAATAAAATAAAAGGCTGCAGTGCTATACTCCATTGAGACAGTGCTCATTGTTCATTTTACATGATGGATATATGCTACTCCATTTCTTACAATCAATCAGCCTAAAATCCCAAAGAGCAAGCAATGCAGATATAGAAGCACGGTGGCTAGGAAAAACTCCCTAGAAAGGCAGGAACCTAGGAATAAACCTAGAGAGGAACCAGGCTCTGAGGGGTGGCCAGTCCTCTTCTGGCTGTGCCGGTGGAGATTATAAGAGTACATGGCCATTAAGCCCAGATTGTTCTTCAAGTAGTTCAAATGTGCTTCATAGATGACCAGCAGGGTCAAATAATAATGTGGTTAAAGAGGGTGCAACAGGTCAGCACCTCAGGAGTGAATGTCAGTTGGCTTTTCATAGCTGAGTTGAGCTGAGCTGAGCAGAGCAGAGCAGAGCAGAGAGAGAGAGAGAGAGAGAGAGAGAGAGAGAGAGAGAGCAGTCAAAACAGCAGATCCAGGACAAGGTATCACGTCCGGAGAACACACATGCCTCTTCAAGCATTTCGCTAAACCTGCAATAACATCTGCTAAACACGTGTATGTGACAAATAGAATGTGATTTGATGTGATACATGATGTTTGGCTGTGAAGTGTTATCTTATGGGTTTGGTGATTGTTCTGTGTGAAGCTGCATTCTACATTGCATCATGGAATGTGGAATGTGATGTGAAACCACTGAGCCTATGGCTGTTGAAGCTACTCCACTGCGCTGCTGCTGTGAGCAGGAGTGGGAGAGAAGCCATGCTTTTATTAGACTCTTCTTCTGTCACTCATTCTCCTGCCTCTCCATCCCAAAGGCTGCCAAGTATTTTGAAGGGTGGTTAAAGAGGCAGCTGTGTGCACACACACTCAGAATATTTATAGGTTTGTCTTATTCCAGAAAACACCCATAAGTGTGATCCTGAAACGAGTGTCAGTGTAATGCGGTGGATCGAAGTCAGGCGCAGGACACAGAACTCGAGGAAAGTACTTTACTGAACTTGAGTAAAGAAAACAACACAGCAATACCTTCGACACACGAAACGAAAACCAACCATGCACAAGACACATTGGGAGCACCTGGGTTAAATAGGGTAGGCGTGATTACACAAATGGGAAACAGGTGTGTGACATAGACAACAGGTGCAACATAGACACATATAACATAGATCGGCAGTAGCTAGTATTTCGGTGACGACGAACGCCGCAGCCTGCCCGAGCAAGGAGGAGGGGCAGCCTCGGCAGAATCCGTGACAGTACCCCCCCCCCCCCCCCCCCCCCCCCGACGCGCGGCTCCAGCCGTGCGTCGACACCGGCCTTGGGACGGCCAGGAGGACGCGGCGCGGGGCGAGTCGGATGACTACGGTGGAAATCCCTCAACATGGAGGGATCGAGGATGTCCTTCCGAGGGACCCAGCACCGCTCCTCCGGACCGTACCCCTCCCACTCCACGAGATACTGCAGGCCTCCCACCCGACGCCTCAAATCTAAGATGGAACGGACTGAGTACGCCGGTGCCCCCTCGATGTCCAGTGGGGGCGGAGGGACCTCCCGTATCTCAGACTCCTGGAGTGGACCAGCTACCACCGGCCTGAGGAGAGACACATGGAACGAGGGGTTAATACGATACTCAGGAGGAAGCTGTAACCTATAACATACCTCAATCAATCTCCTCAGGACTTTGAAAGGCCCCACAAACCGCCGACCCAGCTTCCGGCAGGTTTCGGGTCGAGAGCCTCACTATGGTGGGATGGCCCGCTGTAGGCGCACATGGGCAGCGTTCCAGGTCTCCTGCGAGCGCCGAAACCATTCATCCACCGCAGGTGCCTCGATCTGGCTCTGATGCCAAGGTGCCAGAACCGGCTGATAACCTAATACACACTGGAATGGAGTAAGGTTAGTGGAGGAGTGGCGGAGTGAGTTTTGGGCTATCTCTGCCCAGGGGAGGAATGCCGACCACTCCCCCCGCTGGTCCTGGCAATACGACCTCAGAAACCTACCCACCTCCTGGTTGATTCTCTCCACCTGCCCGTTACTTTCGGGGTGAAACCCTGAGGTAAGGCTGACCGAGACTCCCAGACGTTCCATGAACGCCCTCCAAACCCTCGAGGTGAACTGGGAACCCCGATCAGACACTATATCCTCAGGTACCCCATAGTGCCGGAAGACGTGTGTAAATAGGGCCTTAGCAGTCTGTAGGGCCGTAGGGAGACCGGGCAGAGGAATGAGGCAGCAGGACTTAGAAAACCGATCCACAACGACCAGGATCGTGGTATTCCTTTGTGAGGGAGGAAGATCCGTCACGAAATCCACCGATAGGTTGGACCACGGTCGTTGTGGAACGGGTAGGGGTTGCAATTTCCCTCTGGGCAGGTGTCTAGGAGCCTTACACTGGGCGCACACCGAGCAGGAAGAAACAAACCCTCACGTCCTTAGCTAAGGTGGGCCACCAGTACTTCCCACTAAGACAGGTCACTGTCCAACCGATGCCAGGATGACCAGAGGAGGGTGACGTGTGAGCCCAATAGATCAACCGATCGCGGACCTCCAGCGGAACGTACACACGACCCTCTGGACACTGGGGAGGAGTGGGTTCATTACACAACGCCCACTCGATGTCCGCATCCACCTCCCACACCACCGGTGCCACAAGACACGACGCCGGAAGTATGGGAGTGGGCTCCACGGAACTCTCCTCCGTGTCATACAGTCGGGACAGAGCATCTGCCTTAGCATTCTGGGAGCCTGGCCTGTACGAAAGGGTGAAACAAAAACGGTGAGAAACTTTGACCACATTGCCTGGCGAGGGTTTAATCTCGTCGCCGCTCGGATGTACTCCAGATTGCGGTGGTCAGTCAAAATGAGAAAAGGGTGGTTAGCCCCCTCAAGCCAATGTCTCCATGTTTTCAGGGCTTGGACCACGGCCAACAGCTCTCGGTCCCCCACATCATAGTTGCGCTCCGCCGGACTGAGCTTCTTAGAAAAGAACGCACAGGGGCGGAGCTTGGGTGGTGTGCCCGAGCGCTGGGAAAGTACAGCACCTATCCCAGCCTCCAACGCGTCCACCTTAACCGTGAAGGCCAAGGAGGGATCCGGATGAGCCAGCACTGGAGCCGAGGTAAACAGGCTCTTCAGACGATTGAAAGCCCTGTCCGCCTCAGCTGACCACCGTAAACGCACCGGTCCCCCCTTCAGCAATGAGGTAATGGGAGCCGCTACCTGACCAAAGCCCCGGATAAACCTCTGGTAGTAATTGGCAAATCCCAAAAATTTATGCACCTTCTTCACCGTGGTTGGAGTCGGCCAATTGCGCACGGCCTAAATGCGGTCACTCTCCATTTTCACCCCAGACGCGGACATGTGGTACCCTAGGAAGGAGATGGACTCCTGAAAGAACAAGCATTTCTCCGCCTTGGCATACAGGTCATGCTTCAACAGTCGTCCAAGTACCTTACGCACCAGGGACACATGCTCGGCCCGTGTAGCAGAGTATATGAGGATGTCATCAATATACACCACTACACCCTGTCCGTGCAGATCCCTGAAAATCTCATCGACGAAGGCTTGGAAGACTGATGGAGCATTCATCAACCCGTATGGCATGACGAGGTACTCATAGTGTCCTGAGGTAGTGCTGAAAGCCATCTTCCACTCATCTCCCTCCCGAATACGCACCAGATTGTACGCGCTCCTGAGATCCAATTTCGTGAAGAAGCGCGCTCCATGCAGTGATTCCGTCATACATGCTATCAGAGGTAAGGGATAGCTGTACTTGACAGTGATCTGATTAAGACCACGGTAATCAATGCACGGGCGTAACCCACCATCTTTCTTCTTTACGAAAAAGAAACTTGAGGAAACAGGTGAAGTGGAAGGCCGAATGTATCCCTGTCTCAGCGATTCGGAAACATATGTTTCCATAGCCGCCTTCTCCGCCTGTGACAGAGGATACACGTGACTCCGGGGAAGTGCAGCACCTACCTGGAGATTTATCGCACAATCCCCTGGACGATGGGGTGGTAATTTAGTCGCCCTCTTCTTACTGAAGGCGAGAGCCAAATCGGCATACTCAGAAGGAATGTGCACTGTGGAGACCTGGTTTGGACTCTCCACCGTAGTAGCCCCCAAGGAAACCCCTACACACATCCCCGAGCACTGACTGGACCATCCCTTGAGAGCACTCTGTTGCCAGGAAATAGTGGGATCATGAGTGGTTAACCAGGGAAGTCCCAACACCACAGGATACGCAGGAGAATCAATCAGATAGAGACTAATCCTCTCCTCATGACCCCCCTGCGTCCTCATAGAGAGTGGTGCGGTAACCTCCCTGATTAGACCTGACCCTAGCGGGCGACTATCTAATGCGTGGACAGGAAAAGGCACATCAACACGAACAGTAGGAATCCCTAACCTAAGAGAATATTGACAATCAATAAAATTCCCAGCTGCGCCTGAATCTACTAGCGCCTTATGCTGGGAATGAGGAGAAAACTCCGGAAATACAACCTCTATAAACAACTGACCAACAGGGAGCTCTGGGTGAGTCGGATGCCTACTCACCTGAGATGGTCGATCAGTGCTCTGCTTACTGCCTCGACTCCCTGGGGACCCTCCCCAGCACCGAACTGCAGTGTGTCCTCTGCGGCCACAGTTGGTGCAGGGGACGGCCCCTCTCCTGGTCTCCCTAAGTGCAGCACCTCCGAGCTCCATGGGGGTATCAAGATCTAAAGCATGCTGTGCAGTGTTGTGGAGTGTTGTGGAGTGCTGTGGAGTGCTGTGGAGTGTTGTGGAGTGTTGTGGAGTGTTGTGGAGTGTTGTGGAGTGCTGTGGAGTGTTGTGGAGTGCTGTGGAGTGTTGTGGAGTGTTGTGGAGTGTTGTGGAGTGCTGTGGAGTGTTGTGGAGTGTTGTGGAGTGCTGTGGAGTGTTGTGGAGTGCTGTGGAGTGTTGTGGAGTGTTGTGGAGTGTTGTGCTACTTGGGCCTGTAGTCTTGGGCTTGGTCTGATTAATGATTTTTAATCTGTGAACTCTCAATGTGGGCATGAAAGGGATATTTTGTTCTTTTGAATTCTTTATGACTTGCATTTCACATGATTAGCTTAATTGTTTAATTAGCTTAATTGTTTGATTGGAATATAAAGTTTAATTATTCATTATGATTATGAATAGCACTAAAAAAGCAGCTTTTGTATAGGGCTTTCTCTTCTTATACCCATTCCTAGACAGGCTACAACATGTTACCAGAAGAATAAATTCAGGATTTTAAATATTCTTATATGTTATAGAGTACATTTACAGTGCATTCGGAAAGTATTCAGACCCCTTGACTTTTTCCACATTTTGTACCATTACAGCTTTATTCTAAAATGGATTCAATTTTTTGTATTACTCATCAATCTACACACAATACCCCATAATGACAAAGCAAAAACAGGTTTTTAGAATTTTTAGCAAATTTATAAAAATAACAAAACGGAAATATGTCATTTTTCATTTTTTAGTACCCTTCCCCAGATCTGTGCCTCGACACAATCCTGTCTCGGAGCTCTATGGACAATTCCTTCTATCTCATGGCTTGTTTTTTGCTCTGACATGCACAGTCAACTGTGGGACCTTATATAGACAGGTGTTTACCTTTCCAAATCATGTCCAATCAATTTAATTTACCACAGGTGGACTCCATTCAAGTTGTAGAAACATCTCAAGGATGATCAATGGAAACAGGATGCATCTGAGCTCAATTTCGAGTCTCATAGCAAATGGTCTGAATACTTATGTAAATAAGGTATTTCTGTTTTTTAATACATTTCTAAAAACCAGTTTTTGCTTTGTCATTATGGGGTATTGTGTGTAGATTGATGAGGAAAAACATTTATTTAATCAATTTTAGAATAAGGCTGTAACGTAACAAAATGTGGAAAAATGGAAGGGGTCTGAATACTTTCCGAATGCACTGTATATAATGTTGTTACAACATTGAACATAGATTCAATGGAGCTAATAATTTCCCATTTGATAACTGTAAAAGGCGGTCTGGTATAACAGTATGACATGAAAAGATAAGTGCTGTAAATGAAAGGTTTGAGTCAGCCCCAGTGCTTTCAGGAGAGATTGTGTATAGCCTATAGAGTGTATACTGCCATTTGTCTCTCTCCCACGCTCTTTTTTTCTCCTACAGATTAGTGGCTACAACCCTCAGCTCTCTAGATAAGACCTGTCCTGCTCCCTGGAAACAAACTCTTATACACTAAATGCAGAGGACATTGAGAGATACAAGACATGTCACAGGTACTCTTACGTTTGATATTCTCTGAGTCTGTGAAGTTACTCTGTGTGTGTCTGTCAGTTGGTCTGCTGTTGTAGTCTTTGCTGTGAGTCTGTGTCACAGGAACATTCTGTACCATGTGCTGTACCTATGTGTTTATGTTGGTTCTATGTGCTCCATGATTCTGTACTAATCTGTGTTAACATGACACGGTTCATGTCCTGTGACTGACTGATGGTTCTCTGCTCTGAGATTGTGCTGTTGTTATGTGGTGTACTGTACTCTGTGTTGTCGCTTCCTGTTGTGCCCTGTGTTGCTACTCAATGCTGTGACTCTATACCATAACCCTTTTATGTGTGTTATGTTGTGACTGTGCTCCTGTACAGTATGTGTTCTATGCACTCCTGTATGTATTGTGATTGTGTATCTGTCTCGGTTGGCGAACCTGACGCTCAGTGCTCCTCAGGGGCTCTAATGGCTTCTTTAATTGCGTCCATCCATCACCCTACTGGCTCATCTCTTAAACCACACATGCATATTGAGATGAGCAGCTTAGCTTAGGTGGGGCAGAAATAACTTCCTATAGCTTCAGCTTTTACCTCACCATTTCTTTATTGTGGGCTTGGTTCAAAGGAGGTTTGGCAATGGTAATTTATTTTACATAATGGACTTAAATGTTCTGTTGTCTTTTATGTGTTATCCTGTGAAGCCCAGCAGCAATGATTAATCTATGTTTTCACCACACAGTCTTCTTCAACCCCAACAGCTGTGATCAAGGATATGCTTTTACATCTTAGCACAATCAACTTCAATCCATTGCACTTCAATGCAGTCTGAAAATATGTTCATCATAAATGACTATGTTTAAAAAACAGAAAAAAATATGTTTCTTACGGTAATATAAAGTTTTAGTCACCTGCAAGAGTTCAATTGTCATTGGGAAGATGAACTAATGCTGAAATGTGCAAATAAACCTGTCATGATAACGTCCTCCATGTTGCTGTATTCAGATGGAACAGGAGATCACTCTAGTCCAGAGGAAGATGTCTGATCTGGAGTCAGTGCTGCAGCAGAAGGATGTGGAGCTGAAAGCCTCAGAGACACAGAGGACCATCCTGGAGCAAGACCTGGCTACCTACATCACCGAGTGCACTGTGAGTGGTCCAAAGTGTGTGTGTGTGTGTGTGTGTGTGTGAGAGTGTGTGTGTGTGTGTGTGTGTGTGTGTGTGTGTGTGTGTGTGTGTGTGTGTGTGTGTGTGTGTGTGTGTGTGTGTGTGTGTGTGTGTGTGTGTGTGTGTGTGTGTGTGTGTGTGTGTGTGTGTGTGTGTGTGTGTGTGTGTGTGTGTGTGTGTGAGTGTGTGTGGCCAAGGGGCATTATACTCTATACAGTGCATTCTAAAATGGATTACATCATTTTTTCCCATCATCAATCTACACACAATACCCCATAATGACAAAGTGAAAACCGGTTTTTAGAAATGTTAGGAAAGTTATTAAAAATTAAAAACTGGAATACCTTATTTACATATGTTATTCAGACCTTTTGCTATGAGACTCGAAATTGAGCTCAGGTGCATCCTGTTTCCATTGACCATCCTTGAGATGTTGCTACTTGATTGGAGTCAACCTGTGGTAAATTCAATTGATTGGACATGATTGTGTCGAGGCACACCAAACAATTTCTGCAGCATTGAAGGTCCCCAAGAACACAGTGGCCTCCATCATTCTTAAATGGAAGAAGTTTGGAACCACCAAGACTCTTCTTAGAGCTGGCTGCCCGGCCAAACTGAGCAATCGGGGGAGAAGGGCCTTGGTCAGGGAGGTGACCAAGAACCCGATGGTCACTCTGACAGAGCTCCAGAGTTCCTCTGTGGAGATGGGAGAACCTTCCAGAAGGACAACCATCTCTGCAGCACTTCACCAATCAGGCCTTTATGGTAGAGTGGCCAGACGGAAGCCACTCCTCAGTAAAAAGCACATGACAGCCCGCTTGGAGTTTGCCAAAAGGCACCTAAAGGACTCTGATCATGAGAAACAAGATTCTCTGGTCTGATGAAACCAAGATTGAACTCTTTGGCCTGAATGCTAAGCGTCACGTCTGGAGGAAACCTGTCACCATCCCTACGGTGAAGCATGGTGGTGGCAGCATCATGCTGTGGGGATATTTTTCAGTGGCAGGTACTGGGAGACTAGTCACGATTGAGGGAAAGATGAATGGAGCAAAGTACAGAGAGATCCTTGATGAAAACCTGCTCCAGAGCGCTCAGGACCTCAGACTGGGGCGAAGGTTCACCTTCCAACAGGACAACGACCCTAAGCACACAGCCAAGACAATGCAGGAGTGGCTTCGGGACAAGTCTCTGAATGTCCTTTGAGTGGCCCAGCCAGAGCCCGGACTTGAACCCGATCGAACATCTCTGGAGAGACCAGAAAATAGCTGTTCAGCGACGCTCCCCATTCAACCTGACAGAGCTTGAGAGGGTCTGCTGAGAAGAATGGGAGAAACTCCCCGGATACAGGTGTGCCAAGCTTGTAGCGTCATACCCAAGAAGACTCGTGGCTTTAACACTGCCAAAGGTGCTTCAACAAAGTACTGAGTAAAGGGTCTGAATAATTATTTAAATGTGATATTTCCATTTTTTTTTCTTTGTGAAAATGTCTACAAACCTGTTTTTGCTTTGGTATTGTGTGTAGATTGATGAGGACAAAAAACGATTTAATCAATTTTAAAATAAGGCTGTAACGTTACAAAATGTGGAAAAAGTCAAGGGGTCTGAATACTTTCCGAATGCACTGTACGTGTGTGTTTCAGAGTCTGAAGCTCAGTCTGGAGCAGGCACGTATGGAGGTTTCCCAGGAAGACGACAAGGCGCTGCAGCTCCTCCATGGCATCCGGGAGCAGAGCAACAAGCTGCAGGAGATTAAAGAACAGGTAGAGGAGAGGGGTTGTGGGTTGTGGAGGGAGTTGCACAAAGTTCCCCCTAAACTATAATGTTTAGGGTTAAGATTTGGGGATGGTAAGCTGATCCTTGATCAGTGCCTACAGGCAGCTTCTATCCAGAGTGCTGTGGAGGGATGTACAGTTGTGGGTTGACCTGTCCTTGCCCATCCCTGTGGTTTGTGAGCCATGTGGTGTGTGAGGAGAGTGCTACTCCTGCCACAGCCATGTTAATTACAGAGGAAGAGGGTGTTGATGCCTCCCCACTGCTCCCTTTGCCCTGCCTCCTACTCCGTGCTCTGTGCTCCCTACTCCCTGCTCCCTACTCCCTGCTCCATGGTCTCTGCTCCGTGGTCTCTGCGTCATGCTCTCTGCTCCCTGCTCCCTGCTCCCTGCTCCCTGCTCCATGCTCCCTGCTCCCTGCTCCCTGCTCCCTGCTCCCTGCTCCCTGCTCCCTGCTCCCTGCTCCCTGCTCCCTGCTCTCTGCTCCCTGCTCCGTGCTCCCTGCTCTGTGCTCCCTGCTCCGTGCTCTCTGCTCCGCGCTCCGTGCTCCCTGCTTCGTGCTCCGTGCTCCCTGCTCTCTGCTCCCTGCTCCGTGCTCCGTGCTCCGTGCTCCCTGCCCCCTGCTCCCTGCTCCCTGTTCCCTGCTCCCTGCTCCGTGCTCCCTGCTCCGTGCTCCCTGCTCCCTGCTCCCTGCTCCCTGCTCCGTGCTCCCTGTGCAGGTGGAGTCAGTGGACTATTAAACACCCTGGCTCAGAATTCCTGACTGCTGGAACCCTATTTTTTGTATTTGTATTTTGTATTTATTACGGATCCCCATTAGTGGCTGCCAAGACAGCAGCTACTCTTCCTGGGGTCCAATCACAATTTACATACAATAAAACAATACATCACACAACAAATTATTACACATTACGCTACCATAACATATTTACAATACAAAATCAATAATACAGCAAAATAACAATATTAAAATGTGTGTGTGTAGAGTGCGCGTGTTAGCAAGTGTTTACGAATGCTGTGTGTGTGCCTGTGTGTGTGTGTGTGTCTCTTCACAGTCTGCGCTGTTCCATAAAGTGTAGTTTTATCTGTTTTTTAAATTTGATTTGACTGCTTTACTGAGTTACATAGAGTGTAGTCATGGCTCTATGTAGTACTGTGCGTTTCCCGTAGTCTGTTCTGGACTTGGGGACTGTGAAGAGACCTCTGGTGGCATGTCTCGTGGGGTATGCATGGGTGTCCGAGCTGTGTGCCAGCATTCCAAACAGAGAGCTCGGTACATTCAGCTTGTCAACACCTCTTAAAGAAGTCAATCTCTCTTCCACTCTAAGCCAGGAGAGACTAACATGCATGTCATTATGTTAGCTCTCCATGTACTTTTAAGGGCCAGCCGTGCTGCCCTGAGCCAACTGCAATTTTCCCAAGTCCCTCCTAGGGCCTGTAGGACCTGCCTTGTTGATAGAGTTGTTAAGAAGGCAGAGCAGCGCTTAATTATGGACATACTTCTCCCCATTTTAGCTACTGTTGTATCAATATGCTTTGACCATGACAGTTTACAATCCAGGGTTACTCCAAGCAGTTTAGTCACCTCAACTTGCTCAATTTCCACATTATTCATTACGAGATGTAGTTGAGGTTTAGGGTTTAGTGAATGATTTGACCCAAATACAATGCTATTCAGGTGAATTAGTGTTAATACTGTGGTTTCATTGCCTTTATCGAATAAGGATAATCAGAGTTAGGCATAAAACTATAAAAAGGCTTGAGTGCCACATAATAGAAGTCTAATAGCAATAGAAGTAATAGTAGCGGTAGCCTTCAGTGAGTATCAACATTGAGTATTTCCTAGCAGTTTGCAGTATGCTGTCCAAGTTCCAACAGTGGGCGTGAACCCAAATGCACTGTCATGCATTTAACCTGTCCTGACCATGAGAAAGGCTCAGTGGACATCTATCTGATAGTTGCATGCCTCTGCATAGCTCAGCGCCCCAGTACTTCAAGGTGTCTCCTGTGTCTATCCCTCGCCACTCTCAGGAGTGATGCAGTGTCTCCTGAGACTTTGCTGATCAACAGAGGAATGTAGAGGAAGGACAGATTTACGTTCAGACAACCATTATCCAAATAGTGTGTCTGTGTGTGCAATGTGTGTGTGTGTGTGTGTGTGTGTGTGTGTGTGTGTCTGTGTGTATGTGTCTGTGTGCGCACACAACAATGATCTGATTCGGTGAAGGTTTGAGAATTAGGAAATTGAGAGGTTGACAGTAGAGAACAGTGAAACGGCATTAAATATATGCCCCCCCCCTTCCCTCCAAACCACAGAGCAGAATCCAAAAAAAGGTAATAGAAAAACAACCTGTTCCCCTTAGCAGTTGCTGGCATTGGCTACCAGGCACAGGCTCTATAGTGTGATGGTTGCCATGGCAATGTGAATCATCCATACCTAGAAGTGGAGAGTGTGCAGTGCTGCTGATGCAGTGGGCAGGCTGTCGTGATGAGGTGATGGGGGCCTTGGATCTTACATTATGGGAACTAGAGTGTTGTTGTTAACCCCTTCACTGCCATTTACACTGCATTGTAGCCTTCACAGCCAATCCATGGTCATCCATGGATGTTATAGTTACCGCTCACTGATACAGCGTATCAGTCTGCTAGAGCTTACAATGCCAGGATAGTGGGTTCAATTCCCAGGACCACCCATACGTAAAATGTATGCATGCATGACGGTAAGTCGCTTTGGATAAAAGTGTTAGCTAAATGGCATATATTATTATTATTATTATTATCATTAGCAAACCTGGAAATTAGCAATGGAAATTATTGACCCACTTCTAGTTAAAGTTATTGTCATGCATGAGAATGAGTCATGCTATTTGATATTTTCAAAAGTGCTTTCCTGCTTGATTTTGACCCAACTGTATGCTGTATAAGGTCTTGAACAGTGTCTTTCTCCCACGCGCTGTTTTATGAGTCTGGAACTCACACAAATTCATGCACAATTTATGCAGTGTTGGCTCAACAAACATAGACGATTGGGGATATGAGAGATAAAAGCTTTTCAGTGACAGGAGAAAGAGAAATCCATGGCAAGACAATCAGTACAAATTATGTAATTCTGTGAACCAGTGAGAACAAAACTCTAGGCTAATTGGAAGAGAGATCCCTTTCACTGAATACACAGCACACATGCTGACAGACTCTAACTGGGATAGGACAAGTGTTCTACCTCTCTGTGTTGTATGTGTGGATAGGTAGGTTTAATTCAGTTCTAGTACCTACCTAAAGGAAGCTTTATTTGACCACTTTGTCAGCAAACTTACCTTTGGCACAGACAAACATGTCTAAAGATGACTTAAAGGAAGGATTAATCTGTTCTGTAAGGCAGCGGGAAGAGGTATAGGCAAAGCGGTGGTGTCTTTTTCCCAGGACCATGGATTAGTCTCCCCATCCTAAGAGGTTACAGTAGAACTGTCACTTTCCCTGTCAGGGCAACGCCTACTGCGTTTGAAGCTCCCAGCGGGAGATTGCCGGTCAGGGCAATAGGGAGACACTGTGTGAGTGTGTATGCGCGCATGTGTGTGTGTGCAGGTGTGTTTGCGCATGTGTGTGTATGTGCGTGCGTGAGTGTGTTAAGTATATTCATACGAAAACTCTGAATCAGCTCTTCTGGCATGCACAATTCTATTGTATTCACCCCGTATTCCCTCTCTCTAATCTCATCCCTTCCTTCCTGCCCCTGGCTCACTCCATCCTTCTCCATGGGTACCACTCAGCTCTGTGCTTAAGCCCTGGCCTAGTTCAGTTCTCATGCTGACTTATGTTTAGGGCTGCCAGAGATTTTCTGTGATCCAGTCAAGGACCTAGGGGACTGGTGACCCTGAGGAACTAGGGCGCTGAGTCGGCCTGCTGGCAAAACACTGCAATTTTGAGTGAAAGTCTTTTCCCACTTGAAATATATATTTTTATTTGATTCTACAAAGAGATTAAATGAGTGGTCCCTGTGGTGTCAGGTTTATTCAGTTGATGCAAATATTGCTGAAGTGAATAATTTCAATTAGCATTCCAATTATACATTTAATTTACTGTTTGCCTTTTTCTTCCTCAATACCTAGGGTATGTAATGAACCCTAATTGACAATGACAATCATCATTCACTCAAATATCAAACGCTTTTTGTAGCTTATTAACGTTATAAAGGAGGTCCAAACTTAATTTGAGAGGAAATTGTTCTAAATATGAAATTCCTTTGTCTTTCATTTACATGTTAAAAAGAGTTGTTTACTGCACACTAAATTAGAGGGTGCAAAATAACAAAAAATTATGTTACTATAATGTTTCATGACTCATGAAGTGTCTTCCTGTCACTTACTGTAGATGACAGGCGGACGTCCTAGGAGACACGCTTTAAGCACTTAGCAGGGTTTGAAACTTAATGGAACACTTTTAATTGAAAAGGGACTGATGAGGCTGGTGCTGCTGATGTTTTCTGCTGCGCCTGTCGTGTTCCATTGTCAGGGTGCCCTCACCCTCCCCAGGCACCGAGACCATGCTACTTTTCATTAGCCTCTGCTAGTCCTAACCAGCCTGATAGTCAGGACTGCTGCATGGCCCGTGACTCGACCACGAGGTGGAAATTAAGGCTGTTAGCCGTATCTAATCATCATTAGAACTTTAGGGAACAAGGACACTAAATGACTTTGGCTGATGCAATTTTTCTCTGCCTCAACATTTCTTGTTCCAAAACTCTTTGTTCAAAAGACTCTATTATACCTTATATCCTCTTCTGTCTATTCTTTGTACCTCTCTGCCCCATCACTCCTTCTCTCATGTCTGCCAATCTAATCTCTTTCTGTGATGCTTTCCATTTGTTCCTTTCTATTCACTTTTTTGGCATTTCTCCTTCTCCTTATATCTTTCACCTCTGCACTCCTCCATCCCTCTCTCTCGTTCCTCTCCCATCCCTCTGCAGGAGTGCCAAGCCCAGCTGGAGGAGATGCGTGTGGCCATCAGGCAGCTGGAGGAGGACCTGTCTGCGGCCCGTCGTCGTAGCGACTTGTACGAGTCGGAGCTGAAGGAGTCCCGTCAGACCAGCGAAGAGCTGAAGAGGAAAGCAGCAGACTATCAACAGAGGATGCAGAAGGTAATTATTCACTCTGATATTGATCTCTTGACTCTAACCCACATTCAGAGAACTTGAAAGGCATGTATTGGTTTTGAAAGCAGGAGGTTTTACTGATTTTCTGCTTATCTTCTCACAGGCCAAGGAGCAAGGAAAGACTGATACGGAGGAGCTTCTGTCAAAGCTGGAGAAGGTACAGCTTCAGTCCTATTGGCTCATGTTGATCTCCTTTTGACCTCCTGTATGGTCCTACAGTATATTGTCCTTAAAGTAATGTTCAGTGGTTAGGAGACAAATGATCCCATTAAACCATGAAGATGGTTTGGGACTGAACTCATAGGGACTGTGGAATATTTAGCTTAAAAGGTTGTTTTTCTCTCTATTTCTCTGTTTCAGACCAACACTGAACAGCAAGGGAAAATTCAGGATCTCCAAGATAAGCTTGCCAAGGTAGAATATTTCTGTTGAAAACGTCATTGATAATTCATATTCAGCATATGTTCTAAGGGAATAATAGATGCTCACCACACACAGACATGTGAATGTCCTCTCTCTCCTGCTAATGATGTGTGTCAACTCCCCATTGTCCTGTAAAGCAGATGTTGAATTGTGGCCTGAGAGTAATTCAACTGTCTCATAATTAGTCAGTTTCTGCTTAATTGCCAGCTATCAAAATGTTTTTCAGACAATGTTGGTTTCTCCATGTATTATGTTTTATAGAGATGACTACATAAAATTAAGACATTTTCAGAATAACTCTAAAGCCATTTCCAAATAGAATTCTCCAGGCTGTATGGGCCCATATTTTAGAGGCACAATCAATCAACATTGTACCCAGTATTCTAGGCTATTCATGCATGCAACTATCAATAAAGCCTTCAGAGCTTAACCTATGACAGTTTAACGTTATGTAAATGTCAGATAGGTGACAGAAAGTGTTTGTTGTTCCCCGGCCCATAACACAGGCAGTGAAGGCGAGTAGTGAGACCACAGATCTCCTCCATAGCATCAGGGTGGCTAAGGAGCGCATGGAGCGTGAACTGGAGAGGCTTCAGACCAAGGAGGACTCCAGTGACAGCCTCCGTAGACGCCTG
Source organism: Coregonus lavaretus (assembly GCF_964263955.1). Lineage (NCBI taxonomy): Eukaryota > Metazoa > Chordata > Actinopteri > Salmoniformes > Salmonidae > Coregonus > Coregonus lavaretus. The sequence continues at coordinate 20,540,137 of NC_140001.1, read as the reverse complement.
AGAGAGACAGAGGTATACAGTACTGACTGATCAGACCATAACTACAACAACAAAGAAAGGACTCATTGAAAAAAGAGAGCTGGATAAACTCACTTTTACTGGGGGCAGCAGACTTTCTCTAGCCCGAGTGGTGTGTGTGTGTGTGTGTGTGTGTGTGTGTGCGTGTGCGTGTGTGTGTGTGTGCACGTGTGTATGTGCGTGTGCGCGTTTGTTTGTGCGCATGCGCACGTGTGTGCGTGTGCGTGTGTGTGTGTAGGATGGCAGGAAGACCCTGGAGAACCAGGTGAAGAGGCTGGAGATAGTTGAGCGCAGGGAGAGTAAGCTGAAGGAGGACATGCAGAGCAAGGCCCAGCAGATCCAGCAGATGGCTGATAAAATCATGGTAAGGGGAGGGGAAAGAGGCCCCCTCAGCCCCCCTCTGGCCCTCACAACGTTGCCCTTCTTTGGAGGATTACTCTCCATCAGAGTGATTATCACATAAGCCCTCCAGGACATATGTGTGCTCACAGCTCATATACACACACACACACTCTTAGGTACACACACATACTCACACTCACTCACCTTATTATTCAGTCTGCGCCAAATCCTAACTTGAGATCTGTGTTCGTGTAATTTTCGAGCATCTCCCATTGACATCAGTCAATGGGCTCCCGAGTGGCGCAGCGGTCTAAGGCACTGCATCTCAGTGCTTGAGGCGTCACTACAGACCCCCTGGTTCGATTCCAGGCTGTATCACAACCGGACGTGATTGGGAGTCCCATAGGGCAGCGCACAATTGGCCCAGCGTCGTTCGGGTTTGGCCGGTGTAGGCCGTCATTGTAAATAAGAATTTGTTCTTAACTGACTTGCCTAGTTAAATAAAGGTTCAATAAAAAATAAAATAAATAAAAATCAGTGATGATCTAACATTAGGATTCAGCCCTCACTACCTGGGGGTCATTCATAGTGTGCTTTCTCTCTGTCTCAGACCCAAATGTGACAGATTGTGAACACATATTTTATTTATTTTGCATTTTATCCTTGCTCTACTGCATAATATCATGGTGTTGTGTCCTGACTTGAAAAGGGTGAATAAACAATGTACTGTAACGTGTTTGTTTGCATAGGACCTGGAGGAGAGTCTGCGTGGGAGCCAGTCCACAGCCCAACGTGTGGAGACCCACCTGGAGCAGAAGGAGAAGCTCTATGAAGAGAAGTTCAAGGTAGAGCTTCAGAGCCTCAGCGGCTTTCTCCTGTTTATCACACACATTCAGGAGAGCATCATGTTAAGGACTACTGGTGTATCCAGACTGTTAGGGGAGGTTGTCAGCTTTAACTAGGGCCCAGAGTTTTTCCTGGGCAGGTCCCTTGGTCAGTAAAAGTCTGACTGGGCCTTGATCCTGAGCTGTAGCCTGGTTGATATTGTGTTGTATCTCTCTCTTATATTAACCAGTTTCTGGAGAACCAGATGAAGGCAGACATGGCAGATAAGGAGATGCTGGAATCCAGTCAGAGCAAGTATGAGGAGGAGGTCCAGGAGAAGTGCAGCATCATCAGTGAGCAGAAGGCGGTAAGAGCTGGCCAGCCTAGTTAGGATGTGGCCAGGCCTATTTTCACATTACACTGAATTTGTTTATTTTTCACATTAATCACACTGGCTTGGTTTATTTCAAACTTGCAAGAACCTGTTGAAAGGCTACTGTCATATATTCTACATATACTGTATTGTTTTGACAATAGTAGTGAGCATTCGATAAATGAGGTGTGTTGAAACTTGACTCTTCTGTCCATCCCAGACCATCAATGCCATGGACTCAAAGATGGCCAGCCTGGAGCAGAGGATTGCTGAGCTGTCTGAGGCCAACAAACTGGCAGCCAACAGCAGTATCTACACCCAGAAGAACATGTGAGTGTTGTGGACTAGTTAAGAACATGTGAGTGTTGTGGACTAGTTGGTTAGTTAGTTAGTTTGGAGAATTCGCCACACAGTGATACTGACTGTGCTGCGTGTCTGTTTATCTGTCTGGGCCTGACAGGAAAGCCCAGGAGGAGATGATCTCGGAGCTGAGGCAGCAGAAGTTCTACCTGGAGTCCCAGGCTGGGAAGCTGGAGGCCCAGAACGCCAAGCTGGAGGAACACCTGGAGAAGATGAGCCAGCAGGAGCAGAGCAACAAGAGCCGAGTGCTGGAGCTGGAGACCAGGCTGAGAGAGGTGAGGAGAGAAGGAGGAGGAGAGGGGGAGGTGAGGAGGACAGAGAGGGAAGGAGAGGGCAGAAATGTTAGGGTCACAGGAAGGAGGAGAGGGGAGTGCAGGTGAGTAGAGGTGGAAAAGAGGGCAAGGAGCCAGGAGAGCAGTCGGGGAGTTGGCAGAGAGGGATGCCAGATGGAGGGGTTATGTAGGGTGAAATGGTGCACTCTGCTGTAGGTTGCTGTTTTGCCAGATCAGCATATCTCTGATTTTCTCATCCCCCTGGGTGACTCAACTCTCTGACTCTCTCCTTCCTCTGGATGATGCAACTCTCTGACTCTCTCATTCCTCTGGGTGACTCAACTCTCTGACTCTCTCCTTCCTCTGGGTGACTCAACTCTCTGACTCTCTCCTTCCTCTGGGTGACTCATCTCTCTGACTCTCCTTCCTCTGGGTGACTCAACTCTCTGACTCTCTCCTTCCTCTGGGTGACTCATCTCTCTGACTCTCCTTCCTCTGGGTGACTCAACTCTCTGACTCTCTCCTTCCTCTGGGTGACTCATCTCTCTGACTCTCCTTCCTCTGGGTGACTCAACTCTCTGACTCTCTCCTTCCTCTGGGTGACTAAACTATTTGACTATCTCATCCCTCTGGCTGACTCAACTCTCTGACTCTCTCCTTCCTCTGGGTGACTCAACTATTTGACTATCTCATCCCTCTGGGTGACTCAACTCTCTGACTCTCTCCTTCCTCTCCCTGACCCCTTTCTGTCTCTCTGTGTGTCCGTCATGCCGTTAGATGGGCCTTGAGCACGAGGAGCAGAAGCTGGAGATCAAGCGTCAGGTGACGGAGCTGACTCTGTCGCTGCAGGAGAGGGTTTCTCAGATCAGTGGGCTGCAGGCGGCACGCCATTCCCTGGAGAGTCAGCTGCAGCAGGCCAAGTCAGAGCTGGAGGACACCACCACTGAGGCTGAGGAGGAAATATGTGTTCTTAGAGTGAGTGCAGGAGGGACATACTGTAACAGTCTATTGTTAGTACTCCTGTTATTACTATGCTATTATGAAGTACTGTAGTACCAAACCTGTCCCTCTCTCTATCTGTCTGGTAGGCCCACCGAGACGAGATCCAGCGCAAGTATGATGCCCTCAGAGACAGCTGTGCGGTATGCCACCCTTTTCTCTCTCTCTCTCTCTCTCTCTCTCTCTCTCTCTCTCTCTCTCTCTCTCTCTCTCTCTCTCTCTCTCTCTCTCTCTCTCTCTCTCTCTCTCTCTCTCTCTCTCTCTCTCTCTCTCTCTCTCTCTCTGTCTCTCTCTCTCTCTCTCGCTCTCTCTCTCTCTCTCTCTCTCCCTCTCTCTCTCTCTCGCTCTCTCTCTCTATCTATTCTCTATATTCTCTCTATTCTCGCTCACTCTCTCCACAATAAGAAGGAATTAACTGAGTTGAATCAGATACGATCAGCTATTATAGATTTCACTTTTTCAGGAAAAAGTAGACCAAACAATCCCTTTGTTTTCAATCCCCACTGCTATTTGTACTATATTATGCTGTTCCTCAATTATTCTAGCCAAGAATAGAACTTAGTCTTGTATTAAGGTTGATGTAATGAAAAATGTATACCCATATCTTATATTTTCATATCTCTTTGTTGGCGAGCGTGTGAAGACTAACCCTGAGAAGATGAGGTTATTGTGTTGTGGTGGGGGATTTAAAAACATTTAAAGTCACATTGTTTGAATCACCGCTGGGTCTCATTGTGGTTAATACATCATGGTCTCTCTTTATCCCCTTGCTGTACTTTTGAGATCCTCCCACTCGCAAGCTGTTGAGAAAAAGCATTCTCCCTAGATTCAGCTGGCTGGTATTCAGGCAATCACTCCCAAGTTCAGAAACAAATTGTACCTAGCTTTATACCTGGCTCCCCATTTTTTCTATTTAGATTATTAATAACACAGTACTTCTGGCAGCCGTCCACCATTCGGAAACAACAGAAATGAAACATGGGTAAGGTTCCATTGACATGGGGTAGTAGTGTATCAACAACAGATAATGTTATGTACCGGGGAGTGTTATGTAACAAGACTGTTGGTAAATAGCTAGGTTTTGATTAGTGAATTCTAACCAAACCCACTGTAATTAAAATCACTGTAATGAATGAAACATTCTGAGGTTAGCACCAGTGTTTACCTACCCTGGGTGCTGCTAGTGGACTGTACTGTACTGTGTTTCTGTGTATATGAAGGAGACTACAGTACTACAAACTAGTCTTGCTTAGGGGTGGGGTGGTGTGTGTGGGCGTGTCTACACAGTACGATGGGGTGAGAACATTGCTGATAGACAGATCACAGCGCATCAGTCCCACTGTTGACCTCCCATTTCCTCGTAGTATTTTGGCACTTCTGTCAGTCCCTAGCCCTAGAGGGAATGGTTGGGATGACTGGCTCAGTAGAAACAGGAGAGAGAGATGATTTACATACAGAAAAGCTTTGTTCACTTCACTCCACTGCCCTGTAGTTCTGCATGATACACAGCAGCCAGGCTCCCCAGAGAGAGGAATAACATCTAACTGAGCTTCAGCAGCCTCTAACCCTCATTTGCATACAGTCTGTACTATTATCCTGGCTGATTAAGAGGACCGAATGGTGCTGATGAATTGATTATTCAGCTCCCTGCTCAGCCTTGAGAAAGACATGGCTGTCTGAGAGAAGAAAGTTTGCTTGGATATTTATCTGTAATTGCAAAATGGGTGCCTTTGTATGCTGTAATGTAGCATTCACTAAAGGAAACTCACATTGATTGTCTCAATTGTATGGCAATCCAGCAAGGCGCTGGTGAGGACTTTTCACTCTTGTCCGTCAACTGCCATTTAAATTATGAGTCATATGCCCCCCTCCCATTGATTGATCATTCTATTTCACTACATACAGATGGAGGATCTTAATTTCAGCCAGTTTGCTACAGCAGGAAAATAATCCTGCAGCAACAGGAAATGTGAATTATTATGTGGATTATAATTCATGAACATTTTTGTAGGGGTTGATGCATTTTTCATAAGGGAAAATCAAGTCTGAAATTTCAAAGTGGAAATTACAAACTTCAGAAGACTTTTTTAAACCTCAAATACACTACAAGTTTGACATTTTGCTGCATTACAGGAAAGTTATCCTGCAACAGGGTGATCAAATTAAGATCCTACATCTGTAATGAACAGGTACAGTGCATTCGGAAAGTATTCAGACCCCTTGAGTTTTTCCACATTTGTTACGTTACAGCCTTATTCTAAAATGGATTAAATAAAAAAATGGCCTCATCAATCTACACACAATACCCCATAATTACAAAGGAAAAACAGGTTTTTCGATATTTAATTAAATTTTTTTAATAAAGTAAATATCACATTTACATAAGTATTCAGACCCTTTACTTAGTACTTTGTTGAAGCACCTTTGGCAGTGAATACAGCCTCAAGTCTTCTTGGGTATAACGATACAAGCTTGGCACACCAAAATTTGGGGAGTTTCTCCCATTCTTCTCTGCAGATCCTCTCAAGCTCTGTCAGGTTGGATGGGGAGCGTCGCTGCACAGCTATTTTCAGGTCTCTCCAGAGATGTTTGATCTGGTTCAAGTCCGGGCTCTGGCTGGGCCCCTCAAGGACATTCAGAGACTTGTCCTGAAGCCACTCCTGCATTGTCTTGGCTGTGTACTTAGTTTCGTTGTTTTGTTGGAAGGTGAACCTTCGCCCCAGTCTGAGGTCCATGTGTCTGGAGCAGGTTTTCATCTCTCTGTACTTTGCTCCGTTCATCTTTCCCTCGATCCTGACTAGTCTCCCAGTACCTGCCGCTGAAAAACATTCCCACAGCATGATGCTGCCACCACCATGCTTCACTGTAGGGAGGTGCCAGGTTTTTTCCAGACCTGACGCTTGGCATTCAGGCCAAAGAGTTCAATCTTGGTTTCATCAGACCAGAGAATCTTGTTTCTCATGGTCTTGGAGTCCTTCAGGTGCCTTTTGGCAAACTCCAAGTGGGCTGTTGTGCTTTTTACTGAAGAGTGGCTTCCTTCTGGCCACTTTACCATAAAGACCTGATCGGTGGAGTGCTGCAGAGATGGTTGTCCTTGTGGAAGGTTCTCCCATCTCCACAGAGGAACTCTGGGGGTCTGTCAGAGTGACCATCAGGTTCTTGGTCACCTCCCTGACCAAGGCCCTTCTCCCCCGATTGCTCAGTTTGGCCTGGCGGACAGCTTTAGGAAGAGTCTTGGTGGTTCCAAACTTCTTCCATTTAAGAATGATGGAGGCCACTGTGTTCTTGGGGACCTTCAATGCTGCAGACATTTTTTGGTACCCTTCCCCAGATCTGTGCCTCAACACAATCCTGTCTCGGAGCTCTACGGACAATTCCTTCGACCTCATGGCTTGGTTTTTGCTCTGACATGCACTGTCAACTGTGCAACCTTATATCCAATCAATTGAATTTACCACAGGTGGACTCCAATCAAGTTGTAGAAACATCTCAAGGATGATCAATGGAAACAGGATGCACCTGAGCTCAATTCTGCAGTAGTATACATCTTGCAGTATTATACATTCAAATGATATAATATTGTGGAGAGGCTGGTAATGAGCCTAATGTAATACGTCTCCCTCCCTCCTTTCAGGTGATCACAGACCTGGAGGAGCAGCTGACCCAGCTGACCAAGGAGAACTCTGAACTGAACCGTCAGAACTTCTACCTGTCCAAGCAGCTGGACGAGGCCACGGACGAGACAGAGGACCGCCTGCTGCTGGGTCAGGATGTGGACCGCCTCCGCCACGAGGTGGCTGACCGCGAGATGCACCTCAACAACCAAAAACAGGTGTGACTAGGGTTGCAAAATTCCGGGAACTTTCAATATATTTCTTGGTTTTCCCGAAATCTCGGTTGAAAGATTCCGGAATCACGAGGGAAAAAGCAGGAAATCCGGTACCCTCCAACCAGAATTTCTGGAAAACCAGGGAATTTATTGAATGTTCACGGAATTTTGCAACCCTAGGTGTGACACATACACTCACACTCACTCACGACCATATGTACATAGTACTGTACAGAAAATACACACTATCATGTTAACAGAATAAGATAATAGAGAGCTCTCTCTCTCTATTTTCCTCTTTCTTTCACACAGACATTTCATTTCACATACCCCCAAACACACAAACTCACACACACATCTCTCCATACTCCTCAACAATCAATTATAGGTGACACAGACTTGCACACATACACACATACATGCACTTTACTTGCTAATGTGATTGAATGGAGAGTATAAATCAGGCAGAAGATACTTGACTGTTCTTTTGTTATGTAGCTCTCGCTCAGTGAGTGGATCGAGGAGAGGAGAGGAGAGGAGAGGAGAGGAGAGGAGGGAGGGAGGGAGGGAGGGAGGGAGGGAGGGAGGGATGAGAAGAGAAGAGAGGAGAGGAGAGAGAGAGGAGAAGAGAGGAGAGGGAGGGAGGGAAGAGAGGAGAGTGAGAGAGAGGAGAGGAGAGAGGAAAGAGAGTGGGAGGAGAGGAGAGGAGAGGAGAGGAGAGGAGAGGAGAGGAGAGGAGAGGAGAGGAGAGGAGAGGAGAGGAGAGGAGAGGAGAGGAGAGGAGAGGAGAGGAGAGGAGAGGAGAGGAGAGGAGAGGAGGCTATGTGATGCTGTGCGCTGCCCCTGTAGGATGGGGTGTGTGTAGGCGTTCAGTAGCTAGAGCTCTCAGTCTCTCTGTCCTAGCTAGTGGTTGTGTAACCAGGGATGGAAGTCATAGAGGGATCCGACCATGAGTGGGAGGGATGTGTCATCCACATCGTTCCCAGGTTGTGTCAGCCCTGGATGTGTGGACTTCAGAGGACCATGGTGCTGCTGCAGCTATATTTTTATCCCAGTGTTTGTCTCAAGCAGAGGAATAGGAAACATAAAAACCTAGCTCAGTATGAGCCCTATCTATAAAACTCTCAAAGTTACTTGTATCTACTTTTAACTGTGGAGCACAACCTATTGAATGTCAATGTTCCTGACATTACTGACGTTGGTTTGGCATTACTCAGAGGGCTGACTTCAGAACAGTCATCATTAAGACCACAAAACACTATTAAAAGTACCTTAAATAGTTGTCTCAGGTAAGTTTATCTCCTGCAATCTCTCTGAGTTGTTCATGTTGTCTGTTAGAACAGACCAGTTGAACAGTTGAATAGCATGACTTCTATTCTCATGTAACCGCTCCTATGTTTTCCATGTTCTGTGTTAGAACATTGAGACGCTGAAGACCACGTGCACCATGCTGGAGGAACAGGTCCTGGAGCTGGAGACCCTGAATGATGAGCTGCTGGAGAAGGAGAGGCAATGGGATGCCTGGAGGGGAACCCTGGAGGACGAGAAGAACCAGGCTGAGAGGAGGACCAGGGAGATCCAGAGACTGCTGGACAACGAGAAGCAGAACAGGTAACACACACAAACATACACACACACAAACACACACACACACACACTCATATGGTCCCCTCTCTTATTCCTCTTCAGGCTGCGTGCGGACCAGCGCAACTCGGAGGCTCGTCAGTCTATTGAACAGGCAGTGAAAGAGCACAAGGCTGAGATTCTGGCCCTGCAGCAGGCCCTCAAGGACCAGAAACTCAAAGCAGAGAGCCTCTCTGACACAGTGAGCCTTATGTGTCTGTTTGTCTGTCACTCTGTCTGTCTCTCTGTCTAAAGCAGACCTGTACATCCTGTCTCTGTCCCTCTAGCTGAATGACCTGGAGAAGAAGCATGCCATGCTGGAGATGAATACCAGGAGTCTGCAGCAGAAGCTGGAGAGTGAGAGGGAGCTGAAGCAGAGGCTGCTGGATGACGTGGGCTACTTTTTTCTTATTCTGCCCGTGATATATTTGAGTTATAAATATAATGTAATGTCACATACCTGGGCTTGTTAATAAAAAGGCCTCTATTATAACCGGGTATGTTTGTTTGTCTTATAAGAAGTGAAATATCACAGAATGTCTGTTTATACTGTTTGTGTCCCTCCCCAGCAAGGAAACCTGCAGCAGCAGCTAGATGTTCAGAAGAGCCACATCTTCCGGCTAACCCAGGGGCTGCAGGACGCTCTGGACCAAACTGACCTGCTGAAGACTGAGAGGACTGACCTGGAGTACCAGCTGGAGAACATCCAGGTACACACACACACACACACACATGCATGAGCACACACACACACACACACACACACACACACACACATACAGAGATGTTCGATCGGGTTCAAGTCCGGGCTCTGGCTGGGCCACTCAAGGACATTCAGAGACTTGTCCCGAAGCCACTCCTGCGTTGTCTTGGCTGTGTGCTTAGGGTTGTTGTCCTGTTGGAAGGTGAACCTTCGCCTCAGTCTGAGGTCCTGAGCACTCTGGAGCAGGTTTTCATCAAGGATCTCTCTGTACTTTGGTCCGTTCATCTTTCCCTCGATCCTGACTAGTCTCCCAGTCCCTGCCGTTGAAAAACATCCCCACAGCATGATGCTGCCACCACCATGCTTCACCGTAGGGATGATGCCAGGTTTCCTCCAGATGTGACACCTGGCATTCAGGCCAAAGAGTTCAATCTTGGTTTCATCAGACCAGAGAATCTTGTTTTTCATGGTCTGAGAGTCCTTTATGTGCCTTTTGGCAAACTCCAAGCGGGCTGTCATGTGCCTTTTACTGAGGAGTGGCTTCCGTCTGGCCACTCTACCATAAAGGCCTGATTGGTGGAGTGCTGCAGAGATGGTTGTTCTTCTGGGAGGTTCTGCCTTTCCAAAAATCATGTCCAATCAATTGAATTTACCATAGGTGGACTCCAATCAAGTTGTAGAAACATCTCAAGGATGATGAATGGAAACAGGATGCACCCGAGCTCAATTTCGAGTCTCATAGCAAAGGGTCTGAATACTTATGTAAATAAGGTATTTCTGTTTTTCATTTTTAATAAATTCCCCCAAAAATCTAAAAACCTGTTTTTGCTTTGTCATTATGGGGTATTGTGTGTAGATTGATTAGGACATTTTTTTATTTAATCCATTTTAGAATAAGGCTGGAACGTAACAAAATGTGGAAAAAGGGAAGGGGTCTGAATACTTTCCGAATGCACTGTAGCAACATTTGAATATATATATATTTTTTACATTGGATAAAGGTAGAGACTCCGAGCAAGAAAACGGTACATCATACATTGCAGTTGAGGAACAATGAGAAAGTAATTCTGCTTTGAAAGTTGATAAACTTGTTACCCCACTTTTGAGTAAATGGCCCATGAATGTTCTGGTACACCTATTGGAGAGCTTTTCTTTATCTACACCCAGTCAGCATAGTTCACACCCTCTTAAGCCTTAGCCCCACCCATCTCTTTAACGATTCACAGTGTAGTAAACAACCAAAGATTTCAAGACTAAAAGTGGTGAAAGTAGTAGCAAAACGTAGTAGTAAAATGTACTTTATCTAGTCCTTGGCCTATATCCTAATCTGATTTTGGTGCAGGTCTTGTTGTTCTTCACATTATCGTCTCTGGTAAACACACACTATATCAAATAAAATCTAAGTTTATTTGTCACATGCACAGGATACAGAAGGTATAAATGGTACAGTGAAGTGGTTACTTGCATAGTGGAGTGTGTTGTTTAGACATGTAGCTAGCTAGCTAAACAATTAACCATAATCCCAATTCTAATGCCGCGTTCAAAACAACTGGGAACTCGGAAAAAACAAACTTTGACTGGGAAAAATCGATTTGAATGGTCATCCAACTCGGAAATTCAACTCAGGGACTTGGGCCTCTTTCTAGAGCTCCTACACAGATCATACACGTAACGTTAACTAGCGAGCCAGCCAGATAACGTTAGCTAGCTAACATTACACTTTAACCATGCAATGAAAACGATATTTTGACAAAATTAGAAACGTATAATATCTGAAAATGTAGCTAGACTCTTACCCGTATACATGGATGAATGCTTCTCCCTCTATCATGGATGCCATGGTTGCCCTTAGTTTGAAGATGTCATCCGGAGACAGGTGTTTTATACAACAGCCTTCTTTCTGTGTTGTCTTTTTGGACTCTCTCCACATTGGCGTATACATGGATGAATGCTTCTCCCTCTATCATGGATGCCATGGTTGCCCTTAGTTTGAAGATGTCATCCGGAGACAGGTGTTTTATACAACAGCCTTCTTTCTGTGTTGTCTTTTTGGACTCTCTCCACATTGGCAATCATCTCTCTGCTTCCACCGGGCATTCCACTGATTTCAAAACTCTGTCAACTTCTTCCGTGACAATGACACCGTTTCTTCCCCACCATTGTCATCAGAAGACTCTACAATGTCTAGTTCAATTAAAATGGAGTTGCTTACCAAGATGACGTTGAATGTTCTTGAGTGGCCTAGTTACAGTTTAGACTTAAACCGGCTTGAGAATCTATGGCAAGACTTGAAAATGGCTGTCTAGCACTGATCAACAACCAACTTGATGGCGCTTGAAGAATTCTTTAAAGAATAATGTGCAAATATTGTACAATCCAGGTGTGCAAAGCTCTTAGAGACTTACCCAGAAAGACTCACAGCTGTAATCGCTGCCAAAGGTGATTCTAACATGTATTGACTCAGGGGTATGAATACTTATGTAAATTAATTATTTCTGTATTTAATTTTCAATAAATCAGCAAAAATGTCAAAAAATATGTTTTCATTTTGTCATTATGGGGTATTATGTGTAGATTGGTGAGAAAAAAAATCGATTTCATCCATCTTGAATTCACACAAAAAAATGTATAAGTATAAGGAATAAATCAAGGGGTATGAATATTTTCTGAAGGCACTGTATACTCTCAGGTAGGCTAATAACAGATTGATCATTTTAGCAAGTAGTTTGATGCAACCTATCAGACCACTACTATTGACACAACTTTGATTACAATATAGCTACAGTATGTCAAAGGGGCACCCTTACGAAAAAAGATTGCAGTCAGAGTGCAGTATAACTGCAGTACACTGCAATATAACTGCAGTTAGAGTGCAGTATAACTGCAGTATGCAGCAAATACTCTGGCCAAAATAACACTGTTTTTTTTACTGCAATGATTTTTCAGTGTAACTGCAGTTAGAGTGCAGTATAACTGCAGTTCAACTGCAGTACACTGCAGTTAATATCTTCAGTTACTGCGTCCAAAATACCACAGTCGACTGAAGTTACTGCACTTTTACTGCAGTTTCAAAACTGCAATCTTTTTGTGTAAGGGCAGGGCTCCAGACTGCAACCATTAAGTGGCATTTTACAACCCTTTGACTTGGCTATGCAAGTAACATTTGTAATTGGTCGCGTGTGCATTGAACATTCATTACATGGTCACCTCACTCACAAGTTTAAAAACATATATTTTTGGGGCGGCTAAAACCATGATTTTGGTCAAACAGTAAAGTGCTGTGATGAGCGAGCCACTTGATGTGCGCTCCGGGAGAGAGAAATAAGGCTTCTAATTGTATACGATTTCAAAATTCTATTGCAGAAAATACATAGCTATGGAAACAACTACTGTTGTTCTCAGCTTTCTGTGGGTATACTTTTTATTTGTAATCTCTTAATATTGAGCTCAATAGCAACTACTGTATTTTACAACCCATATATTTGATATGGCTTTAAATTACATTTACTGTTAGATTAATATATGACTACTAGCAGTGGGTATTATATTTAGTGTTAGAGATCTAGCTAATGTGTTTAGAGCTTTCACTTCCTCGTGGTGAATAAGCCCCAAAATAAATGTGCCTATGATATTAGTGCACATAAAGATGTAGGTAAATTCATCTTTATTGAACAAAAAAATTCTGAAAATTCTGGAGCCCTATTTAACAGTAAAATGTAACAAACACAATACCCTATTGTCAACTCACAATTCATGACAATCACTGGATTAGGTTGCACATCAAAATATCTTGAATCAGGCATTCCTGCTTGGACATGTTAGATAAAACAACGTATTTATTGAATAGCCTACCATCTCATTAGTCTATTACACAGTCTAAAGCACTGCAAATTACTTTATAAGGTGAATGATAACAAAAATTTGGTGCGACCAAATCATGGGCTGGTGCCACTGAAAAAGTTGGTGGCACTGGGGAAAATATTTGTCTGGAGCCCTTTTCAAGGGGTGTGATTTATTATCTGCTGCAGAGTAATGTTTTCTACTGACAATTTGGCTGTTGGGAAGAGAATAATGCGATAGGATGTTAAGCAGAAAAATCTGTTTGTGGGACAAGGCTATGTATGTTTGTGCACATGGAAGTCGGTGATTTATGTTTACTATAGGTTAATGAGGCAAATCAAATGTGATGTGACTAAAATATGACTAAAAAGAAAGGTCATTTAGTTGAATAAAATGGCCCACTATTTTCGTCATTTTGAATAACTAGAGTAAATCATTATTCCAAATGACAAAAATGTGAATAAGACTTAATGATATTTTAGTCAAAATGACTAGGACAAGACTAAATCTAAAAAAGTACCAAAATTAACACTGATGCACGCGCTTGCACGAATGCACGCACAACACAAACATGCACGCGCGTGCACACACACACACACACAAACACACACACAGAGGTACATGAGTAGAAATTCAATGCCTTAGTAATGTACACAGCTCCACCTGCAGGCTGTGTACTCCCATGAGAAAGTGAAGTTGGAGGGGACCATCACCCAGCAATCCAAACTCATAGACTTCCTCCAGGCCAGGGTGGACCAGGGGGGCTCCAAGAAGAAAAAGGTGAGACTGGACAGCTCACAATACAGGTACAGTGACACAGAGTACATGAATACACACATTACCATTTCTAGAGCACCTTTAACTAGCGTTTGCTATGGACCTTTCCATTTTACCCCCAATCTTTTCTCAGAATGTTTGTCAGTGACAGTTGTGTGCGTGTGTGTGTGTTTGTGTGTTTGTGTGTGTGTGTGTTTGTCCCAGGGTCTATTTGGGCGGCGCAGAGAGGACCTGCTGGCTGCCATGGCAGCCCAGGCCCAGTCCCAGGTGCCCCAGCAGGTGTCTCCCACACCCTCCATGCAGCCGGTGCCCCTGCAGTACAGTGACATGAAAGTGGCCCTGGACAAGGAGCGCTCCCGCTGCTCTGAGCTGGAGGATGCACTGCAGAAGATGAGACTAGAGCTGCGCTCCTTACGAGAGGAGGGTGAGGACACTGTCATCTCAAATAAACAGGAAATAATGCCACTGAAGACCACTGCTGTAGTCCAGCACATGCTATCTCACAACAAGCAGCACATCAAACTCATACCATGTCCAAACACCTCTCCCTAGGGACTTTCCCTTTATGATTCCTCTCTCTCTATCTCTCTCTCTGTGTGTGTGTGTGTCTCTCTCTCTCTCACTCACACATATACACACATCCAGCAGTCCAGTACAAGCCTGTGGACCATGGTGGTACCCCTGCCACCCCTGGCACAACGCGGCAGCAGATTATGATGTCTGCCATGGTGAAGTCTCCTGAGCACCAGCAGGGCCCAAGCAACCTGCTGGCTACCTCGAACTCTGGCCGCAGGAAGGAGGCTGCCACCCCCGAGGGTGAGTTCTCCTGGAGAAATAGGGGACATGGGAGTGTTTATGGGTCTTTCTATAAACTAGGGTACCAGTGAGGATTTCCTACACTGAACAACTTGTTACAGCTGATGGTAAATCATTGATAATAATCTGCAATTTTTCTTCATGTCATTACATTAAGATATAAGGGGGGATCATAGCTACAGTGGTTCTTCCTTTAAAAGTTGCGTAATACCGCAGCACAGCTTGCGGGGTGACGCAGAATGGTATGGCACGTTTGAGTGCATGAAGTCAGTATTTTACTGTCAGCCATTGTTGCCATCAATGCTAGTTCAACCACCAGAGGGCATCTTTGAGAAGCTAAGTTATTGAAATGACATGGAGCTGTAGGCCTAAGAGTCCTGTTTACTGTAGCTGTTTTGGCGTAACATACTTATTGGCATAAAGGCCTACTTCAATATACAGTATATCAATCAATCATTCATTCATTTGTGCATGTCATCACACAGCATTCAAGTCATCCATGTCTTTAAAAACAGTCAAGCATTCTAGTTATAAAACGAAATAACAAAGGGAGCCTTGAATAATTAAACAATGAATAAGCCACAACATGTCGGCTAAAGCGATTGAGTTCACCAATGCATTTGACTGTTTTTAATACTGTACTGGAGACTTTAAAACTTTTTTTTTGTTAGAACAGACTATATGGGATTGATTATAATTTGTTTGTAAATTATTATTGTATTTGTTGTGCTGTTTATACTGTTAGAAATGTAGCTTAATTAAATTGATTCATATTATGGTGTTTCTATTCCAAGAAAAACGAAAATGCATTTTACAGCGACTGCGAGTGAAGAGCAAAATAATCCTTGTTACAGGAGGGGGTCGCAGTTCCGGAGCGACCCACTAGGTGTCATCCTCCGACAACCTTAGGCACCTCCTCACTCACAGTCTGGACTAATCATTATCCTATTGGTGTCACCTGTGTCTACTTGTTCACCTGTGTATTTATGCCCTCACTTCCCTGTGTGCCCTTGCTCTGTTTTCTCTGCTAGTTCTCGATGCCAAACAGTACTAATCAGTGTCTGATCGCGAGACGTATGTACAGGTACTTGAGAAGTGTTCTCCCTGTTTCATTGTTGTTTTCGGTGGACACCCGACCAGCACCGGCAGCCGGCGGAGCGGAAGCCGCGGCAGCGTCGTCTCGCCTGCGACATTGCGGGAACCCCGCTTACCACCTCCGGAGAGGTATGACGGACGTCCAGAGGGCTGCAGGGAATTCCTCACCCAGTGTTCCCTGGTATTCAGCATACAACCCTCCTCCTTCCCGACTGAGCAGGGCCGGGTGGCCTACATTATCACTCTGTTGATGGGTCGGGCCCTTTCCTGGGCTACTGTGGAGTGGAAGAACCAAACTCTGGTGTGCCCCGACTACTACCAATTCCCCCGGGAGCTATGCAAGGTGTTCGACACCTCTTGGGTGGTGTCGGGGCACGAGGCCGGGAGGCGGCTCACGGCCTGTTGGCAGGGTGACCGTTCGGTGGCAGACTACTCCGTGGAGTTCCGGACCCGGGCTCGAGAGGCAGGATGGGAGGAGGCCGCCCTGGTCGTCCTTTACGCGCAGTGGCTATCGGAGGGGATGAAGGACGAACTCTCCTTCAGGGAGCTGCCTGAGCGACTGGACGGCCTTATCAACCTCTTGGTGTGGGTAGACAATCGGCATCGTGAGAGGGCGCACAAGAGAGGGATGACGCAAGGCGCGCTTGTCCAGGATGGAGAAGCAGAGACGTCTGTGCCAGGGACATTGCCTGTACTGCGGCCAGGCAGGCTACCACTGCGACTCATGCCCGGAGAATCCGGGAAACAGGAGGGCTCGCTAATATCGGGAGGGGTGCTAGCGAGCCGGAACCGAAACCCCAACCCCAGAGACTTCCAGACTTTTCTCCCCGTCAGGGTTCAGTGGGCCCGCGCTGCACGTCAGGCGCATGCACTGGTGGATTCGGGGGCCGCGGGAAATCTGATGGACGCGGGGCTGGCCCAAAGGTGGAGCGTTCCGTTACTGTCCCTCTACAAGCCGGTTCCGGTCATGGGCCTGGACGGCCGGCCGTTGGGGTCGGGCTTCATCACCCAGCGCACTGTCCCCGTGCGTGTCCGGGTGAGAGGGGGGCTATGGGAGGATATCCGTTTTTCATTGTGGACTCTCCGGAGTGTCCCCTCGTCCACAAACCCCGGATAGACTGGTCCACGGGGCGGCTCATCCTGGAGGGAGGCTCCTTCTCCGTCCTGTTCTGGTCTCCACCAACCACTCATCAGCCCAAAACACCATCCCAGACCACCTACCAATCCTCACCTCTTCCCCAGGTCCCGCGCTCCGAACCGCCTAGCGCCCTAGCGGCGGTTGCCACCGGGAGGACGGCGGCTACAAACTCCGTCACTGGCCCAGACCTGGCAGGCATTCCCCGGGAGTATTGGGATCTGGGGGAGGTGTTTAGTAAGAGGCGTGCCAAGGGCTTACCTCCTCACAGGCCATACGACTGTGCTATCAATCTCTTGCCGGGCGCCATGCCCACACGAGGGCGATTGTTTTCCTTGTCCCGGCCAGAGATGCTGGCCATGAGGGAGTATATCGACGAGGCACTCATCGAGGGTCACATCTGTTCCTCTACCTCACCCGCTGGCGCGGGCTTCTTCTTCGTGGGGAAAAAGGACGGTGGGCAGCGGTTACCGGGCGCTCAACAACATCACGGTTAAGAACCGCTACCCACTCCCCCTGATGACGACGGCATTCGAGTCATTGCAGGGAGCCCGGGTCTTCACCAAGCTGGACTTACGAAATGCCTACAACCTTGTGAGGATTCGGGAGGGGGACGAGTGGAAGACGGCTTTTAACACACCCAGTGGGCATTACGAGTACCAAGTCATGCCATTCGGTCTAGCCAACGCGCCTGCGGTATTCCAGGCGTTGGTCAATGACGTGCTCCGGGACCTCCTCGACTACAGCGTCTTCGTGTATTTGGATGACATCCTAATATTTTCTAAGGACATGAGTGAACACCAGCAGCACGTTCGTCAGGTCCTCCAACGCCTTCTCCGTCACCAGCTCTACGTCAAGGCGGAGAAGTGCGTGTTCCACACAGAGACAGTCTCCTTCCCGGGGTTCATCGTCACCCAGTGGGACCTACGGATGGACCCAGCCAAGGTCAGCGCAGTACTGGATTGGCCCCAGCCCTCATCCCTCAAGCAACTACAACGGTTTTTATGGTTCGCTAATTTTTATAGGTGATTTATTTGCAATTTTAGCTCCCTATCCGCTCCCCTGACAGCCCTCACCCAGACAAGCGTGCGCTCCTTCGCCTGGACCCCGGAAGCGGGGAACGCATTTGATGTGCTTAAGCGACGCTTTACATCGGCCCCGGTCCTAGGGCATCCTGATCTGTCCCTGCCATTCATTGTGGAGGTGGATGCTTCAGACATTGCGGTGGGAGCTGACCATAAGAACTTAGCCTACATTCAGGGGGCCAAGAGGCTCAACTCACGCCAGGCCAGGTGGGCGTTTTTCTTCACCAGGTTCCGGTTCAAGATGTGGTGTCGGATCGGGGTCCTCAGTTCGCATCCAGGTTCTGGAAGACTCGTAGTTAGTATTTCGTATGTTTGCTGTCAGCCTGTTTTTGGAGACCAATTTGCTCCTCCTTTATTTTTTCGTGACAAGTCCATTATTTTGTATCCTTGTTTTTGGACCACCAGTAAAGATCCTTGTTTCACCATCTCTGCCTACTGCCTACTGTCTATCCTGCACCGCACCTGGGTCACACACCACACCAACCCTTACAAATCCTAACATTTCCACACCCTAAGTGTAGGCTAAGCAATACCCAAACGGAGATTCAGTGAAAATAAAAATCTGATTGATTTATCAAGACCAGTCCCCATGCTTGTCTCAAAGCAGGGCGAAACGGTGCTGAAATAGTTGACCACAGCGGGTAGGCTATTGCTTCAAATCCTATTATAACAATTGGATGACTTTGGGTGTTTCAGTAAGCAACAATTTGTTGCCTTCAATTGCGTTAGCCTACTTTATTCCAATATTTCTGTCATTCAGTGATATTTATTCTCATAGTAATTCGTTGGTTCAATAAAATTATTAAATAAAATTCACGAGTTGATTTAAAACCTATGTTTAAGCCTTTATAATGGTTGGTGTCTTGATGGATTTGTCAAAAATCGTGTGACATAAAACATTACTTTTCTGTACTTGCATTTATGGCAGCGTTAGTTGTCGTTATATCATATATTAAGCATTAATCAGTTAAATTAGACATTGAAGTTCCTGTAAGAATTCTGGATCTAGCTCTGACATTTTTTTGTATAGAGATCTCAGAAATGCAGCATAACTATGTAACAGTTTGTGTATCCTTATGTTACAGGGTGAAAATAGTTTTCATGGGCACACAAATCCCAAATAATTAATGCAATTGCAAAATTGAATGCTTCTAACCGAAAGAGTCACCTTACCTTAACACTTAAAACCTAAATGGATACTGTCATTAACGTGATTTTTCAATAATTATGCATAATACTTGTTGGATGCGCGTTTGGTGTCCAGCTGATTAGATACACCGTGATATCTTCACACATCATCTGATCCAGGAAGGAATTTTCCAAATGACATTTGAAACCCCACCTCTTTAAGGAATACCTGGGATAGGATAAAGTATTCCTTCTAACCCCCCCCCCCCCAAATTGTAAAGTGGTTATCCCACTGGCTATAGGGTGAACGCACCAATTTGTGAGTCGCTCTGGCTAAGAGCGTCTGCTAAATGACGTTAATGTGCCCTTGAGCAAGGCACTTAACCCTAATTGCTCCTGTAAGTCGCTCTGGTTAAGAGCGTCTGCTAAATGACTAAAATGTAAATGTAAATGTAAGTGACAAACAGCTGTTGTGATTTCGCATTCAATGCAACAACAGCCCAAGTGCTGGAAAAAAAGTTGTTCGCGAGGAATGTCCAGAATATTTTGGTGTCTCATTCATGAAGATAGTTGTGCCTGGCTCCACATTGGATCTAATATCCCTAGCGAATTGAGGATGATCATCTGGTGTTGTCTGCTTGATTTACAGCAGGGTGTTGTTAGATTTAACAGAAAAAGCATCAAGGTAATGTGTTCATGTTTTCATATGTTTTTTTGCTTCGGATTGGACACCGAGTCAACTGTGCGCAATTGTGTAGGATAGACTATTGCGCAACACCCAATGCTATTCCTATTAATTATTGTGGATATAATGACAAAAAAAGTACATAGCCTAGTGGTCTTATTCACAATATTACCTGGTAATGAAATATTTGTGTGTTTCAGGGAAAATGTATGGAGTAAAAAGAACATGATTTTCTTTAGGAATGTAGTGAAGTAAAAGTAAAAGTTGTCAAAAAGATAAATAGTAAAGTACAGATACCCCCCCCCCCCCCCCCCCCCAAAAAAAAAAAAAAACACTTAGGTAGTACTTTAAAGTATTTCTACTTTACACCACTACTGGAATAGGCCTACCTGGAAAATCAGACATTTCTTCAATTTGGTGTTTAAAAAGTCCTTGTAATTATTGTAGCCAATGTATAAGTTCTACTGCTCCCTTATAATTATCGGTGTGATTGCATTTTTTATACATTTTTGTGAGAGATGTGGCCACTTCCGCTTTGTTTCAGACCCTTTACTCAGTACTTTGTTTAAGCACCTTTGACAGCAATTACAGCCTTGAGTATGACGCTACAAGCTTGGCACACCTGTATTTGGGGAGTTTCTCCCATTCTTCTCTGCAGATCCTCTCAAGCACTGTCAGGTTGGATGGGCAGCGTCACTGCACAACTATTTTCAGGTCTCTCCAGAGATGTACGATCAGGTTCAAGTCCGGGCTCAGGCTGGGCCACTCAAGGATATTCAGAGACTTGTCCCGAAGCCACTCCTGCGTTGTCTTGGCTGTGTGCTTAGGGTCATTGTCCTGTTGGAAGGTGAACCTTCACTCCAGTCTGAGATCCTGAGCACTCTGGAGCAGGTTTTCATCAAGGATCTCTCTGTACTTTTCTCCGTTCATCTTTCCCTCGATCCTGACTAGTCTCCCAGTCCCTGTCATTGAAAAACATCCCCACAGCATGATGCTGCCACCACCGTGCTTCACCGTAGGGATGGTGCCAGGTTTCCTCCAGACGTGACGCTTGGCATTCAGGCCAAAGAGTTCAATCTTGGTTTCATCAGACCAGAGAATCTTGTATCTCTTGGTCTGAGAGTCCTTTAGGTGCCTTTTGGCAAACTCCAAGCGGGCTGTCATGTGCCTTTTACTGAGGAGTGGCTTCCGTCTGGCCACTCTACCATAAAGGCCTGATTGGTGGAGTGCTGCAGAGATGGTTGTCCTTCTGGAAGGTTCTCCCATCTCCACAGAGGAACTCTGGAGCTCTGTCAGAGTGACCGTCAGGTTCTTAGTCACCTCCCTGACCAAGGCCCTTCTCCCCCAATTGCTCAGTTTGGCCGGGTGGCCAGCTCTAGGAAGAGTCTTGGTGGTTCCAAACTTCTTCCATTTAAGAATGATGGAGGCCACTGTGTTCTTGGGGACTTTCAATGCTGCAGAAATGTTTTGGTACCCTTCCCTAGATCTGTGCCTCGACACAATCCTGTCTCGGAGCTCTACGGACAATTCCTTCGACCTCATGGCTTGGATTTTGCTCTGACGTGCACTGTCAACTGTGGGACCTTATATAGACAGGTGTGTGCCTTTCCAAATAATGTCCAATCAATTTAATTTACCACAGGTAGACTCCAATCAAGTTGTAGAAACCTCTCAAGGATGATCAATGGAAACAGGATACACCTGAGCTCAATTTCGAGGCTAATAGCAAAGGGTCTGAATACTTATGTAAATAAAGTATTTCAGATTTTTATTTGTAATACATTTGCAAAAACTTGTTTTCACTTTGTCACTATGGGGTATTGTGTGTAAATTGATGAGATTTTTTTTTTATTGAATCAATTTTAGAATAAGGCTATAACGTAACAATGTGGAAAAAGGGAAGGGGTCTGAATACTTTTCGAATGCACTGTATCCTTTTTATTTTAGTTGCAAACCATATAGAAATGTTTATCCCAATGTCACACATTGGCCCCATTATTTGTAGAAAGACCTTACACACACCACCAGATGAGACCTCTATGTGGGCTTCCATATTGCCATATAATGCAGTATATAATCAAGATACTTGGAACTGTAAAAGCACGCAGGCAAGCTTTCCTGATGGCCACTACCATCCTGCAAATATTCATCTTCCTCCTAATGCCTTAGACCTTTGTCCTTTTTTCTCACACTCAACAGAGAGAAGGAGGGTCACTTTTGAAAGTAAGTTCTCCTAACTCATGGAGCCCTCGGTTTGCTATCCCCATCTCTTTTACCCCTTTACCACTCTCCGAATGGGCCAGATTTGAAAAGCTCTGCACTAGGATAAAATGGCAGATCTTTAGGGTGGCAGGTAGCATAGTGGTTAGAGCTTTGGGCCAGTAACTGAAAGGTTGCTGGTTCAAATCCTAGATTTGATGTGCCTTTGAGCAAAGCACTTTTGCCCCTAATTGCTCTGGATAAGAGCATCTGCTAAATTACTAAAATGTACAAAATATATTTAAAAGTATGGTATGCTAAGTTTGGGTTTTTAATGCTGGTATTGGAGCTTCCGCTTTCCAGTAATGCCCCTTTACTGAATTATTCAAGCTCTGAAGTTGGTGTTCACTTCAATGAATGAGTATGTTCATCAAAATTAACTTTACATGTCTCTGCATACATAAATCATAAAGAAATGTTTCTTGGTAGCTTATAGTAAAAGGGTTGTCTACCACCATGTTGGAATATTGTATCAATGCTAATTTCTGGCTGCTGTCAGGTAAATCATTGTAGAAATTTAATTCAAACCAGCAGATTGGATGATTTGACATTAACAGCTAACATAAAATCCCCCTATCATGTTAAGAAGCCATTATTTGTTTGTAACATACCGTTTGTGTGTCTGTATTCTTCTTGGATAGATGAGACGGAAAACATTTACATACATAGTTCACTGTTGTTGAGCTAAACTTTCCACCCTCTAAGTGCACAGCTTTGGAAATCTGAAGCAATTTCCTTTACTTCTGTTGGCCTACACTCCAATCCATTGACCCTCACACAGCTATCTGCCCTGCATCTTGAACCACTGCAACCCAACCCAGACCAGCACACCATACATACACAGGGGTGTTTTCTTTTCAGCTTGGAACATATCAATCCAATTCCCTCAATGAGAAGAATCCTGGATGCATGTGTTAAGTTCCAGTCATGAACTGATCACAGGTGGATGATGGGATTAATATTATTTACCTTTTTATTTCAGATCCTCTTACCTTTAACATTAACATTATGTTGGTGATGCTTCCTTTTCGTTGCCTCACTTGCACAGCTGACATGGCATATTTTTGGGATAAATGATCATTATGGTTGCTATGGTTACTTTCCCTACTCACTGTCTTCCCTGGCTGTGTTCAGAGTATGGCCTTCGCATGCAGGACAGTCAGAGAGACAGGGAGAGGGAGAGGGAGAGGGGGAGGCAGAGGGAGAGCATTCACCACAACACCGCTCACCGCTTCACTGTGGGACTCAACATGAGGGCTGCCAAGTGTACTGTGTGCCTGGATACCGTGCACTTCGGTCGTCAGGCAGCCACCTGTATCGGTATGTTATGTTCCAACCTTCCACTCTCCATCACGTTAACTAGGCATGGCACATTTCTGTGGAGCAAGGCTTTTTCAGAAGGGTAGCCTGTACAGTATTGTGTTTCTGGCAGTCCTTGTTTTAAAGTGTGTTCTTCTCTCCTTCAGAATGTCACGCTTTGTGCCATCCAAAATGCTCCCCCTGTCTACCTGCCACGTGCGGCATGCCTGGAGAATGTGCCTTGCATATGGCTGAGGGACTGTGCCGGGACAAAGGCAGTTCTCCTGGCCTGCAGCTCAAAGAGGCCAGCGGACATGTTCGCCTGGAAGGCTGGATGAAACAGCCCAGGTGGGTCTGGTAACTCTGGTGTGTGGACTTCATACCCTCTATTACTGTGAAACAGATTTGACTAATAGCACTATACTATAGATCAACACTGCCTGTCTGCTTGCCCTTCAAGTTTGACCAATTTAGACCCTCATACTGTATTTGATATGATCTGAGATGGCTCTCTAGTGCTAAAGTATAGTTGTAGACTACAGTATTAGGGCCTCCTGTAGCTCAGTTGGTAGAGCATGGCGCTTGGGTTGTGGGTTCGTTTCCCACGGGGGGCCAGTATGAAAATGTATGCACTCACTAACTGTAAGTCGCTCTGGATAAGAGCGTCTGCTAAATATAAAATGTATTATGCTCATCTGTCCCAGATATTGATTGTCTGACTCTGTGGTAGTCTATGCTGCTGGCCCAGTGACAAACATGTGTGTGTTCTGCAGGAATGGGAAGCGTGGCCAGGGCTGGGAGAGGAAGTATGTGGTGCTGGATGGGACCAAGGTGACCATCTACGAAACAGAGCCCAGAGAAGGTCTTACTCCTTTAATTTTTCTATAGTAAAATTATGATTATAAAATACAGTGAGCTCCAAAAGAATTGGGACAGTGACACAAAAATGCTAACCTCCCAAGTTATTGTAATAGTGAGATGTTTCTCATTCATCATTATTCACAATTCATTCAGGACTTTCCGTAATAATGGTAGCATCCACATTAATGTAGGAGTGTTTAGAAACATATTATGTTCTTATTTACAATAAAAGTGACTCCAAAATGACACAATACATTATTTACCATTCATTTCTATTGGGCACAAAATAATCTGAAACACAACCAAAACAAACAGCAAATGTAATGATGATATGATATGATATGCCATTTAGCAGACGCTTTTATCCAAAGCGACTTACAGTCATGCGTGCATACATTTTTTTTGTGTATGGGTGGTCCCGGGGATCGAACCCACTACCTTGGCGTTACAAGCGCCGTGCTCTACCAGCTGAGCTACAGAGGATCATTGCGTGCTAAGAATATGGGACCAAATACTAAACTTTTGACTACTTTAATACACATATAAGTGAATTTGTCCCAACACTTTTGGTCCCCTATAATGGGGGGGACTATGTACAAATAGTGTTGTAATTCATAAACAGTTCACCTGATATGGATGAAAATACCCTCAAATGAAAGCTGACAGTCTGCACTTTAACCTCATAGTCATTGTATAATTTCAAATCCAAAGTGCTGGAGTACAGAGACAAAACAACAACAAAAATGGTGACTATCCCAATACTTTTGGAGCCCACTGTAGGTTGAACTCCAAGTTGTATTTTTCAAAACAATACATTCTTATTCCGCTGGGCTAACAGTGTTCTTCATTGCTGCCAGTTGGTGCATTTTGGTCTGTGTAGTTTTCGGTACATTTTTATTTCCCTCTGTTTGTGTTGTTCAGAGTCAGTGAAGCCGCTGGAGGAGTTTGAGCTGTGTCTGTCTGATGGAGAGGTGATGGTGCACGGTGCTGTAGGGGCGTCTGAGCTGCCCAACACCGCCAAGTCAGGTACACCAAACTTACTCACACTCATAGCAAAGCCCTACCACAGTGGGTGAGCTAGGATAGTGCCTCAACTGGTTATAATTAGCGCTTTACTTATTAGTATCATGATCTGCTTAGGAATGGACTGTCTCCTTGTTCCCTCACTGTGTTGTGGTGTGTGTGTAGATGTGCAGTATGTGCTAAAACTGGAGTCCTACCCCCACACCTCGTGCTGGCCCGGACAGACTTTGTACTTCATGGCTCCCAGTTTCCCAGACAAGCAGCGCTGGGTGGCCGTGCTGGAGTCTGTGGTGGTAGGGGGGCGAGCATCCCGGGAGAAGGCTGAGGCAGACGCAGTGAGTACCACAGTACTGTGGAGTTAAATTAGTATAATTACTTACTAATACACACAAACACACTCAACCAACCCTAAACCTAGCCCTAAACCTACCTGTAGCCTTAACTCTAACCCTAGCTTCATGTCCACATCCACGTTTCAACCCTAACCATAGGCACAACCCTAACTCTAACCCTAGCTTCATGTCCACATCCACGTTTCAACCCTAACCATAGGCACAACCCTAACTCTAACCCTAGCTTCATGTCCACATCCCAGTTCAACCCTAACAATAGCCTCAGCCAAAACATGTCATTGATGTCAGGGCTGCCAGGTGGATATATAGGCCCTTGTTTTCCTTGGCTATTGTCTTCTAAGGTATTTGCTCTGTCTAGCTGCCTCAGGTCTGACTCATCAAGGGTTAAAACATCATTTTTACTGTGTGGGGTTTATTCATAATACTTTACCACCACAGTACATTTACCATCCGTTTTTTCTTTAATGCAGCATACTTGTGATGAGTATGATGCATGCATCCATTTAAATCTTAATGAATTATTTTTGATTGGTTTAAAAATATATATCTGGTGGTAAATTTACTGCAGTTGTAAAGTTTATGAGCAACCTCTGTGTCTATTATATGTTTGTTAATTGTCCTCTCTCTCTCTCTCTCTCTCTCTCTCTCTCTCTCTCTCTCTCTCCTCTCTCTCTCTCTCTCTCTCTCTCTCTCTCTCTCTCCTTCTCTCCTCTCTCTCTCTCTCTCTCTCTCTCTCTCTCTCTCTCTCTCTCTCTCTCTCTCTCTCTCTCTCTCTCTCTCTCTCTCTCTCTCTCTCTCTCTCTCTCTCTCTCTCTCTCTCTCTCTCTCTCTTCTCTCTCTCATACTGTATGTCCCTGTATGTGGGCATGTTTTGTTGATTTGCTCTATTCTACCGTTCTATGGGGTTTCACTGCACATAGGCTGCTGTGTCCAAAAGACAGATGGTTCTGCCTTCTCTGGTCCAGGTAAAGAGTCTAACGAGGCTGCTTTTGTCTGCTGTCCTGTTGATACCAGACACACAGGCACTTAATACAGACAATTACAATGAAATTACAATACATTTACAATTACAGTACAACATTACAATTACAATACTGAGAATAATGTTTGTCTTGAATGTGTGTTCATCTTTCCTGCTGTTTCCACAGTCCTCCCTGTTCTTTCCTCTATTGTCTTATCAAAGTTGTGTTAGTGTAAGTGATTGTCTGACTGTTATAGCACCTGGCAACTATCAGACGTTGTCTTTTGTTTAATATCTTTGATTAGATGTATTGTGATTCAATCATTTGATAGTCTTTTTGCTGTA
Source organism: Coregonus lavaretus (assembly GCF_964263955.1). NCBI lineage: Eukaryota > Metazoa > Chordata > Actinopteri > Salmoniformes > Salmonidae > Coregonus > Coregonus lavaretus. The sequence goes on along the minus strand of NC_140001.1, from coordinate 20,513,131 downwards.
TATTGATTTACTTAAATGTTAGAATTCTGATGTTTTGCGAAGTGTTGAACTTTCAAGATGAGTGACCATAGACTCATCACAAAGCCTATTACAATGATATAACGACATCTATGCATGTGATAGGCCTTCCTGTAGCCAGGACAAGTGGTCTGGTAGTATTGTCAGCTTTCACTTCTCCCACCCTGTAGAGTCTCTCTACCCCTGTTCACTCTGCCAGAATACACCGTCTCTACCCCTGTTCACTCTGCCAGAAAACACAGTCTCTACCCCCTGTTCACTCTGCCAGAATACACCGTCTCTACCCCGTTCACTCTGCCAGAATACATAGTCTCTCTACCCCAGTTCACTCTGCCAGAATACACTGTCTCTACCCCCTGTTCACTCTGCCAGAATACACAGTCTCTCTACCCCCTGTTCACTCTGCCAGAATACACCGTCTCTACCCCTGTTCACTCTGCCAGAATACACTGAATCTACCCCCTGTTCACTCTGCCAGAATACAGCGTCTCTACCCCTGTTCACTCTGCCAGAATACACCGTCTCTACCCCTGTTCACTCTGCCAGAATACACCGTCTCTACCCCCATTCACTCTGCCAGAATACACAGTCTCTCTACCCCCTGTTCACTCTGCCAGAATACACCATCTCTACCCCCTGTTCACTCTGCCAGAATACACCGTCTCTACCCCCTGTTCACTCTGCCAGAATACACCGTCTCTCTACCCCCTGTTCACTCTGTCAGAATACACCGTCTCTACCCCTGTTCACTCTGCCAGAATACTTAGTCTCTCTACCCCTGTTCACTCTGCCAGAATACATCGTCTCTATCCCTGTTCACTCTGCCAGAATACATAGTCTCTCTACCCATGTTCACTCTGCCAGAATACACTGTCTCTACCCCCTGTTCACTCTGCCAGAATACACAGTCTCTCTACCCCCTGTTCACTCTGCCAGAATACACCGTCTCTACCCGTGTTCACTCTGCCAGAATACACCGTCTCTACCCCTGTTCACTCTGCCAGAATACACCGTCTCTACCCCTGTTCACTCTGCCAGAATACACCGTCTCTACCCCTGTTCACTCTGCCAGAATACACTGTCTCTCTACCCCATGTTCACTCTGCCAGAATACACAGTCTCTACCCCCTGTTCACTCTGCCAGAATACACCGTCTCTACCCCCTGTTCACTCTGCCAGAATACACTGTCTCTCTACCCCCTGTTAACTCTGCCAGAATACACTGTCTCTCTACCCCCTGTTCACTCTTCCAGAATACACAGTCTCTACCTCCGTTCACTCTGCCAGAACACACAGTCTCTACCCCCTGTTCACTCTGCCAGAATACACTTTCTCTAGCCTATGTTCACTCTGCCAGAATACACCGTCTCTACCCCTGTTCACTCTGCCAGAATACACTGTCTCTCTACCCCATGTTCACTCTGCAAGAATACACCGTCTCTCTACCTCCTGTTCACTCTGCCAGAATACACAGTCTCTACCCCCTGTTCACTCTGCCAGAATACACCGTCTCTACCCCGTTCACTCTGCCAGAATACATAGTCTCTCTACCCCAGTTCACTCTGCCATAATACACTGTCTCTACCCCCTGTTCACTCTGCCAGAATACACAGTCTCTCTACCCCCTGTTCACTCTGCCAGAATACACCGTCTCTACCCCTGTTCACTCTGCCAGAATACACTGAATCTACCCCCTGTTCACTCTGCCAGAATACAGCGTCTCTACCCCTGTTCACTCTGCCAGAATACACCGTCTCTACCCCTGTTCACTCTGCCAGAATACACCGTCTCTACCCCCATTCACTCTGCCAGAATACACAGTCTCTCTACCCCCTGTTCACTCTGCCAGAATACACCATCTCTACCCCCTGTTCACTCTGCCAGAATACACCGTCTCTACCCCCTGTTCACTCTGCCAGAATACACCGTCTCTCTACCCCCTGTTCACTCTGTCAGAATACACCGTCTCTACCCCTGTTCACTCTGCCAGAATACACTGTCTCTCTACCCCATGTTCACTCTGCAAGAATACACCGTCTCTCTACCTCCTGTTCACTCTGCCAGAATACACCGTCTCTCTACCCCATGTTCACTCTGCAAGAATACACCGTCTCTCTACCTCCTGTTCACTCTGCCAGAATACACCGTCTCTACCCCCTCTTCACTCTGCCAGAATACACCGTCTCTACCCCTGTTCATTCTGCCAGAATACACAGTCTCTCTACCCCTGTTCTTTCTGCCAGAATACACTGTCTCTACCCCCTGTTCACTCTGCCAGAATACACAGTCTCTAACCCCTGTTCACTCTGCCAGAATACACCGTCTCTACCCCCTGTTCACTCTGCCAGAATACACCGTCTACCCCCTGTTCATTCTGCCAGAATACACCGTCTCTACCCCTGTTCACTCTGCCAGAATACACCGTCCCTACCCCTGTTCACTCTGCCAGAATACACCGTCTCTCTACCCCTGTTCACTCTGCCAGAATACACAGTCTCTACCCCCTGTTCACTCTGCCAGAATACACCGTCTCTACCCGCTGTTCACTCTGCCAGAATACACTGTCTCTCTACCCCCTGTTCACTCTGCCAGAATACACCGTCTCTCTACCTCCTGTTCACTCTGCCAGAATACACCGTCTCTACCCCTTCTTCACTCTGCCAGAATACACCGTCTCTACCCCTGTTCATTCTGCCAGAATACACAGTATCTCTACCCCTGTTCTCTCTGCCAGAATACACTGTCTCTACCCCCTGTTCACTCTGCCAGAATCCACAGTCTCTACCCCCTGTTCACTCTGCCAGAATACACCGTTTCTACCCCCTGTTCACTCTGCCAGAATACACCGTAAACCCCCCGTTCACTCTGCCAGAATACACTGTCTCTACCCCCTGTTCACTCTGCCAGAATACACTGTCTCTACCCCTGTTCACTCTGCCAGAATACACTGTCTCTACCCCCTGTTCACTCTGCCAGAATACACCGTCTCTACCCCTGTTCACTCTGCCAGAATACACCGTCTCTAACCCTGTTCACTCTGCCAGAATACACAGTCTCTACCCCTGCTCACTCTGCCAGAATACACCGTCTCTACCCCTGTTCACTCTGCCAGAATACACTATCTCTACCCCTGTTACTCTGCCAGAATACATAGTCTCTCTACCCCTGTTCACTCTGCCAGAATACACCGTCTCTACCCCCATTCACTCTGCCAGAATACACAGTCTCTCTACCCCCTGTTCACTCTGCCAGAATACACCATCTCTACCCCCTGTTCACTCTGCCAGAATACACCGTCTCTACCCCCTGTTCACTCTGCCAGAATACACCGTCTCTCTACCCCCTGTTCACTCTTCCAGAATACACAGTCTCTAACCCCTGTTCACTCTGCCAGAATACACAGTCTCTACCCCCTGTTCACTCTGCCAGAATACACTGTCTCTACCCCATGTTCACTCTGCCAGAATACACCGTCTCTACCCCTGTTCACTCTGCCAGAATACACTGTCTCTCTACCCCATGTTCACTCTGCCAGAATACACTGTCTCTCTACCTCCTGTTCACTCTGCCAGAATACACTGTCTCTCTACCCCTTGTTCACTCTGCCAGAATACACCGTCTCTCTACCCCATGTTCACTCTGCCAGAATACACTGTCTCTACCCCTGTTCACTCTGCCAGAATACACTGTCTCTCTACCCCATGTTCACTCTGCCAGAATACACTGTCTCTCTATCTCCTGTTCACTCTGCCAGAATACACAGTCTCTCTACCCCTGTTCACTCTGCCAGAATACACTGTCTCTACCCCCTGTTCACTCTTCCAGAATACACTGTCTCTACCCCTGTTCACTCTGCCAGAATACACTGTCTACCCCCTGTTCATTCTGCCAGAATACACAGTCTCTACCCCATGTTCATTCTGTCAGAATACACCGTCTCTACCCCTGTTAATTCTGCCAGAATACACTGTCTCTACCCCCTGTTAACTCTGCCAGAATATACCATCTCTACCCCTGTTCACTAGGCTAGAATACACCGTCCCTACCCCTGTTCACTCTGCCAGAATACACCGGCTCTACCCCTGTTCACTCTGCCAGAATACACAGTCTCTACCCCTGTTCACTCTGCCAGAATACACCGTCTCTTTACCCCATGTTCACTCTGCCAGAATACATCGTCTCTAACCCTGTTCACTCTGCCAGAATACACAGTCTCTACCCCTGTTCACTCTGCCAGAATACACTGTCTCTACCCCTGTTCACTCTGCATGAATACACCGTCTCTAACCCTGTTCACTCTGCCAGAATACACTGTCTCTACCCCTGTTCACTCTGCCAGAATACACCGTCTCTCTACCCCATGTTCACTCTGCTAGAATACACTGTCTCTATCCCCTGTTCACTCTGCCAGAATACACCATCTCTACCCCCTTTTCACTCTGCCAGAATACACCGTCTCTCTACCCCTGTTCTCTCTGCCAGAATACACTGTCTCTACCCCCTGTTCACTCTGCCAGAATACACAGTCTCTAACCCCTGTTCACTCTGCCAGAATACACCGTCTCTACCCCCTGTTCACTCTGCCAGAATACACCGTCTACCCCCTGTTCATTCTGCCAGAATACACCGTCTCTACCCCTGTTCACTCTGCCAGAATACACCGTCCCTACCCCTGTTCACTCTGCCAGAATACACCGTCTCTCTACCCCTGTTCACTCTGCCAGAATACACAGTCTCTACCCCCTGTTCACTCTGCCAGAATACACCGTCTCTCTACCTCCTGTTCACTCTGCCAGAATACACCGTCTCTACCCCCTCTTCACTCTGCCAGAATACACCGTCTCTACCCCTGTTCATTCTGCCAGAATACACAGTATCTCTACCCCTGTTCTCTCTGCCAGAATACACTGTCTCTACCCCCTGTTCACTCTGCCAGAATCCACAGTCTCTACCCCCTGTTCACTCTGCCAGAATACACCGTCTCTACCCCCTGTTCACTCTGCCAGAATCCACTGTCTCTACCCCCTGTTCACTCTGCCAGAATACACTGTCTCTACCCCTGTTCACTCTGCCAGAATACACTGTCTCTACCCCTGTTCACTCTGCCAGAATACACTGTCTCTACCCCCTGTTCACTCTGCCAGAATACACTGTCTCTACCCCTGTTCACTCTGCCAGAATACACTGTCTCTACCCCCTGTTCACTCTGCCAGAATACACCGTCTCTACCCCTGTTCACTCTGCCAGAATACACTGTCTCTACCCCCTGTTCACTCTGCCAGAATACACCGTCTCTACCCCTGTTCACTCTGCCAGAATACACCGTCTCAACTCCTGTTCACTCTGCCAGAATACACCGTCTCTACCCCGTTCACTCTGCCAGAATACACCGTCTCTACCCCTGTTCACTCTGCCAGAATACACCGTCTCTAACCCTGTTCACTCTGCCAGAATACACAGTCTCTACCCCTGCTCACTCTGCCAGAATACACCGTCTCTACCCCTGTTCACTCTGCCAGAATACACTATCTCTACCCCTGTTACTCTGCCAGAATACATAGTCTCTCTACCCCTGTTCACTCTGCCAGAATACACCGTCTCTACCCCCATTCACTCTGCCAGAATACACAGTCTCTCTACCCCCTGTTCACTCTGCCAGAATCCACAGTCTCTACCCCCTGTTCACTCTGCCAGAATACACCGTTTCTACCCCCTGTTCACTCTGCCAGAATACACCGTCTACCCCCCGTTCACTCTGCCAGAATACACTGTCTCTACCCCCTGTTCACTCTGCCAGAATACACTGTCTCTACCCCTGTTCACTCTGCCAGAATACACTGTCTCTACCCCCTGTTCACTCTGCCAGAATACACCGTCTCTACCCCTGTTCACTCTGCCAGAATACACCGTCTCTAACCCTGTTCACTCTGCCAGAATACACAGTCTCTACCCCTGCTCACTCTGCCAGAATACACCGTCTCTACCCCTGTTCACTCTGCCAGAATACACTATCTCTACCCCTGTTACTCTGCCAGAATACATAGTCTCTCTACCCCTGTTCAATCTGCCAGAATACACCGTCTCTACCCCCATTCACTCTGCCAGAATACACAGTCTCTCTACCCCCTGTTCACTCTGCCAGAATACACCATCTCTACCCCCTGTTCACTCTGCCAGAATACACCGTCTCTACCCCCTGTTCACTCTGCCAGAATACACCGTCTCTCTACCCCCTGTTCACTCTTCCAGAATACACAGTCTCTAACCCCTGTTCACTCTGCCAGAATACACAGTCTCTACCCCCTGTTCACTCTGCCAGAATACACTGTCTCTACCCCATGTTCACTCTGCCAGAATACACCGTCTCTACCCCTGTTCACTCTGCCAGAATACACTGTCTCTCTACCCCATGTTCACTCTGCCAGAATACACTGTCTCTCTACCTCCTGTTCACTCTGCCAGAATACACTGTCTCTCTACCCCTTGTTCACTCTGCCAGAATACACCGTCTCTCTACCCCATGTTCACTCTGCCAGAATACACTGTCTCTACCCCTGTTCACTCTGCCAGAATACACTGTCTCTCTACCCCATGTTCACTCTGCCAGAATACACTGTCTCTCTATCTCCTGTTCACTCTGCCAGAATACACAGTCTCTCTACCCCTGTTCACTCTGCCAGAATACACTGTCTCTACCCCCTGTTCACTCTTCCAGAATACACTGTCTCTACCCCTGTTCACTCTGCCAGAATACACCGTCTACCCCCTGTTCATTCTGCCAGAATACACAGTCTCTACCCCATGTTCATTCTGTCAGAATACACCGTCTCTACCCCTGTTAATTCTGCCAGAATACACTGTCTCTACCCCCTGTTAACTCTGCCAGAATATACCATCTCTACCCCTGTTCACTCGGCTAGAATACACCGTCTCTACCCCTGTTCACTCTGCCAGAATACACCGGCTCTACCCCTGTTCACTCTGCCAGAATACACAGTCTCTACCCCTGTTCACTCTGCCAGAATACACCGTCTCTTTACCCCATGTTCACTCTGCCAGAATACATCGTCTCTAACCCTGTTCACTCTGCCAGAATACACAGTCTCTACCCCTGTTCACTCTGCCAGAATACACTGTCTCTACCCCTGTTCACTCTGCATGAATACACCGTCTCTAACCCTGTTCACTCTGCCAGAATACACTGTCTCTACCCCTGTTCACTCTGCCAGAATACACCGTCTCTCTACCCCATGTTCACTCTGCTAGAATACACTGTCTCTATCCCCTGTTCACTCTGCCAGAATACACCATCTCTACCCCCTTTTCACTCTGCCAGAATACACCGTCTCTCTACCCCTGTTCTCTCTGCCAGAATACACTGTCTCTACCCCCTGTTCACTCTGCCAGAATACACAGTCTCTAACCCCTGTTCACTCTGCCAGAATACACCGTCTCTACCCCCTGTTCACTCTGCCAGAATACACCGTCTACCCCCTGTTCATTCTGCCAGAATACACCGTCTCTACCCCTGTTCACTCTGCCAGAATACACCGTCCCTACCCCTGTTCACTCTGCCAGAATACACCGTCTCTCTACCCCTGTTCACTCTGCCAGAATACACAGTCTCTACCCCCTGTTCACTCTGCCAGAATACACCGTCTCTCTACCTCCTGTTCACTCTGCCAGAATACACCGTCTCTACCCCCTCTTCACTCTGCCAGAATACACCGTCTCTACCCCTGTTCATTCTGCCAGAATACACAGTATCTCTACCCCTGTTCTCTCTGCCAGAATACACTGTCTCTACCCCCTGTTCACTCTGCCAGAATCCACAGTCTCTACCCCCTGTTCACTCTGCCAGAATACACCGTCTCTACCCCCTGTTCACTCTGCCAGAATACACTGTCTACCCCCCGTTCACTCTGCCAGAATACACTGTCTCTACCCCCTGTTCACTCTGCCAGAATACACTGTCTCTACCCCTGTTCACTCTGCCAGAATACACTGTCTCTACCCCCTGTTCACTCTGCCAGAATACACCGTCTCTACCCCTGTTCACTCTGCCAGAATACACTGTCTCTACCCCCTGTTCACTCTGCCAGAATACACCGTCTCTACCCCTGTTCACTCTGCCAGAATACACCGTCTCAACTCCTGTTCACTCTGCCAGAATACACCGTCTCTACCCCGTTCACTCTGCCAGAATACACCGTCTCTACCCCTGTTCACTCTGCCAGAATACACCGTCTCTAACCCTGTTCACTCTGCCAGAATACACAGTCTCTACCCCTGCTCACTCTGCCAGAATACACCGTCTCTACCCCTGTTCACTCTGCCAGAATACACTATCTCTACCCCTGTTACTCTGCCAGAATACATAGTCTCTCTACCCCTGTTCACTCTGCCAGAATACACCGTCTCTACCCCCATTCACTCTGCCAGAATACACAGTCTCTCTACCCCCTGTTCACTCTGCCAGAATACACCATCTCTACCCCCTGTTCACTCTGCCAGAATACACCGTCTCTACCCCCTGTTCACTCTGCCAGAATACACCGTCTCTCTACCCCCTGTTCACTCTTCCAGAATACACAGTCTCTAACCCCTGTTCACTCTGCCAGAATACACAGTCTCTACCCCCTGTTCACTCTGCCAGAATACACTGTCTCTATCCCATGTTCACTCTGCCAGAATACACCGTCTCTACCCCTGTTCACTCTGCCAGAATACACTGTCTCTCTACCCCATGCTCACTCTGCCAGAATACACTGTCTCTCTACCTCCTGTTCACTCTGCCAGAATACACTGTCTCTCTACCCCTTGTTCACTCTGCCAGAATACACCGTCTCTCTACCCCATGTTCACTCTGCCAGAATACACTGTCTCTACCCCTGTTCACTCTGCCAGAATACACTGTCTCTCTACCCCATGTTCACTCTGCCAGAATACACTGTCTCTCTATCTCCTGTTCACTCTGCCAGAATACACAGTCTCTCTACCCCTGTTCACTCTGCCAGAATACACTGTCTCTACCCCCTGTTCACTCTTCCAGAATACACTGTCTCTACCCCTGTTCACTCTGCCAGAATACACCGTCTACCCCCTGTTCATTCTGCCAGAATACACAGTCTCTACCCCATGTTCATTCTGTCAGAATACACCGTCTCTACCCCTGTTAATTCTGCCAGAATACACTGTCTCTACCCCCTGTTAACTCTGCCAGAATATACCATCTCTACCCCTGTTCACTCGGCTAGAATACACCGTCTCTACCCCTGTTCACTCTGCCAGAATACACCGGCTCTACCCCTGTTCACTCTTCCAGAATACACAGTCTCTACCCCTGTTCACTCTGCCAGAATACACCGTCTCTTTACCCCATGTTCACTCTGCCAGAATACATCGTCTCTAACCCTGTTCACTCTGCCAGAATACACAGTCTCTACCCCTGTTCACTCTGCCAGAATACACTGTCTCTACCCCTGTTCACTCTGCATGAATACACCGTCTCTAACCCTGTTCACTCTGCCAGAATACACTGTCTCTACCCCTGTTCACTCTGCCAGAATACACCGTCTCTCTACCCCATGTTCACTCTGCTAGAATACACTGTCTCTATCCCCTGTTCACTCTGCCAGAATACACCATCTCTACCCCCTTTTCACTCTGCCAGAATACACCGTCTCTCTACCCCATGTTCACTCTGCTAGAATACACTGTCTCTACCCCCTGTTCACTCTGCCAGAATACACCATCTCTACCCCCTTTTCACTCTGCCAGAATACACCGTCTCTCTGCCCCATGTTCAGTCTGCCAGAATACACCGTCTCTACCCCTGTTCACTCTGCCAGAATACACAGTCTCTCTACCCCCTGTTCATTCTGCCAGAATACACCGTCTCTACCCCTGTTCACTCTGCCAGAATACACTGTCTCTACCCCCTGTTCACTCTGCCAGAATACACAGTCTTTCTACCCCTGTTCACTCTGCCAGAATACACCGTCGCTAACCCTGTTCACTCTGCCTGAATACACCGTCTCTACCCCTGTTCACTCTGCCAGAATACACCGTCTCTATCCATGTTCACTCTGCCAGTATACACCGTCTCTACCCCTGTTCACTCTGCCAGAATAAACCGTCTCTTTACCCCATGTTCACTCTGCCAGAATACACAGTCTCTCTACCCCCTGTTCACTCTGCCAGAATACACCGTCTCTACCCCTGTTCACTCTGCCAGAATACATCGTCTCTAACCCTGTTCACTCTGCCAGAATACACAGTCTCTACCCCTGTTCACTCTGCCAGAATACACTGTCTCTACCCCTGTTCACTCTGCATGAATACACCGTCTCTAACCCTGTTCACTCTGCCAGAATACACTGTCTCTACCCCTGTTCACTCTGCCAGAATACACTGTCTCTACCCCTGTTCACTCTGCCAGAATACACCGTCTCTACCCCTGTTCACTCTGCCAGAATACACTGTCTCTCTACCCGATGTTCACTCTGCTAGAATATACCGTCTCTACCCCCGTTCACTCTGCCAGAATACACAGTCTCTCTACCACCTGTTCACTCTGCCAGAATACACCGTCTCTATCCCTGTTCACTCTGCCAGAATACACTGTCTCTACCCCCTGTTCACTCTGCCAGAATACACCGTCTCTATCCCTGTTCACTCTGCCAGAATACATAGTCTCTCTACCCATGTTCACTCTGCCAGAATACACCGTCACTACCCCATTCACTCTGCCAGAATACACAGTCTCTCTACCCCCTGTTCACTCTGCCAGAATACACCATCTCTACCCCCTGTTCACTCTTCCAGAATACACTGTCTCTACCCCTGTTCACTCTGCCAGAATACACCGTCTACCCCCTGTTCATTCTGCCAGAATACACAGTCTCTACCCCATGTTCATTCTGTCAGAATACACCGTCTCTACCCCTGTTAATTCTGCCAGAATACACTGTCTCTACCCCCTGTTAACTCTGCCAGAATATACCATCTCTACCCCTGTTCACTCGGCTAGAATACACCGTCTCTACCCCTGTTCACTCTGCCAGAATACACCGGCTCTACCCCTGTTCACTCTGCCAGAATACACAGTCTCTACCCCTGTTCACTCTGCCAGAATACACCGTCTCTTTACCCCATGTTCACTCTGCCAGAATACATCGTCTCTAACCCTGTTCACTCTGCCAGAATACACAGTCTCTACCCCTGTTCACTCTGCCAGAATACACTGTCTCTACCCCTGTTCACTCTGCATGAATACACCGTCTCTAACCCTGTTCACTCTGCCAGAATACACTGTCTCTACCCCTGTTCACTCTGCCAGAATACACCGTCTCTCTACCCCATGTTCACTCTGCTAGAATACACTGTCTCTATCCCCTGTTCACTCTGCCAGAATACACCATCTCTACCCCCTTTTCACTCTGCCAGAATACACCGTCTCTCTACCCCATGTTCACTCTGCTAGAATACACTGTCTCTACCCCCTGTTCACTCTGCCAGAATACACCATCTCTACCCCCTTTTCACTCTGCCAGAATACACCGTCTCTCTACCCCATGTTCAGTCTGCCAGAATACACCGTCTCTACCCCTGTTCACTCTGCCAGAATACACAGTCTCTCTACCCCCTGTTCATTCTGCCAGAATACACCGTCTCTACCCCTGTTCACTCTGCCAGAATACACTGTCTCTACCCCCTGTTCACTCTGCCAGAATACACAGTCTTTCTACCCCTGTTCACTCTGCCAGAATACACAGTCTCTCTACCCCCTGTTCATTCTGCCAGAATACACCGTCGCTAACCCTGTTCACTCTGCCTAAATACACCGTCTCTACCCCTGTTCACTCTGCCAGAATACACCGTCTCTATCCATGTTCACTCTGCCAGTATACACCGTCTCTACCCCTGTTCACTCTGCCAGAATAAACCGTCTCTTTACCCCATGTTCACTCTGCCAGAATACACAGTCTCTCTACCCCCTGTTCACTCTGCCAGAATACACCGTCTCTACCCCTGTTCACTCTGCCAGAATACATCGTCTCTAACCCTGTTCACTCTGCCAGAATACACAGTCTCTACCCCTGTTCACTCTGCCAGAATACACTGTCTCTACCCCTGTTCACTCTGCATGAATACACCGTCTCTAACCCTGTTCACTCTGCCAGAATACACTGTCTCTACCCCTGTTCACTCTGCCAGAATACACTGTCTCTACCCCTGTTCACTCTGCCAGAATACACCGTCTCTACCCCTGTTCACTCTGCCAGAATACACTGTCTCTCTACCCGATGTTCACTCTGCTAGAATATACCGTCTCTACCCCCGTTCACTCTGCCAGAATACACAGTCTCTCTACCACCTGTTCACTCTGCCAGAATACACCGTCTCTATCCCTGTTCACTCTGCCAGAATACACTGTCTCTACCCCCTGTTCACTCTGCCAGAATACACCGTCTGTATCCCTGTTCACTCTGCCAGAATTCATAGTCTCTCTACCCATGTTCACTCTGCCAGAATACACCGTCTCTCTACCCCATGTTCACTCTGCTAGAATACACTGTCTCTACCCCCTGTTCACTCTGCCAGAATACACAGTCTCTACCCCCTTTTCACTCTGCCAGAATACACCGTCTCTCTACCCCATGTTCACTCTGCCAGAATACACCGTCTCTACCCCTGTTCACTCTGACAGAAAACACAGTCTCTCTACCCCCTGTTCATTCTGCCAGAATACACCGTCTCTACCCCTGTTCACTCTGCCAGAATACAGTGTCTCTACCCCCTGTTCACTCTGCCAGAATACAGAGTCTTTCTACCCCTGTTCACTCTGCCAGAATACACCGTCGCTAACCCTGTTCACTCTGCCAGAATACACCGTCTCTACCCCTGTTCACTCTGCCAGAATACACTATCTCTACCCCTGTTACTCTGCCAGAATACATAGTCTCTCTACCCCTGTTCACTCTGCCAGAATACACCGTCTCTACCCCATTCACTCTGCCAGAATACACAGTCTCTCTACCCCCTGTTCACTCTGCCAGAATACACCATCTCTACCCCCTGTTCACTCTGCCAGAATACACCGTCTCTACCCCCTGTTCACTCTGCCAGAATACACCGTCTCTCTACCCCCTGTTCACTCTGCCAGAATACACAGTCTCTACCCCCTGTTCACTCTGCCAGAATACACTGTCTCTCTACCCCATGTTCACTCTGCCAGAATACACCGTCTCTCTACCTCCTGTTCACTCTGCCAGAATACACCGTCTCTCTACCCCTTGTTCACTCTGCCAGAATACACCGTCTCTCTACCCCATGTTCACTCTGCCAGAATACACCGTCTCTACCCCTGTTCACTCTTCCAGAATACACTGTCTCTCTACCCCATGTTCACTCTGCCAGAATACACTGTGTCTCTATCTCCTGTTCACTCTGCCAGAATACACAGACTCTCTACCCCTGTTCACTCTGCCAGAATACACTGTCTCTACCCCCTGTTCACTCTTCCAGAATACACTGTCTCTCTACCCCATGTTCACTCTGCCAGAATACACTGTCTCTCTATCTCCTGTTCACTCTGCCAGAATACACAGTCTCTCTACCCCTGTTCACTCTGCCAGAATACACTGTCTCTACCCCCTGTTCACTCTTCCAGAATACACTGTCTCTACCCCTGTTCACTCTGCCAGAATACACCGTCTACCCCCTGTTCATTCTGCCAGAATACACAGTCTCTACCCCATGTTCATTCTGTCAGAATACACCGTCTCTACCCCTGTTAATTCTGCCAGAATACACTGTCTCTACCCCCTGTTAACTCTGCCAGAATATACCATCTCTACCCCTGTTCACTCGGCTAGAATACACAGTCTCTACCCCTGTTCACTCTGCCAGAATACACCGTCTCTTTACCCCATGTTCACTCTGCCAGAATACATCGTCTCTAACCCTGTTCACTCTGCCAGAATACACAGTCTCTACCCCTGTTCACTCTATCAGAATACACTGTCTCTACCCCTGTTCACTCTGCATGAATACACCGTCTCTAACCCTGTTCACTCTGCCAGAATACACTGTCTCTACCCCTGTTCACTCTGCCAGAATACACCGTCTCTCTACCCCATGTTCACTCTGCTAGAATACACTGTCTCTATCCCCTGTTCACTCTGCCAGAATACACCATCTCTACCCCCTTTTCACTCTGCCAGAATACACCGTCTCTCTACCCCATGTTCACTCTGCTAGAATACACTGTCTCTACCCCCTGTTCACTCTGCCAGAATACACCATCTCTACCCCCTTTTCACTCTGCCAGAATACACCGTCTCTCTACCCCATGTTCAGTCTGCCAGAATACACCGTCTCTACCCCTGTTCACTCTGCCAGAATACACAGTCTCTCTACCCCCTGTTCATTCTGCCAGAATACACCGTCTCTACCCCTGTTCACTCTGCCAGAATACACTGTCTCTACCCCCTGTTCACTCTGCCAGAATACACAGTCTTTCTACCCCTGTTCACTCTGCCAGAATACACCGTCGCTAACCCTGTTCACTCTGCCAGTATACACAGTCTCTACCCCTGTTCACTCTGCCAGAATAAACCGTCTCTTTACCCCATGTTCACTCTGCCAGAATACACAGTCTCTCTACCCCCTGTTCACTCTGCCAGAATACACCGTCTCTACCCCTGTTCACTCTGCCAGAATACATCGTCTCTAACCCTGTTCACTCTGCCAGAATACACAGTCTCTACCCCTGTTCACTCTGCCAGAATACACTGTCTCTACCCCTGTTCACTCTGCATGAATACACCGTCTCTAACCCTGTTCACTCTGCCAGAATACACTGTCTCTACCCCTGTTCACTCTGCCAGAATACACTGTCTCTACCCCTGTTCACTCTGCCAGAATACACCGTCTCTACCCCTGTTCACTCTGCCAGAATACACTGTCTCTCTACCCGATGTTCACTCTGCTAGAATATACCGTCTCTACCCCCGTTCACTCTGCCAGAATACACAGTCTCTCTACCACCTGTTCACTCTGCCAGAATACACCGTCTCTATCCCTGTTCACTCTGCCAGAATACACTGTCTCTACCCCCTGTTCACTCTGCCAGAATACACCGTCTCTATCCCTGTTCACTCTACCAGAATACATAGTCTCTCTACCCATGTTCACTCTGCCAGAATACACCGTCTCTCTACCCCATGTTCACTCTGCTAGAATACACTGTCTCTACCCCCTGTTCACTCTGCCAGAATACACAGTCTCTACCCCCTTTTCACTCTGCCAGAATACACCGTCTCTCTACCCCATGTTCACTCTGCCAGAATACACCGTCTCTACCCCTGTTCACTCTGACAGAAAACACAGTCTCTCTACCCCCTGTTCATTCTGCCAGAATACACCGTCTCTACCCCTGTTCACTCTGCCAGAATACAGTGTCTCTACCCCCTGTTCACTCTGCCAGAATACAGAGTCTTTCTACCCCTGTTCACTCTGCCAGAATACACCGTCGCTAACCCTGTTCACTCTGCCAGAATACACCGTCTCTACCCCTGTTCACTCTGCCAGAATACACTATCTCTACCCCTGTTACTCTGCCAGAATACATAGTCTCTCTACCCCTGTTCACTCTGCCAGAATACACTGTCTCTACCCCCTGTTCACTCTGCCAGAATACACAGTCTCTACCCCCTTTTCACTCTGCCAGAATACACCGTCTCTCTACCCCATGTTCACTCTGCCAGAATACACCGTCTCTACCCCTGTTCACTCTGACAGAAAACACAATCTCTCTACCCCCTGTTCATTCTGCCAGAATACACCGTCTCTACCCCTGTTCACTCTGCCAGAATACAGTGTCTCTACCCCCTGTTCACTCTGCCAGAATACAGAGTCTTTCTACCCCTGTTCACTCTGCCAGAATACACCGTCGCTAACCCTGTTCACTCTGCCAGAATACACCGTCTCTACCCCTGTTCACTCTGCCAGAATACATAGTCTCTCTACCCCTGTTCACTCTGCCAGAATACACCGTCTCTACCCCATTCACTCTGCCAGAATACACAGTCTCTCTACCCCCTGTTCACTCTGCCAGAATACACCATCTCTACCCCCTGTTCACTCTGCCAGAATACACCGTCTCTACCCCCTGTTCACTCTGCCAGAATACACCGTCTCTCTACCCCCTGTTCACTCTGCCAGAATACACAGTCTCTACCCCCTGTTCACTCTGCCAGAATACACTGTCTCTCTACCCCATGTTCACTCTGCCAGAATACACCGTCTCTCTACCTCCTGTTCACTCTGCCAGAATACACTGTCTCTCTACCCCTTGTTCATTCTGCCAGAATACACCGTCTCTCTACCCCATGTTCACTCTGCCAGAATACACTGTGTCTCTATCTCCTGTTCACTCTGCCAGAATACACAGACTCTCTACCCCTGTTCACTCTGCCAGAATACACTGTCTCTACCCCCTGTTCACTCTTCCAGAATACACTGTCTCTACCCCTGTTCACTCTGCCAGAATACACTGTCTACCCCCTGTTCATTCTGCCAGAATACACAGTCTCTACCCCATGTTCATTCTGCCAGAATACACCGTCTCTACCCCTGTTAATTCTGCCAGAATACACTGTCTCTACCCCCTGTTAGCTCTGCCAGAATATACCATCTCTACCCCCTTTTCACTCTGCCAGAATACACCGTCTCTCTACCCCATGTTCACTCTGCTAGAATACACTGTCTCTACCCCCTGTTCACTCTGCCAGAATACACCATCTCTACCCCCTTTTCACTCTGCCAGAATACACCGTCTCTCTACCCCATGTTCACTCTGCTAGAATACACTGTCTCTACCCCCTGTTCACTCTGCCAGAATACACCATCTCTACCCCCTTTTCACTCTGCCAGAATACACCGTCTCTCTACCCCATGTTCAGTCTGCCAGAATACACCGTCTCTACCCCTGTTCACTCTGCCAGAATACACAGTCTCTCTACCCCCTGTTCATTCTGCCAGAATACACCGTCTCTACCCCTGTTCACTCTGCCAGAATACACTGTCTCTACCCCCTGTTCACTCTGCCAGAATACACAGTCTTTCTACCCCTGTTCACTCTGCCAGAATACACCGTCGCTAACCCTGTTCACTCTGCCAGTATACACCGTCTCTACCCCTGTTCACTCTGCCAGAATAAACCGTCTCTTTACCCCATGTTCACTCTGCCAGAATACACAGTCTCTCTACCCCCTGTTCACTCTGCCAGAATACACCGTCTCTACCCCTGTTCACTCTGCCAGAATACATCGTCTCTAACCCTGTTCACTCTGCCAGAATACACAGTCTCTACCCCTGTTCACTCTGCCAGAATACACTGTCTCTACCCCTGTTCACTCTGCATGAATACACCGTCTCTAACCCTGTTCACTCTGCCAGAATACACTGTCTCTACCCCTGTTCACTCTGCCAGAATACACTGTCTCTACCCCTGTTCACTCTGCCAGAATACACCGTCTCTACCCCTGTTCACTCTGCCAGAATACACTGTCTCTCTACCCGATGTTCACTCTGCTAGAATATACCGTCTCTACCCCCGTTCACTCTGCCAGAATACACAGTCTCTCTACCACCTGTTCACTCTGCCAGAATACACCGTCTCTATCCCTGTTCACTCTGCCAGAATACACTGTCTCTACCCCCTGTTCACTCTGCCAGAATACACCGTCTCTATCCCTGTTCACTCTACCAGAATACATAGTCTCTCTACCCATGTTCACTCTGCCAGAATACAACGTCTCTCTACCCCATGTTCACTCTGCTAGAATACACTGTCTCTACCCCCTGTTCACTCTGCCAGAATACACAGTCTCTACCCCCTTTTCACTCTGCCAGAATACACCGTCTCTCTACCCCATGTTCACTCTGCCAGAATAAACCGTCTCTACCCCTGTTCACTCTGACAGAAAACACAGTCTCTCTACCCCCTGTTCATTCTGCCAGAATACACCGTCTCTACCCCTGTTCACTCTGCCAGAATACAGTGTCTCTACCCCCTGTTCACTCTGCCAGAATACAGAGTCTTTCTACCCCTGTTCACTCTGCCAGAATACACCGTCGCTAACCCTGTTCACTCTGCCAGAATACACCGTCTCTACCCCTGTTCACTCTGCCAGAATACACTATGTGGTCCACACGTGGTCCTCTGTAGCTCAGCTGGTAGAGCACGGCGCTTGTAACGCCAAGGTAGTGGGTTCGATCCCCGGGACCACCCATACACAAAAATGTATGCACGCATGACTGTAAGTCGCTTTGGATAAAAGCGTCTGCTAAATGGCATATTATTATTATTATTACTATCTCTACCCCTGTTACTCTGCCAGAATACATAGTCTCTCTACCCCTGTTCACTCTGCCAGAATACACTGTCTCTACCCCCTGTTCACTCTGCCAGAATACACAGTCTCTACCCCCTTTTCACTCTGCCAGAATACACCGTCTCTCTACCCCATGTTCACTCTGCCAGAATACACCGTCTCTACCCCTGTTCACTCTGACAGAAAACACAGTCTCTCTACCCCCTGTTCATTCTGCCAGAATACACCGTCTCTACCCCTGTTCACTCTGCCAGAATACAGTGTCTCTACCCCCTGTTCACTCTGCCAGAATACAGAGTCTTTCTACCCCTGTTCACTCTGCCAGAATACACCGTCGCTAACCCTGTTCACTCTGCCAGAATACACCGTCTCTACCCCTGTTCACTCTGCCAGAATACACTATCTCTACCCCTGTTACTCTGCCAGAATACATAGTCTCTCTACCCCTGTTCACTCTGCCAGAATACACCGTCTCTACCCCATTCACTCTGCCAGAATACACAGTCTCTCTACCCCCTGTTCACTCTGCCAGAATACACCATCTCTACCCCCTGTTCACTCTGCCAGAATACACCGTCTCTACCCCCTGTTCACTCTGCCAGAATACACCGTCTCTCTACCCCCTGTTCACTCTGCCAGAATACACAGTCTCTACCCCCTGTTCACTCTGCCAGAATACACTGTCTCTCTACCCCATGTTCACTCTGCCAGAATACACCGTCTCTCTACCTCCTGTTCACTCTGCCAGAATACACTGTCTCTCTACCCCTTGTTCACTCTGCCAGAATACACCGTCTCTCTACCCCATGTTCACTCTGCCAGAATACACCGTCTCTACCCCTGTTCACTCTTCCAGAATACACTGTCTCTCTACCCCATGTTCACTCTGCCAGAATACACTGTGTCTCTATCTCCTGTTCACTCTGCCAGAATACACAGACTCTCTACCCCTGTTCACTCTGCCAGAATACACTGTCTCTACCCCCTGTTCACTCTTCCAGAATACACTGTCTCTACCCCTGTTCACTCTGCCAGAATACACCGTCTACCCCCTGTTCATTCTGCCAGAATACACAGTCTCTACCCCATGTTCATTCTGCCAGAATACACCGTCTCTACCCCTGTTAATTCTGCCAGAATACAATGTCTCTACCCCCTGTTAGCTCTGCCAGAATATACCATCTCTACCCCTGTTCACTCGGCTAGAATACACCGTCTCTACCCCTGTTCACTCTGCCAGAATACACCGGCTCTACCCCTGTTCACTCTGCCAGAATACACAGTCTCTACCCCTGTTCACTCTGCCAGAATACACCGTCTCTCTACCCCATGTTCACTCTGCTAGAATACACTGTCTCTACCCCCTGTTCACTCTGCCAGAATACACCATCTCTACCCCCTTTTCACTCTGCCAGAATACACCGTCTCTCTACCCCATGTTCAGTCTGCCAGAATACACCGTCTCTACCCCTGTTCACTCTGCCAGAATACACAGTCTCTCTACCCCCTGTTCATTCTGCCAGAATACACCGTCTCTACCCCTGTTCACTCTGCCAGAATACACTGTCTCTACCCCCTGTTCACTCTGCCAGAATACACAGTCTTTCTACCCCTGTTCACTCTGCCAGAATACACCGTCGCTAACCCTGTTCACTCTGCATGAATACACCGTCTCTACCCCTGTTCACTCTGCCAGAATACACCGTCTCTATCCATGTTCACTCTGCCAGTATACACCGTCTCTACCCCTGTTCACTCTGCCAGAATAAACCGTCTCTCTACCCCATGTTCACTCTGCCAGAATACATAGTCTCTCTACCCCCTGTTCACTCTGACAGAATACACTGTCTCTACCCCTGTTCACTCTGCCAGAATACATCGTCTCTAACCCTGTTCACTCTGCCAGATTACACAGTCTATACCCCTGTTCACTCTGCCAGAATACACTGTCTCTACCCCTGTTCACTCTGCATGAATACACCGTCTCTAACCCTGTTCACTCTGCCAGAATACACAGTCTCTACCCCTGTTCACTCTGCCAGAATACACTGTCTCTACCCCTGTTCACTCTTCCAGAATACACCGTCTCTACCCCTGTTCACTCTGCCAGAATACACTGTCTCTCTACCCCATGTTCACTCTGCTAGAATATACCGTCTCTACCCCCGTTCACTCTGCCAGAATACACAGTCTCTCTACCCCCTGTTCACTCTGCCAGAATACACTGTCTCTACCCCCTGTTCACTCTGCCAGAATACACAGTCTCTACCCCCTTTTCACTCTGCCAGAATACACCGTCTCTCTACCCCATGTTCACTCTGCCAGAATACACCGTCTCTACCCCTGTTCACTCTGACAGAAAACACAGTCTCTCTACCCCCTGTTCATTCTGCCAGAATACACCGTCTCTACCCCTGTTCACTCTGCCAGAATACAGTGTCTCTACCCCCTGTTCACTCTGCCAGAATACAGAGTCTTTCTACCCCTGTTCACTCTGCCAGAATACACCGTCGCTAACCCTGTTCACTCTGCCAGAATACACCGTCTCTACCCCTGTTCACTCTGCCAGAATACACTATCTCTACCCCTGTTACTCTGCCAGAATACATAGTCTCTCTACCCCTGTTCACTCTGCCAGAATACACCGTCTCTACCCCATTCACTCTGCCAGAATACACAGTCTCTCTACCCCCTGTTCACTCTGCCAGAATACACCATCTCTACCCCCTGTTCACTCTGCCAGAATACACCGTCTCTACCCCCTGTTCACTCTGCCAGAATACACCGTCTCTCTACCCCCTGTTCACTCTGCCAGAATACACAGTCTCTACCCCCTGTTCACTCTGCCAGAATACACTGTCTCTCTACCCCATGTTCACTCTGCCAGAATACACCGTCTCTCTACCTCCTGTTCACTCTGCCAGAATACACTGTCTCTCTACCCCTTGTTCACTCTGCCAGAATACACCGTCTCTCTACCCCATGTTCACTCTGCCAGAATACACCGTCTCTACCCCTGTTCACTCTTCCAGAATACACTGTCTCTCTACCCCATGTTCACTCTGCCAGAATACACTGTGTCTCTATCTCCTGTTCACTCTGCCAGAATACACAGACTCTCTACCCCTGTTCACTCTGCCAGAATACACTGTCTCTACCCCCTGTTCACTCTTCCAGAATACACTGTCTCTACCCCTGTTCACTCTGCCAGAATACACCGTCTAACCCCTGTTCATTCTGCCAGAATACACAGTCTCTACCCCATGTTCATTCTGCCAGAATACACCGTCTCTACCCCTGTTAATTCTGCCAGAATACACTGTCTCTACCCCCTGTTAGCTCTGCCAGAATATACCATCTCTACCCCTGTTCACTCGGCTAGAATACACCGTCTCTACCCCTGTTCACTCTGCCAGAATACACCGGCTCTACCCCTGTTCACTCTGCCAGAATACACAGTCTCTACCCCTGTTCACTCTGCCAGAATACACCGTCTCTCTACCCCATGTTCACTCTGCTAGAATACACTGTCTCTACCCCCTGTTCACTCTGCCAGAATACACCATCTCTACCCCCTTTTCACTCTGCCAGAATACACCGTCTCTCTACCCCATGTTCAGTCTGCCAGAATACACCGTCTCTACCCCTGTTCACTCTGCCAGAATACACAGTCTCTCTACCCCCTGTTCATTCTGCCAGAATACACCGTCTCTACCCCTGTTCACTCTGCCAGAATACACTGTCTCTACCCCCTGTTCACTCTGCCAGAATACACAGTCTTTCTACCCCTGTTCACTCTGCCAGAATACACCGTCGCTAACCCTGTTCACTCTGCATGAATACACCGTCTCTACCCCTGTTCACTCTGCCAGAATACACCGTCTCTATCCATGTTCACTCTGCCAGTATACACCGTCTCTACCCCTGTTCACTCTGCCAGAATAAACCGTCTCTCTACCCCATGTTCACTCTGCCAGAATACATAGTCTCTCTACCCCCTGTTCACTCTGACAGAATACACTGTCTCTACCCCTGTTCACTCTGCCAGAATACATCGTCTCTAACCCTGTTCACTCTGCCAGATTACACAGTCTATACCCCTGTTCACTCTGCCAGAATACACTGTCTCTACCCCTGTTCACTCTGCATGAATACACCGTCTCTAACCCTGTTCACTCTGCCAGAATACACAGTCTCTACCCCTGTTCACTCTGCCAGAATACACTGTCTCTACCCCTGTTCACTCTGCCAGAATACACCGTCTCTACCCCTGTTCACTCTGCCAGAATACACTGTCTCTCTACCCCATGTTCACTCTGCTAGAATATACCGTCTCTACCCCCGTTCACTCTGCCAGAATACACAGTCTCTCTACCCCCTGTTCACTCTGCCAAATACACCGTCTCTATCCCTGTTCACTCTGCCAGAATACACTGTCTCTACCCCCTGTTCACTCTGCCAGAATACACCGTCTCTATCCCTGTTCACTCTGCCAGAATACATAGTCTCTCTACCCATGTTCACTCTGCCAGAATACACCGTCTCTCTACCCCATGTTCACTCTGCTAGAATACACTGTCTCTACCCCCTGTTCACTCTGCCAGAATACACAGTCTCTACCCCCTTTTCACTCTGCCAGAATACACCGTCTCTCTACCCCATGTTCACTCTGCCAGAATACACCGTCTCTACCCCTGTTCACTCTGACAGAAAACACAGTCTCTCTACCCCCTGTTCATTCTGCCAGAATACACCGTCTCTACCCCTGTTCACTCTGCCAGAATACACTGTCTCTACCCCCTGTTCACTCTGCCAGAATACAGAGTCTTTCTACCCCTGTTCACTCTGCCAGAATACATCGTCGCTAACCCTGTTCACTCTGCCAGAATACACCGTCTCTACCCCTGTTCACTCTGCCAGAATACACTGTCTCTATCCATGTTCACTCTGCCAGAATACACCGTCTCTACCCCTGTTCACTCTGCCAGAATAAACCGTCTCTCTACCCCATGTTCACTCTGCCAGAATACACCGTCTCTACCCCTGTTCACTCTGCCAGAATACTTCGTCTCTAACCCTGTTCACTCTGCCAGAATACACTGTCTCTATCCCTGTTCACTCTTCCAGAATACAAAGTCTCTCTACCCCCTGTTCACTCTGCCAGAATACACCGTCTCTACCCCGGTTCACTCTGCCAGAATATACCAATTCTACCCCCTGTTCACTCTGCCAGAGTACACCGTCTCTACCCCCTGTTCACTCTGCCAGAATACACCGTCTCTATCCCTGTTCACTCTGCCAGAATACATAGTCTCTCTACCCATGTTCACTCTGCCAGAATACACTGTCTCTACCCCTGTTCACTCTGCCAGAATACACAGTCTCTCTACTCCTGTTAACTCTGCCAGAATACACCGTCTCTACCCCATTCACTCTGACAGAATACACTGTCTCTACCCCCTGTTCGCTCTTCCAGAATACACAGTCTCTACCCCCTGTTCACTCTGCCAGAATACACAGTCTCTACCCCCTGTTCACTCTGCCAGAAAACACTGTCTCTACCCCATGTTCACTCTGCCAGAATACACCGTCTCTACCCCTGTTCACTCTGCCAGAATACACTGTCTCTCTACCCCATGTTCACTCTGCCAGAATACACCGTCTCTCTACCTCCTGTTCACTCTGCCAGAATACGCTGTCTCTCTACCCCTTGTTCACTCTGCCAGAATACACCGTCTCTCTACCCCATGTTCACTCTGCCAGAATACACAGTCTCTACCCCTGTTCACTCTGCCAGAATACACTGTCTCTCTACCCCATGTTCACTCTGCCAGAATACACTGTCTCTCTATCTCCTGTTCACTCTGCCAAAATACACAGTCTCTCTACCCCTGTTCACTCTGCCAGAATACACTGTCTCTACCCCCTATTCACTCTTCCAGAATACACTGTCTCTACCCCTGTTCACTCTGCCAGAATACACCGTCTACCCCCTGTTCATTCTGCCAGAATACACAGTCTCTACCCCCTGTTCATTCTGCCAGAATACACCGTCTCTACCCCTGTTCACTCTGCCAGAATACACTGTCTCTACCCCCTGTTCACTCTAACAGAATACACAGTCTTTCTACCCCTGTTCACTCTGCCAGAATACACCGTCGCTAACCCTGTTCACTCTGCCAGAATACACCGTCTCTACCCCTGTTCACTCTGCCAGAATACACCGTCTCTATCCATGTTCACTCTGCCAGAATACACCGTCTCTACCCCTGTTCACTCTGCCAGAATAAACCGTCTCTCTACCCCATGTTCACTCTGCCAGAATACACAATCTCTCTACCCCCTGTTCACTCTGCCAGAATACACCGTCTCTACCCCTGTTCACTCTGCCAAAATACACAGTCTCTACCCCTGTTCACTCTGCCAGAATACACTGTCTCTACCCCTGTTCACTCTGCCAGAATACACCGTCTCTACCCCTGTTCACTCTGCCAGAATACACTGTCTCTCTACCCCATGTTCACTCTGCTAGAATATACCGTCTCTACCCCCGTTCACTCTGCCAGAATACACAGTCTCTCTACCCCCTGTTCACTCTGCCAAATACACCGTCTCTATCCCTGTTCACTCTGCCAGAATACACTGTCTCTACCCCCTGTTCACTCTGCCAGAATACACCGTCTCTATCCCTGTTCACTCTGCCAGAATACATAGTCTCTCTACCCATGTTCACTCTGCCAGAATACACCGTCTCTCTACCCCATGTTCACTCTGCTAGAATACACTGTCTCTACCCCCTGTTCACTCTGCCAGAATACACAGTCTCTACCCCCTTTTCACTCTGCCAGAATACACCGTCTCTCTACCCCATGTTCACTCTGCCAGAATACACCGTCTCTACCCCTGTTCACTCTGACAGAAAACACAGTCTCTCTACCCCCTGTTCATTCTGCCAGAATACACCGTCTCTACCCCTGTTCACTCTGCCAGAATACACTGTCTCTACCCCCTGTTCACTCTGCCAGAATACAGAGTCTTTCTACCCCTGTTCACTCTGCCAGAATACATCGTCGCTAACCCTGTTCACTCTGCCAGAATACACCGTCTCTACCCCTGTTCACTCTGCCAGAATACACTGTCTCTATCCATGTTCACTCTGCCAGAATACACCGTCTCTACCCCTGTTCACTCTGCCAGAATAAACCGTCTCTCTACCCCATGTTCACTCTGCCAGAATACACCGTCTCTACCCCTGTTCACTCTGCCAGAATACTTCGTCTCTAACCCTGTTCACTCTGCCAGAATACACTGTCTCTATCCCTGTTCACTCTTCCAGAATACAAAGTCTCTCTACCCCCTGTTCACTCTGCCAGAATACACCGTCTCTACCCCGGTTCACTCTGCCAGAATATACCAATTCTACCCCCTGTTCACTCTGCCAGAGTACACCGTCTCTACCCCCTGTTCACTCTGCCAGAATACACCGTCTCTATCCCTGTTCACTCTGCCAGAATACATAGTCTCTCTACCCATGTTCACTCTGCCAGAATACACTGTCTCTACCCCTGTTCACTCTGCCAGAATACACAGTCTCTCTACTCCTGTTAACTCTGCCAGAATACACCGTCTCTACCCCATTCACTCTGACAGAATACACTGTCTCTACCCCCTGTTCGCTCTTCCAGAATACACAGTCTCTACCCCCTGTTCACTCTGCCAGAATACACAGTCTCTACCCCCTGTTCACTCTGCCAGAAAACACTGTCTCTACCCCATGTTCACTCTGCCAGAATACACCGTCTCTACCCCTGTTCACTCTGCCAGAATACACTGTCTCTCTACCCCATGTTCACTCTGCCAGAATACACCGTCTCTCTACCTCCTGTTCACTCTGCCAGAATACGCTGTCTCTCTACCCCTTGTTCACTCTGCCAGAATACACCGTCTCTCTACCCCATGTTCACTCTGCCAGAATACACAGTCTCTACCCCTGTTCACTCTGCCAGAATACACTGTCTCTCTACCCCATGTTCACTCTGCCAGAATACACTGTCTCTCTATCTCCTGTTCACTCTGCCAAAATACACAGTCTCTCTACCCCTGTTCACTCTGCCAGAATACACTGTCTCTACCCCCTATTCACTCTTCCAGAATACACTGTCTCTACCCCTGTTCACTCTGCCAGAATACACCGTCTACCCCCTGTTCATTCTGCCAGAATACACAGTCTCTACCCCCTGTTCATTCTGCCAGAATACACCGTCTCTACCCCTGTTCACTCTGCCAGAATACACTGTCTCTACCCCCTGTTCACTCTAACAGAATACACAGTCTTTCTACCCCTGTTCACTCTGCCAGAATACACCGTCGCTAACCCTGTTCACTCTGCCAGAATACACCGTCTCTACCCCTGTTCACTCTGCCAGAATACACCGTCTCCATCCATGTTCACTCTGCCAGAATACACCGTCTCTACCCCTGTTCACTCTGCCAGAATAAACCGTCTCTCTACCCCATGTTCACTCTGCCAGAATACACAATCTCTCTACCCCCTGTTCACTCTGCCAGAATACACCGTCTCTACCCCTGTTCACTCTGCCAAAATACATCGTCTCTAACCCTGTTCACTCTGCCAGAATACACCGTCTCTACCCCTGTTTACTCTGCATGAATACACCGTCTCTAACCCTGTTCACTCTGCCAGAATACACCGTCTCTACCCCTGTTCACTCTGCCAGAATACACTGTCTCTACCCCTGTTCACTCTGCCAGAATACACCGTCTCTACCCCTGTTCACTCTGCCAGAATATACTGTCTCTCTACCCCATGTTCACTCTACTAGAATATACCGTCTCTACCCCCGTTCACTCTGCCAGAATACACAGTCTCTCTACCCCCTGTTCACTCTGCCAGAATACACTGTCTCTACCCCCTGTTCACTCTGCCAGAATACACCGTCTCTATCCCTGTTCACTCTGCCAGAATACATAGTCTCTCTACCCATGTTCACTCTGCCAGAATACACTGTCTCTACCCCTGTTCACTCTGCCAGAATACAAAGTCTCTCTACCCCCTGTTCACTCTGCCAGAATACACCGTCTCTACCCCGGTTCACTCTGCCAGAATATACCAACTCTACCCCCTGTTCACTCTGCCAGAATACACCGTCTCTACCCCCTGTTCACTCTGCCAGAATACACCGTCTCTATCCCTGTTCACTCTGCCAGAATACATAGTCTCTCTACCCATGTTCACTCTGCCAGAATACACTGTCTCTACCCCTGTTCACTCTGCCAGAATACACAGTCTCTCTACCCCCTGTTCACTCTGCCAGAATACACCGTCTCTACGCCTGTTCACTCTGCCAGAATACACCATCTCTACCCCGTTCACTCTGACAGAATACACTGTCTCTACCCCCTGTTCACTCTGCCAGAATACACCGTCTCTACCGCGGTTCACTCTGTCAGAATACACCGTCTCTCTACCCCCTGTTCACTCTTCCAGAATACACAGTCTCTACCCCCTGTTCACTCTGCCAGAATACACAGTCTCTACCCCCTGTTCACTCTGCCAGAATACACTGTCTCTACCCCATGTTCACTCTGCCAGGATACACTGTCTCTACCCCTGTTCACTCTGCCAGTATACACTGTCTCTCTACCCCATGTTCACTCTGCCAGAATACACCGTCTCTCTACCTCCTGGTCACTCTGCCAGAATACACTGTCTCTCTACCCCTTGTTCACTCTGCCAGAATACACCGTCTCTCTACCCCATGTTCACTCTGCCAGAATACACCGTCTCTACCCCTGTTCACTCTACCAGAATACACTGTCTCTCTACCCCATGTTCACTCTGCCAGAATACACCGTCTCTCTATCTCCTGTTCACTCTGCCAGAATACCAAGTCTCTCTACCCCGTTTCACTCTGCCAGAATACACTATCTCTACCCCTGTTCACTCTGCCAGAATACACCGTCTACCCCCTGTTCATTCTGCCAGAATACACAGTCTCTACCCCATGTTCATTCTGTCAGAATACACCGTCTCTACCCCTGTTAATTCTGCCAGAATACACTGTCTCTACCCCCTGTTCACTCTGCCAGAATACACCGTCTCTACCCCCTGTTCATTCTGCCAGAATACACCGTCTCTACCCCTGTTCACTCTGCCAGAATACATAGTCTCTCTACCCCTGTTCACTCTGCCAGAATACACTGTCTCTACCCCCTGTTCACTCTGCCAGAATACACAGTCTCTCTACCCCTGTTCACTCTGCCAGAATACACCGTCCCTACCCCTGTTCACTCTGCCAGAATACACCATCTCTACCCCGTTCACTCTGACAGAATACACTGTCTCTACCCCCTGTTCACTCTGCCAGAATACACCGTCTCTACCGCGGTTCACTCTGTCAGAATACACCGTCTCTCTACCCCCTGTTCACTCTTCCAGAATACACAGTCTCTACCCCCTGTTCACTCTGCCAGAATACACAGTCTCTACCCCCTGTTCACTCTGCCAGAATACACTGTCTCTACCCCATGTTCACGCTGCCAGAATACACCGTCTCTACCCCTGTTAATTCTGCCAGAATACACTGTCTCTACCCCCTGTTCACTCTGCCAGAATACACTGTCTCTACCCCATGTTCACTCTGCCAGAATACACTGTCTCTACCCCTGTTCACTCTGCCAGTATACACTGTCTCTTTACCCCATGTTCACTCTGCCAGAATACACCGTCTCTCTACCTCCTGTTCACTCTGCCAGAATACACTGTCTCTCTACCCCTTGTTCACTCTGCCAGAATACACCGTCTCTCTACCCCATGTTCACTCTGCCAGAATACACCGTCTCTACCCCTGTTCACTCTACCAGAATACACTGTCTCTCTACCCCATGTTCACTCTGCCAGAATACACCGTCTCTCTATCTCCTGTTCACTCTGCCAGAATACCAAGTCTCTACCCCGTTTCACTCTGCCAGAATACACTGTCTCTACCCCCTGTTCACTCTTCCAGAATACACTATCTCTACCCCTGTTCACTCTGCCAGAATACACCGTCTACCCCCTGTTCATTCTGCCAGAATACACAGTCTCTACCCCATGTTCATTCTGCCAGAATACACCGTCTCTACCCCTGTTAATTCTGCCAGAATACACTGTCTCTACCCCCTGTTAACTCTGCCAGAATACACAGTCTCTACCCCCTGTTCACTCTGCCAGAATACACAGTCTCTAACCCCTGTTCATTCTGCCAGAATACACCGTCTCTACCTCTGTTCACTCTGCCAGAATACATAGTCTCTCTACCCTTGTTCACTCTGCCAGAATACACTGTCTCTACCCCCTGTTCACTCTGCCAGAATACACAGTCTCTCTACCCCCTGTTCACTCTGCCAGAATACACCGTCTCTACCCCTGTTCACTCTGCCAGAATACACCGTCTCTACCCCGTTCACTCTGACAGAATACACTGTCTCTACCCCCTGTTCACTCTGCCAGAATACACCGTCTCTACCGCAGTTCACTCTTTCAGAATAGACTGTCTCTCTACCCCCTGTTCACTCTTCCAGAATACACAGTCTCTACCCCCTGTTCACTCTGCCAGAATACACAGTCTCTACCCCCTGTTCACTCTGCCAGAATACACTGTCTCTACCCCATGTTCACTCTGCCAGAATACACCGTCTCTACCCCTGTTCACTCTGCCAGAATACACTGTCTCTCTACCCCTTGTTCACTCTGCCAGAATACACCGTCTCTCTACCCCATGTTCACTCTGCCAGAATACACCGTCTCTACCCCTGTTCACTCTGCCAGAATACACCGTCTCTCTATCTCCTGTTCACTCTGCCAGAATACCAAGTCTCTCTACCCCGTTTCACTCTGCGAGAATACACTGTCTCTACCCCCTGTTCACTCTTCCAGAATACACTATCTCTACCCCTGTTCACTCTGCCAGAATACACCGTCTACCCCCTGTTCATTCTGCCAGAATACACAGTCTCTACCCCATGTTCATTCTGCCAGAATACACCGTCTCTACCCCTGTTAATTCTTCCAGAATACACTGTCTCTACCCCCTGTTAACTCTGCCAGAATACACAGTCTCTACCCCCTGTTCACTCTGCCAGAATACACAGTCTCTACCCCCTGTTCACTCTGCCAGAATACACCGTCTCTACCCCCTGTTCACTCTGCCAGAATACACAGTCTCTACCCCCTGTTAACTCTGCCAGAATACACAGTCTCTACCCCCTATTCACTCTGCCAGAATACACAGTCTCTACCCCCTGTTCACTCTGCCAGAATACACCGTCTCTACCCCGTTCACTCTGCCAGAATACACCGTCTCTACCCCCTGTTCACTCTGCCAGAATACACAGTCTCTCTACCCCTGTTCACTCTGCCAGAATACACCGTCTCTACCCCTGTTCACTCTACCAGAATACACAGTCTCTACCCCCTGTTCACTCTGCCAGAATACACAGTCTCTACCCCCTGTTCACTCTGCCAGAATACACCGTCTCTCTACCTCCTGTTCACTCTGCCAGAATACACTGTCTCTCTATCCCTTGTTCACTCTGCCAGAATACACCGTCTCTACCCCGTTCACTCTGCCAGAATACACTGTCTCTACCCCATGTTCACTCTGCCAGAATACACCGTCTCTACCCCTGTTCTGTCTGCCAGAATACACTGTCTCTCTACCCCATGTTCACTCTGCCAGAATACACTGTCTCTCTACCCCTTGTTCACTCTGCCAGAATACACTGTCTCTCTATCTCCTGTACACTCTGCCAGAATACACTGTCTCTCTACCCCTTGTTCACTCTGCCAGAATACACCATCTCTCTACCCCATGTTCACTCTGCCAGAATACACTGTCTCTACCCCTGTTCACTCTGCCAGTATACACTGTCTCTACCCCTGTTCACTCTGCCAGTATACACTGTCTCTCTACCCCATGTTCACTCTGCCAGAATACACCGTCTCTCTACCTCCTGTTCACTCTGCCAGAATACACTGTCTCTCTACCCCATGTTCACTCTGCCAGAATACAACGTCTCTACCCCCTGTTCACTCTGCCAGAATACACCGTCTACACCCTGTTCATTCTGCCAGAATACACCGTCTCTACCCCTGTTCACTCTGCCAGAATACATAGTCTCTCTACCCCTGTTCACTCTGCCAGAATACACTGTCTCTACCCCCTGTTCACTCTGCCAGAATACACAGTCTCTCTACCCCCTGTTCACTCTGCCAGAATACACCGTCTCTACCCCTGTTCACTCTGCCAGAATACACCATCTCTACCCCGTTCACTCTGACAGAATACACTGTCTCTACCCCATGTTCATTCTGCCAGAATACACCGTCTCTCTACCTCCTGTTCACTCTGCCAGAATACACTGTCTCTCTACCCCTTGTTCACTCTGCCAGAATACACCGTCTCTCTACCTCCTGTTGACTCTGCCAGAATACACTGTCTCTCTATCCCTTGTTCACTCTGCCAGAATACACCGTCTCTACCCCGTTCACTCTGACAGAATACACTGTCTCTACCCCCTGTTCACTCTGCCAGAATACACCGTCTCTACCGCAGTTCACTCTGTCAGAATACACTGTCTCTCTACCCCCTGTTCACTCTTCCAGAATACACAGTCTCTACCCCCTGTTCACTCTGCCAGAATACACAGTCTCTACCCCCTGTTCACTCTGCCAGAATACACTGTCTCTACCCCATGTTCACTCTGCCAGAATACACCGTCTCTACCCCTGTTCTGTCTGCCAGAATACACTGTCTCTCTACCCCATGTTCACTCTGCCAGAATACACCGTCTCTCTACCTCCTGTTCACTCTGCCAGAATACACTGTCTCTCTACCCCATGTTCACTCTGCCAGAATACACCGTCTCTCTACCTCCTGGTCACTCTGCCAGAATACACTGTCTCTCTACCCCTTGTTCACTCTGCCAGAATACACCGTCTCTCTACCCCATGTTCACTCTGCCAGAATACACCGTCTCTACCCCTGTTCACTCTACCAGAATACACTGTCTCTCTACCCCATGTTCACTCTGCCAGAATACACCGTCTCTCTATCTCCTGTTCACTCTGCCAGAATACCAAGTCTCTCTACCCCGTTTCACTCTGCCAGAATACACTGTCTCTACCCCCTGTTCACTCTTCCAGAATACACTATCTCTACCCCTGTTCACTCTGCCAGAATACACCGTCTACCCCCTGTTCATTCTGCCAGAATACACAGTCTCTACCCCATGTTCATTCTGCCAGAATACACCGTCTCTACCCCTGTTAATTCTGCCAGAATACACTGTCTCTACCCCCTGTTAACTCTGCCAGAATACACAGTCTCTACCCCCTGTTCACTCTGCCAGAATACACAGTCTCTACCCCCTGTTCATTCTGCCAGAATACACCGTCTCTACCCCTGTTCACTCTGCCAGAATACATAGTCTCTCTACCCCTGTTCACTCTGCCAGAATACACTGTCTCTACCCCCTGTTCACTCTGCCAGAATACACAGTCTCTCTACCCCCTGTTCACTCTGCCAGAATACACCGTC
Source organism: Coregonus lavaretus (assembly GCF_964263955.1). Lineage (NCBI taxonomy): Eukaryota > Metazoa > Chordata > Actinopteri > Salmoniformes > Salmonidae > Coregonus > Coregonus lavaretus. The sequence continues at coordinate 20,480,109 of NC_140001.1, read as the reverse complement.
CCTACCCCTGTTCACTCTGCCAGAATACACCATCTCTACCCCGTTCACTCTGACAGAATACACTGTCTCTACCCCCTGTTCACTCTGCCAGAATACACCGTCTCTACCGCGGTTCACTCTGTCAGAATACACCGTCTCTCTACCCCCTGTTCACTCTTCCAGAATACACAGTCTCTACCCCCTGTTCACTCTGCCAGAATACACAGTCTCTACCCCCTGTTCACTCTGCCAGAATACACTGTCTCTACCCCATGTTCACTCTGCCAGAATACACTGTCTCTACCCCTGTTCACTCTGCCAGTATACACTGTCTCTCTACCCCATGTTCACTCTGCCAGAATACACCGTCTCTCTACCTCCTGTTCACTCTGCCAGAATACACTGTCTCTCTACCCCTTGTTCACTCTGCCAGAATACACCGTCTCTCTACCCCATGTTCACTCTGCCAGAATACACCGTCTCTACCCCTGTTCACTCTACCAGAATACACTGTCTCTCTACCCCATGTTCACTCTGCCAGAATACACCGTCTCTCCATCTCCTGTTCACTCTGCCAGAATACCAAGTCTCTCTACCCCGTTTCACTCTGCCAGAATACACTGTCTCTACCCCCTGTTCACTCTTCCAGAATACACTATCTCTACCCCTGTTCACTCTGCCAGAATACACCGTCTACCCCCTGTTCATTCTGCCAGAATACACAGTCTCTACCCCATGTTCATTCTGCCAGAATACACCGTCTCTACCCCTGTTAATTCTGCCAGAATACACTGTCTCTACCCCCTGTTAACTCTGCCAGAATACACAGTCTCTACCCCCTGTTCACTCTGCCAGAATACACAGTCTCTAACCCCTGTTCATTCTGCCAGAATACACCGTCTCTACCTCTGTTCACTCTGCCAGAATACATAGTCTCTCTACCCTTGTTCACTCTGCCAGAATACACTGTCTCTACCCCCTGTTCACTCTGCCAGAATACACAGTCTCTCTACCCCCTGTTCACTCTGCCAGAATACACCGTCTCTACCCCTGTTCACTCTGCTAGAATACACCGTTTCTACCCCGTTCACTCTGACAGAATACACTGTCTCTACCCCCTGTTCACTCTGCCAGAATACACCGTCTCTACCGCAATTCACTCTTTCAGAATACACTGTCTCTCTACCCCCTGTTCACTCTTCCAGAATACACAGTCTCTACCCCCTGTTCACTCTGCCAGAATACACAGTCTCTACCCCCTGTTCACTCTGCCAGAATACACTGTCTCTACCCCATGTTCACTCTGCCAGAATACACTGTCTCTACCCCTGTTCACTCTGCCAGTATACACTGTCTCTCTACCCCATGTTCACTCTGCCAGAATACACCGTCTCTCTACCTCCTGTTCACTCTGCCAGAATACACTGTCTCTCTACCCCTTGTTCACTCTGCCAGAATACACTGTCTCTCTACCCCATGTTCACTCTGCCAGAATACACCGTCTCTACCCCTGTTCACTCTACCAGAATACACTGTCTCTCTACCCCATGTTCACTCTGCCAGAATACACCGTCTCTCTATCTCCTGTTCACTCTGCCAGAATACCAAGTCTCTCTACCCCGTTTCACTCTGCCAGAATACACTGTCTCTACCCCCTGTTCACTCTTCTAGAATACACTATCTCTACCCCTGTTCACTCTGCCAGAATACACCGTCTACCCCCTGTTCATTCTGCCAGAATACACAGTCTCTACCCCATGTTCATTCTGCCAGAATACACCGTCTCTACCCCTGTTAATTCTGCCAGAATACACTGTCTCTACCCCCTGTTAACTCTGCCAGAATACACAGTCTCTACCCCCTGTTCACTCTGCCAGAATACACAGTCTCTAACCCCTGTTCATTCTGCCAGAATACACCGTCTCTACCTCTGTTCACTCTGCCAGAATACATAGTCTCTCTACCCTTGTTCACTCTGCCAGAATACACTGTCTCTACCCCCTGTTCACTCTGCCAGAATACACAGTCTCTCTACCCCCTGTTCACTCTGCCAGAATACACCGTCTCTACCCCTGTTCACTCTGCCAGAATACACCGTCTCTACCCCGTTTACTCTGACAGAATACACTGTCTCTACCCCCTGTTCACTCTGCCAGAATACACCGTCTCTACCGCAGTTCACTCTTTCAGAATACACTGTCTCTCTACCCCCTGTTCACTCTTCCAGAATACACAGTCTCTACCCCCTGTTCACTCTGCCAGAATACACAGTCTCTACCCCCTGTTCACTCCGCCAGAATACACTGTCTCTACCCCATGTTCACTCTGCCAGAATACACCGTCTCTACCCCTGTTCACTCTGCCAGAATACACTGTCTCTCTACCCCTTGTTCACTCTGCCAGAATACACCGTCTCTCTACCCCATGTTCACTCTGCCAGAATACACCGTCTCTACCCCTGTTCACTCTGCCAGAATACACCGTCTCTCTATCTCCTGTTCACTCTGCCAGAATACCAAGTCTCTCTACCCCGTTTCACTCTGCCAGAATACACTGTCTCTACCCCCTGTTCACTCTTCCAGAATACACTATCTCTACCCCTGTTCACTCTGCCAGAATACACCGTCTACCCCCTGTTCATTCTGCCAGAATACACAGTCTCTACCCCATGTTCATTCTGCCAGAATACACCGTCTCTACCCCTGTTAATTCTTCCAGAATACACTGTCTCTACCCCCTGTTAACTCTGCCAGAATACACAGTCTCTACCCCCTGTTCACTCTGCCAGAATACACAGTCTCTACCCCCTGTTCACTCTGCCAGAATACACCGTCTCTACCCCCTGTTCACCCTGCCAGAATACACAGTCTCTACCCCCTGTTAACTCTGCCAGAATACACAGTCTCTACCCCCTATTCACTCTGCCAGAATACACAGTCTCTACCCCCTGTTCACTCTGCCAGAATACACCGTCTCTACCCCGTTCACTCTGCCAGAATACACCGTCTCTACCCCCTGTTCACTCTGTCAGAATACACAGTCTCTCTACCCCTGTTCACTCTGCCAGAATACACCGTCTCTACCCCTGTTCACTCTACCAGAATACACCGTCTCTACCCCCTGTTCACTCTGCCAGAATACACAGTCTCTACCCCCTGTTCACTCTGCCAGAATACACCGTCTCTCTACCTCCTGTTCACTCTGCCAGAATACACTGTCTCTCTATCCCTTGTTCACTCTGCCAGAATACACCGTCTCTACCCCGTTCACTCTGCCAGAATACACTGTCTCTACCCCATGTTCACTCTGCCAGAATACACCGTCTCTACCCCTGTTCTGTCTGCCAGAATACACTGTCTCTCTACCCCATGTTCACTCTGCCAGAATACACCGTCTCTCTACCTCCTGTTCACTCTGCCAGAATACAATGTCTATCTACCCCTTGTTCACTCTGCCAGAATACACTGTCTCTCTATTTCCTGTTCACTCTGCCAGAATACACTGTCTCTCTACCCCTTGTTCACTCTGCCAGAATACACCATCTCTCTACCCCATGTTCACTCTGCCAGAATACACTGTCTCTACCCCTGTTCACTCTGCCAGTATACACTGTCTCTACCCCTGTTCACTCTGCCAGTATACACTGTCTCTCTACCCCATGTTCACTCTGCCAGAATACACCGTCTCTCTACCTCCTGTTCACTCTGCCAGAATACACTGTCTCTCTACCCCATGTTCACTCTGCCAGAATACAACGTCTCTACCCCCTGTTCACTCTGCCAGAATACACCGTCTACACCCTGTTCATTCTGCCAGAATACACCGTCTCTACCCCTGTTCACTCTGCCAGAATACACAGTCTCTCTACCCCCTGTTCACTCTGCCAGAATACACCGTCTCTACCCCTGTTCACTCTGCCAGAATTCACCGTCTCTACCCCGTTCACTCTGACAGAATACACTGTCTCTACCCCCTGTTCACTCTGCCAGAATACACCGTCTCTACCGCAGTTCACTCTGTCAGAATACACTGTCTCTCTACCCCCTGTTCACTCTTCCAGAATACACAGTCTCTACCCCCTGTTCACTCTGCCAGAATACACAGTCTCTACCCCCTGTTCACTCTGCATGAATACACTGTCTCTACCCCATGTTCACTCTGCCAGAATACACCGTCTCTCTACCTCCTGTTCACTCTGCCAGAATACACTGTCTCTCTACCCCTTGTTCACTCTGCCAGAATACACCGTCTCTCTACCTCCTGTTCACTCTGCCAGAATACACTGTCTCTCTATCCCTTGTTCACTCTGCCAGAATACACCGTCTCTACCCCGTTCACTCTGACAGAATACACTGTCTCTACCCCCTGTTCACTCTGCCAGAATACACCGTCTCTACCGCAGTTCACTCTGTCAGAATACACTGTCTCTCTACCCCCTGTTCACTCTTCCAGAATACACAGTCTCTACCCCCTGTTCACTCTGCCAGAATACACAGTCTCTACCCCCTGTTCACTCTGCCAGAATACACTGTCTCTACCCCATGTTCACTCTGCCAGAATACACCGTCTCTACCCCTGTTCTGTCTGCCAGAATACACTGTCTCTCTACCCCATGTTCACTCTGCCAGAATACACCGTCTCTCTACCTCCTGTTCACTCTGCCAGAATACACTGTCTCTCTACCCCTTGTTCACTCTGCCAGAATACACCGTCTCTCTACCTCCTGTTCACTCTGCCAGAATACACTGTCTCTCTACCCCTTGTTCAGTCTGCCAGAATACACCGTCTCTCTACCCCATGTTCACTCTGCCAGAATACACTGTCTCTACCCCTGTTCACTCTGCCAGTATACACTGTCTCTACCCCTGTTCACTCTGCCAGTATACACTGTCTCTCTACCCCATGTTCACTCTGCCAGAATACACCGCCTCTCTACCTCCTGTTAACTCTGCCAGAATACACTGTCTCTCTACCCCATGTTCACTCTGCCAGAATACACCGTCTCTACCCCTGTTCACTCTGCCAGCATACACTGTCTCTCTACCCCATGTTCACTCTGCCAGAATACACCGTCTCTCTATCTCCTGTTCACTCTGCCAGAATACCAAGTCTCTCTACCCCGTTTCACTCTGCCAGAATACACTGTCTCTACCCCCTGTTCACTCTTCCAGAATACACTATCTCTACCCCTGTTCACTCTGCCAGAATACACCGTCTACCCCCTGTTCATTCTGCCAGAATACACAGTCTCTACCCCATGTTCATTCTGCCAGAATACACCGTCTCTACCCCTGTTAATTCTGCCAGAATACACTGTCTCTACCCCCTGTTAACTCTGCCAGAATACACAGTCTCTACCCCCTGTTCACTCTGCCAGAATACACAGTCTCTACCCCCTGTTCACTCTGCCAGAATACACCGTCTCTACCCCCTGTTCACTCTGCCAGAATACACAGTCTCTACCCCCTGTTAACTCTGCCAGAATACACAGTCTCTACCCCCTGTTCACTCTGCCAGAATACACAGTCTCTACCCCCTGTTCACTCTGCCAGAATACACTGTCTCTACCCCCTGTTCACTCTGCCAGAATACACAGTCTCTCTACCCCTGTTCACTCTGCCAGAATACACCGTCTCTACCCCTGTTCACTCTGCCAGAATACACCGTCTCTACCCCCTGTTCACTCTGCCAGAATACACCGTCTACACACTGTTCATTCTGCCAGAATACACCGTCTCTACCCCTGTTCACTCTGCCAGAATACATAGTCTCTCTACCCCTGTTCACTCTGCCAGAATACACTGTCTCTACCCCCTGTTCACTCTGCCAGAATACACAGTCTCTCTACCCCCTGTTCACTCTGCCAGAATACACCGTCTCTACCCCTGTTCACTCTGACAGAATACACCGTCTCTACCCCGTTCACTCTGACAGAATACACTGTCTCTACCCCCTGTTCACTCTGCCAGAATACACCGTCTCTACCGCAGTTCACTCTGTCAGAATAGACTGTCTCTCTACCCCCTGTTCACTCTTCCAGAATACACAGTCTCTACCCCCTGTTCACTCTGCCAGAATACACAGTCTCTACCCCCTGTTCACTCTGCCAGAATACACTGTCTCTACCCCATGTTCACTCTGCCAGAATACACTGTCTCTACCCCTGTTCACTCTGCCAGAATACACTGTCTCTCTACCCCATGTTCACTCTGCCAGAATACACCGTCTCTCTACCTCCTGTTCACTCTGCCAGAATACACTGTCTCTCTACCCCTTGTTCACTCTGCCAGAATACACCGTCTCTCTACCCCATGTTCACTCTGCCAGAATACACCGTCTCTACCCCTGTTCACTCTACCAGAATACACTGTCTCTCTACCCCATGTTCACTCTGCCAGAATACACCGTCTCTCTATCTCCTGTTCACTCTGCCAGAATACCAAGTCTCTCTACCCCGTTTCACTCTGCCAGAATACACTGTCTCTACCCCCTGTTCACTCTTCCAGAATACACTATCTCTACCCCTGTTCACTCTGCCAGAATACACCGTCTACCCCCTGTTCACTCTGCCAGAATACACCGTCTCTACCCCTGTTCACTCTGCCAGAATACACCGTCTCTACCCCGTTCACTCTGACAGAATACACTGTCTCTACCCCATGTTCATTCTGCCAGAATACACCCTCTCTACCTCCTGTTCACTCTGCCAGAATACACTGTCTCTCTACTCCTTGTTCACTCTGCCAGAATACACCGTCTCTCTACCTCCTGTTCACTCTGCCAGAATACACTGTCTCTCTATCCCTTGTTCACTCTGCCAGAATACACCGTCTCTACCCCGTTCACTCTGACAGAATACACTGTCTCTACCCCCTGTTCACTCTGCCAGAATACACCGTCTCTACCGCAGTTCACTCTGTCAGAATACACTGTCTCTCTACCCCCTGTTCACTCTTCCAGAATACACAGTCTCTACCCCCTGTTCACTCTGCCAGAATACACAGTCTCTACCCCCTGTTCACTCTGCCAGAATACACTGTCTCTACCCCATGTTCACTCTGCCAGAATACACCGTCTCTACCCCTGTTCTGTCTGCCAGAATACACTGTCTCTCTACCCCATGTTCACTCTGCCAGAATACACCGTCTCTCTACCTCCTGTTCACTCTGCCAGAATACACTGTCTCTCTACCCCATGTTCACTCTGCCAGAATACACCGTCTCTCTACCTCCTGGTCACTCTGCCAGAATACACTGTCTCTCTACCCCTTGTTCACTCTGCCAGAATACACCGTCTCTCTACCCCATGTTCACTCTGCCAGAATACACCGTCTCTACCCCTGTTCACTCTACCAGAATACACTGTCTCTCTACCCCATGTTCACTCTGCCAGAATACACCGTCTCTCTATCTCCTGTTCACTCTGCCAGAATACCAAGTCTCTCTACCCCGTTTCACTCTGCCAGAATACACTGTCTCTACCCCCTGTTCACTCTTCCAGAATACACTATCTCTACCCCTGTTCACTCTGCCAGAATACACCGTCTACCCCCTGTTCATTCTGCCAGAATACACAGTCTCTACCCCATGTTCATTCTGCCAGAATACACCGTCTCTACCCCTGTTAATTCTGCCAGAATACACTGTCTCTACCCCCTGTTAACTCTGCCAGAATACACAGTCTCTACCCCCTGTTCACTCTGCCAGAATACACAGTCTCTACCCCCTGTTCATTCTGCCAGAATACACCGTCTCTACCCCTGTTCACTCTGCCAGAATACATAGTCTCTCTACCCCTGTTCACTCTGCCAGAATACACTGTCTCTACCCCCTGTTCACTCTGCCAGAATACACAGTCTCTCTACCCCCTGTTCACTCTGCCAGAATACACCGTCCCTACCCCTGTTCACTCTGCCAGAATACACCATCTCTACCCCGTTCACTCTGACAGAATACACTGTCTCTACCCCCTGTTCACTCTGCCAGAATACACCGTCTCTACCGCGGTTCACTCTGTCAGAATACACCGTCTCTCTACCCCCTGTTCACTCTTCCAGAATACACAGTCTCTACCCCCTGTTCACTCTGCCAGAATACACAGTCTCTACCCCCTGTTCACTCTGCCAGAATACACTGTCTCTACCCCATGTTCACTCTGCCAGAATACACTGTCTCTACCCCTGTTCACTCTGCCAGTATACACTGTCTCTCTACCCCATGTTCACTCTGCCAGAATACACCGTCTCTCTACCTCCTGTTCACTATGCCAGAATACACTGTCTCTCTACCCCTTGTTCACTCTGCCAGAATACACCGTCTCTCTACCCCATGTTCACTCTGCCAGAATACACCGTCTCTACCCCTGTTCACTCTACCAGAATACACTGTCTCTCTACCCCATGTTCACTCTGCCAGAATACACCGTCTCTCTATCTCCTGTTCACTCTGCCAGAATACCAAGTCTCTCTACCCCGTTTCACTCTGCCAGAATACACTGTCTCTACCCCCTGTTCACTCTTCCAGAATACACTATCTCTACCCCTGTTCACTCTGCCAGAATACACCGTCTACCCCCTGTTCATTATGCCAGAATACACAGTCTCTACCCCATGTTCATTCTGCCAGAATACACCGTCTCTACCACTGTTAATTCTGCCAGAATACACTGTCTCTACCCCCTGTTAACTCTGCCAGAATACACAGTCTCTACCCCCTGTTCACTCTGCCAGAATACACAGTCTCTAACCCCTGTTCATTCTGCCAGAATACACCGTCTCTACCTCTGTTCACTCTGCCAGAATACATAGTCTCTCTACCCTTGTTCACTCTGCCAGAATACACTGTCTCTACCCCCTGTTCACTCTGCCAGAATACACAGTCTCTCTACCCCCTGTTCACTCTGCCAGAATACACCGTCTCTACCCCTGTTCACTCTGCCAGAATACACCGTCTCTACCCCGTTCACTCTGACAGAATACACTGTCTCTACCCCCTGTTCACTCTGCCAGAATACACCGTCTCTACCGCAGTTCACTCTTTCAGAATACACTGTCTCTCTACCCCCTGTTCACTCTTCCAGAATACACAGTCTCTACCCCCTGTTCACTCTGCCAGAATACACAGTCTCTACCCCCTGTTCACTCTGCCAGAATACACTGTCTCTACCCCATGTTCACTCTGCCAGAATACACCGTCTCTACCCCTGTTCACTCTGCCAGAATACACTGTCTCTCTACCCCTTGTTCACTCTGCCAGAATACACCGTCTCTCTACCCCATGTTCACTCTGCCAGAATACACCGTCTCTACCCCTGTTCACTCTGCCAGAATACACCGTCTCTCTATCTCCTGTTCACTCTGCCAGAATACCAAGTCTCTCTACCCCGTTTCACTCTGCCAGAATACACTGTCTCTACCCCCTGTTCACTCTTCCAGAATACACTATCTCTACCCCTGTTCACTCTGCCAGAATACACCGTCTACCCCCTGTTCATTCTGCCAGAATACACAGTCTCTACCCCATGTTCATTCTGCCAGAATACACCGTCTCTACCCCTGTTAATTCTTCCAGAATACACTGTCTCTACCCCCTGTTAACTCTGCCAGAATACACAGTCTCTACCCCCTGTTCACTCTGCCAGAATACACCGTCTCTACCCCCTGTTCACTCTGCCAGAATACACCGTCTCTACCCCCTGTTCACCCTGCCAGAATACACAGTCTCTACCCCCTGTTAACTCTGCCAGAATACACAGTCTCTACCCCCTATTCACTCTGCCAGAATACACAGTCTCTACCCCCTGTTCACTCTGCCAGAATACACCGTCTCTACCCCGTTCACTCTGCCAGAATACACCGTCTCTACCCCCTGTTCACTCTGCCAGAATACACAGTCTCTCTACCCCTGTTCACTCTGCCAGAATACACCGTCTCTACCCCTGTTCACTCTACCAGAATACACCGTCTCTACCCCCTGTTCACTCTGCCAGAATACACAGTCTCTACCCCCTGTTCACTCTGCCAGAATACACCGTCTCTCTACCTCCTGTTCACTCTGCCAGAATACACTGTCTCTCTATCCCTTGTTCACTCTGCCAGAATACACCGTCTCTACCCCGTTCACTCTGCCAGAATACACTGTCTCTACCCCATGTTCACTCTGCCAGAATACACCGTCTCTACCCCTGTTCTGTCTGCCAGAATACACTGTCTCTCTACCCCATGTTCACTCTGCCAGAATACACCGTCTCTCTACCTCCTGTTCACTCTGCCAGAATACACTGTCTCTCTACCCCTTGTTCACTCTGCCAGAATACACTGTCTCTCTATTTCCTGTTCACTCTGCCAGAATACACTGTCTCTCTACCCCTTGTTCACTCTGCCAGAATACACCATCTCTCTACCCCATGTTCACTCTGCCAGAATACACTGTCTCTACCCCTGTTCACTCTGCCAGTATACACTGTCTCTACCCCTGTTCACTCTGCCAGTATACACTGTCTCTCTACCCCATGTTCACTCTGCCAGAATACACCGTCTCTCTACCTCCTGTTCACTCTGCCAGAATACACTGTCTCTCTACCCCATGTTCACTCTGCCAGAATACAACGTCTCTACCCCCTGTTCACTCTGCCAGAATACACCGTCTACACCCTGTTCATTCTGCCAGAATACACCGTCTCTACCCCTGTTCACTCTGCCAGAATACATAGTCTCTCTACCCCTGTTCACTCTGCCAGAATACACTGTCTCTACCCCCTGTTCAGTCTGCCAGAATACACTATCTCTACCCCTGTTCACTCTGCCAGAATACACCGTCTACCCCCTGTTCATTCTGCCAGAATACACAGTCTCTACCCCATGTTCATTCTGCCAGAATACACCGTCTCTACCCCTGTTAATTCTGCCAGAATACACTGTCTCTACCCCCTGTTAACTCTGCCAGAATACACAGTCTCTACCCCCTGTTCACTCTGCCAGAATACACAGTCTCTACCCCCTGTTCACTCTGCCAGAATACACCGTCTCTACCCCCTGTTCACTCTGCCAGAATACACAGTCTCTACCCCCTGTTAACTCTGCCAGAATACACAGTCTCTACCCCCTGTTCACTCTGCCAGAATACACAGTCTCTACCCCCTGTTCACTCTGCCAGAATACACCGTCTCTACCCCGTTCACTCTGCCAGAATACACTGTCTCTACCCCCTGTTCACTCTGCCAGAATACACAGTCTCTCTACCCCTGTTCACTCTGCCAGAATACACCGTCTCTACCCCTGTTCACTCTGCCAGAATACACCGTCTCTACCCCCTGTTCACTCTGCCAGAATACACCGTCTACACACTGTTCATTCTGCCAGAATACACCGTCTCTACCCCTGTTCACTCTGCCAGAATACATAGTCTCTCTACCCCTGTTCACTCTGCCAGAATACACTGTCTCTACCCCCTGTTCACTCTGCCAGAATACACAGTCTCTCTACCCCCTGTTCACTCTGCCAGAATACACCGTCTCTACCCCTGTTCACTCTGACAGAATACACCGTCTCTACCCCGTTCACTCTGACAGAATACACTGTCTCTACCCCCTGTTCACTCTGCCAGAATACACCGTCTCTACCGCAGTTCACTCTGTCAGAATAGACTGTCTCTCTACCCCCTGTTCACTCTTCCAGAATACACAGTCTCTACCCCCTGTTCACTCTGCCAGAATACACTGTCTCTCTACCCCTTGTTCACTCTGCCAGAATACACCGTCTCTCTAGCCCATGTTCACTCTGCCAGAATACACCGTCTCTACCCCTGTTCACTCTGCCAGAATACACTGTCTCTCTACCCCATGTTCACTCTGCCAGAATACACCGTCTCTCTATCTCCTGTTCACTCTGCCAGAATACACAGTCTCTCTACCCCTGTTCACTCTGCCAGAATACACTGTCTCTACCCCCTGTTCACTCTTCCAGAATACACTGTCTCTACCCCTGTTCACTCTGCCAGAATACACCGTCTACCCCCTGTTCATTCTGCCAGAATACACAGGCTCTACCCCATGTTCATTCTGCCAGAATACACCGTCTCTACCCCTGTTAATTCTGCCAGAATACACTGTCTCTACCCCCTGTTAACTCTGCCAGAATACACAGTCTCTACCCCCTGTTCACTCTGCCAGAATACACAGTCTCTACCCCCTGTTCACTCTGCCAGAATACACAGTCTCTACCCCCTGTTCACTCTGCCAGAATACACAGTCTCTACCCCCTGTTAACTCTGCCAGAATACACAGTCTCTACCCCCTGTTCACTCTGCCAGAATACACAGTCTCTACCCCCTGTTCACTCTGCCAGAATACACTGTATCTACCCCCTGTTCACTCTGCCAGAATACACCGTCTCTACCCCTGTTCACTCTGACAGAATACACCGTCTCTTCCCCGTTCACTCTGACAAAATACACTGTCTCTACCCCCTGTTCACTCTGCCAGAATACACCGTCTCTACCGCAGTTCACTCTGTCAGAATACACTGTCTCTCTACCCCCTGTTCACTCTTCCAGAATACACAGTCTCTACCCCCTGTTCACTCTGCCAGAATAAACAGTCTCTACCCCCTGTTCACTCTGCCAGAATACACTGTCTCTACCCCATGTTCACTCTGCCAGAATACACCGTCTCTACCCCTGTTCACTCTGCCAGAATACACTGTCTCTCTACCCCATGTTCACTCTGCCAGAATACACCGTCTCTCTACCTCCTGTTCACTCTGCCAGAATACACTGTCTCTCTACCCCTTGTTCACTCTGCCAGAATACACCGTCTCTCTACCCCATGTTCACTCTGCCAGAATACACCGTCTCTACCCCTGTTCACTCTTCCAGAATACACTGTCTCTCTACCCCATGTTCACTCTGCCAGAATACACCGTCTCTCTATCTCCTGTTCACTCTGCCAGAATACACAGTCTCTCTACCCCTGTTCACTCTGCCAGAATACACTGTCTCTACCCCCTGTTCACTCTTCCAGAATACACTGTCTCTAGCCCTGTTCACTCTGCCAGAATACACCGTCTACCCCCTGTTCATTCTGCCAGAATACACAGGCTCTACCCCATGTTCATTCTGCCAGAATACACTGTCTCTACCCCTGTTAATTCTGCCAGAATACACTGTCTCTACCCCCTGTTAACTCTGCCAGAATACACAGTCTCTACCCCCTGTTCACTCTGCCAGAATACACAGTCTCTACCCCCTGTTCACTCTGCCAGAATACACAGTCTCTACCCCCTGTTCACTCTGCCAGAATACACAGTCTCTACCCCCTGTTCACTCTGCCAGAATACACAGTCTCTACCCCCTGTTCACTCTGCCAGAATACACAGTCTCTACCCCCTGTTAACTCTGCCAGAATACACAGTCTCTACCCCTGTTCACTCTGCCAGAATACACCGTCTCTACCCCTGTTCACTTTGCCAGAATACACCGTCTCTACCCCCTGTTCACTCTGCCAGAATACACAGTCTCTACCCCCTGTTCACTCTGCCAGAATACAACGTCTCTACCCCCTGTTCACTCTGCCAGAATACACCGTCTACACCCTGTTCATTCTGCCAGAATACACCGTCTCTACCCCTGTTCACTCTGCCAGAATACACAGTCTCTCTACCCCCTGTTCACTCTGCCAGAATACACCGTCTCTACCCCTGTTCACTCTGCCAGAATACACCGTCTCTACTCCTTTTCACTCTGCCAGAATACACCGTCTCTACCCCTGTTCACTCTGCCAGAAAACACTGTCTCTACCCCCTGTTCACTCTGCCAAATACACCGTCTACCCCCTGTTCACTCTGCCAGAATACACTGTCTCTCTACCCCTTGTTCACTCTGCCAGAATACACCGTCTCTCTATCCCATGTTCACTCTGCCAGAATACACCGTCTCTACCCCTGTTCACTCTTCCAGAATACACTGTCTCTCTACCCCATGTTCACTCTGCCAGAATACACCGTCTCTCTATCTCCTGTTCACTCTGCCAGAATACCCAGTCTCTCTACCCCTTTTCACTCTGCCAGAATACACTGTCTCTACCCCCTGTTCACTCTTCCAGAATACACTGTCTCTACCCCTGTTCACTCTGCCAGAATACACCGTCTACCCCCTGTTCATTCTGCCAGAATACACAGGCTCTACCCCATGTTCATTCTGCCAGAATACACTGTCTCTACCCCTGTTAATTCTGCCAGAATACACTGTCTCTACCCCCTGTTAACTCTGCCAGAATACACAGTCTCTACCCCCTGTTCACTCTGCCAGAATACACAGTCTCTACCCCCTGTTCACTCTGCCAGAATACACAGTCTCTACCCCCTGTTCACTCTGCCAGAATACACAGTCTCTACCCCCTGTTCACTCTGCCAGAATACACAGTCTTTACCCCCTGTTCACTCTGCCAGAATACACAGTCTCTACCCCCTGTTCACTCTGCCAGAATACACAGTCTCTACCCCCTGTTAACTCTGCCAGAATACACAGTCTCTACCCCCTGTTCACTCTGCCAGAATACACAGTCTCTACCCCCTTTTCACTCTGCCAGAATACACAGTATCTCTACCCCTGTTCACTCTGCCAGAATACACCGTCTCTACCCCTGTTCACTCTGCCAGAATACACCGTCTCTACCCCCTGTTCACTCTGCCAGAATACACAGTCTCTACCCCCTGTTCACTCTGCCAGAATACAACGTCTCTACCCCCTGTTCACTCTGCCAGAATACACCGTCTACACCCTGTTCATTCTGCCAGAATACACCGTCTCTACCCCTGTTCACTCTGCCAGAATACACAGTCTCTCTACCCCCTGTTCACTCTGCCAGAATACACCGTCTCTACCCCTGTTCACTCTGCCAGAATACACCGTCTCTACTCCTGTTCACTCTGCCAGAATACACCGTCTCTACCCCTGTTCACTCTGCCAGAAAACACTGTCTCTACCCCCTGTTCACTCTGCCAAATACACCGTCTACCCCCTGTTCACTCTGCCAGAATACACTGTCTCTACCCCTGTTCACTCTGCCAGAATACATAGTCGTTCTACCCCTGTTCACTCTGCCAGAATACACCGTCTCTACCCCTTTTCACTCTGCCAGAATACATTGTCTCTACCCCCTGTTCACTCTGCCAGAATACACTGTCTCTACCCCCTGTTGACTCTGCCAGAATACACCGTCTCTACCCCTGTTCACTCTGCCAGAATACACAGTCTCTACTCCTGTTCACTCTGCCAGAATACACCGTCTCTACCCCTGTTCACTCTGCCAGAATACACTGTCTCTACCCCCTGTTCACTCTGCCAGAATACACTGTCTCTCTACCCCTGTTCACTCTGCCAGAATAAACTGTCTCTCTACCCCCTGTTCACTCTGCCAGAATACACTCTCTCTACCCCCTGTTCACTCTGCCAGAATACACTCTCTCTACCCCCTGTTCACTCTGCCAGAATACACCGTCTCTCTACCCCCTGTTCATTCTGCCAGAATACACCGTCTCTCTACCCCCTGTTCATTCTGCCAGAATACACCGTCTCTCTACCCCCTGTTCATTCTGCCAGAATACACCGTCTCTCTACCCCCTGTTCATTCTGCCAGAATACACCGTCTCTCTACCCCCTGTTCATTCTGCCAGAATACACAGTCTCTCTACCCCCTGTTCACTCTGCCAGAATACACCGTCTCTACCCCTGTTCACTCTGCCAGAATACACCGTCTCTACTCCTGTTCACTCTGCCAGAATACACTGTCTCTACCCCTGTTCACTCTGCCAGAAAACACTGTCTCTACCCCCTGTTCACTCTGCCAAATACACCGTCTACCCCCTGTTCACTCTGCCAGAATACACTGTCTCTACCCCTGTTCACTCTGCCAGAATACATAGTCGTTCTACCCCTGTTCACTCTGCCAGAATACACCGTCTCTACCCCTTTTCACTCTGCCAGAATACATTGTCTCTACCCCCTGTTCACTCTGCCAGAATACACTGTCTCTACCCCATGTTCACTCTGCCAGAATACACCGTCTCTACCCCTGTTCACTCTGCCAGAATACACTGTCTCTCTACCCCATGTTCACTCTGCCAGAATACACCGTCTCTCTACCTCCTGTTCACTCTGCCAGAATACACTGTCTCTCTACCCCTTGTTCACTCTGCCAGAATACACCGTCTCTCTACCCCATGTTCACTCTGCCAGAATACACCGTCTCTACCCCTGTTCACTCTTCCAGAATACACTGTCTCTCTACCCCATGTTCACTCTGCCAGAATACACCGTCTCTCTATCTCCTGTTCACTCTGCCAGAATACACAGTCTCTCTACCCCTGTTCACTCTGCCAGAATACACTGTCTCTACCCCCTGTTCACTCTTCCAGAATACACTGTCTCTACCCCTGTTCACTCTGCCAGAATACACCGTCTACCCCCTGTTCATTCTGCCAGAATACACAGGCTCTACCCCATGTTCATTCTGCCAGAATACACTGTCTCTACCCCTGTTAATTCTGCCAGAATACACTGTCTCTACCCCCTGTTAACTCTGCCAGAATACACAGTCTCTACCCCCTGTTCACTCTGCCAGAATACACAGTCTCTACCCCCTGTTCACTCTGCCAGAATACACTGTCTCTACCCCTGTTCACTCTGCCAGAATACACAGTCTCTCTACCCCCTGTTCACTCTGCCAGAATACACCGTCTCTACCCCTGTTCACTCTGCCAGAATACACCGTCTCTACTCCTGTTCACTCTGCCAGAATACACCGTCTCTACCCCTGTTCACTCTGCCAGAAAACACTGTCTCTACCCCCTGTTCACTCTGCCAAATACACCGTCTACCCCCTGTTCACTCTGCCAGAATACACTGTCTCTACCCCTGTTCACTCTGCCAGAATACATAGTCGTTCTACCCCTGTTCACTCTGCCAGAATACACCGTCTCTACCCCTTTTCACTCTGCCAGAATACATTGTCTCTACCCCCTGTTCACTCTGCCAGAATACACTGTCTCTACCCCCTGTTGACTCTGCCAGAATACACCGTCTCTACCCCTGTTCACTCTGCCAGAATACACAGTCTCTACTCCTGTTCACTCTGCCAGAATACACCGTCTCTACCCCTGTTCACTCTGCCAGAATACACTGTCTCTACCCCCTGTTCACTCTGCCAGAATACACTGTCTCTCTACCCCTGTTCACTCTGCCAGAATACACTGTCTCTCTACCCCCTGTTCACTCTGTCAGAATACACTCTCTCTACCCCCTGTTCACTCTGCCAGAATACACTCTCTCTACCCCCTGTTCACTCTGCCAGAATACACCGTCTCTCTACCCCCTGTTCATTCTGCCAGAATACACCGTCTCTCTACCCCCTGTTCATTCTGCCAGAATACACCGTCTCTCTACCCCCTGTTCATTCTGCCAGAATACACCGTCTCTCTACCCCCTGTTCATTCTGCCAGAATACACCGTCTCTCTACCCCCTGTTCATTCTGCCAGAATACACAGTCTCTCTACCCCCTGTTCACTCTGCCAGAATACACCGTCTCTACCCCTGTTCACTCTGCCAGAATACACCGTCTCTACTCCTGTTCACTCTGCCAGAATACACCGTCTCTACCCCTGTTCACTCTGCCAGAAAACACTGTCTCTACCCCCTGTTCACTCTGCCAAATACACCGTCTACCCCCTGTTCACTCTGCCAGAATACACTGTCCCTACCCCCTGTTCACTCTGCCAGAATACACTGTCTCTCTACCCCTGTTCACTCTGCCAGAATACACTGTCTCTCTACCCCCTGTTCACTCTGCCAGAATACACTCTCTCTACCCCCTGTTCACTCTGCCAGAATACACTCTCTCTACCCCCTGTTCACTCTGCCAGAATACACCGTCTCTCTACCCCCTGTTCATTCTGCCAGAATACACCGTCTCTCTACCCCCTGTTCATTCTGCCAGAATACACCGTCTCTCTACCCCATGTTCACTCTGCCAGAATACACCGTCTCTCTACCTCCTGTTCACTCTGCCAGAATACACTGTCTCTCTACCCCTTGTTCACTCTGCCAGAATACACCGTCTCTCTACCCCATGTTCACTCTGCCAGAATACACCGTCTCTACCCCTGTTCACTCTTCCAGAATACACTGTCTCTCTACCCCATGTTCACTCTGCCAGAATACACCGTCTCTCTATCTCCTGTTCACTCTGCCAGAATACACAGTCTCTCTACCCCTGTTCACTCTGCCAGAATACACTGTCTCTACCCCCTGTTCACTCTTCCAGAATACACTGTCTCTACCCCTGTTCACTCTGCCAGAATACACCGTCTACCCCCTGTTCATTCTGCCAGAATACACAGGCTCTACCCCATGTTCATTCTGCCAGAATACACTGTCTCTACCCCTGTTAATTCTGCCAGAATACACTGTCTCTACCCCCTGTTAACTCTGCCAGAATACACAGTCTCTACCCCCTGTTCACTCTGCCAGAATACACAGTCTCTACCCCCTGTTCACTCTGCCAGAATACACTGTCTCTACCCCTGTTCACTCTGCCAGAATACACAGTCTCTCTACCCCCTGTTCACTCTGCCAGAATACACCGTCTCTACCCCTGTTCACTCTGCCAGAATACACCGTCTCTACTCCTGTTCACTCTGCCAGAATACACCGTCTCTACCCCTGTTCACTCTGCCAGAAAACACTGTCTCTACCCCCTGTTCACTCTGCCAAATACACCGTCTACCCCCTGTTCACTCTGCCAGAATACACTGTCTCTACCCCTGTTCACTCTGCCAGAATACATAGTCGTTCTACCCCTGTTCACTCTGCCAGAATACACCGTCTCTACCCCTTTTCACTCTGCCAGAATACATTGTCTCTACCCCCTGTTCACTCTGCCAGAATACACTGTCTCTACCCCCTGTTGACTCTGCCAGAATACACCGTCTCTACCCCTGTTCACTCTGCCAGAATACACAGTCTCTACTCCTGTTCACTCTGCCAGAATACACCGTCTCTACCCCTGTTCACTCTGCCAGAATACACTGTCTCTACCCCCTGTTCACTCTGCCAGAATACACTGTCTCTCTACCCCTGTTCACTCTGCCAGAATACACTGTCTCTCTACCCCCTGTTCACTCTGCCAGAATACACTCTCTCTACCCCCTGTTCACTCTGCCAGAATACACTCTCTCTACCCCCTGTTCACTCTGCCAGAATACACCGTCTCTCTACCCCCTGTTCATTCTGCCAGAATACACCGTCTCTCTACCCCCTGTTCATTCTGCCAGAATACACCGTCTCTCTACCCCCTGTTCATTCTGCCAGAATACACCGTCTCTCTACCCCCTGTTCATTCTGCCAGAATACACCGTCGCTCTACCCCCTGTTCATTCTGCCAGAATACACAGTCTCTCTACCCCCTGTTCACTCTGCCAGAATACACCGTCTCTACCCCTGTTCACTCTGCCAGAATACACCGTCTCTACTCCTGTTCACTCTGCCAGAATACACCGTCTCTACCCCTGTTCACACTGCCAGAAAACACTGTCTCTACCCCCTGTTCACTCTGCCAAATACACCGTCTACCCCCTGTTCACTCTGCCAGAATACACTGTCTCTACCCCTGTTCACTCTGCCAGAATACATAGTCGTTCTACCCCTGTTCACTCTGCCAGAATACACCGTCTCTACCCCTTTTCACTCTGCCAGAATACATTGTCTCTACCCCCTGTTCACTCTGCCAGAATACACTGTCTCTACCCCATGTTCACTCTGCCAGAATACACCGTCTCTACCCCTGTTCACTCTGCCAGAATACACTGTCTCTCTACCCCATGTTCACTCTGCCAGAATACACCGTCTCTCTACCTCCTGTTCACTCTGCCAGAATACACTGTCTCTCTACCCCTTGTTCACTCTGCCAGAATACACCGTCTCTCTACCCCATGTTCACTCTGCCAGAATACACCGTCTCTACCCCTGTTCACTCTTCCAGAATACACTGTCTCTCTACCCCATGTTCACTCTGCCAGAATACACCGTCTCTCTATCTCCTGTTCACTCTGCCAGAATACACAGTCTCTCTACCCCTGTTCACTCTGCCAGAATACACTGTCTCTACCCCCTGTTCACTCTTCCAGAATACACTGTCTCTAGCCCTGTTCACTCTGCCAGAATACACCGTCTACCCCCTGTTCATTCTGCCAGAATACACAGGCTCTACCCCATGTTCATTCTGCCAGAATACACTGTCTCTACCCCTGTTAATTCTGCCAGAATACACTGTCTCTACCCCCTGTTAACTCTGCCAGAATACACAGTCTCTACCCCCTGTTCACTCTGCCAGAATACACAGTCTCTACCCCCTGTTCACTCTGCCAGAATACACAGTCTCTACCCCCTGTTCACTCTGCCAGAATACACAGTCTCTACCCCCTGTTCACTCTGCCAGAATACACAGTCTCTACCCCCTGTTCACTCTGCCAGAATACACAGTCTCTACCCCCTGTTAACTCTGCCAGAATACACAGTCTCTACCCCTGTTCACTCTGCCAGAATACACCGTCTCTACCCCTGTTCACTTTGCCAGAATACACCGTCTCTACCCCCTGTTCACTCTGCCAGAATACACAGTCTCTACCCCCTGTTCACTCTGCCAGAATACAACGTCTCTACCCCCTGTTCACTCTGCCAGAATACACCGTCTACACCCTGTTCATTCTGCCAGAATACACCGTCTCTACCCCTGTTCACTCTGCCAGAATACACAGTCTCTCTACCCCCTGTTCACTCTGCCAGAATACACCGTCTCTACCCCTGTTCACTCTGCCAGAATACACCGTCTCTACTCCTGTTCACTCTGCCAGAATACACCGTCTCTACCCCTGTTCACTCTGCCAGAAAACACTGTCTCTACCCCCTGTTCACTCTGCCAAATACACCGTCTACCCCCTGTTCACTCTGCCAGAATACACTGTCTCTCTACCCCTTGTTCACTCTGCCAGAATACACCGTCTCTCTATCCCATGTTCACTCTGCCAGAATACACCGTCTCTACCCCTGTTCACTCTTCCAGAATACAACGTCTCTACCCCCTGTTCACTCTGCCAGAATACACCGTCTCTACCCCTGTTCACTCTTCCAGAATACAACGTCTCTACCCCCTGTTCACTCTGCCAGAATACACCGTCTACACCCTGTTCATTCTGCCAGAATACACCGTCTCTACCCCTGTTCACTCTGCCAGAATACACAGTCTCTCTACCCCCTGTTCACTCTGCCAGAATACACCGTCTCTACCCCTGTTCACTCTGCCAGAATACACCGTCTCTACTCCTGTTCACTCTGCCAGAATACACCGTCTCTACCCCTGTTCACTCTGCCAGAAAACACTGTCTCTACCCCCTGTTCACTCTGCCAAATACACCGTCTACCCCCTGTTCACTCTGCCAGAATACACTGTCTCTACCCCTGTTCACTCTGCCAGAATACATAGTCGTTCTACCCCTGTTCACTCTGCCAGAATACACCGTCTCTACCCCTTTTCACTCTGCCAGAATACATTGTCTCTACCCCCTGTTCACTCTGCCAGAATACACTGTCTCTACCCCCTGTTGACTCTGCCAGAATACACCGTCTCTACCCCTGTTCACTCTGCCAGAATACACAGTCTCTACTCCTGTTCACTCTGCCAGAATACACCGTCTCTACCCCTGTTCACTCTGCCAGAATACACTGTCTCTACCCCCTGTTCACTCTGCCAGAATACACTGTCTCTCTACCCCTGTTCACTCTGCCAGAATACACTGTCTCTCTACCCCCTGTTCACTCTGCCAGAATACACTCTCTCTACCCCCTGTTCACTCTGCCAGAATACACTCTCTCTACCCCCTGTTCACTCTGCCAGAATACACCGTCTCTCTACCCCCTGTTCATTCTGCCAGAATACACCGTCTCTCTACCCCCTGTTCATTCTGCCAGAATACACCGTCTCTCTACCCCCTGTTCATTCTGCCAGAATACACCGTCTCTCTACCCCCTGTTCATTCTGCTAGAATACACCGTCTCTCTACCCCCTGTTCATTCTGCCAGAATACACAGTCTCTCTACCCCCTGTTCACTCTGCCAGAATACACCGTCTCTACCCCTGTTCACTCTGCCAGAATACACCGTCTCTACTCCTGTTCACTCTGCCAGAATACACCGTCTCTACCCCTGTTCACTCTGCCAGAAAACACTGTCTCTACCCCCTGTTCACTCTGCCAAATACACCGTCTACCCCCTGTTCACTCTGCCAGAATACACTGTCTCTACCCCTGTTCACTCTGCCAGAATACATAGTCGTTCTACCCCTGTTCACTCTGCCAGAATACACCGTCTCTACCCCTTTTCACTCTGCCAGAATACATTGTCTCTACCCCCTGTTCACTCTGCCAGAATACACTGTCTCTACCCCCTGTTGACTCTGCCAGAATACACCGTCTCTACCCCTGTTCACTCTGCCAGAATACACAGTCTCTACTCCTGTTCACTCTGCCAGAATACACCGTCTCTACCCCTGTTCACTCTGCCAGAATACACTGTCTCTACCCCCTGTTCACTCTGCCAGAATACACTGTCTCTCTACCCCTGTTCACTCTGCCAGAATACACTGTCTCTCTACCCCCTGTTCACTCTGCCAGAATACACTCTCTCTACCCCCTGTTCACTCTGCCAGAATACACTCTCTCTACCCCCTGTTCACTCTGCCAGAATACACCGTCTCTCTACCCCCTGTTCATTCTATCAGAATACACCGTCTCTCTACCCCCTGTTCATTCTGCCAGAATACACCGTCTCTCTACCCCCTGTTCATTCTGCCAGAATACACCGTCTCTCTACCCCCTGTTCATTCTGCCAGAATACACCGTCTCTCTACCCCCTGTTCATTCTGCCAGAATACACTGTCTCTACTCCCTGTTCATTCTGCCAGAATACCTTGTCTTTCTACCCTGTGTTCACTCTGCCAGAATGTACTGTCTCTCTACCCCCTGTTGACTCTGCCAGAATACACAGTCTCTCTTTAATACAATCAATCCAATCAAATGTATTTATAAAGCCTTTTGTATACCAGCAGATGTCAAAAAGTGCTTATACAGAAACCCAGCCTAAAACCCCAAACAGCAAGCAATGCAGATGTAGAAGCACTGTCTCTCTACCTCCTGTTCACTCTGCCAGAATACCCTGTCTCTCTTTAATGAACTGTCTCTACACCCCCCCATACTACCTGCACATAGACCCTCTCCCTCTCTGTTCCTATACAAACCCTGACAGCTTCCCGACTTTACTGAAGCTAAGCCTCGTGACCCTCTGTTTATCTCCCCCGTCCACCAGAAACTATTGGGGAACTCTCTGCTGAAGCTGGAGGGTGATGACAGGCTTGACATCAACTGTACACTTCCCCTCACAGACCAGGTAATATAATGGCAAGCATAAAGTGGGCAACAGCAAACAAGCCATTGAGTGGTATGGGTAGATTTCTTTCTTCCCTGTGTTGTTCACATACAGTGCATTCATAAAGTATTCAGACCCCTTGACTTTTTCCACATTTTGTTATGTTACAGCCTTATTCTAAAATGGATTTAAAAAAAATAATCCTCATCAATCTACACATAATACCCCATAATTAGAAACGTTTGCACATTTATAAAACAATATATAAAAAACAGAAATGCCTTATTTACGTGAGTATTCAGACCCTTTGCCATGAGATTCGAAATTGAGATCAGCTGCATCCTGTTTCCATTGATCATCCTTGATATGTTTCTACAACTTGGGATCCACCTGTGGTGAATTCAATTGATTGGACATGATTTGGAAAGGCACACACCTATCTATATAAGGTCCCACAGTTGACAGTGCATGTCAGAGCAAAAACCAAGCCATGAGGTCAAAGGAATTGTCTGTTGAGCTCTGAGACAGGATTGTGTCGAGGCACAGATATGGGGAAGAGTTCTCCTGTAAGTCGCTCTGGATAAGAGCGTCTGCTAAATGACTAAAATGTAAATGTAAATGTACCAAAACATGTCTGCAGCATTGAAGGTCCCCAAGAACACAGTGGCCTTCATCATTCTTAAATGGAAGAAGTTTGGAACCACCAAGACTCTTCCTAGAGCTGGCCACCCGGCCAAACTGAGCAATCGGGGGAGAAGGGCCTTGGTCAGGGAGGTGACCAAGCACCCGATGGTCACTCTGACAGAGCTCCTCTGTGGAGATGTGAGAACCTTCCAGAAAGACAACTATCTCTGCAGCACTCCACCAATCAGGCCTTTATGGTAGAGTGGCCAGATGGAAGCCACTCCTCAGTAAAAGGCATATGACATCCCGCTTGGAGTTTTCCAAAAGGCACCTAAAGACTCTCAGACCATTAGAAAAAGGTTCTCTGGTCTGATTAAACCAAGATTGAACTATTTGGCCTAAATGCCAAGTGTCACATCTGGAGGAAACCTGGCACCATACCTACAGCGAAGCATGGTGGTGGCAGTATCATGCTGTGGGGATGTTTTTCAGCGGCAGGGACTTGGAGACTAGTCAGGATCGGAGCAAAGTACATAGAGATCTTTGATGAAAACCTGCTCCAGAGCGCTCAGGACCTCAGACTGGGGCGAAGGTTCACCTTCCAACAGGGACAATGACCCTAAGCACACAGCCAAGACAACGCAGAAGTGGCTTCGGGACAAGTCTCTGAATGTCCTTGAGAGGCCCAGCCAGAGCCCGAACTTGAACCCGATTGAACATCTCTGGAGAGACCTGAAAATAGCTGTGCAGCGACGCGCCACATGACAGAGCTTGAGAGGATCTGCAGAGAAGAATGGGAGAAACTCCCCAAATACAGGTGTGCCAAGCTTGTAGTGTCATACCCGAGAAGACTCGAGGCTGTAATCGCTGCCAAAGGTACTGAGTAAAGGGTCTGAATACTTATGTAAATGTGATGTTTTTTTTTTGTTTTTTTTATATATAAATTTGCAAAAATATCTAGCAACCTGTTTTTGCTTTGTCATTATGGGGTATTGTGTGTAGATTGATGAGGGGAAAACATTATTTAATCAATTTTAGAATAAGGCTGTAACGTAACAAAATGTGGAAAAAGTCAAGGGGTCTGAATACTTTCCGAATGCACTGTATATGCACTTAATGTAGTCCCACAGTGTACAGTACACAATCAGTGATGTGAGTGTGGTCTCTCCCCTCCTGCAGATAGTGTTAGTGGGCTCTGAGGAGGGTCTGTACGCCCTGAATGTGATCAAGAACTCCCTGACCCACATCCCTGGCCTGGGCTCCGTCTTCCAGATCCACATCATGAAGGAGCATGAAAAGCTGCTGATGATTGTTGGTGAGACAGCCGACTTGACTCCACCAGTGATAACAGCACATATACAATTTATTTGTCAGTCAGACTGAATTGAATGGAGGTGTAATGCCTGTGTTTGGCCTGTAGGGGATGAGAGGGCACTGTGTCTGGTGGAGATTAAAAAGGTGAAGCAGTCTCTTGCCCAGTCCCACCTGCCTGCCCAGTCTGAACTGGCACCATTTATCTTTGAGACAGTCAAGGGATGCCACCTCTTCTCTGCAGGCAGAGTAAGTCCAGTGGTTTTCAATGGTTTGGGGGCATTGTTTCAGTTGGTCATCCCTTGGCAGAATAAATGTTTATCCCTTATCATAGCTATGTGGCTGACGTTGTGGATTTTTCTGTCTACAGATAGATAATGGGCCTTGTATCTGTGCTGCAATGCCTAACAAGATTACAATTCTGCGTTACAATGACAATCTCAACAAGTTCTGCATTCGCAAGGTGAGTATCACAAATTATCAGATGGAAGGATAAACATAATTTTCTGGTTAGAGGACATTTAATTAACCCTCAAGACAGCTCACAGTGACTTGACATGCACCTCATTTATATTGAACTGTACCTGAAGAAAATCTGTTCCTCCTATCAGTGAATCAGTTGTATTCCCTCACTAGTCCCCTAACGTCCTCCTTCCTTCACCCCTCTGTCAGGAGATAGAGACTCTGGAGCCCTGCAGCTGCCTCCACCTGACCAGCTACAGCATCATCATTGGCACAAACAAGTTCTATGAGATTGAGATGAAGCAGTATGTTCTGGAGGGTTAGTGGGCTTTTTGGAGTCGTTTTTTGTTGTTGTTGCTGTACAGTTTCTCTCAGTAAACCAACTGGAACATGTGTACCAGAAAATGAAATGTTGCCAATCCAAAAGTGGTACATGTAAATTAGCCACTCTACTATTCACATTTTAAAGGTTGATGCCACTAAATCATTTCCATTTCCTCCTGTAGAGTTCCTGGATAAGAAGGACGTGTCTCTGGCCTCGGCAGTGTTTGCTTCCTCCTGCCACAGCTTCCCCATCTCCATAATGCAGGTCACCAGCACTCTGCAGGAGGAGGAGTACCTGCTCTGCTTCCATGGTGAGATCTGCCTTGACATTTGCAATTGCAATAAATGTATCTTAACATCTGTGATATTGTATTACCTGTTTTACAGTACATATTGGAAGAAATGTTTTGTGTTGTGTTTCCCACACACAACCTATGTACTGTATATTGCCCATGATTGTAAAACATTCCAAGGTACATTCATCTACACTATTGTTCTGTCACAGAGTTTGGAGTGTTTGTGGACGCATATGGACGAAGGAGCCGCACTGAAGAGATCAAATGGAGCCGTCTGCCCCTGGCCTTCGGTGTGTACAGAAAAGCTTTATCTTCATACAGTACATTTCTAATAAAGTGGTATGCGTTGTGGTGGATTTGATGTAATATTGTCATAACAACGTGCTACAAATGTGAATGTGTATGCCATGCCTTTTGTAATGTAAACCTTTCCCTCTCTATCTTGCACAGCTTACAGAGAGCCCTACCTGTTTGTGACATATTTTAACTCTTTGGATGTGATCGAGGTTCAGGGACATGCTGCACTTGGGTAAAGGAAAACGACTGAAACACGAACTCACACAATAAGAACTTGCATATGAAAAATGCATCAGTATTCGTCTGAGTATGCCACCACAATCAATAACACAAATTGAGAATAACACATAGTACAATAATAGAGAAATGATTTCCAATAATGTTCCCTGTCTGATGCAAATGGTTCTATTCATTCATTGTGCTAAATGGCAGATGTTATTGATTTATTTGTCCAGTAGGCCATTAAGCATGATGTTATTACTTCCTCTCAACTCACTGAATTGAATGTTGGGTACTGTATTTCCAGACTTAATCCTAACCCTGCCTCTCTATGTACCTGTGTGTAGCCCTCCAGTGCTAGCCCACCTGGACATCCCTAACCCCCGTTACCTGGGTCCAGCCATCTCTTCTGGGGCCATCTACCTGGCCTCCTCCTACCAGAACAAGCTACGGGTCATCTGCTGCAAGGGCAACCTGGTGAGGGAGTCTGGGGAGCTGCAGAGGACCGGCTCCAGCCGCGGGTGAGCTCTCCCTGTCATGTTCTAAACCCCAAACCTTTAGCTAATGGCCCTGAACTACTGTACCATCAACTACTTCTATGGTGAAGGGTAATACTTGCACATACAAGTAAACAAAGTAAACTCTAGAAACTAGATACACTGCGTCACAAGTCTAGTGCTAAATATTGGAAGGGTCTACAGTGCCACCTGCTGTTTTGAGTTTTCATTGCTGATACTTAGCAAAGCTTGGCAGCCAAATATATTTTAGCCATTGTTATTGTTTCAATTAAAGCCTAAATCTGTAGTCATGGTTTTATCGATCTGACTTTTGTCTGAGCTGAAACAACAGCTTATTTGTCTCCATACATTTGTCTTGTGCTGGTCTCTGCAGAAGCCCCAGTAAGAGAGGACCACCCACATACACAGAGCACATCTCCAAGCGTCTGGCCTCGGGCCCTAGCAGCCATGAGGGGCTTCACCGTGAGCCCAGCACACCACACCGCTACCGGGAGGGCCGAACCGAGTTCCGGCGGGACAAGTCCCCGGTGCGCCCCCTGGACAGAGAGAAGTCCCCAGGCCCCAGACTGGACAGCCGCAGAGATAGGTCCCCTGGGAGGTTTGACGACCGCCAACGTCTCCACACCGGCTCTGACCGCCGCACACAGCTCACCCCTGTCAACAAGGTACAGTTACACAGCCACACTAGGAATTATATCTCGATTACGTCGACTGCCCAATTTTCTAAATGATTGATTGATTGTGAAGCTGGTACACTCAATGGTGCAGTACTACATATGAGTAGAGTTGATCTTCTGTGACCGAGTCTCTATGGCTGTCTATCTCTGTATTTTAGGTGTGGGACCAGTCGTCTGTGTGAGTAACACAAGGAGAGGTTTAGGAGAGAGGAGCTGTGTGACCCTCTGTCCACTCTGCACATGGCTACGACCAACCAGAAAACCAAGTCATCCCTATCGCCTGTATATAGTGCAATCTGGATTCATTTGCCAACACACTGTTGCACTGGGGACATTTCCTTTGACAATCTTCTCCTTTCTGATATGTGTATTCATTGCTATGGTCCCATGGCAGATAGCTGTTCAACAGAGCAGCGTTTGCAGGGAAACCCTGTGGCTCTAATGGGTCGAGGCTATAATCTAAAATCAAAGTTGTAAATATTGTTCCAGTTTTTATAGATAAAAGGGAATAGTAGGCTGGTAAAGCCAAGTCTATATTTTTTAAGGACGTGTTTCTAATGATGTTGCAGGGAGAAATTGTTGCAGGGAGATAAATCTAATCTCATCATCCCAGTTACAATAGTGTACTTTTGCTTTTCTATGGATCAATCATCAATCATGCCAACATTTAATCACCCATGTACTGTACAAATCAAATGGGTTCCAAGAGGGCAATGCTCATGAGCTTTTCACTTTGCACTTGAGATTAAGGGCTCTATTCAATCCGCATCGCAGAAATACAGTTTTACAGCATGATTGAAATGTATATGCAATGTTCACGCTTTAGCGGAGACTGCATTCATGGTAAACGCTGCATGTCAGCGCAATCGGAAATTACCTTTACATTTCTATAGCGGAATCTGTAACGCTTCAGCTTTACAGACTGAATAGATCCCTTACTTTGAGCAGGATTCCAAATTCATTGTTTCTACATGAACAGTCTTCTTTTTGGATCAACTTTGTATGGTCCTCTTGACTAAATGGACTTTGATATCTAATTGCATATGATTGCTTAATAACAGTTGTCTTACCATACTAAATGGACAAAATAATGTTAGGCTACAAGTGTTCCTTGTGTTAAGTATACCTAAAATGGATAATAAGCTTTGTCTTTGATTTAAAACAGCAGGCAGTGGCGCTCGCTGACCATGCTCTCAGCTTGTTCTGGAGTCTGCTGCCTGCAGCTGCTTATTATGGTACAGATGTCCTGTTCTTACTTCGGTGCAGTGAACTATCTATGAAATCCAGTAATCGTCAGGGTTCGTCACTATTATCGCTTCTTTTTCAATTGATCAAAAAATATTACATTTGTCACATCAAAGAGCATGAGTAATTTAGAGCAGCAGTTGTTGCTTTTTTACCTTGATTTTTGGGCTGTGTTTTTCTGTCATGTATTCACATGAATTTGTATTCAATAAGTAAACATCGTTGCAAGACAACTAAAGGTTTTTCTTGATTTTTGTACATACATTAAAGATAATTGAGCAACCCCTCCAATGTGTCTAGATGTGTCCTTTTTTTGTACCATACATCTTGCATATCATTTTAGTTTTGCATGAGAATCTATTCCGGCTAGCAAATAACAGATGGAAATAGCCACTTTATTTTCCTTTCATTCTACATCAATGTAATGCTCTTTAAAGTAAATTCAACAAAACAAAATATTCATACTAAACAAAGGAGCACTTGTTACAAGAAACTGCTATGTCCTGTTACAGGAAACAGCTCAAAGTCTCCTTGGACCAAGGAGACATGAGAAGGTTGAAAGTGCTTTTTAAACATAAAGGTTAAAGGAGAAATACAAATCAAAAGCACATTAGTTATCCCTTTGTTACACAGGAGGTTGGTGGCACCTTAATTGGGGAGGACGGGCTCATGGTAATGGCTGGAGCGGAATAGTATCAAATACATGGTTTCCATGCGTTTGATGCCATTCCATTTGAGCTGTTCCGTCCATTATTATGAGCCGTCCTCCCCTCAGCAGCCTCCACTGCTTTAATAGAGACCTGTATTAGAACTGCGTGGCACCAGTCTCCCTCTGACATACACACACACACACACACAAACAAACACTTGCATTTACTCCGGATTCCTGGGCCATTGCAGGGATGCTACTTGATGGGCAGCTTCTTAAATCACGAGTGAAGAGAAATGAAAACGCAGCAGAAGTTCAAGATAACTCAAAACCCAAGTGGGCAAAGTGTAGGAAGGGATCCTCCAGACAGACAATAATGTGTAAATCCAACCCCTCCCACATACTCCCATCACATCCAGCTATGCCCCACAACAGCACCAAAACAAAAACAGGCTCATCCCTCATGGGAGTCCTTCTGTGGGTGACATAATACTGGATAGAACATCAGACTTTCATTTTCTGCTTTATTGTTTGATATATTTCTGTGGCAGTGTCTTGTTTGATAAACTGAAACGCTATGCAAAAAATTATTTTGTTTTTGCATTCATGGATTGTTAGCCAAGTTTGCTGCCCCTCATCATGCCTGTGATGGTGAAACTGCCCTACAGCCACTAGCCTCGACACGCCAGAGGGCGGCAGGGACACTGCTGGAAGCCAGAAGTAAATTAGTGTCTAAAGGAGCATTATTCTGGACCTAATTTAGCCCTCAATGTCAAACCTCAGTTTGGGAAATTATGACCAAAAAGACCTGCATGGCTTTGAGATCTAAAGCTATGGACTACTCAGCCCAGCCATTGAAATGTACACACTAGAAGCTATTCAGGGGGTCATTGAAAGAGATCAACAGTCCAAAGTTGTCTGCCCTCAGATGGTTTACAAGATGGCTGTCCAAACTATACATGGCCCTTTCGCACAGTCTGCTGATCAGAGTTTTGTGAATAATAACCAAATTTGCTGAAATCCTGTGATTCATTTGTGTACTGCTAGTACGACAAGTGTCACTATTGACGATTGGCAGTCTTGAAGGAGATCATTTTGGACATAGTCTAGGGTTGTATTTATACATTTAATGCTCCAATTGATAGCTTGTAAAACACAAAATCAATAATAACAAAAGGCCAATCTTGATGGTGAACATCTGAAAAGAAAATAACTACTATAAGCGCAGTGAGAATATCTCTGTGTGCACGTATGAGTGTGTGGAGCTCCTGTATGTGTGTATGGTAGAGGTAGTGTGTGCACGTAGTGTATATGAGTGGGGGTATAGTATAGGTTTATGTTGCTTGTTTTGGACCACCATTCTGTCAGTGCATAGGAATCTCACGGCCCTTAAGATCCACTACTGATAAACACTGATTATCCTGTGGCAATGGAATTGTCTAAATTTGAGACAATTCAAGAACAAAACATCAATAAATAATGAAAAGGTACTGATAGCAATAAATTGGAAAACCACTGCAGCATCAAAACAGGAACACCATGTCCTCGTAAAAAAAATAATAATCCTGTTTACAACAGGTTGCAAGTATAGTTTTTTCTGCAATCAACAAAAAGAAAAAGATAAATGAAAAAAAGGTTTTTGGTGACTAATTTAGTGAGCCACTATAAAAGGATTCTTCTATACAATCGTTTCTTAAATGCTATATACTTATGAATATATTATTTATTTTACAAAAATGTATCTTGAGAGGAGTATATTGAATGGCCCTTGGGCAGGGTAAGGTGTCTCTGAGGAGATGAAATAAGCGACTCTTCTCATTTCAGCTGGAGAAGACTGAGCTAACCAGCTAAGAGAAGAACACCCTCTAATGTCACTGGGATGTTCCACACAGACACAGTACTATACATTTCATCCCATTGTACTATCCAGCACTTCCTTGGTTTATATAGGACATTATACAATGGTGGTTATGAGGATGTTCCAAGGGAAAGATTGTGACGCATTTATGTCTCGCAATGAAACAGCACTAAAATATTAAGTTATGTTCAACGAATAGCAAGGGAGTTAGTAACTAACTAAGCAGTCAGTGTTGGGTAATTAATTCACCCATCCTGCAGATGAGGACACATTGGTAAATGACACAGGAGGAAACTGATACAGAAACACGACCGAAGCACATCCCTTAGTGACACCATGACAACCATTACAGCACTTCCTATTAAACCCTGATTGTGATGGATTGAACAACGTGATGTCATGTCCACTTCAGCGCCACCATGCTCCATGTGCCTGCTGGGTAAATTGGGGGGGGGTCATCCTAATTTGAAGTAATGTGCATGAAGGCAGAGTAAACAACTGCATTTTCACAGCCTTTCCTTGGCAGACAACCTTGAGCATATTTAGGTCTCTGATAATAAGTGACAATGCCAAGTTTCATTTATGCCGCGTTCAAAACAACTGGGAACTCGGGAAAAAACTAGCTCCGACTGGGAAAAACCTATTTGAACGGTCATCCAACTAGGAATTTCAACTCGTGAATTCGGGCCTCTTTCTAGAGCTCCGACTTTCTGACCTGAAGATCACTGACGTCATGATTTTACCTTGTATTGTTTTGAACGCGCCATTAGTTCAGAAGCTCTGTCATAATACCAGCTGTCAACATTATCTACACTCTGTCTGCTATTGGTGTGTGGCACTTATTCACACCAAGAGAGGGCAAAATGGAACCAGCTAGTAGAGGATTCATACTTTGATGCCATTCAAACGAACACTTATTAGATCTCAGTGACTCCCAAATCCCCTCCCTGCTTAGGGCAGAGTCCTTACTTCAGACACGTAACTCAAGTTGAAATTCTGCCCAAATTCATCCAGGTGTTCCCCAGAAGTCAATGGAAGGTCTTGCCATCACAGTCCAGCCCTATTCTGGACACTGGAAGCGGTTTCTGAAGCACTGGAGCTGTTTTTCATTTTGTCCGAGCTGTTTTTCATTCTGTCCCAAATCTCTCCACTGTCCAACAGGAAAAGTAACTAGGGGATGGATGATGGTACTACTCCTGTAAGAGAGAAATGTATGTGGGGTAAAAAACGCTTTTAAAAATGTTTCAGATGAACACAAGACCTCAAGAAGACTTTGCAGCATCATTCGGAGATGACCCTCTTGTGCCCCCCTGGACAGCAGGACCAGACAGGCCATCCTCGCTCTATCGCTGTCCCAGTCCAACACTACCTCGACGAACACTACCAGCAGTCCTCTGTGT
The DNA here is from genome assembly GCF_964263955.1 of Coregonus lavaretus. Taxonomy (NCBI): domain Eukaryota; kingdom Metazoa; phylum Chordata; class Actinopteri; order Salmoniformes; family Salmonidae; genus Coregonus; species Coregonus lavaretus. Next base: position 20,446,781 of record NC_140001.1, on the reverse strand, counting down.
GTTGTCACACACCCATCCTCCCCCCCGTCCATCTGTCCATTAATTCATTCCTGTGCATAACCACCATTCAAAGTGCTTAGCATCTAGCAAAAACACCTTGTTCACCGACCTCCACTACATCTGGCATTGTAGACCTATATACATGAAAATCCATATTTTGCAGCACACACATGTACATGGGACATTCTGCAGCTCCTGAGCTGGTCAGCAATGTGCCTGACTGTGTCAGTGGCTAGCTGGGTATTGGCTGGGGGGTCCGGCCTAGCCCCTCCCAGGGCCCTAGTTGGAGCTGTCTGTGATGGGTTCTTCCAGCTCCAGGTCCATGGGATTGGGAGCTGTATTGATCTGGAGGCTGCCGTAGCAGGTCTTACACACACGGGTGGGCTCAAACAGCTGCTGGCTTGGCACAGGGATCTTCTGGTCGCAGCAGCTGGCACAGAATACATTCCCACAGTTCCTACAGGGGGAGACATTGAGACAGCACAGGTTCAGTCTCCATCACAGAGGGGCTGTTTAATGGGTATAAGAGAAAAACCCATGCAGCAATTAAAAGTAAGACCCTTTGATTAATATGTAGGGCAAAATCTTTATACTCATCATAACTTGTAATACTGACACCCTGATAAGAAAACCTGACTGGCTGCACTTCATCAGGGAAATGCAACTTTTTAAAGTGGTCCCGAGTAAATATAAACCCACAAATCACCCTGGACCATCCAGGCTGGTCACATACAGTACTGTAGGTCTTAAAGGACTGAGTGGACTCCAGTAGCATGCTGGCTGGTGGGGTGCGATGCAGGGGGCAGCATGCTGTCAGGATGTGAAGGGCCTACAGTAGGTACAGTATGATGAGGTGCTATGGTGGTGTGTGGGGGGGGGGTCCATTGTCCCGTGGTTCTGTATGTTATCAGACTAGTGGCTCAACACTTAGGTCACTGATTAGACATTTCCAGGTGGAAGTATTGGTGAAATGCCTGAAAACCAAAACCTCCCCTATCGCCCACTCACTAATGCACCCCTTGCACTGCCATGAAAAACAGGTGTGTTGTTAATACATCTTTTCAGACAACTGCCAGCCACTCTCAGCTTCATGCTCATACCTTCCACATGACAAATGACCAGACAGGAGCTGGCCATCAGGGTCATGTGAGAACCATCTGAGAGTTTCTTAAGGAGAATGCTGCCAACATAAAGTGACTGAGTGGGTTGGTTTTACAGTAGGCAGGGGGTGGGTTAGTTTAGGATGAAGTCAACCAAAAAGGTGGAGCAATGCAGGATTAGAGGGAGGGGAGGTGAGAGGGGAGAGGGGGAGGGGGGACAGTGGAGCCGTATCTCACCAGGCCTCTTGGACAGGCTCCCTGTCACTGTGGAGGAGAGGAGGGTACAGAATGGAGCAACCATCAGAGAGAAGCCCAGACCAGACTCACACACTGCTCTCTCATCTAGTCTACACTGCTAATACAGACAACATATCTCCCTATCACACTCACTCAGACACTGTAGAAACCCTACTTTCCCAGTTCCATACATAAACACTAGACCTCTTTACATAGGCTACTCCCATTATGGCACGGATTCAAAAACTTTCCACAAGTTTCCTTCACTGTGGTCTTGACTGGATGATACCAGTAGCACAGAAAAGGTCTGTCTTGAATGGCCTTTATTTATGCTGCACATTCAAACAATCTTTAAATTACACTACATGTCTGCAATCAGCCCTACAGTGTAGCAAACGTCACAAATAACCCATATGCTAACATATTGCCAACAAGCTAATTGTCATGTAAGGCCTTTACAGCTGGGCTCAAAGCCAAGACACCTTGTAAAACTCCAGTTTGCATAACAGGGAAAAAACTAAATGAAGATGCTTTTTAGGCTACAATGTGGCATTGTGAGCATTCTGTTGGACCGGGACCAAAATGGTGCCGGTAAACTAGTTTGCTGACTATGGCTTAACCAAGATGATGATGATAGTAAACAACAAAGTGAAAAGCAGACAGCATATTGATATGCAGCTTTTGAAGCAGCATGGAAATCTAAATAGCAGTGGCAACATGTTGAAGCTGTCCCACATTGGCCCAGAGAACAGGGGAAGTAGAGAGGATAACAATATGAGGAAATGAGAAAACCAAAGAGGCAATGCAGAGACTACAGCACCTGCATGGCAGATCTGTCCAATTCATAAGCACATCCACAACATCCATGAAGAAAACTAAATATTTGTCTTCTCTCACAAAACGGTAATGATAGAATGACAATTTTCATTGTCATTTATCATTGATGCCTGCGCATAATAAGGCAAATCACATTACAACACCTGAATTACAGGCGATACATTTGCAAAGCAAAAAAAAGACCCAAACGAACAAAAGCAGGAAGCTCTGGGAAAGAAGAAACAAAACGAGTAGAAAACAAACTGAAATCAACAAGCTTGAACTGAGACAGTGTCTCCTTAGCTTAGTCTCATCACATCAGAAGTGATAGTAGTGTGTCTGAGGGCAGCCAGGGCCCAGTCAAAACCATAGCAAGGACAAGAGCCTGTGGTTGGTTACCTGCAGTGATGCTTCCTGGTGGCGAGCCAGAACCTACTCTCACACCCGTAGCACTGGGCTGCCAAGTGGTCCGGGTACCAGCGGGTCACCTGCAACAGGCAGCCAAACGGCAGTTCTCAGCTAGCATCTTAAGGTCAGCCAAACTTTATCTGTGAACTCCCAGTCTCTACAGCCACTATAGTCCATCATTCAACTTCCACCCCTCATACCTGTCCCCTATTGTAGCATCTCATTCAGCCAGGCAGCTTACCTCACTGTCATTCTTGTCCACCTGCTCCCAGCTAGCCTCTGAGAAGAGCTCTGTGCTGCAGCGTGACAGGCAGTTAGCGTCCAGGTTATACTCCGAGTCTGTCATTGAGGTCTGAGTGAGAGGGAATGAGACAACAGAAACACAGTATCTTTGTAATTTCACATCTGACTAAATATGAATAATTACGTGGTTCTCCCCTCAAATGTCTAGTTCCTGAAAGTTTCCTCTACTTCTCACAAATACTAAACATTTTCCTCAGCACTATCAGTCTGATCAAATCATTTTTGAAACTCCTCACTCAAATCAACTTAGTCACGGCTCTTAACTGCCAAGTCATCTCTCTGCAGGGTGAGGCCGAGTCTTACCACTTCGTCTCCCATGTCTCCGTTGATCCTGAGGGACGCTGCGTGGTGATGGCTCTCCAGGCGGCTCCACAGCTCCTGCACCTGCTTCTTCAGTGTCTCTACCTCCATCTGGTGGCCTGCCTCGATCTGCCTCAGCCGCTGCTGGATGGCATCCGTGTGTAGCGTCAGCCCGTCGTCGTCCAGGTGACTGCGGGCCGGCTGCTCGGGGCTGGGTGTGGCAGCGGGGCGCCCCAGTAGGGTGTGGAGGCAGCGGTGCTGGGAGCAGCTTCCCCGGCGGTGGTGGGTCAGGGAGCTGCAGGAGGCCAGGGACACCTGGCGGCTCAGTGGGGCCCGCTCCCCATTCACCTTGTGAGGGCCACTGCAGGGCTCCCCCTCCAAGCTCTCGCCATTACACAGACCATCCCTGCTGGGATCAGCACTCAAAGACTGGAAGGCACTGATGGAGGGCCGCTTGTGTCCTCCATTTGAAATCCTGGGTGCCCCCTGCTCTGGCTCTGCCTCCCCGTTCATTCTCCTGTGGCAGGGGGGTTGACTCCTGCCTTCAGTGCAGGGCTTGGGGCCTGGGCAGACGGGTACATGCACTGGGGCCTCTGGCCTGGTGCAGGCCTCTTCAGTCAGAGTCTCTGTTGAGCTCTCCATGAGGGAGGCCCCCTTGTCAACCTGCACCAGGACCTCATAGAGGTGTCTGCTGGACTTAGGCTCTGGTGGAAGGTGATTCTCAGCAGCCTCTGGTGTCATCTCTCCAAAGCCATTGGTCATAGTTCTAGGGGCAGCGGGGGCTGGCTGGGCTGGGCTGGGGGTGCTGGTGCTAGGGTTGTGGTCTGGCTCCTCCTGGGCAGTACAGTTCTCCAGAACCTGTTTCACCAGCTCCTCTTCCGGCTCCTCTACCGCCTCCTGCTCCTTTGGAAAGTCCGTGGGACTGGCTGGAGAGACACTAAACTCCTCCTCAGGTTCATCTGTGCCATTCTCTGGGTGATGCCCATTAGTGATAGTCTCAGCCCCATTGATGTTAGCTTGTTTATCAGTCTCAGCATCACTGGTGCTGACCTCTTTCTCTGTCCCTGTTCCATTAGCGTTAGCATCAATCAGAGTTTGAGCCACGGCAATAGGAGGAGCAGCAGCGTTAGCCTCTCTCTGAGCATCGGCACCAGCCTCCTCCTCCGTTGCTTCCTGGAGAATGTTCTCCATCTGTCCCTCTGCCACAGTCAGCTCAACGGAGAGCTCCATCTCTTCTCCTGCTGCTAACAACCCCTTGGAGGCTCTGTCTCTCAGCTCAGTCTGCCCTCCTTCAGGGCTGTCCTCCGGCTCAGAGTCGGCCGTGCCTGCCTGAGGCCCTGCTGCTCCAGGCTGGCCATTACCCCGCCCATCCTGAGCTCCCCCTCCGTCGGGCCCCACAGCGATGTTGAGCTCCAGAGAGCGCCGGTGGTCCTGCCACTTCTCATTCAGGTTTGGGTCACTGGAGCGCCGGTTGGGGGCAAGCGAGCTCCCCAGCTCACACGCGCTGGGCAAGTTATCGAAGGAACGGGTCTTCGGACGTCTTTCGAGGGAGGAAAGAGAGGAATTGAGTTGATTAGCACATGGAAAAAACAGCCTTTTATCCCATAACAATGGCTCTGTATCTTTGAGGCCTCATGATTGAAGTGGAGGCTGTGTTTATAATCAGGTAATCATATTAGAGTGTTCAGGATTAAGACATGAATGTCCACAAATGGAAAATACGGAGTGACGCATAGCTCAAGTGATTGAGAAGATGATGTAAGATTAGCGTTGTAATCAAATGTTACCCCCATAACCTATTGATCAAAGAAAAACTAAAAACAGACAGTTAATCTTGCACAGAAAATTAAATATGGAACGTATTCAGCACTGTTTTTGAAACACGTCCTCAACACAGTTATCGTCAATAACAAATTACCACAAAAATACCTTGCGGTATGTTGATGTTGTTGTAAACAGCCTCAACCTACTTATTTTTCTCTTTTCAAGACACTGACAAAGTCATGAGAGATGAAATAAGCAGAGGATAAAAACGCTTTGCATCTCCCAGACCAATCATTGTGTGAGTGAAAAGCAGTTACAGAGCGAGGTCCCTCTGGCTGTGGTGCCCTCAACCTGGGTCTATCTTACATCAGGGAGTAGGGAGCAGAGTGGCAGGCTCACCTGCCCATGGGAGTGTCCTCAGGGTTGGCGCCTGGCACAGGATAGGGTGCACACGACTCGTCAGAGGGCGTGGTGGGGGAGGAGCTGGGAAGGTATACTGCCGTCCACAGCATCAGGTTACGCACATGACACACTGGGTGGAGCACCTACAACAGACAAAACTTTAGATATAGGAATATACAGAGGGTTGTACATAAATATAAATATATGTGACAGACAAAATATTCACACTTGAGCAAGCAAGGCAAGAAAGTACAATGTCAACAAAGTGGCCACAAAAACAGTTTTAAATAGATAAGATGACATTGTTTGTGTCATAAATTAAGTTTAGGTCTAGGACCATGAACATTTTAAGTAAACAAATTTAAGTTATAGCACTCTTGAGCGTCCCCTAAAAGTCCCCCCCCCCCATTGTATTTAAGGCATGGAAGACTGTTCCAATATAAACGGGTGAGCAAACAGAGCAGACATACAGTCTCGGAGTGGGAGGAGTAGAGCATGTTCCTCAAGGCGCGGTTGGCTGGTCGCAGCAGTGACCACACGGAGCAGGTCCTCTCCCGAACCTGACGGTCCTCCCTCTCCTTCCCACTGTTGCACAGGAAGGTGCCAAACAAACAGGAGTAGGAGTGCTGCACCATCTTCACCTGCACAGAAACACACAAACATGCAGGAGCATGCTCACATCTCAGGTATGATCATGATAGTGAGATTAAAAAAGGCCATGCATCTCTGAGCCTCTCCAGGGTAATTACATTTCACGGTCTCACAGCCAGATAAAGATAGTAACTCACTCCAACAAAATTTGACTGTCATTCATCCTAATCCAAATATAAAAATGTGAGTTGCATCCAATTCTGTGATCTAATTCAGATTCCTGACTAAGTGAGTTTGATTCCATCATACTCAGGTCTATGGTCATCCTCCTCACCAGGAAGGCCTCATTGAACTCAAAGGAGCATGGGAACTGCCTTTGGAGCTGGTGAACACAGTCCAGCCACTGCAGGAAGACCGGGCAGCGCTCGTTCAGGTCCTCAGAGTTCTCCCCGTGGCCACAGCGGTCAGCAAACTTATGGCCAAAGTCCAGCCACTCAGTCTCCACCAGCACCTGGAAGCCCTGTAGAGAAATCATACCAACAGTAAGAGATACATTTCAGTCAAAATGGATGTTATACTTTAAGAGGGGCACATACGCATTTCTTCCAGCCATGTAAATGTGCCTCTATGTCTAATTATTAAATCAACCTAAAATGTTCCTATACACAACAATCAACAGGGCCCAATGATCGCCCCAGCCAGCCTACCTCAATGGTGCGGTAGTATGGGTCCAACAACAGCTTGGACAGGGCAGCGATCTGGGGCGTGCGGTCCCATCCGTCAGAGCAGTGCACCAGAACAGGTCTGTGGTCGCGGTCCACAGCGTTCACCACCAGCAGGGCAGCCTTCAGCAGCAGAGACAGGTGCTGCAGCCACTTGGTGCTCTCCAGAGCAGACAGCCAGCTGCAGAGGGAGAGAGATGGTTAAGCCATCTCCTGAATGCACAGCCTCACTGTAGTGTACATAAACTACTCACATACACTCAGTCACACCAAGCACTGACTTAAACACAACAGCTCATCTTAGATACAGACAAACCAAAGACCTCCTCTAAATGTGATGAGCAAAGAGGCTCTTATACAAACAATAAATAAAAACAGGGAGTTTTCAAGCTGTCCCAAATCAAAAATATGTATCTTTAATATGTCTGTTTCATTGAATTTGACCATAGTTATGAAAAGTGTTTACTATTATTGCGTCTGAGTACTTTCAACAATGTGCTCTTGGTTTAAGGGAGACATTGTGATTAAATTACAAATGGCAGAGTGGAATGTGGGAGTTCAGATGGAAAGAGATCCTTTAGCTGTGGGCTGGGCCAGGTTCCTAAACCAGAACCAGATGTGTTGGCAAGGCCAAAACACAGCTGGAGTTACTACAGTTACTGAGCCACCATGGCAACAAACTGGAGTGGAGTAGATGGTCTCTACTTGTGTAATTCATCTTGGATTGTGAGTCCAGTCGGAATGGACCTCCACTACAGTGGTAGAGGCACAACTCACTTCGCCGGGTCGGGCATCTGGGTGCAGAGGAAGCGCAGAGACTGGAAACTCTTGCGGATGGAGTGGATGTTGGCCATGCCCATGAACACCACCTCACAGTTGGGGTAGTACTCTGTATGGAGGAGGAGATGGTGAAAGTCAGTTTGTGGCAAAATAACATATCATTAATCCCAAAACAACTACTCTAGGGCAGAAAATAACAGTACAGATTGTGAGTTTGGACAGTTTTTCTGTTGACATTAAGTTGACAACCTGCTTCCATGCAAACCCATTGACAGTCTCCTGAATCCACTGGCCCAGAGAGGAGCCGTCTTACCTGGGCATTCACAGCCCCCTCCCTTGGCCCTGTTGGCCACAGCGGCTGCATATGACCTGGCATCCAGGATCAGCAGCTTTTGTGGCTGGATGGCCAGCGTCTCTACCTCCGAGCTGTTCGTCAGCGACGATTCTGACACACAAAGAGACACAACCTGAATTAAATCTCTACATAGGTTATGACAGTCAGTATTATCAAATAAAAGCAGTAATACATGTGATGGCCCCTCAGACAAGCCCTGACAGGCCCACATTGCACAAACAAGTGTCTGCAGCAAAGCCACACAAACAGATAGGAAGGTGCTGCTTCAGCACTCTGTGTGTATGGTATGGTGTGTGAGAATTTGTGCATGTTTGTGTGTTGTGGACTGACCGAAGTCAGTGTCCACGAGGTCATTGGCGCCGATGATTCCATTGGTTCCATTGATGTAGGATCCGTTTGCCAGGTGTTTGCAGGAGCTGCAGTCCACAGCACAGGCCCTGGCGATGGACTGGACCAGGTGCTCGTCGTCTGCATTCCTCCAGCCCCACCAACTGACCTCCGGCTGGCCGCAGCGGGCGATCACAGCCCCACTGCTCTGGTGCCTGGAAGAGAGGCATGGGACAGTCAGGTGACACGTAACAGAACAGACTGCACTGTGTGGGAAAACAACATGGAGCAACCCTGATCCATGTGGCCTCTGGAGTCAATAACACTATCAATAACAAGGTATCCTGTGAAAGGATTGGGTCCAAAAAACGTACATATGCAAAGATGGAACCCCCCTTACTCACGCAACACACCTCAGGGTGAAAGGAGTTGTCCTTGCTTTGCATTGTATTCGCAGACAACCTAACCCTGTTCTCTCTCACTGACTAACAACACTACACACAGACAGAGAGAAAGCCCCACCTGAACACAACGGCCGGGAACCTCTTCCAGGAGCGGAAGGCTGCCACGTTCTCCAGCTCCTTGTCTGTGATCCAGGCTGGCACCAGGAGCTGCTGCGGATAGCTGGAGCACAGCCTGGCAACACCAGGTGAGAGAGGAGCAGGGGTTAGAACAGGAGGGGGGCACAGGCTGAGTGATGCCTCTAAAAAGCCCCTATCCTCGGACACCTAATCGTGGACAAGGCCCTTATCTACAGGAGGCTCATCACCACTGGAGGACAACAGTACAACCAGCCTCTGTATCAGACACACAGAGCAGTGTGTGCAGCAGGATGACAGCAGACAGTTATCATGTCACTACCCTAGGAGGCCTGGTAATCAGATCAGCCCTGTAGGATGCAGGCTGTCAGGGGGCTGTTGGCTGCTCATACCGGAACTTGCTGTTGATGTCAGATATCCTCCAGGCGTTTTGAGTGTCAAAGCCCATCCTCTCCACCTCGTTCTTGAACCAAGAGGTCACATGCTCTCCTAACGGGGCACACAGGGACACAGAGGAGATGTGAGATGAGACAAGATGAAGGGAAGGACTTAGGTCTGTCAACACTGAGGACACCGGTGTCCCGGTCAGCGTACCTGGCCTGCACAGCTCCCCGTGCTGCTCCTTCTCCCCGGCGTACACATCCACACACCAGGCATGGAAGGGGAAGGAGAAGAGGTCCTCCAGGCAAGACGGAGGGCGGACCGCAGTGTTCAGCCGCTTCAGCCACTCCTGACACTGCTCTAAGGTGGAGAACTGACACCTGGGAGACAAGTAGCACAATCATACGTACTAGCTATAGGCCTAAACCAAGACATGAACATCAGCAAAAATGTTACTTGCAATATGCATGCATGTATTGTTTCAGTTGGTCCTCCTACCTGACGACCTTACAGTCCTTGCAGGTGACATGGAGCTGGAACATGTCACGACACTCCACAGTCTCTATGAGCTGCAGAGGGACCTGGTGAGAGAAGAAGTACACAGACACAGGAACTGAACAGTCACACTCTGTACCACAATCTCCAAACCAGCAGGCTGACATTTTCCACACACAAATAACCTAGCTTCAGGCTCTAGGCCTACATGTGCTCAACATTTGCACTAGGGGATATCCTAAAGAAAGACAGCAGAATTCACAAGCACATGCAGTAAATGCTTGTGCAATATTGCCACCAATAAAATGTCTAAATTCCAAGCCAGTTAGTAGGCTAGTTCATGTTTCATGTTAAGTGTGATAATGCCGATCATGCAAGGAGTGCTAAAGGCTACACTGCTGTCCCCATGTAAATCTGAGCACATACTGCACCTCGACACCTACGGCTGCAAATGTAAACTAGCTGCATTAGTTGTCAAATGGCATTTCCCAGGCAAAGGTTGTCATTTTCACATCTCCTCGAGCACTGCCTTCCGATTTGATGTTCTTCCCTCGTGTACTGATTCAGTATGTAAAACTGTTGGATCATAGTGCAGTAAATGTTCATCTGCAGCCCTATCATCTCACATTTACTGTCTATTAAACCCTCATCTGATCTTGGCAAATACCATCAAAACTATAGTATTATACTTAAAGGTCCAGTACGTAGCTTTGTGGGCAACTCGAGGCGTAAGTTTAGCTTTTGTGTCTTTTTACTTTCGGTTTTGTACACCAGCTTCAAACAATATATTTTTTGTTATTGAAAAAATCTATTTCACAGCGGTTTAGATCGTACAATCATTCTCAACACCCCTCAAACTCAACTCTGGACCTCGAAGCCAGTTCTACTGCTTTTTTTCTGCTTCCATTGTTCCCCTGTAATCAGGGACTGATTTAGACCTGAGAAATCAGGTGGGTGCAATTAATTATCAGGTAGATCAGAAAACCAGCAGGATCCGGACCTCGTAAGAGTTAAATACCCCTGCTCTACACTATACATTGCTTGTTTGGTCACAAACTGAAATTAGGCGAACATTATAGCATTTTTGCAAGCAGGTAATGGCAGAGCAAAGAGTTTCACCCAAAATCACATTTTCTGCTCTGCAGTGACTCAGAGGGGAGTGCAGCGAATGCTGTTTCACAATTCCAGCACGGTCCAATGCCATGCATAATGGACAGGCGGTCAGTGTTCAACGGGTTAACACACACACACAGTTGCCATGATGTCATCCACCCCAGCCCAGTCTGTGGGCAGGGCACCACACTGTGCATGCAGGGGCTGCTGGGTACTTACTGACACCTCACAACAACTGTCACTCTGTTGTTCAAAACAAAACAGGAGAGACAATAAAGAAAAGGGAAACAGAGTTAAAGCTGTGTCTGTGCTGCTGCCTGGCCACACATTCCTTACGCTCGCACATCCCGCGGCTCTGTTTTAATTCCTGCTCTCTAATCTACATCTGACCACACCATGAATTCCTTGGATGCTTGTTAACGGCCTGCCTCACTGCGCCAGCACTTTACCGTCCCATCCAAATGTGTGAAGAGAACACACTCTGTTGTTTCATGGAACATAGTGAGATTCAGTTCCAATATAACACGACTGACTGACGGCAGCAATGGAAAAAAAAATCTAATAGGTGAGCTAGCCGGTAAGAACTGGAACATTCTAACACACTGTTAGTGTGGAGGTGATTGAACAAAAACGTCCCTGTATACCTCAAAACATGCCGATCCAAAAGGAGAACCTGCACAACTGTACAGCAATGCTGTTTATCACTACGGTACTATACTACAGTACTACACCATCTCAGGATGGTGAGACGAAGTGAAGCAGTGTCATTTGTTTGAAATGGGGGGAATTTTCTGTACTAAGACCAGTGTAATGATGAGATGTCAATTTAAAAGAATAACTACACATTGGTAACATATGGTCTTTATATAGACAACATGGCAAAAGGGGGAGAGGGCGGAAGTGTTGTGCATCCCTGACGGGATCTTTGCAACCATGGCAACGGCGAGTGGAAAGAGAAAAGCAAACGACTGAGAATGCCCTCTCCAGACTGCCTGCCTGCCTTGTTACCACAACAGTAGTGGCACACTGTCACTGGACCCATCACACAGTCTCCATTCATAAAAAGTCAAGGTACACAGAGACTGGAGACAATAGGGTTTCACTTTACTGACCAGCTGTAGAGTTTCTTCAGACACTTAGGCACTGTCTGTGAAATTAAAGTGTGTGTTAGGCTGGGTGATAAACTGTGTGCTATCAAGTACCTAGCCTTCATTTAGTTAGTAGGCAGTACTTACGTTGACGATTGACTCTTTGAACTTGATGTGGAGGCGGTAGCTGGACATGGCGATGATGGCATCCTCCGCTCTCCCCACATACTTTGTGAACTCACCATGCAGCTCGGGAAAGGGCACCTGGCACCACAAGAGGGAAGTTATCAAAGGGCACAGAACCTTATCACTTGAAAAGGTGCCATATAAATACACACCTACGTACTGTAAATTACCATTACAAACACATTTAGAATGACTTTGCGATAACTGTACAGGCATGACTTGGCATTGTGCTAACCAGCTCCGACAACTAGTGTTCTCACCTGCAGGCTCTCCTCCTCCAGGACTGGGGGCTTCTTGGGGAAGATCTGATTGGCGTGGATAGATTCCATGCTCTGCGGACCCTCCTCCTCCTGCAGAACATATGTAGTTGATTATGTGGAATGTCCAGTGTCTTGTAAAATAACTCAATAGTCCACTACTATCCCCATTCACTGGTTACAATCACCTTCGACTGTAGCCATTCTCCAACCACTCCCACATTTAACCTAATCTGTTTTCATACCTCTAACAGTAACTTAATTGAATAGGCTTTCAAACAGCCACTGATGAAGCCAAATGTAATCAGAGGAGTGTTGATGCTAAAACCAACTATAAATAGTGAGGACACACGTGAGGAGCTCTTTGATGTTGCATACCAACTTCCCAATTTAAGATTAGCATATTTCAGAAACCCACAGAGGACATTTATTTGATGGTAATGTGAGGCATGAACACATAAGCAGTTAAATTGTTTTTATTCAGGGACTAAATTGGTGAAAAATGTTTAGACTGCCTTCTGAAACAGGGAGGGCTATAGCAGAAGGCTGTACTCTATGCTCTGTCCCGGTCTGTTTCAGCCACACCATGGGGCCCATGGGCGGTAAGGCTAGGACACTATAGGAGTCCAGTCTAGTGAGAGCATGATGGCAATACTGGCAGTGACAAAGAGAGATTAGGGTGGTCTGGTCCATAGACATTGCAGATAAAGGACAGGGCTGGGGCAGCAGGCTGCTGGCTCAGCACGACCATCCCACTAACTGATTGTGTCTGGGAGCCAAGCTGACACAGAGTGTCCTGTCCTGTCCGCATGGCTGGGGTAACACTTTGCAGGGGCCAGTCAGAGGGCAGGCACAGGAACGCATAACACACACGGTCAGACACACACACACAGGCAGAGACACACACACGGTCAGACACACACACACGGTCAGACACACACACACGGTCAGAGACACACATAAAATACATACACATCAGGGATTTAAGATCTGAAAGACACTCGCCCATCAGGCAAACCAGGAGTATTTTTTGGTTGACCGAAGATAAACACATAAAAAAAATAAAAAAAATGTATAACAATAAATCTCCTTCCCAATGGGGCAACCTCCACAAGCAGGCTCAACTTGCGCGACTGCTCAGGTCACTTGCCCCGAGTTATAGGGCAATCCTTAATTTCAATCCCCGCACACACACGTTTTCCGAGCAAGGTTTATGATTGACCAAGATGTAACTCATATCACATGCAGTGGTAATACTACTCCATATCACCATAACACTGAAAGGCTTCCAGTCAAAATAAAAGACTCCCTGCTGAAGCACTGTGTCCGATGCAACCGTCTAGCTACCAGTAAACACAGCTGATTTAAAAGGCTGAAAATCAATGGAGAGTTTCCGATTCTGCAGACAGCACACACACAGATCGCAGCTATTCTTCACAGGTAGATAGAAAACAGCCATGATGAGGATGCACTTTACCATGGCCCTTGTGAAGGAGTGTGGGTCACTGGACAAGGAACAGGCCTTCTTCACTGGACCCCAAATCTATGTCTGTAGAGAGTGGAAGAAGGGGAAATAAAGAGAAAGATGCTGCTAATGCTTTACTGCTTAATCTTACACAACAATCTCATTTGATTGCTCCATAAAACTGACTTCAGTAGGTTTATCTTATTGCAGAGGTTCACTTGTAAACAATCCCTCATTAACAGTGATCACATGGATGAGAGTAACACCCTGCAGTACCTGGATTTGGAGTGCAGGGCACATAAACAGTCATTCTGTGTCACATGTAGAAAATGAAATGCAGCCCTTATACAGACATTTTACATTTTAGTAATTTAGCAGACGGTCTTATCCAGAGCGACTTACAGTTAGTGAGTGCATAAATGTTTTTTCATACTGGTCCCCCTTGGGAATCGAACCCACAACCCTAGCGTTGCAAGCACCATGCTCTACCAACTGAGCTACACAGGACCAAGATGTTATTTTCAATAGGTTGTTATCACTTAAAAATGATAGGAAGCTAAACTAACTGAGTAGTGACTACTGTGATGTGCACCAGTTTTGCTACGTACCAAAGAGAACAAGCAACAGATGAGGTGCTATCCTGATGATCCTGTTTTGAAAATGTCAGTTAGAGTGAAGACATTGAATTCTGTAGGAAAAGAGAGAACATGAAACTAGTTATTATAAGGAATGAACAAATGGTTAATTTGCTAACTCTTCTAAACATCCCAAACAGCTTACTTTTCACTGGAACATTCAATCTACAATATACCTTTTCATTCCCTGGTAAATATAGCTGTGCTGATGGTTACAGTAGGCTGCAAGTGAGGTGAGAGACACCACTTAAAACACATTTATGGAATGGAAAGAAGCCATTTACGTAACATGGGTCTTGTCCAGTTGGGCCACAGTATACTATCCTCATCAATACTGATGGGGGGGAGGAGTGGGGAATTATAAAAATAAATAACAAAATCGATACAGCTAGTGCATTCGGAAAGTATTCAGACCCCTTCCTTTTTTCCACATTTTGTTATGTTACAGCCTTATTCTAAAAAATCCTCATCAATCTACACACAATACCCCATAATCAGGGCTCCCGAGTGGCGCAGCGGTCTAAGGCAGTGCATCTCAGTGCTTGAGGCGTCACTACAGACCCCCTGGTTCGATTCCAGGCTGTATCACAACCGGCCGTGATTGGGAGTCCCATTGGGCGGTGCGCAACTGGCCCAGCGTTGTCCGGGTTTGGCCGGTGTAGGCCAGTAACCAAAAATCTCCATTTAATTCATTTTAAATTCAGGCTATAAACGCAACAAAATGTGGAAAAAGTCAAGGAGCGTGAATACTTTCTGAAGACACTGTACATTTTGGGAGTTCAGACATAAAGGCTATTGTTAGAAAGATTAAGTTATCGTCTATTACAGTCAAATAATGTCTAAGCGTTTCGGTATCCATATGACCGATTCTGTTGGACCAAACCTCAAATGCAAATAGCGAGTTTAAATTGCTTTTTGTCAGAGGAAGAAGTTATTTTGTCTTTGCTGTGAGTGGAAGGGGCTTGGTGTCTATGCATGTGGGAAGGTGCACAGTGTACACAGCACAGAGGGAGATGAAACCAAAAAGACACAGAACGCTCATTAACAAAAGTATAATAATGTAAACCTCAATTTCTTCGATACAGGCATTTGGAACATTGCGCTAAAACATGAATTTGAATTAATTCGATATATCGCCCAGCACTATAACAGAGGCATTTTGCATTATTTTACCTTTACATTGCACCTTCATTGTCTCATCTCTGTTCAAGATTTGCAACCTGCCTGCCTGCATTAACAGTCCCACATATGCTTGTAAATGTCAGACCCTGCAGACTGAAACAGCACGATTCCTTTCTGAACTGTAGAATCTGAACCTACTAGATTGTGAACACCTAGGCACAGCCTAAAGGGACGTAATTCTGTCACCCGACTGAGGCGAGAGCTATGTTAGCAGTGCATGCTCCAGAGGCACCCTCCTCCTCACTGGCACTGACTGATAAAACGTATCTGTCACACACACACACACACACACACACACACACACACTGGTGCGTGGACACACCAACAGAGCATGTTGTTTATCTCAGCGGGCTCGTGACCCATGGCCTCGGCTCAGTCTGGCTCTGTGTGCAGAGTCACACAGGGCAGAGCTAAGCCCCTTAGCGCCTCAGTCCTGTCCTGTGACTACCATGCATCTGATCTGAACCTGCAGCACTCAAGCAAAGGCTTAAACCATAATCTCTCAAAGTGAATACTTCCCATCTCAGTGACATAAGGAGGATATGAGGAAATAGAGTCAGAGGATCTGTGTGACGTTATGGGGAAGAGTAAAGTTTGAGTAGTTGCATGTGCATGAGCTGGTCTCGAGAACCCAAGAAGGCTTACAACTTCCCCTTTATTGGGTTCTCAGCTGAACATATGGACCACAGCTCCATGTGAACTACAATCCCGATGCTCTGTTTTAATGTTTAGAAACGTTAATAATCCTCGCTTGCGATAGAGTATTGGAAACCTTTGGAACTTAACTTTCATACCAGAAAGAAATAACCTTCCAAATACAAAAGATACACTTACTGTGCGCAGTTTAACAATTTTGCTCCCGGCTGTTTTCACCGCCTCCAGCCGAGGTGGCAACAACACATCGTCTCTCACCTTGTGCTAGCATTTCCATTGGGCCATTCCATTCCACATTTCCAGCTGGATCGCATGTGTTTTTCTCAAAATAAATAAATATATACACTGCTCAAAAAAATAAAAGGAACACTTAAACAACACAATGTAACTCCAAGTCAATCACACTTCTGTGAAATCAAACTGATTAACAATAAATTTCACATGCTGTTGTGCAAATGGAATAGACAACAGGTAGAAATTATAGGCAATTAGCAAGACACCCCCAATAAAGGACTGGTTTTGCAGGTGGTGACCACAGACCACTTCTCAGTTCCTATGCTTCCTGGCTGATGTTTTGGTCACTTTTGAATGCTGGCGGTGCTTTCACTCTAGTGGTAGCATGAGACGGAGTCTACAACCCACACAAGTGGCTCAGGTAGTGCAGCTCATCCAGGATGGCACATCAATGCGAGCTGTGGCAAGAAGGTTTGCTGTGTCTGTCAGCGTAGTGTCCAGAGCATGGAGGCGCTACCAGGAGACAGGCCAGTACATCAGGAGATGTGGAGGAGGCCGTAGGAGGGCAACAACCCAGCAGCAGGACTGCTACCTCCGCCTTTGTGCAAGGCGGAGCATGAGGAGCACTGCCAGAGCCCTGCAAAATGACCTCCAGCAGGCCACAAATGTGCATGTGTCTGCTCAAACGGTCAGAAACAGACTCCATGAGGGTGGTATGAGGGCCCGACGTCCACAGGTGGGGGTTGTGCTTACAGCCCAACACCGTGCAGGACGTTTGGCATTTGCCAGAGAACACCAAGATTGGCAAATTCGCCACTGGCGCCCTGTGCTCTTCACAGATGAAAGCAGGTTCACACTGAGCACATGTGACAGACGTGACAGAGTCTGGAGACGCCGTGGAGAACGTTCTGCTTCCTGCAACATCCTCCAGCATGACCGGTTTGGCGGTGGGTCAGTCATGGTGTGGGGTGGCATTTCTTTGGGGGGCCGCACAGCCCTCCATGTGCTCGCCAGAGGTAGCCTGACTGCCATTAGGTACCGAGATGAGATCCTCAGACCCCTTGTGAGACCATATGCTGGTGCGGTTGGCCCTGGGTTCCTCCTAATGCAAGACAATGCTAGACCTCATGTGGCTGGAGTGTGTCAGCAGTTCCTGCAAGAGGAAGGCATTGATGCTATGGACTGGCCCGCCCGTTCCCCAGACCTGAATCCAATTGAGCACATCTGGGACATCATGTCTCGCTCCATCCACCAACGCCATGTTGCACCACAGACTGTCCAGGAGTTGGCGGATGCTTTAGTCCAGGTCTGGGAGGAGATCCCTCAGGAGACCATCCGCCACCTCATCAGGAGCATGCCCAGGCGTTGTATGGAGGTCATACAGGCACGTGGAGGCCACACACACTACTGAGCCTCATTTTGACTTGTTTTAAGGACATTACATCAAAGTTGGATCAGCCTGTAGTGTGGTTTTCCACTTTAATTTTGAGGGTGACTCCAAATCCAGACCTCCATGGGTTGATCAATTTGATTTACATTGATAATTTTTGTGTGATTTTGTTGTCAGCACATTCAACTATGTAAAGAAAAAAGTATTTAATAAGATTATTTAATTCATTCAGATCTAGGATGTGTTATTTTAGTGTTCCCTTTATTTTTTTGAGCAGTATATATATATATATATATATATATATATATATATATAGAGAGAGAGAGATAGATATATATATATATATATATATATATATACACACACAGTTGAAGTCAGAAGTTTACATACACTTAGGTTGGAGTCATTCAAACTCGTTTTTCAACCACTCCACAAATTTATTTTTAACAAACTATAGTTTTGGCATCTACTTTGTGCATGACAAGTAATTTTCCCAACAATTGTTTACAGACAGATTATTTCACTTATAATTCACTGTATCACAATTCCAGTGGGTCAGAAGTTTACATACACTAAGTTGACTGTGCCTTTAAACAGCATGGAAAATTCCAGAAAGTGATGTCATGGCTTTAGAAGCTTCTGATAGGCTAATTAACATTATTTGAGTCAATTGGAGGTGTACCTGTGGATGTATTTCAAGGCCTACCTTCAAACTCAGGCCTCTTTGCTTGACATCATGGCTAAATCAAAAGAAATCAGCTAAGACCTCCACAAGTCTGGTTCATCCTTGGGAGCAATTTCCAAACGCCTGAAGGTACCATGTTCATCTGTACAAACAATAGTACGCAAGTATAAACACCATGGGACCACGCAGCTGTCATACCGCATCAGGAAGGCGACACGTTCTGTCTCCTAGAGATGAACGTACTTTGGTGCGAAAAGTGCAAATCAATCCCAGAACAACAGCAAAGGACCTTGTGAAGATGCTGGAGGAAACGGGTACAAAAGTATCTATATCCACAGGAAAAACGAGTCCTATATCGACATAACCTGAAAAGCCGCTCAGCAAGGAAGAAGCCACTGCTCCAAAACTGCCATAAAAAAGCCAGACTACGGTTTGCAACTGCACATGGGGACAAAGATCGTACTTTTTGGAGAAATGTCCTCTGGTCTGATGAAACAAAAATAGAACTGTTTGGCCATAATGACCATCATTATGTTTGGAGGAAAAAGGGGGTGCTTGCAAACCAAAGAACACCATCCCAACCGTGAAGCACGGGGGTGGCAGCATCATGCTTTGGGGGTGCTTTGCTGCAGGAGGGACTGGTGCACTTCACAAAATAGATGGCATCATGAGTAAGGAAAATTATGTAGATATATTGAAGCAACATCGCAAGACATCAGTCAGGAAGTTAAAGCTTGGTCGCAAATGTCCTCCAAATGGACAATGACCCCAAGCATACTTCCAAAGTTGTGGCAAAATAGCTTAAGGACAACAACGTCAAGGTATTGGAGTGGCCATCACAAAGCCCTGACCTCAATCCTATAGAACATTTGTGGGCAGAACTGAAAAAGCGTGTGCGAGCAAGGAGGCCTACAAACCTGACTCAGTTACACCAGCTCTGTCAGGAGGAATGGGCCAAAATTCACCCAACTTATTGTGGGAAGCTTGTGGAAGGCTACCCAAAATGTTTGACCCAAGTTAAACAATTTAAAGGCAATGCTACTAAATACTAATTGAGTGCATGTAAACTTCTGACCCACTGGGAATGTGATGAAAGAAATAAAAGCTGAAATAAATAGTTCTCTATACTATTATTCTGACATTTCACATTCTTAAATAAAGTGTTGATCCTAACTGACCTAAGACAGGGAATTTTTACTAGGATTAAATGTCAGGAATTGTGAAAACCTGAGTTTAAATGTAATTGGCTATGGTGTATGTAAACTTCCGACTTCAACTGTATGTATATACAGTGGGGAGAACAAGTATTTGATACACTGCCGATTTTGCAGGTTTTCCTACTTACAAAGCATGTAGATGTCTGTAATTTTTATCATAGGTACACTTCAACTGTGAGAGACGGTATCTAAAACAAAAATCCAGAAAATCACATTGTATGATTTTTAAGTAATTAATTTGCATTTTATTGCATGACATAAGTATTTGATCACCTAGCAACCAGTAAGAATTCCGGCTCTCACAGACCTGTTAGTTTTTCTTTAAGAAGCCCTCCTGTTCTCCACTCATTAGCTGTATTAACTGCACCTGTTTGAACTCGTTACCTGTATAAAAGACACCTGTCCACACACTCAATCAAACAGACTCCAACATCTCCACAATGGCCAAGACCAGAGAGCTGTGTAAGTACATCAGGGATAAAATTGTAGACCTGCACAAGGCTGGGATGGGCTACAGGACAATAGGCAAGCAGCTTGGTGAGAAGGCAACAACTGTTGGCGCAATTATTAGAAAATGGAAAAAGTTCAAGATGACGGTCAATCACTCTCGGTTTGGGGCTCCATGCAAGATCTCACCTCGTGGGGCATCAATGATCATGAGGAAGGTGAGGGATCAGCCCAGAACTACACGGCAGGACCTGGTCAATGACCTGAAGAGAGCTGGGACCACAGTCTCAAAGAAAACCATTAGTAACACACTACGCCGTCATGGATTAAAATCCTGCAGCGCACGCAAGGTCCCCCTGCTCAAGCCAACGCATGTCCAGGCCCGTCTGAAGTTTGCCAATGACCATCTGGATGATCCAGAGGAGGAATGGGAGAAGGTCATGTGGTCTGATGAGACAAAAATAGAGCTTTTTGGTCTAAACTCCACTCACCGTGTTTGGAGGAAGAAGAAGGATGAGTACAACCCCAAGAACACCATCCCAACCGTGAAGCATGGAGGTGGAAACATCATTCTTTGGGGATGCTTTTCTGCAAAGGGGACAGGACGACTGCACCGTATTGAGGGGAGGATGGATGGGGCCATGTATCGCGAGATCTTGGCCAACAACCTCCTTCCCTCAGTAAGAGCATTGAAGATGGGTCGTGGCTGGGTCTTCCAGCATGACAACGACCCAAAACACACAGCCAGGGCAACTAAGGAGTGGCTCCGTAAGAAGCATCTCAAGGTCCTGGAGTGGCCTAGCCAGTCTCCAGACCTGAAACCAATAGAAAATCTTTGGAGGGAGCTGAAAGTCCGTATTGCCCAGCGACAGCCCTGAAACCTGAAGGATCTGGAGAAGGTCTGTATGGAGGAGTGGGCCAAAATCCCTTCTGCAGTGTGTGCAAACCTGGTCAAGACCTACAGGAAACGTATGATCTCTGTAATTGCAAAGAAAGGTTTCTGTACCAAATATTAAGTTCTGCTTTTCTGATGTATCAAATACTTATGTCATGCAATAAAATGCAAATTAATTACTTAAAAATCATACAATGTGATTTTCTGGATTTTTGTTTTAGATTCCGTCTCTCACAGTTGAAATGTACCTATGATAAAAATTACAGACCTCTACATGCTTCGTAAGTAGGAAAACCTGCAAAATCGGCAGTGTATCAAATACTTGTTCTCCCCACTGTATGTATATTCCCTCGCTAGTTTAAAGTTGAGTTCCAAATGTTTCCAAAACCATATCGCAAGCGAGGCATATTTACATTTAAACAGCGCATTTGGGCAGCATCTGGCCATTTCCCTCACAAGGAAAAAACGGACATTCTTTGACTCCATTGTAGTGTAAGGGAATTTGAGTCATGATAATGGCAAGAGCTAGTCTAGCTGTAATGCTCTGACACATAGGCCTGATATTATCAAAACAATTGACAGTCAAAGCCAATCTATCCAGCAGTGAATAAAAGATGTTACTCAAACTATTTATTGCTAGCTAAACTGAAAGAATATCCTGTGCCTGGCTTTAACTGTGTGAATCACCAACACTGATCAAGGACCAGTAAAGAAGAACTAGCCTATAACTTTCCCGATAATTTTACTAACGTAAAGTAAATGCCTTGACAATTCTTTGGTTTTTAAACAACGAATTGACTATGTCGGTTTAATTATTTGAATTCCATTTCATTCGTTTTTTTTGTGAGATCAATGCGCACATTGCACAGTTTCTCTAGAGATAAATTAGATCAAGCCCGGACTGTGTGATGTAGTAGGGAGTTGTCGTTTCCAACAGGCCAATATTCTACATAGTCTGGCACAGAAAACCTGGTAATTAATTACAATAACAATAATTCACTGCGCACCTACTAGTCCGGTCTGTGTTTCTTTTACTCCTGCTACGTAGAAGAGTCAGAAGAATGAGCGATCGAGAGGAGAGTAGTTGCTTCCCGAGGTATCTCTACCTGAAAATACATGATCTAAGTGACTGATAGTTGGTCATAAAAGTATGCCTTATTTACTTTGAAAAACTACTAAAATAGTGATTTTGTCAGACAGCATAGGCAGCAGCTCTATAGAGATGAGATGATGACTTGGAATGAAATAAAGTCATCAAATAAAACAAATGTAATATACACAACAAGTGAAATATTTTATTAAAGTAATGTGAATAAATGATGGTTAATAAGTGATAAGCATTAATGGGCAGTCACTACCATCATTGGAATTGTAGTTTTTTTTCTGTTTTGTTACAGCATTCAACCCACATAATGCATTTACTTTTTTTATTTTTTATTATAGAAACTGAAATCTGTGATAATTTTTTATAATTGAACCGAAACAGAACCGACCTCAAAAAGCACTCATCGCTCAGCACTAATAGAATATTTATCACCAGGGCTGTATTCATTACACCGATTTTGTTGCAAAAACCTTTTACGCCAAACGCTCTTCAACTTGACGTAAAAGCGGTTGGGTTCTTAAACAGAAGTTGTAGTTCATTTTAATTGTATGGTTTCCACATGTTGCCATTCAATTCTGAATAGTTTGGCACAAGCTGCACATCTAGCTATAAATTATTGATTATTCCGTGCTCTAAAGTGGAGTGAAGTCCGCTGGATAAAAAAATAAAAAAAGAGAGACACGACTGAACTACAACTTCCGTTTAAGAACAAACAGAACTCAACAGCGTTTGGAGTAAACGGTTTCTGTGTGCAAAACAACAGACGAAACGTTTTGCGACAGAATAGGAGTAATGAAAACACCCCTGGCATAATGTTAGCCAACTAGCTAGTAACCCATTCATAGACGCCAACTACCTTTAGCGTCTATTGATGATAGCATCTTCTGGCGGGGGGAGTTTTGTTAAGAGCTCTGGCGCTTGTTCTGAACGTTGAAACGCATAGCTTGCGGTACAGTTTTGGAAACATAAGGAACTAGGGCTAAGCAATATATCGAAATTATTTGATTAATTTGAATGTTTTTGCGCAATATTCCAAATGCCTGTATCGCAAGAATCGAGGTGTTCTTATTTTTCATTTTTATGAGCGTTTGTCCACTTCTTCTCATGTTGTCTTTTTGGTTTTGAAATAAGGTTGGCCACTTCATTTCAACATCTGAACAAAGTGGACAGGCTAGCATGCTGGTCAAACAGTTGGAGATAGAAAGAAAGGGTGTGTTCATAACAATTAAACTGTTGTGCCATGTTAGCTAGCAAATAGATCCAAGTTGGCTAAACTTGAAATATAAAGATATTACTCACTAGCAAGTGGGCTTGTGCTTGAGAGTGTTTATGAGACCTGTGTTCCTTTTCAATAATGCCTGCTACAAGAAGTTAGTCATTATTAGTGAATGTGCATTATGCATGGTTCTGGTTAAATTTGTAACAAAAATTGAATTTTCATAGACTGACTTGAAAGCCAGATTAGTGATTTTTGCAACAAAAAAAAGTAGGTTAAACTATTTAGATAAAATAATACAATTATTAGTGGGTCTTATGGTTGTGGAAGGCTTATATATATATATATATATATATATATATATATCTATCTATCTATCTATCTATCTTCGGGACCCCAAGGGGTGCACGTTTTGGTTTTTGCCCTAGCACTACACAGCTGATTCAAATAATCAATTAATCATCAAGCTTTGATAATTTGATTCAGTTGTGCAGTGTTAAGACAAAAACGTGCAGTCCTTGGGGTCGCGAGGACCGAGTTTGGGAAACGCTGGCGTAAGCGTAGCTGGGGAGGAAGTGTAGTTCGTCAACTGGATCTGTGTATGGATCTGTGCAAAAAAAAAGATAGTAAGTGTATATTTTTTATTTGAATGATTATTTCTCGCTATGTTTCAAAAACCATTTTGCAAAGCGATGATTATACATTTATAAATGTTAAAAGTGTGGGAATTGTAGTTTACACACAGCCAACCGTGGGCGAAGCCAACAGCTGAAAACCCTAGGAAAATTGTTTAAGAGCTAACTAGCTAGGTACACTATATATATAAAAAAGTATGTGGACACCCCTTCAAATGAGTGGATTCGGCTATTTCAGCCATACCCGTTGCTGAAAGGTGTATAAAAATCGAGCACACCGCCATGCAATCTCCATAGACAAACATTGGCAGTAGAATGGCCTTACTGAAGAGCTCAGTAACTTTCAACGTGGCACTGTCATAGGATGCCACCTTTCCAACAAGTCAGTGCGTCAAATTTCTGCCCTGCTAGAGCTGTCCCGGTCAAGTGCTGGTATTGTGAAGTGGAAACGTCCAGGAGCAACAACAGCTCAGCCGCGAAGTGGTAGGCCACAAGCTCACAGAATGGGACCCCTGAGTGCTGAAGCGCATAAAATTAGTCTGCCCTTGGTTGCAACACTCACTACAGAGTTCCAAACTGCATCATCAGCACAATAACTGTTTGTCGGGAGCTTCATGAAATGGGTTTCCATGGCCGAGCAGCCGCACACAAGCCTAAGATCACCATGCGCAATGCCAAGCATCGGCTGGAGTGGTGTAAAGTTCACCACCATTGGACTCTGGAGCAGTGGAAACGCATTCTCTGGAGTGATTAATCACGCTTGACCATCTGGCAGTCTGACAGACCAACTGTAAATTTGGTGGAGGGTAGGCCCCTTTGTTCCAGTGAAGGGAAATCTTAATGCTACAGCATACAATTACATTGTAGATGATTATGTGCTTCCAACTTTGTGGCAACAGTTTGGGGAAGGCCCTTTCCTGTTTCAGCATGACAATGCCCCCGTGCACAAAGCGAGGTCCATACAGAAATGGTTTGTTGAGATCGGTGTGGAAGAACTTGACTGGCCTACACAGAGCCCTGACCTCAACCCCATCAAACACCTTTGGGATGAATTGGAACGCCGACTGCATACCGGGCCTAATCATCCAACATCAGTGCCCGACCTCACTAATGCTCTTGTGGCTGAATGGAAGCAAGTCCCCGCAGCAATGTTCCAACATCTAGTGGAAAGCCTTCCCAGAAGAGTGGAGGCTGTTATAGCAGCAAAGGGGGGACCAACTCCATATTAATGCCCATGATCTTGCAATGAGATGTTCGACGAGCAGGTGTCGACATACTTTTGGTCATGTAGTGTATGTTAAAGGCCTATAAAGCGAAAGTGCAGTAGAAAAATAGCAATTTCAACAACTATTATTGGATAACTAGCAAACTCAAGGTTAATATTAGTTAGCGAGAATAATCATAAACGTATTATTTGCCAACTACGCTAACGTTAGTTTGCAGGCTGGTTAATTCTCTGAATATCCATTCTGTCAGTCACCGTTTCGACGCACATAACGCGGGCCCCATGTTAACTGTAAACAATTGCTACATACCATTTACCCGATTGGAGTTTACCTCGTTAACATGTAACGTTAGCTAGCTGGCTAACTTAGGTAGTTGCCGTATTTTCCTCTCTGATCCATCTTTTAACGTAGAACACAGTTTAACATTACGCCAGTTTACTAACTAGTAGCGTCGAGCTAGCCTACTACTAGTCCAGTCAATCGAAACAATACCTGGCTAGTTAGCAGCTAATGTTAGTTACGCTGTGAGAATGCTATTTTCTCGTTATGACTTTGACTGGTCAAAATAAATATTGCTGTTTGGGTACGACGTAGTTGTGCTTATTCTTCTCATAAAGTTACAGTTAGCTAGTCATCGTAGTCAAAGCTGGCCATTGCTAGCTCTGTGTGGAACTGTTTTTGTTGTTGTTATGAGATGGAGGGCGGACCCCAAAACAGAGGCCTCTGTCAAAACACACCGAAGCACGGAAACAACCTGCGGACTCACCAGGGAGAAAGCAATGAGAATAGAAACGCGAATGATCCAGTTGAAGATCCGTGCACTGGGTTTGCAATAAATTACACGTTAAGAAATAAATATGTCATATCCGAGGCCAGTTTCAATACGTCCCGTAGAAGAGTCGAGTCGCCATCGCTGTGAATCTCCAACCCAATAGTCTACGTGACGTGGTACGCAACGTAACCACGTTTATTTGGATGTGGGGGAGGGGTACGCAAACGAATCACGCGAACATGTAAACAAATAAATGCAAGATAAACGCTATCCGGGGTCACTGGGACGCCCATACCCTAAACCCTTACCTCTACACCTATCCTAACCTTAACTCTTACCTTCACGGTTTAACATTTAAACTTCAATGGGGTAACGTCAGTTGGGACGTCCCAAGGATACGATTGAGGCTTTTCCAATTCTACCATCTACTAAGCTTTACATACATTGTTAGTAGGCCTAAGCTTATACTAGGCCACCAGAGAGAATTTTAGAAAACCAGCCTTAACCTATTTTCCTATGCTTTTGTGCATGTTGACACCAATTTAGCATTGAGAAATGATCAAGCTGAAGCACTCATTTTGATTTGATTGATTTTAATATATCCATCAATAAATGATGCCAGAAATAATTACATTAAAATATTAATTATATTTTCCCTGTGTGTGTGTGTGTGTGTGTGTTCCAAAAACTGAAACCAATTTGTGAAGCCTTCAGTGGTAACAAAAAACACAACACACAGGATCGTATACAATAATGTATTGGATGATGGCTTCATACATATGTGAATCCAAGACACTTGGTATATTTCTGTCCATTCTTTAACAGCTTCCAATGCCTTGAAACATGAGATGAGATGTTAGCCTTTTGAGCACCTCATCTGTATTAACAGGTTTTAATGACATTTCTTTTGACATGAGAGGTGACGCCAGAGTTCATTTTGTTAAACAACATTTGGAATCCCTTTATGATCAAACACAAATCTCATAGTATGTTATTCAGTAAAACAATCACATTCTGAGAGAAGGTCTAAAACATGGGCAAGTATTCAACCATGTTACACCTTTTAGTGATGGAGGTCAATGACCATCAAATCACAATCTATCAAAAACAGCCAGAAAAATCAAGAGGCTTAATTGATATTGGATAAAAAGTCATTTCTAAATATCTGCTTTTTTTTTTGGGGGGGGGGGATTTGGGGTAGAAAATATTCAGAGGGACTTTGTTTAGTCTTGTTTTCATTCAATTCACCATCTTATTCACACAACCCGTCTTGTGAATACTACGAAGAGTAAATTCAGTCAGTTGAATATAATTTCACACAAGACTCTCTACAACAACATTTAACCAGTGGATCATGGGTAAAGGGTTACACCTCCACATTGTGTCTGTCACCAAAATTGCCAGTTGCAACATGCATGGTTTCACCAGTGTAAAAAGGGATAAGTGCTGATTCAATGTCAATGTTCCAGAACAATAATACAAAACAGTCTATTCCCTTAAGTGACCAGTATGAAATTGCATGCAAAATTCAAACAATTAAATTAGGTTTATGTGAATATGTAAAGGTCCATAAGGGTCCGTGTAAATCAATTCCATTTTCAGCCATTTATTTCTCAATTTTTCTGTGTAAGACGATGAGATCTAATAAAAGAAATGTTACTTCTAAGTACTCCCATACACAGTATCACTGATATAGAAAATTAGTTGTAAAAATAAAGGACAGTTTGTCATAGATTAATATAGGATATCCAGATTCCCCTATTTCATCCTTAGAGGTATATACAGTGTCATTCTGAAGTGTCAAGCACATACTGTATCTGCTCAGCAAGTATGGAAGAGTCAAATCTGTCATAAATGTGATGCTTTTGCCTCTACCTGTTTGCTTCACAAAAACCCTTCACAAAAACCACTAGATTAAGTGACCTAATTATGAACATGGTCATTGTACCAATGGATTACAAAATAGCCTGCCATTTCTCTCAAAAACAAACCACTAGATTTCCATGTGCATTCCCATAGTTAAAACTCCCATAATCCCATATAACATATGGCAGAACCATTCTGTCTACTGGTTACTTCTGTTATTATAGTCATAAATTAGTGTGTTGACCAGTGGTGAGAGCGACTGGTTCAGTAAAGCTTTAAGAAGCAAGACTACCCTGAGAGAAGGTCTAAAACATGGGCAAGCTTGCCAGACAAGAACTGGCTCATATGGGTTTGGTTAAAGGGATAGTTCCCCCAAATAACACAATTACATATTGATTTCCTTACCGTGTAAGCAGTCTACAGACAATATTTGACAGCAATCTATGCTTTGGTTTAGTGTCCCTACACAGTTTCAAAATGTGGCACAAATCCCATCCAAGTCCTGGTACCGATATTAGCATTTTTCGTACATCATGTCCAAATCATCCGAAAATATCTCAAATTGATTGTGAAGCTCAACAAAGTCACTTATAGTTTCAAGTTTTATTGTCACGTGCACAAGTACAGTGAAATTCATTTTCTTGCCTTTCTTGCACGCCTGCTTTTAGATGATTTGAACATGTTGTGCGAAAATGTTAATATCGGTAGCATGACTTGAATGGGATTTGTGCCACAAATACTAAAATGTTAGCATGTGGAAACAGTGCCAGGGAAATAAAACCAAAGCATTGATTGCTGTCATTCCTTGTCCATAGACTGCTTACAGGGTAAGGAAACAATGTCATTTTGTAATTTGGGTGAACTATCCCTTTAATAAATCTGTACACCATATTTCAATATAGTCAGCACATTTTGTTCAATAGCGTAAGATATCATTTTCAGTAAATGTGTAATATTTATATATCTATACATATACAATCCAAATCCTCTGCACTAGTAAGACAATGTTTACTACCAACTTCAACGATACAGTAAAGGCAAAGACTCACTTGTGGACACTAAAAGTTAGGATAATTTTCTTGAATCCTCACAATTATTTAAATCTAAGTGCTGTAAGTAGTTCATACAAGGTATTGAAGATCTAATACATTTGTTCAGAGTACAAAACAGAATGAAAATACAGAAGGATTATAACGAACTGCAAGCATGACAAAACTAATGTATTCAATACAGTAGTGGCCAACGGCAAGGATAATGAGACAATCAATTCCATTTTGTGTCATAGAACGTATTTTCTAACAGAATTCAATGTAGTCAAATGTTGGTCGTACTGTATCATGTTCTTTCCATCAGGATTAATTTCCATGCTTTCAGATTCTTATTCCAGTCAGATAGAGCCAAACAGAGGGACTTGTCAGTGCTCTATAGTGCATTATTTCTTTCTACAGTTTGTTTCCGCCACGTAATCAAATCAGAGTTGTTTGAATGACTCAAGACTGTGTTTGCCCACTGAGCTAAAGGCTAGGTGTTACACACAGAAGGCCTGAATCGGAGCTACAGTAAACATTACATTCTCGGGCCCCAATCTAACAGTCAATTTCTCTTATTTCAACTTAATAAGTAATGTGTTATCTCTGTGGAAGAACAAGATATACATGAATGCAGGAGGAACAACATGAGTCTCTGAGAGGACAGAATGAGGATGGAGAGGAAGGGAGTAGAGGATGAAGCATTTTGTCCTTTGTAATCCAAGAGCAGGGGTTCTTAATGTGGTCTTTAAAGAATGCTCATGTTTGCCTGTGACTCCTCACTAGAAGATTATCAGGTTCTATTGCTGTCTGAGACATAATTCAAACATATCTTAATCCATTTATTCAAAGGTTGGAAGGTCATGAGTGTGAATGATGGGAATGACCACGCAATCATCACATGATGTGCATCAACATAAACTGAGGTAACCAGGTGTGCATTGGCCCGTTAGTCTGAAACCAGTGATTTAGAGGACGAGAGAGGTCTGAAATAAATAATGTAAACTGTGCTCATGTGTAGTGAGTTTCACTTACTGCCTAGTACACAAGGGTCCAAAACTGTAAACCTCAATGATAAAAAATAAAAATACACTAAATAGATTCTACAGTTCCTTTCTTATATTTTGCAGATTTTTTTTGTTTTTCCACTCATTTTTGCTCAAGTATATCACAGGTGACTAACTATAGAGGATAACAGGGTCAGTTAAGTACCATGCTACATCTGGTTCAGAAGGCTATTGCAGACAATTCTACAACATGTACAACCACACTTTATACGTTTGTGTTACAAATGTTTCAAAACATACAACCAAGAACATACGAGATGTTGAATATTTAGAGTCTTAAAGGACTATCTCTCAGTCAGTAGTAGAATTTCACATTACTTGACTTAAACTGTCCTGTCTTACAGACAAAATCTGAAAAATTGCTATTCAAAAAGTAGCAAATTTGGTCAGCGTCTCTTTTTAAATAATTATAGTGCTTTTGATGGCTTAAGACAGCGGTCTTTTTTAATCTCACCCAGTGGCAATCTACAGAACTTCAGTGTACATTTCATGACACCATAGCTGCAAAAGTCTTTACGTCAGAGTCCATTAAGTAAAACAACAGCTAGTGCTGTTACATATATTTCAAAGTAGTATCCATTATCAAAAAACCTCAAACACATTTATAAATATTTTTTATTTTCTAAAAGTCCTCTAAGGGAATTTGTCTGTAAGAGTTAAGCTCTGGTTCCCCCTGTTTTCCTAAGAGGGGTATTTATTTAGTGTGATCAGACAGGGAGGACAGGCCTTGAGGAGCCAGGCTCCACTCCATGTGTTCCGGAAGCTTCTCTTTGATAGTCTCCCATGTGCGGTGTGAGTCAGCAGGACTGAGGAAATGTGGAGGGAGGGTGGGGCCTAAAATTCCCACTCCAGGGTCTCCTCCCGGTTAGCTGCTCTCTCCAGCCTATGGATGATGTTGTTGAGGTTGGCCATTTTCTCGGTGCGTCTCTGAACACTCCTGTTGGGCTTGGGGCTCTGGATGGGAGGCAGGGGGTTAGGGTCCAGGCTGTGGTTGGTGCTTGTGGTAGGTGGGTTGGGCAGGGATGGGGAGATGGGTGTAGAGGAAGACGGGACAGGGGACACAGACATCATGAGGCCGGGTGAGGAGGCAGCGGAGGGGGAGTTGAGGGAGACCTCCAGGCTTCTGCGGCAGGGCACCGATGATGCCTTGAAACTGACCGGGTCCACAGGAGACTTGCTGGAGTTGTCACCCTCATGCCTGGACTGACTGGCTCTCTGGGGGCCATCTAGGGAGAGCGCCCCGTGGAAGAGCCCCTGAGCCTGGCTACTCATCCCTTCTTCCTGCCTCAGGCTCTGAGGATAGTGTGGAGCCAGGTGGAGCTCTTGGCAGCCACCTATCAGGTCCTCATGCTCTGTTTTCAACTGAGGGAACTGGACGCCCATAGAGAAACACTGGATCTTAGACTGTCTGATGTAGCCGTCCCTCTCCTCCTCCTCTCCCTCGTCCTCCTGTTTGACATGAGGCAGTGGTGTGTTGGCGCTGAGGGGACGGATGGGGTGGGTGCGTCCAGAGGGGTGCAGCAGCCCCCTCTCATCCCCATCTGAGGTGGGGCTCTGTGTGGCCGAGGGAGAGTAGCTGTGGTGTTCTGCGTCCGTGTCGTTGTCCTGGAGACCCTCCATGAGGACCTCTCGTCGCATCCTGGACCTGCTTAGAAAAACACAACAATCAAATGAACAGTTAGAAGGAGTCATGTATTTCATTCATCCAAAACAAGCATCCAAGTATTCCGTTAGTAATTCCATGTACTGTATTGATCAAATGTAATTATTCTCTCTGGGGGTGGGGATCTGATGCCATGTCTGACCTGTAGTTGTGGAACCAGTTAATGACTGTATTGGTTTTGAGGTTGAGCTGGGAGGCCAGCATCTCGATGGTGTGCTGGGAGGGGTATGGCTCCAGGAGGTAGGCCTTCCTCAGAGCCTCCTTCTCCTCAGCCCCCAGCACCACCCTGGGCTTCTTCACCTGGCTGTAGGGACACAGGTCTATGGAGGCCAGGGCCGGGCTCACACACTCAGAGCGTGCGCTGGGAGAGTCACTATCTGAGCCGGTACTCAGCAGCCCATACCGCCGCTTCAGATAGGCTGGGAGGACAACACAGAGAGAGAAAGAGTTATAGAGAATTCAATGATGACGCATGGAATAACATGAATCAGTACATCACACAGTATAGCTGCTGTACATCCATCCATGGGTACATGAGCAGGTACAGTAAATACACATACTGCTAACATGCAAACCCTGATAACAGAACACCAGATAACATGCTGTAAATAGACCAACCTTTCTTCTCCATCTTCTTCATGTCCCTCAGCTTGTCCACATTGTGCGGGTCGTTGAGCCACAATTGCATGCGGACGAAAGGCTCCCTGCCTTTGAGGCTGAGTTTGTGCCAGGGCTTGGGCCTGGAGAGCAGGTCTGACACTGAGCCCTGGGTGAGGCCCAGTATACTCTCCCCAAACAGCCGCTGGCCTAGCGCACACACACAAACAACGGTGTAAACAACACACACCTTGACACACATTTCCCCAAACAGAGCACACAAAGTAGATATGTCTAAACACTGCTGACCTAGTGGACACATGACATAACTAAGACTCAGGGTTTTTCCTAGTCAGGTGGTCAGACAAAACCACAACACATATCAATAACTCACCACAACATAGACACTCATTTCTAAAACCCATATCCAGTGACACCAACAGACTCACCTAAGTTGTTGTCTGTTAGTACCTCCTTGACTTTCTTGGTGATAGCGTATGTGTCCAACTCTGGGTACATGGCCACCAGCTCCTGGATGCCCAGCGGGGTGTGGGGCTGGTGGAGGGACAGCAGACTGGGGGTGGACTTCCCTCCCTCTGGGCGGGGGGCCACTAGGCCCTCAGGCTGCTGGTTCTCCTTGCTGCTCTCCAGGGTCAGGCTGACAGGCTCCACCAGTGGGCTGGGGTGGCTCTCCTCTGGGCTGGGGGGCGGGGAGGGCGACGACTGGGCCGTCACTGGGCTTTTATCTATGGGCGGAAGTCAGAGGTCCATATCATCAGTTAGAGCAACAGATAAAGAAGCAAAGAGACCTTCTCTATTCAACTGATTTGACCATAACTTAAAAGTATACAAAGTATTACTTCTATAAAATAGATGTGTCCAAGTTGCAGTGTGATGTGGAGTGGCCCACCTTGAGAGAGGCTCTGGCTGGGGAGCTGGGTGAGTCCTTGTCCCAGCTGGTCCAGCAGCCACAGCTGCATGCGGATAAAGGGCTCCCTGCCTTTTTGGGTCAGCTTGCTCCAGGGTTTGGGCCGAGATAGCATGTCACTCACACTGCCCTGAGACAGACCCAGCACCTGGGGAGGACACCAGAAACAGCAAGTCAGCAAGTAAAATTGAGTAAACAGCTCAGTAAACAGGAGTAAATAGTAAAGAGCTATTTCTAATGTGAATATGAATCTCAAGTTGATAAAGACGAAAATCAGTTTGAGATGTAACAAAAGTGACTGGCACAACATCACCACATTACTATTTTAAGTGTTGCATATATACAACCACTAGAGGACGGTAGCACGCAATCTATAGAAATAAACACTTTTGCTCCCACGTGATCAAGAATGAACCATCTTTAATAATCTTTTACTTAAAAAGAAGCCTTGCTAATTACTTAGTTGTATGATGCTACAAGGCATAAAAGAGACATCCAAAACAATGGACAGACAAAACAAGGAAGTAAGGAAGTTAGGACAGCAAAGTAAAGTGAACAAACACCTTTTCACCAAAGATCCTCTGACAGATGCCATTCTTGGCCAGCTTCTCTTTGACCTGTCGGGTGAGTTCGATGGTGTCCACCTCGCGATACATGTACATCTCATACTGTTCGGGCGTCAGTGGCGGCACGGTGGGCTTCAGGGTGCGGGGGATGTATGATGGGTAGTAGGCCAGGCCACGGCCAGGGCCGGTCGACTCTCCGCTCACTGACACGTCTGACTCCACCTTCACCTCCACAGACTGCATCATCCCCGAGCCAGTGTCCTCCTCGGCCGCAGACGCCTCCTCACTGTTGGGCAGACTCTCTCCGTTCTCCAACTGGGGCCGGGGCAGAGCCGAGGGGCCCGAGGACGAGGAGGAGGACAGGGAGGGAGACACTGAGGTGAAGGGCCGAGAGCTGCTGCCCCCTACGCCGCCCACCATGCCTATGGGCCCCCGCTCCACGGACCAGTGCTGGTCGAAGTAAATCCCTGCCTCGCCGATCTCCGACTTGACTTTACGGATGATGTTCTGGACGAAGGCGGCGGGGGAGATGACACTGAGGGGGGTTTGGGGGCTGCTGACGGGGTTGGCCATGCACACGGTCACCGTGCCCCCCTCCTCCTGTTTGATGAAGGTGGGTAGGGGCAGGCCCTTGGAGGGCTCAGGGAGCCCCAGGCGCTTCACTTGGGACCCAGTGGTGGTGGCCGAGGCCCTGCTACAGACCTCCATCTCCATCAGGGCCTGCTGCTGCGCCTGCATCTCCCTCCTGGCCTGCTCCAGGATGTTCTTGATGGTGTCATCTGAGCTGCCGCCCGCCCCGTTAATGCTCCTGCCTGAGGGGCTGCCCAGGGATGACTTAATGTCACCTGCAGAGCGCATTACACACACACACACACCCCACACACAGTCACAACATACAACTCTATGAATACACACTCCACACCAACTTCAAAAACTTAAACTGCCATCAAAACAAATTGCTCTCAAAAGGTATACACCAAAATAATGCTAATCTAAATGTCACCTGACCTAGCACAGTTGAATAAAGAGTAGATGCATAACCTGTTCCAGACCCACCTCCTCTCTGGGACTGGATCTCCTTCTTGGCCTGCTCCAAGATATTCTTGATGGCGTCGTCTGACCCAGTTTCAGGAGTTCGGATGCGAGGAGTGATGCTCCCTGCCACAGAGAGGGTATCAGAGAGAGGAGGTGAGTGAGTGGGATGGCTGATCAGAGGGCAGTTCCAAGGCCTTGTTTTTGACTGTTAGATCAATGGCTGCCTTTGAGATCTTGGCATCTGAGGTTGCAGTATACGGCAAGCTCAACTTTAAAAAGCACTGAAATTTGGGGAGAAAACTAAGTTTAAA
Source organism: Coregonus lavaretus (assembly GCF_964263955.1). NCBI lineage: Eukaryota > Metazoa > Chordata > Actinopteri > Salmoniformes > Salmonidae > Coregonus > Coregonus lavaretus. The sequence continues at coordinate 20,411,798 of NC_140001.1, read as the reverse complement.
AGTAACACAACAAACATGGGAGAGGAAGCCATGAAGAAGTTTGAGGTGCGGGCCAAGGGGATTAAAAGGTTTAAACGCAGAGAAACTAAACCACCAGCCTTTCAAAAATAAAACACATGAGAGACCGAGTGGCCAACTCTGCTCTATCCCACAGCACTAATAAAATCCTCAAATAAAAATACTGCTACCGCAATACCTCTGAAGACAACCTTTAGTTTTCACCTATTAAACACTTTTAAATGAATGCCTGCAATTCTTTCAGTTTAGAAAGTGAGTTTTCATGGCTGGGCACTGTGATCCTGTCCAGTATTTCCTGACACACCCAGTGATCTGCTGTCATATCTGTGGTTTAGGATAACCACTGTCCAGTCCAGTCCACTCACCTCTCTGTCGGACCTGGATGGTCCTGAGGGCCAGGATGTTCTGTTCATCAGACAGGAACTGTTTCATCTTGATGAATGGCTCCTTGCCTTTCACTGTCAGCTTCCTCCAGGGCTTGGGCCGGGCCAGGATCTCACTGACCGAGCCCTGTGATAGGCCCAGCACGTAGTGACCAAACACACGCTGGCCAATGTTGTGCTTCAGCAGCTGCTCTTTGATCTGGAAGGCAATATCCGCTGTCTCCAACTGGTCATCATCGCCCGCGGTGGAGCTCCCACTCTCTGATTGGTCGCTGGGCAGGCCGGCCTCAATGCCCCCAGCCCCTGCAGGTCCCTGATTGGTTGACATTAGGGCGGCTTTGGCTGCGTACAGGGCGGTGGGGAAGGCCATGATGGGGCTGCCGGCTTCCTTCTTGAAGAGTGGGGAGCAGAGGAGCTGCTTGTGGAGGACGTGGTCCGCAGACAGCCTGCCCCCTGAGCAGGGGGACACAGAAAAGGGGCGGGGGAGGTCGTGGCTAGAGGAGGAGATGTCCATGGTGGGAGGACCAGGGCTGGCCGAGGTACGCTCATCCACCTGGGAGACTGAGGAGAAGGACCCTGTGGGCCTGCCCCCCTTCCTGCCTGACTCCTCCGATTGGTCCTCATCTGCAGACACAGTCACACTCAGTTTGGCAGCACTTTCACAGCCACTGGGGTTACAGCTGCATAGGACCAACACAGACACTACATGAAGTTTACATACACTGTGCAGACTCAGGTCTAAACACTACAAACAGCTTTCAAGAACTACAATTAGATGTCATAGACATAGGGCGCATTCGACATTCCATCTGACTTAGAAGGCGAGTCGAGACGGACTCACTGATCTACAAATCACCTTGCATCATAAATAACTACTGAATATGATTTGTATATCAGTCAGTCACAATGTACCCATGATACATCACGGTTTTGCTGCTTTCGAGGCCATAGACACTGTTGCCTCACCATTGTTGCGTAAGACTCTGGCCTTATCCATCAGGTATTTGTGAGAGGGAAGAAAGGCCTCTTTGTCCAGCAAAAGAGCCTCTGCAGCCTTGGCAGAGTTCTGGTGACACACACACACACAGGCTGTTCAATTCCGATGTATCAATTATAGTGGCTGTAGATATCCTTACAATGGATGACGCTCACTGAGACATTCAATGGCACTGCTGTACTTTTCCTTCCCTGACTGCAGTGGAACATTTAGAGGAAAACAAAAATCTGTTTTGTTAAGAAACAAACTACTTTGTTTTATACTGGGCTATGAACAACCAGGCAATACACAGCAGACCGTCAGTAAATATCTCACCTGGGACGAGCTACCATTCGCTGAGGCCAGCTTCATTACCTTCAGGATACTACAAGAGGAAAAAAAACACAGTAAGAATGTTATATTGTGTTCCTGTATATAAGATGGTGTAATACGATTAGTAGTCTCTTCTTAAGCACTGTGGGTCACCTGAGTTCTGTTTTAATCTCTTCATAGTCCATCTGGGATTGCAGTTTAGCTTCTAATCTCTGAAACAGTCAAAGAGAGGAAGCATATTTCACTAAACTCCACTAACAAGAAGGTACCTCTTGCCATTTGAGTGTGTGCAATAGGACATACCTCAATAGATTCTGTTTTATAGGCCAGCTGGCGTTCCAGCGATATGATCTGATTGGCTGAGATGTCCTGGACTTCCTGTAATGCGAACTGCAGTCTCTGTACGTTCTCCAACAGCCTGAGGATCTCTCGGTCTTTAGCAATCAGCTTAGCCTCCAACTTGGATGGCAACACATCGCCCTTCTCATCCCTCTCCTAAGTGGAAGAAAGAAAGACCAGGTGTGAGAGAGAAAGAAAGTCAAAGAGAGTAAAAGACACTGAAGGGTAAATTAATGGAAGGTGATCATCCCTTTTCAAAAAGACAAATATTCTGCCATCCAGAATTCACACACTTAAAAGATCCATGATGTGAAGCTTGACTTGACTCCCTGTCAATGAATTTGAAGGGGAATAAATCGAGGAACACATTGATCTGAAGAGGAAGTGGATGTGGTCTCGTCTTACCCCACTAGTGCCCTCTGGTGGATTATAGCTGCCTGGGGTGGTGCTCCGGGCACTGGCCAGCTGTTCCTTTAGCCTTTCCACCTGCCTCTGGGCCATCTCCGCTTTCTACAACCAAACATCACAGCATTACAACTCACACTACAAAACACTGACACAACCAATATGTCAGTCACTCAGCAGATATACAGATTAACTGGTCCTGAAGAGAACAGAAAGATAAATCTGAGGACAGACCCTCAGCAAAAAAAGAAATAGAGGAGGGGGTTGAGACAAGGCCCACCACTCCATTTTGCTGAGAAGACTGTTTAGTCAGCGCACTTTCTTCCCAAACTGTTTACCTGCTCTGTCACACTCTGGCTGCTAATTAATGATTCATATTGAGAACATTTATCTAAGAGCTGCTGGCGGAGAGAGAAAGTGCGCGCGAGAGAGAAGGTAGGATAGAGAGCGAATGACAGAGAGAGAGAGAGAGAAGGTAGGATAGAGAGCGAATGACAGAGAGAGAGAGAGAGAAGGTAGGATAGAGAGTGAATGACAGAGAGAGAAAGAGAGAGAGAAGGTAGGATAGAGAGCGAATGACAGAAAGAGAGCGAGAGAGAGAGAGAGAGAGAAGGTAGGGTAGAGAGCGAATGACAGAGAGAGAAAGAGAGAGAGAGAGAGAAGGTAGGGTAGAGAGCGAATTACAGAGAGAGAGAGAAGGTAGGATAGAGAGCGAATGACAGAGAGAGAAAGCGAGAGAGAGAGAGAAGGTAGGATAGAGAGCGAATGACAGAGAGAGAGAGAAGGTAGGATAGAGAGCGAATGACAGAGAGAGAAAGCGAGAGAGAGAGAGAAGGTAGGATAGAGAGCGAATGACAGAGAGAGAGAAAGGTAGGATAGAGAGCGAATGACAGAGAGAGAGAGAGCGAGAGAGAGAAGGTAGGATAGAGAGCGAATGACAGAGAGAGAGAGAAAGGTAGGATAGAGAGCGAATGACAGAGAGAGAGAGAGAGAAGGTAGGATAGAGAGCGAATGACAGAGAGAGAGAGAGAGAGAGAGAGAGAGAGAGAGAGAGAGAGAGGAAATAGAGGAAAATGATAGAGATAAGGAGAGAGAGAATAGAAATCACTAGGAAGGAAAGATAGCAATCAAGGCAATGAGGTAAGTAAGAGCCCCAGCGCATGGCACTCCGACATCAATAGCGCTCGGCAGTCTCTCCTGTCCTCTATTGAGTGTTGCCGTGGCGCCGTGGAGCACCCACAGACGGGGGCCAGGGTTTTCCGCCTCTAATCACAGGGGCTCAGGGAGGGGGAGGCAGGGGAGTGGGAGGCAGGGGGGACGGGGGCTGCAGGATGCAGGGTGTCTAATTAAACAGGAGGCTTGATTACCGTAATGAATGAGCATCTCAATCAGAGTGCTGCCTACAGGACGGCATGTCTCACTCACCTGGTTCGCCTTCTCAAGGTTGGTCATGATCACGCTGACCTCCTCCGCCCTGGAACACACACACAGAACCAGCCAGTGGGTTACTGAGGGGGCTATCTCATAGTCTAGCATGATTTATACACCCTCCTTGACCTCAATGTAGGGCAACACCCTTTTCTTACACGATTCACAGTAAATCACAGTCCTCACATAGCGCCCTACAATACAACCAAACCAGACAGAAATGGACTGCCTGTCTGCTCCCTACTCAGAGTTCTTTGGAGATTCCATTCCTACATGCCTCCATTCATCTAACAATCAGAGGAGTCTAATTTAAATAGCAGCTCAGCCAGATTATTCATGAGGTTTGTTTGAGGTTCAACTGTTTCTTTTTAGACACATGGGACTTGATTTTCAAAAGGTGGAGAAAAATGAATTAATGAGGATTGTGAGATTGATTAAAATATGCACATAGATTTCTGGAGTTTTTCAGGACAAAGAAATCCCTTTCCAATTCACTACATGTGTTTGTGAGAGCAAATCATAGATCTTGTTCACTATCAAACAAACTCTTTTCAAACCAACCATGTTCTTTCTCACCTCCGTCTGCCCCCACAGTCCCCTTCATCTCACTGCTGGTTATTATGGGCTTGCTTTAGGAAGATTAATGGCACAAACAACTTAACTCATCACCCATTCTGAATAGTCACAAAGCATTGCTTTCCAACATTTTGTGGGGTTAACAATAGTTAGAACCCCAAATTCAGGACCTTTAAAAGCCCCAATCAGCCAATATTTCTCCATATTAATTAGTAGTAGTGTTGCACTGGTGTAAAGTCCAAGACTCATAGGGCTCTGGGCAGTGTCCAGACCACGTCAATAAGCCTAGGATGGATGGGACCACATTGACAGAAAAAGGTAACAGGTGTCACATACAGATTTAATGAGCTTGTGCAGTATGGAAAAATGCTTTGTATTGATTACCTGTTCAGGTACTCAAATCAGCCAAAGTAGCCAAATGACCCTAATTATCAACATCAAGGAAAAAGTCAGTGAGAGTAAGAAGAGATAAAGTTGGCGTCACAGAGCCATGGGGATGAGTCCTGAGAGAGGGGTAGTGGTGATTATGGGCCAGGGGGTTGTGTCTTTAGTATTCCTATTAGACTACTACAGTCAGTTGAGGACAACTACCACTCATATGTCAACCCCTATAGGATGTATTCCTCATTACCTACTCACTAACTACAAACCCAGCCATTCACAAATGAAGCACAGGCCCTGTGGCCCGAACACCAACACACAACCATCCTTCCTCTCCCCTCACAGAGAGCTAAAGAGCTTTCACTGTGAACAGCTACTGAACATGAGAGGGGAGTCAAATGGAAAATGCTTTAAATCCAGCAGAATGGATGGCAGTGGGTCTGGAAACTCCTGTTCAATTCCACCATGGATTAAGCCTGGGAGAAAATCCATTAGCGCCGGCTCACTGTGCTCCGTTCGCAGCACAACCCAAACAAAGGAGTGTTTACTTTTAATGTCTATCGACATCCTTCATACAACTTCACATTCATTTCAACCGTTGAGCTGGATACATAGCGCTCACAGATCCAGGACATGGTAGAATGTTTTCTGGAGCAATCTTTAAATGGAGCCATTCTTCTTGAGGCCTGTCAAGGCAAGGCTCTGGCTGCCAGACAGAGGAGGCCAACACAGAGCTCTCCCATCCATAGACCTGCATTAGTCAGTGAGTCTCACCATGGTAACGTCCCAAATGGCTCCCTATTCCTTAATCAGGGATCATCAACTACATTCAGACTGGAAATGGGTACATTACAGTGGGGGAGTGACCATGTGTGGATTAGGGTAGAGACAGCATGGCTAAAGAGAGAAGGCTGAGCATAGTGGTGTATGTATAGGTGGGCTGAGTAGGGACATGCAGTAGTGTATATGGAGAGACCATGAGTAGAGTGAATGATGGCAATGAACATGTTAGAGAAGCAGCATAGAGGACAATATGGACATAGGCTGAGTTGGTTACTTGAACAGAGATAGAGTGGAGAAACAAGCAGGCTCTTACTTGTTGGCCTTCTCCTGGTCGTATTTACACCGCAGGTCCAGCAGGTCTGTCTGGGCTGTACTCAGAGCTAGAGAGATAAAGGAAGGGCATTAGTCATGATGTCCTTTCTCCTCACAGTGTCCAAAAAGGACCATCGGACAAAAATACTCACATGAATGCAGCACTTTGATCCTCTCCTCGGCTTCACCCAGTCTGTCGGCCAGAGTGGCATCTGTGTCTTCGACCTCCCTATGAGAGAGACACAATGTCTAAGATCTGCTAAATGACGTAAATGTAAATGTAATGACCAAACTTTCATAGACTCTCAGGAATACAGCACACAATACTGCATTGCATTCTGTTTCCACTTATTAGTTTAAGGTTTAAATGTGATTACATCCTGATCTATTTTCATTGTACAGTATGACGGGGTGAGGGCTGTTCTAATTTTTGTTTTGATTATACACATCATATCATGTTCACAGGGGTGTGAAGGAGGCGAGGACCAGGCCTGTGTTTCTCACCCCTCTGTCTGGCTCTGGATCTGGTGGTTCTGCTGAGGTGAGCCTGTGGCTCTGAAGGCCTGTTTGCTGTTGGGAGTCATCACGCAGGCTGTCCGGCTCGATGCCTCCCCAGCTCCTGAGACTGCTGCTGGGCCTTCTTCTGTGTCGTCTGTGGAGAAGAGCGGAGAAGAGAGGGAGAGGAGTACATATGAGAGCTGTGGTCATCTGAGGTGAGGGGCCACAGAGAGAGTGCATGGAACAGAGACATCCTTGTGTGCTGGGGTTGGAAAAGGTTCAGGGAACAGAACCGAAAAACGGAAAAGAAAGCCATTTTTCAAGGACCAGAATCAAAATCAGGAACGAAAGTGAGCTATACTGTTCCGGAACCGTTATTTTAAAAGCGTGGGAACCTGTTAATAACAGGGTTTTTTTACGTTGTGGGGATTTTTTTCCAGTCCCACAAAAGAAAAATGCAACAAAGCGCCTACGCAAATCCCTCACTCTGTCACACAGAAACGTATACCAGTGTCTGCCTGCCAGCTGAACATCTTTACCAGTGGGTGTGCGTGTGTAGGCTACTGTAGCCCACTGATGTTACAAGCGTGATTCAGAAATTAGGGAGAGATTTTTTATTAGAGAAGAAAGGATTATCTTTTTCAATGCTAGTTAAGGATACTACAGCTATCACGTTTCACATTGGATTTACAGTGCATTCGGAAAGTATTCAAACCCCTTGACTTTTTCCACATTTTGTTACGTTACAGCCTTATTCTAAAATTGATTAAAGTGTTTTTTTCCTCATCAATCTACACACAATACCCCATAATGACAAAGCAACAGGTTTTTAGACTGAAATCACATTTACATGTTTTCAGACACTTTACTCTGTACTTTGTTGAAGTCTTCTAGGTTATGACGCTACAAGCTTGGCACACCTGTATTTGGGGAGTTTCTCCCATTCTTCTCTGCATATCCTCTCAAGCTCTGTCAGGTTGCATGGGGAGCGTCGCTGCACAGCTATATTCAAGTCTCTCCAGTGATGTTTGATTGGGTTCAAGTCCAGGCTCTGGCTGGGCCACTAAAGGACATTCAGAGACTTGTCCTGAAGCCACTCCTGCGTTGTCTTGGCTGTGTGCTTAGGGTCATTGTCCTGTTGGAAGGTGAACCTTCGCCCCAGTCTGAGGTCCTGAGAGCTTTGGAGCAGGTTTTCATCAAGGATCTCTCTTTACTTTGCTTCGTTCATCTTTCCTTCAATCCTGACTAGTCTCCCAGTCCCTGCAGGTAAAACAAAATCCCCACAGCATGATGCTACCACCACCATGCGTCACCGTAGGGATGGTGCCAGGTTTCCTCCAGACGTGATGCTAGGCATTCAGGCCAAAGAGTTCAATCTTGGTTTCATCAGACCAGAGAATCTTGTTTCTCATGGTCTGAGGGTCCTTTAGGTGCCTTTTGGTAAAACTCCAAGCGGGCTGTCATGTGCCTTTTACTGAGGAGTGGCTTTCGTCTGGCCACTCTACCATAAAGGCCTGATTAGTGGAGTGCTGCAGAGAAGGTTGTCTTTCTGGAAGGATCTCTCATCTCCACAGAGGAACTCTGGAGCTCTGTCAGAGTAACCATCGGGTTCTCGGTCACCTCCCTGACCAAGGCCCTTCTCCCGATTGCTCAGTTTGGCCGGGCAGCCAGCTCTAGGAAGAGTCTTGGTGGTTCCAAACTTCTTCCATTTAAGAATGATGGAGGCCACTGTGTTCTTGAGGACCTTCAATGCTGCAGATAATTTTTGGTACCCTTCCCCAGATGTGTTTCAACACAATCCTGTCTCGGGGCTCTACGGACAGTTCCTTCTACCTCATGGCTTGGTTTTTGCTCTGACATGTACTGTCAACTGTGGGACCTTATATAGACAGGTGTGTGCCTTTCCAAATCATGTCCAATTAATTGAATTTACCACAGGTGGACTCCAATCAAGTTGTAGAAACATCTCAAGGATGATCAATGGAAACAGGATACACGTGAGCTCAATTTCGAGTCTCATAGCAAAGGGTCTGAATACTTATGTAAATGTAAGGTATTTCTGTTTTTTATTTTAATATATTTGAAAAAATATATAAAAACCTGTTTTCGCGTTGTCATATGGGGTATTGTGTGTAGATTGATGGGGAAAAAATGAATTTAATCAATTTTAGAATAAGGCTGTAACATAACAAAATGTGGGAAAAGGGAAGGGGTCTGAATACTTCCCGAATGCACTGTATTAACTACAAAAAGGTAAGATGTCGGAACAGTGGAACAAAACGACAAAAAAAATGTGTTCTGTTCAGAACTAAACAATTGCAAAGTAATTTCTGTTCAAACCCCTGCTTTTGTGGCTTAAAGTGTATTTGTGTAGATCAAAGTGACTTTCTTAGATGTTTTTCTCTGAGATTGAAATGTTTTAACAATTAAGCAGCAGTGAGCTGGGCCTGGCCCCGTTCTGGGGTGAGAGCTGTGAGGGCTGTGGCTCTGACCTGGCTTGTCAAGGCACTCCAGGTGTCTCCTCCAGTGCCTGCTGATCTCCCTGACCAGGGCCTCACTGTCTGGGGCCGAACTCTGCAGCTGCTGCAGCCTCTCCTCCAGGGTGTGTGTGGCCTCCAGCACGGGAGCTGGGTCTGAGAGCAAAAACACACAAGATATTTTTCTATGACCCATTCCACACAAAACAGCCACTCACAAATAATATTGAGAGATAATTCAAGAGCTTGTACATCTGAACATGATGTAAAAATGGCTTTGGATGCTGAAGTGGGTTACATTATTAGGAAAGTTAAAAGTTCAACACTTCAGTCAAGTGAATTTCATTGACCATCTATTTGATCAAATATAATGACATATCACAATTATGCTGTTGCTGCTGTCAAAATACTTATCCTATTATACAACTGATGTCAGGATGTTTAAAATGTAACTTTTTAAATAGCCTATATAAAAAAAGATATCTACTATCCCATATCCTGCATGAGACAGTACAGGACAGTACATCATATGCTCTCCTGCACAGCAGTATCAACAGTAGGAGACTGAGAATCCCACTGAGAAATTGTTCCCAAGAGTGTCTCTGGAATTCACTCAAATGAGATGCCTTTGAAAATCTCACAGGCTGGGCCTAATGACATGAATAGACTAAACTACTGAGATCAAATCCAATGGAGAGCATCACCTATAAATTCATTAAAAAGTAAGCAGCATAGATTTCAGTAGAATATGACACGCACTTTAGTCCCGAGTATACACCTAAACAAATCCAACAAAGTGTGGAAAAAAAGTCTGCTCCTGAAAAGAACAGAAAAAAAAGAAGCTGGATTCTTTAGCACAACAGAGGAGCTGCTTTGCAATGCATGTGCAGCAGCGCTGGGCCCATGGGGCCAACTAGGAGTCGGTTTCTCTGCTAACAAGTCTCCTCTGTATCATTTGATCATTTAAATTATTATGCCAGGAATTCTCAGGAGGCGGCTCGGCACTCCACATCACAGGGCTGTTTTTAATCTTCTCCTTCCCTTTCTTCCCCTCCCGAAAAGTTCAACAGCTCTGAGAGGGAGAGCTGCTCCTGTTGTGTACCTGCCTGCCGCACACCAAAGGAGGTGACTTCTAGTGCCAAAGCACAGAGAGAGGGGCTCAGGGGAGCCGTCTGACAAGGAGGAAGGGAGGATATAGAGACACATACACCAGCCCTTCAAAACTCCAAAAGAGGAGGGAAAATCGCTGCTTTTCTGCACAAACTTTTCTCCCACAGCTTTCATCCGTTCATCTTTCTGCTGCTGTGTGGATCACAATCGTATCCTTTTATAGCATGGGCACAGACTGAACTGACTTTTCAGAGAGCCTAACCACAGACGTTTACACTTCAACAGACACCACTGAGACTAGACAGCCAAGTCTAAACAGGCCACAAAAACACAACAGTCACACGCACAAACACTTATCAGAGACGCACAAGTTTAAATAAGCAATTTACTGAAAGACTTCCATAGCCACTTGACATATCTGAAGTTTCATCAGAAACACTTGGTCAGAGATAATTGATTGAACTATTTTTCCCCAGGACCGTTTACAGTCAAATGAGCCTCCTGTGTGTCTGTGTTCACTGTTACACCAACACTGGAGATATTGCATCAGTCACATGGGACATCACACTTAAGAGAAGAGCTCTTCTTAGACAAACAGGATGACTTAAAACAGTGCTCTTCACATCAACCCACTGTCATAGAAATCCCTTTATCAGCCTCTTTCCATATATCCTTTTAACTTTCCATTATCAAAGTGCAGAGATTACGGTAAGGGATCTCTCACACGTGGACAAGCAGGGATTATCGATCAGTGGCTAAGTCAAATTTAAAGTGAAGGTAGATACACTACATGACCAAAAGTTTGTGGACACCTGCACGTCGAACATCTCATTCCAAAATCATGGGCATTAATATGGAGTTGGTCCCCCCTTTGCTGCTATAACAGCCTCCACTCTTCTGGGAAGGCTTTCCACTAGATGTTGGAACATAGCTGTGGGGACTTGCTTCCATTCAGCCACAAGAGCATTTGTGAGGTCGGGTACTGATGTTGGGCGATTAGGCCTGGCTTGCAGTTGGCGTTCCAATTCATCCCAAAGGTGTTCGATGGGGTTGAGGTCAGGGCTCTGTGCAGGCCAGTCAAGTTCTTCCACACCGATCTCAACAAACGATTTCTGTATGGACCTCGCTTTGTGCATGGGGGCATTGTCATGCTGAAACAGGAAAGGGCCTTCCCCAAACTGTTGCCACAAAGTTGGAAGCACAGAATCATCAAGATTTCCCTTCACTGGAACTATGGGGCCTAGCCCAAACCATGAAAAACAACCCCAGACTATTATTCCTCCTCCACCAAAATGTACAGTTGGCACTATGCATTCGGGCAGGTAGCGTTCTCCTGGCATCCGCCAAACCCAGATTTGTCTGTCGGACTGCCAGATGGTGAAGTGTGATTCATCACTCCAGAGCACGCGTTTCCACTGCTCCAGAGTCCAATGGCGGCGAGCTTTACACCACTCTTAGGCTTGTGTGCGGCTGCTCGGCCATGGAAACCCATTTCATGAAGCTCCCTATGAACAGTTATTGTGCTGACCACTCCACAGCACTCTAATGCAACACAGGAGCAGCTTCAGTAGCAGGTTCATCCTGTCTAAACCACTGAGAGGTTTAGGCAGTCATTTTTACCCACAGCCATGAGGCTTTTTAATGAGTGTAGGGCTGACCCCAATTAGTCGACTGGACGATTGTTTAATCATTAGGCTGTTGATTGTTTTAGTCGAGCAGTATATATGTGCCCATCTCAGTGAATTCATCCATTGCAAAGGCCTAAACTAAAAGCCAATTTATGCTTGATCCGAAAATGTGGTCGGAGGCTCCATATGGAGGGTGTGAGGCAATTGCGGAGCCTCCAGAGGCATGCAGAGGCAAAATCGAGCTCTGTACCGCATCACCATGCACCTCCCAAATTTTGTAACAATGATGAGGGCTCTGTATAGCTCTGCATTGACATGATTGGTTGATGGTAGGTGGGGGTGGTACATCCTGTATAAACACAAACTCACTTCCTTGACAACAGCTCTGCACTGCTCCGTGAAGCGCAAGAAGTATGAATGCCCTGACTTCTGCTGAGGCCATATCACCGTAAATGCTGCATGGCCAATGCAGATGTCAGATTGACCATGCACCTAGATGCAGAATGCACTTCTCTCTCCAGAATGCGCTCTCTCCCGTCAATTTGTGCACATTCATTGTTTCATAACTTCATTGTGTGAATTGTTTGCGCTTGATTGTTAGTGTATATCAATTCCCCATTACATATATCACCAGTAGTACATTTACCGTTAATTCCTATAATTTCTAATCTACAATGTTTGTTACTTTGGTCACGGTAATTATTTTAATGCATTCAATATTAGTATTCCAGTCTTCCCGTTCTCATTGTCTGAGTGGACACATTGTTTACAGAGTGCACAACCTGTGCTACACTTGTGAGAAACAAGTTTTGGTTTATTAGTTTTGTCAATTTAGTCATTGTCTTTTGTTTGGAGCGCTCCTGTCAATGTTGAGTAAGGACGCGCACGCATAGATGTAGGCCTATAGGCTCCCTGAAAAATCTTTCCAGCTCTCTCCCTTTAGATAACCACTCAGCATGAAAGCGAAAAATGCCATGCTCTGATCCAGTGGAAACGTCATAAAATAGGCCCACCTGATTACTTCTTATCAGTGCTTGACATGGACTGAAATAGGTTCCGGTACTCATGTTGGGTGCTGCTACTGTTTATAATTAGGTGCAGGAGCTCCACAATACTTTTGAGCTAATATTCTATAAGATGAACAGAAGCTCAAGCAGTAGAACATTTGAGGTGCCGGTACTCAGCTCCGCTTCTAATCCCTTGCGCAAATAGCCTACAGCGGAGCTCACCGGCGGGTAAACTGAGGGCCCAGAATATTTTATACAATGTTAGAAGTTCGCTAGCGCAAGCTTCGGGGCTGGATCCAACTTAATAGTTGATACAATGTTTCAAATTCGTTGCAGACAGGCCATGTGTAGCTAATGTGATTTATAGGATATTTATTTTTATCAGGATATTTTCTACCTGCAGGCTGCAATGTTTTTATTTGTTGGCTTTATGTAGGCTATTTTTACATAGTTGGCAATGGCAATAGAAGTTACTTTTTAGGTTTGTATAGTTTTCATTTAGATTTGGATAGAATTTTGATTAACCACATGACAATGATTGAGATGTGAAGACATTATTATAAATTAAATTAAACTGTTTCCCGAAAATGTGCATATGAAAACCATAACTGGCACGCAGATCGGTAGACATGTTAAGATACATTGGCATTCAACATGAGAAATGTTGCTAACTCCTCGTGTAGCCTATTACCGTCTTCTTCGGGAGAGTAATGGTAGAATCTGCGAAAGCCAGCAGGAGCGGGAGGAGAATAGTTGGGTCAGGTTAAGGTTTTTTTCTTCTGGTTATCTGGATCTCTGGCACCCTGGTGAGGCATTTGTCTTATTTCATCAAACCGTAAACTAGCTCAATGCATATAGTTGATTTTATTAAAACACATAGGGTGTGTCTATATATGGAAAAATATATACGGTGACAGCCCTAAATGAGTGTAATTGATTAACTGTTTTATGAGGTCTTTCTATTGGAAAATGTTGTTGCGTGTTTCCCCCCAGAGTAGGATAGAAAACAGCACTTGAATCAGACTATTCTTTTAGGGATACTATGGTTTCTGCATGTGCCTTTATGTGTCTTAATATGTTTTTTCTTCTTCTTCTTCTTATTTTTATCATGGGTTGGTTATTGTTGGTTGTCCTGTCATTGTAAGTCATTAATGATGCATGCTGTGATAAAAAACTATTTCCCAAGTTGGGATTAATAAAGTAATACTCTACTCTACTCTCTGATGTTGCTTGCAGAGGCAGTTTGGAACTCAGGTAGTGAGTGTTGCAATCGAGGACAGACGATTTTTACGGGCTTCAGCGGTCCTGTTCTGTGAGCTTGTGTGGCCTACCACTTCGCGGCTGAGCCATTGTTGCTCCTAGACGTTTCCACTTCACAATAACAGCACTTACAGTTGACCCGGGCAGCTCTAGCAGGGCAGACATTTGACGAACTGACTTGTTGGAAAGGTGGCATCCTATGATGGTGCCACGTTGAAAGTCACTGAGCTCTTCAGTAAGGCCATTCTACTGCCAATGTTTGTCTATGGACATTGCATGGCTGTGTGCTATATTTTATACACCTGTCAGCAACGGGTGTGGCTGAAATAGCCGAATCCACTAATTTGAAGGGGTGTCCACATACTTTTGTATATATAGTGTATATGGTAGATCTGTATACAAAATTAACCCAGTCAAAGAGGATAGCAGCAGGGGTAACTCTCAGAGGGGCCAGTGTGTAGCTCTGAAAGATGGGTAATAATTTGTGGCAGAGTCAAAGAAGACTGCTGATAACTAAAGAGAACTGGGCTACTAATTGAAGTTGCTAATATGCAGTGCTGGATATTCTTTTAAGAGCAAATCTCTAACTGTAAATCTTTACTATAAAAGGAATATTGAATACTTGAATGGAATTTTACACTATCCTGCCATTATACCTAGAATGACTTAATCCCAATCATGAAGTGAACCATGACTGACCCACCATTATGTACAGAAGTCAGTCATATCGTTATCTATGCAAATACAGTTCATTTTGTAATTCAGCCCTTATCTTAATGATGGCTGATTGGACGTCTGCCCTGAGGTCATGATAACAGATAGCATAACAGCACCTCATTGAGGGTCATAAATCATAGCACATTAATACATCATGTTCTCCAGTGAAGTATGATTCATTACCACATGAATCACAGTGACTCTGAGATGGTGGGGATGAACAGAATGTTATGAGGAGGAGGAGGTTCAGAGGTCATTCCGGACACACACACACCTGCTGTCCTCACAGTATACCAGCAAAGTTGGCATTCAGGATCCTGGAATCATTTGAACTTAAACACAGTTCTTTAAAAAGTTCTACCTGGTTTGGTGTTATTGTGTAAGCTATCATAGAAATCTATGTGTGTGTGGTCTCATGATCTACATTGTTTACACTGTAAGCTGAGTTTGCATCAGTGTTACAGATGAGATAATGAGCTTCCATGGCTGGTTCCTAGCAGCCGCTGGTCTGGTATTACTCTGCTACTGCTCATCCCACAGCAGGGGGCAGCTCTTTGACAGCCCAGGGTAAACAGGCCAGGGCTAGCCTGGTCAACCACAGATCTGTTTGTGCTGGATAGCTAACTCCTATGGAGTTGGATATACACTACCGTTCAAAAGTTTGGGGTCACTTAGAAATGTCCTTGTTTTCCATGAAAACATACATGAAATGACTTTGAATAGGAAATATAGCAAAATGCATAGGAAATGTAGTCATTGATAAGGTTTGAAATAATTATTTTTAATATAAATAATAATTGTGTCCTTCAAACTTTGCTTTCGTCAAAGAATCCTCCATTTGCAGCAATTACAGCCTTGCAGACCTTTGGCATTCTAGTTGTCAATTTGTTGAGGTAATCTAAAGAGATTTCACCCCATGCTTCCTAAAGCACCTCCCACAAGTTGGATTGGCATGATGGGCACTTCTTACGTACCATACGGTCAAGCTGCTCCCACAACAGCTCAATAGGGTTGAGATCCGGTGACTGTGCTGGCCACTCCATTATAGACAGAATACCAGCTGACTGCTTCTTCCCTAAATAGTTATTGCATAGTTTGGAGCTGTGCTTTGGGTCATTGTCCTGTTGTAGGAGGAAATTGGCTCCAATCAAGCACCGTCCACAGGGTATGGCATGGCGTTGCAAAATGGAGTGATAGCCTTCCTTCATCAAGATCCCTTTTACCCTGTACAAATCTTCCACTTTACCACCACCAAAGCACCCCCAGACAATCACATTGCCTCCACCATGCTTGACAGATGGCATCAAGCACTCCTCCAGCATCTTTTCATTTGGTCTGCGTCTCACAAATGTTCTTCTTTGTGATCTGAACACCTCAAACTTCGATTCGTCTGTCCATAACACTTTTTTCCAATCTTCCTCTGTCCAGTGTCTGTGTTCTTTTGCCCATCTTAATCTTTTATTTTTATTGGCCAGTCTGAGATATGGCTTTTTCTTTGCAACTCTGCCTAGAAGGTCAGCATCCCGGAGTCGCCTCTTCACTGTTGACGTTGAGACAGGTGTTTTGCGGGTACTATTTAATGAAGCTGCCAGTTGAGGACCTGTGAGGCGTCTGTTTCTCAAACTAGACACTCTAATGTATTTGTCCTCTTGCTCAGTTGTGCACCGGGGCCTCCCACTCCTCTTTCTATTCTGGTTAGAGCCAGTTTGCGCTGTTCTGTGAAGGGAGTAGTACACAGCGTTGTACGAGATCTTCAGTTTCTTGGCAATTTCTCGCGTGGAATAGCCTTCATTTCTCAGAACAAGAATAGACTGACGAGTTTCAGAAGAAAGTTATTTGTTTCTGGCCATTTTGATTCTGTAATCGAACCCACAATTGCTAATGCTCCAGATACTCAACTAGTCTCAAGAAGGCCAGTTTTATTGTTTCTTTAATCAGTACGACAGTTTTCAGCTGTGCTAACATAATTGCAAAAGGGTTTTCTAATGATCAATTAGCCTTTTAAAATGATAAACTTGGATTAGCAAACACAATGTGCCATTGGAACACAGAACTGATGGTTGCTGATAATGGGCCTCTGTACGCCTATGTATGTGTTCCATTAAAAATCAGCAGTTTCCAGCTACAATAGCCATTTACAACATTAACAATGTCTACACTGTATTTCTGATCAATTTGATGTTATTTTAATGGACAAGAAAATAGCTTTTCTTTCGAAAAGAAGGACATTTCTAAGTGACCCCAAACTTTTGAACAGTAGTGTAGACCAGACTAGGCCAGGGTCCACTGTGTTTCTGTCCACATAGAGACTGTGTCTGGTGGGACAATGGGACAGACAGGTCCCAAACGTGTGTATGGGTGGGCGGTGGTGGTGAGTGGGAGTGGACGAGGGTGGCGTGAGCCAAGACAAGCAGGTGTGTTGGGGCGGTCCATCTTGGCCCTGTCAGCAATACACCATCATTAGGCGGTGTGGGCTCAGCGTGGTGCACCACTACGTCTCCCTGGGCCCTGTGTAATTACGCTCTGACATAATTAACCCAGCAAGCCCATTAGCCAAGCATTGGCTGGCTGGAGAGAGGAAAAAAAACTATAATTATTTGTTGTGCGCGTGTTAATGAGGCCAGCTGTGTTCCCATCATACAACACGAACAAATTAATTTATAAGGCTGTGCTTCAAGGTTTTTTTATTTTCATTCAAAACAGTCTTGTTTTTTGTTTTGTTTTTTCTCTATGAGTGGTCTTCAAGGTCCAAAAACATTATTTCCTGCTGTTGCAAAAAACTGTAACACTGTAAATGAAGAGTGTATTGTCATGGACCGAAACTAGGTTGACTGATCTGTTAGTCCTTTGTTCAACCTTCAAAGACAAAGTGCACCATCAAAATGGCTACCTTTGAAAAAGGTTAGCTTTTCTTAATTAAATCAAAAGTAACAAAAAATTATACTTATAGAGTATGGGAGTCTGCATCCAAAGCAGCCGTGTGGGGACACTTTTATTGACTAAAGTCTAATAGTCTTTACAAAGTAATCTATTCTTTTAACAACTGCAAACCTTCCACTCACAAGGTACAATTATTTAATATCTATCCTTGTTTCAACATAGATTATATTGATTTTTGTAGCTACAATAAAACCATTTAACAAAATATTAACTTTGACAACCTATATAAAAATACAAAAATCTACAGTAAAAACAATAGGTTTCTGTGCTGTCTTTTCAGTAATACGCACTTGATATTCAGAGAACAGAACAAGAGAGAGTGAAGGAGTGAAAGATAAAGAAACAGAAAGAGAGCGAGAGAGAAAGTAATGGTGAAAGAATAGTCTTTCACTGACAGACAAGCTGAAAGAGACACTCTTTAACATGCTCTGCTGTATGTGTTCCACACATGCCTTTGTCTGGCAGACTGAAGGACATAGATGGCATTACATCAATAACCAGCGTCTCTACAACAATGTCAAAAGACGCTCTTAGAAATATACATAAACAAAAAACTAACCGTACCACTTTAATTGGTAGAGTTAGCATTCATATTTTCTTTTTTCATTACAAAACCAATAAGCAATAACAAAATAACTGTTAAGTGAACAATCACAAAAAATTATGAAAAAACACAAAAACTGAAGTCATGTAGACTTCAGAGCTTGAGTGTCAGTCGTACCATTATATACACACACTATACATACAAAAGTATGTGGACACCCCTTCAAAATAGTGGATTAGACTATTTCAGCCACACCCGTTGCAGACAGTCATATAAAATCGAGCACACAGCCATGCAATCTCCATAGACAAACATCGGCAGTAGAATGGCCTTACTGAAGACCTCAGTGACTTTCAACGTAGCACCATCATAGGATGCCACCTTTCCAACAAGTCAGTTCGTCAAATTTCTGCCCTGCTAGAGCTGCCCGGGTCAACTGTAAGTGCTGTTATTGTGAAGTGGAAACGTCTAGGAGCAACAACAGCTCAGCCACATAGTGGTTGGCCACACAAGCTCACAGAACAGGACCGCCGAGTGCTGAAGCATGTAGCGCGTAAAAATCGTCTGTCCGCGATTGCAACACTTACTACCGAGTTCCAAACTACCTCTAGAAGCAACGCCAGCACAAGAACTGTTCGTTGGGAGCTTCATGAAATGGGTTTCCATGGCCAAGCAGTTGCACACAAGCCTAAGATCACCATGCACAATGCCAAGCGTTGGCTGGAGTGGTGTAAAGCTCACCGCCATTGAACGCTACCTGCCCGAATGCATAGTGCCAACTGTAAAGTTTGGTGGAGGAGGAATAATGGTCTGGGGCTGTTTTTCATGGTTCTGGCTAGGCCCCTTAGTTCCAGTGAAGGGACATCTTAATGATACAGCATACAATGACATTCTAGATGATTATGTGCTTCCAACTTTGTGGCAAAAGTTTTGGGAAGGCCCTTTCCTGTTTCAGTATGATAATGCCCCCGTGCACAAAGCGAGGTCCATACAGAAACCCCATCGAACACCTTTGGGATGAATTGGAACACCGACTGCGAGCCAGGCCTCATCGCCCAACATCAGTGCTCGACCTCACTAATGCTCTTGTGGCTGAATGGAAGCAAGTCCCCGCAGCAACGTTCCAACATCTAGTGGAAAGCCGTCCCAGAAGAGTGGAGGCTGTTATAGCAGCAAAGGGGGGACCAACTCCATATTAATGCCAATGATTTTGGAATGAGATGTTCGACGAGCAGGTGTCCACATACCTTTGGTCATGCAGTGTATATGTCTCTCGCCGAACACACACTCACATGCCCACCCACACTTCCTCTCTGTTCTGAGCACACACTCTGCCGGTCCCTCTGGGGTCTCCTGCTCTACGGGGATCCATTGGAGAGGCCCAGCTCTTTTATGAACATAATGCATTATTAAGCACCTCAAACATCTCCTGGGCCTTTGTTTATTACTGCTCTTATTAATCACTTGTGCATAATCTCGTCCTGCCCAAAGGAGCTTTCATTTTCGATACCGCCACAAACACAGCACACACACATAGCTCTCCGAGTTCCCTCATCTTCTGATGGAATGTACTCAGCAGCACAGTTATTATAAAAATCCCCTCAATACCTTACAGGCCTCCATAAGCCTCTCTCTCTCAGGTGTCTGCCAATGTATATATATATAGAGAGATACAAGGGGAAAGTAATATTATTTTAATAGAATAGGGTCAACTCACAGCGGTCAATAACACTCTATTCTTACAACCATGGAGCCAAAGGAAATAAGTAACGGACTTCAATATGTACTACACTTACAATCTCGCAGGCCAAGGAGTCTTCAATACAAGAATGTTCATTATGCAATGAAGTCACAATGCCATGATGGAATTTGTGTACCTGGTCCTTGAACCTGTACCGTGCAGTAGTATTTTGTCACCACTAGCTTGCACTGTTGCCCCAATGTTTCAGCTGATGCAGATCTCTGCGCTGCCTAGGGCCCAACAAACATTCAACACACACACACACACACACACACACACACACACGAGTGCATTCAGATCAGCACCTTCACACAAAGTAAGTGAGCTCCCTGATCAGATGAAGGGTACTGTGTTATTCAGGAGAGATGGAGCGAGAGCGAGAGAGAGAGAGGGATGGGTGATCCTGAGGGAGGAGTGTGAGTAAAGAGAGGGGAGGAGGCAGAGCAAACACCTGGAGCGCCAGTCTCAGGGCTACGCTCCTGGCGACAGGGCCAAGCTCCTCCTCTCACAGCGACAGCTACAAACAGCAAGGTTCAAACGCCGCCTCAGAGTCATAGACACTCACACAGGGGGGAGAGTGAGGGATAGAGATGAGGAGAGATGAGGGAGAGATGAGGAGAGATGAGGGAGAGATGAGGAGAGACCAGGAGAGATGAGGAGAGACCAGGAGAGATGAGGAGAGACC
Source organism: Coregonus lavaretus (assembly GCF_964263955.1). NCBI lineage: Eukaryota > Metazoa > Chordata > Actinopteri > Salmoniformes > Salmonidae > Coregonus > Coregonus lavaretus. The sequence goes on along the minus strand of NC_140001.1, from coordinate 20,391,257 downwards.
AAGAGAGATGAGTAGAGATGAGGGAGAGACCAGGAGAGATGAGGAGAGACCAGGAGAGATGAGGAGAGACCAGGAGAGACCAGGAGAGATCAGGAGAGATGAGGAGAGACCAGGAGAGATGAGGAGAGACCAGGAGAGATGAGGAGAGACCAGGAGAGATGAGGGGAGATCAGGAGACCAAGAGAGATGAGGAAAGATCAGGAGAGATGAGGAGAGACCATGAGAGATAAGGAGAGACCAAGAGAGATGAGGAGAGACCAGGAGAGATGAGGAGAGACCAGGAGAGATGAGGGGAGATCAGGAGAGATGAGGAGACCAAGAGAGATGAGGAAAGATCAGGAGAGATGAGGAGAGACCATGAGAGATAAGGAGAGACCAAGAGAGATGAGGAGAGACCAGGAGAGATGAGCAGAGACCAGGAGAGATGAGCAGAGACCAGGAGAGATGAGGAGAGACCAGGAGAGTGAGAGAGAGATGAGGAGAGACCAGGAGAGATGAGGAAAGACCAGGAGAGATGAGGAGAGACCAAGAGAGATGAGGAAAGACCAGGAGAGATGAGGAGAGACCAAGAGAGATGAGGAGAGATCAGGAGAGATGAGGAGAGAGGTGTAGCTCTAGAGAGCCAATGCAGTCATGGAAACTGTCACTGTTTTTAGAGGCATAATCCTCTAAAACAAAGGCATGTGATGCTCTATATCAGAAATTGTGTAATAGAATTATTGTCAACCTAAAATATTGTTATATTATCATAAATATAGTTCATATGGGTTTTCAACAAATTTCCTGTAGAAATAGCCTCTAAAATATATGTAAACACACAATAAATGTCAAAAATACACTAGTGAAGCTGAGTCCAGACACATTACAACTATAATGATAGCTATCTTGTTTAGCAGCTGGGAATTTATACTCTTGCTGACTTTACAGTAAAAACAAAAGCCAAATCATAACAAAATATGAAGAATGAGCCATTAGTATAGAGGATTTCTGTTGACATCAGCCGAAAGAGCAGTGATGTGTATGTTAGTGTCTGTATGTCTGCCCGTGAGTATGTCTGCCCATGAGTATGTGTGTGTATGTGTGTGTAAGTGTATGTGTATGTGTATGTGTATGTGTGTGTGTGTGTGTGTGTGCATGGGAGAGAGAGAGGAAGTAGAGAGAGAGATTGGTGACACACACAGTGTATAGCATTTCCTCTGTCTATAACATTCATATGAATTGTGAAATTGAAAACAGCATCATAACATGTGTCATGTGTTTCTAACATTATTCAACTGACACATCATCGGCACCCATTCCAATAACTGATTGGTTATTGTGGATAACTGATACCTGACACCAAATGTCACTGCTAACTGGATACAACAGGTCACATATTGAGTTACTGCCCTTGTCCCCTCCCCGGCTCTCCTCTTGCATTCATTAACTCTGCTGTCGGCCGCTCTGATTGGACCAATGGCCTGTGAGTGTCAGCAGACCGACCAGCATGGAAGGATCCTCAATTGAAATAAGAGGCAGAAGAAAAAAATGCCTGGCAATGAATAGTAATAACGGCATTAAGATTAACGAGCACGGCGTGTAAAGAATAATTGCGTCTGTCAGAAGATAAAAAATAGATGAGCTGGAGCGTTTGTTTGGAGACTGGTGGGAAAGCAGCACAGTGTTGTGTTTATAGGGGAGGAGGGGGATAAAGTGGGGGACCACAGCCAACTGACTATCCTCTGATGTACCTGGAGCAATCCATTCTGGGAAGAGGGGGTGACCTTGGACAGGCCAGTGAGATGCACAATGATAAACAGGCGTTGGATACCGCAGGCCCACCTCACAGTCACAGATGGCATATTCTGTGAGGGGGCCGATACACAAATACCCAACTCTTTGTTGTGACTCCTGTTTGGAATCAGATAGAAGGAAAAAAAGATAAAAATATCTGAAGGATAATAATTAACAGATTTGGAGACTTTTAGCAATTAGCAGTTAACGACAATTATTGGTATGGCATTAAGGGATTAGAGTTTTTGCTTTTACTGCAATGCAATAAAATAATAACTCCAATAATAACTCCTTCTGTGTAGTAAGCCCAGGAGAAATCATCCATACACACACCTGCAGTGACACACAGTATGACAGCTAAGACTAGAGACTACAGTGAGGGAAAGTCACCCAGATGCTAATGCTAGCGCAGGTCCAGGTAAAATCAGATGGAGATGAGTGTCTGGATTTGCTAATCCAAGGCCACCTGATGTAACCAGAGAAGCCCACTCATTTAGCTTTGTGCTACGATGACAAGGCTCAACCCCCAACCCGGGCAATCAAAGAGAACTGATTGGTGGGAATGGATGTCCACTTCAATGTCTTATATGTTTACAAATTACATCACATTGGTCAAATGAACAGAAAATAGGAACTGATTAGAAAGTGAATATGCATGCATGTGTGTGTGTGTGTGTGTGTGTGTGTGTGTGTGTGTGTGCACGCTTGTGTGTGAGAGTAAAAGTAAATGTTGCATTTTTTAAATCTTCAAGCCTAATCCTAGCTACAAGGGTTCCGATACAGTTTAACCGCCACATGGTTTATGAGTACTCTTTCTTGTCAATGCCTGTGTTGTTAAAGAGATTATGTCCTCGTTCCCTTACATTACCACTGTTGGTTCAGTCTGCGCTTGATAGAAAATGTGTTTATGACAAAATGTAGCCCCTAAAACCCTCCCGGGTCCTCCATTAAGCCCTTGATACGTGCAAGTATAGGTCAGGAAATCAAACTGAATACATCTTCAAAGACAGCCATTTCTTATCAAGAAAATAACTCAATTCAAAGTGTGTGGTGCAATATCAAGCAGGAGACTTCAATGAAAAATGGAGACCTTTAAAAGTAAGTCGCTATTTCTCTGACACCCACTTTTATCTTGTATTCATTGAATCTGTAAACAGCATTCTCTACTCTTGCCACGAGTGTTCCTCTGATCTAGCTGGAGATTGGACTGCGTTTTCCTCTCGTCTCCTGCAACAAAGAGCAATACTGTATAGTTTGCCCTGGCACCAAACAACAACAGAATAATCACAGTCTCTCTCCCCCTCCTCCTCTCCCTCACTTCCCCTGCTGGCCACATCAGGCCTGAGCTCCACACTAAGACAAGCTACAGTTGGCTTTTAATTGGCCCTCTGCAATCAACAGCCTATCCCCACAAGGATCGGCTCTCCTCAGCAATGCAACTCTCAAGGACCAACACTCAGGTTTTGAAGTGGCCCAACACAGAGTCTTGGAAACCACAGAGAGCACAGGCTCTAAAACATAGATAAAAGCTACAGGCTGTCTTATGATGTTACAGGATGTTTATATATCTAGGATATCTATGGCAAGAAAACTTTCACTTTGTATTTTAACTAGGGCTGTCAAACAATTAAAATATTGAATCAAGTTAATGGCATTAGTTAATCGCGTTTAATCACAATTTTAGAATTTGCTCAAATTTGGCCCTAAATAAACCATTTACCATTTAAAAAGCAGTGCATTAAATTATAGGCATAGCATGTTTTGATTGTAAGGGAAAGAAACACTAAATAATCTGTATCAGAATGTTTTTAAAGGCATTTTATCCATAAATAACACAAAAAGTTACTGTAACACACAGCTGTTAATGCTCCCAATGTTTAAGTAGGCCTACTCACTCTTATCAATGTTCCTGAAGTTTAACACCTGTGCACACACACACACACACACACACACTCACACTCACTCAAGTACTGTTAGGGTTCAGACACAGCAGTAGTGGTTGCTGGTCGAGAGTACCTAGCACCTCTGAACGTCATTTGCGAACCGCATGTAGAGTCGAGTAAAAATGAAGCCAGGTGGTCCCTAAAACACAGCGCGCTGAACGATCGGCAGACGAACAAAGCAAAAGTGTGTGGTGTAATATTAAGCAGGAGACTTCAATGAAAAATGGAGACCTTGACAATAATAATAATAACCAATAATGAAATCATTACAATCAGTAAGCTCTTCGAGCATTGTGTGTGTGTGTGTGTGTGTGAGAGAGAGTCTGTGTCTGAAAACTAGCCATCAAATTCTTGCTTCCTCTGTCCTTGTTTCCTCCACTCCTTGCCTCTCCTTGAAAGTGCATTGGAGCCCGAGAGGAGGAACCTTCAGTCCTCTCCCCCAATGTGCTTTGAGAGGGAGGTGAGGAATGGAGGAAACAAGGGGAGAATCTCAATTGTATTTCCTTGATTCCTCACATCCTCTCTCTCTCCTAGCCTCCTTCAAAAAACCCATTGGATAAGAAGGTGAGAGGGGAGGGACCTCTGACCTTCTCATCCAATGGGTTTTGAGCAGGAGACGAGGAGAGAGAACGCAACGAATCAAGGAAATGCTATTGAGATTCTCCCAAGGACAAAGGAAGCAAGTATTTGACAGCTATTATCATTTTTAGACAGTGCCAGACTGACTGACTGACTGAGCTCCCATAATACCCATGGCCTGTCCAGAAACAACCCCTAGCCCTTCAACATCTTCTCTGTCAACCTTGTCCAATTGTCTGGAAGAGGTTAAGTCTTGGATGCAGAACAACTTCCTACAACTCAACAGCAGAAAGACATAGGCAATGCTGATAGGCACCCCTCAGCAGATCACCAACTCCTGCATCATCCGCCCTACCATCATGCCCCTCTCTCCTCAGTCATCACCAACTTGGGTGTGAAATTCGACTCAGCACTCCTTCAATGCTCACATTAGTCACGTCTGTATAACATTATTATTACACCTGAAGAACATCTCCTGCCTAAGACCCTCTCTCACAATTTCTGATGCAGAAAACCTTATCCATGCATTCGTTTCTCCAGAATTGATTATGGGAATGCAGTACTTGGGGGCCTGCCTACAAACTCAATTAATAAATTACAGCTCATTCAAAACAATGCTTCAAGGATTCTGACACAAACAAAAAAGTCTGCCCACATCATCCACATCCTTGCTGACCTCCATTGGCTACCTGTTCCTCAAATAATTTACTTAAAAATTCTCCTCCTGGTCTACAAAGCCCTAAATGGCATTGGACCTGCCTACCTGCCAGATCTACTCTCCCCCTATGAACCTCCACGCACCCTACGGTCAAGCCATGACAAACTGCTTCATGCACCCAGGACCCGGCTCTGAACAATGGGGGACCGTGCCTTTTCCTGCCACGCACCACACCTTTGGAACTCCCTTCCTGACAGGACTGTTCAGACTGTTGGGGCTTTTTTCCTTCTATTATGAACTTTGAGTTAATTCATGTATAATGAAAAGCGCTTTACAAATGTAATAAATTATTATTATTATTATTGCCCAGAGTCTAGACACTTGTGGAGACCTGAGAAGGATTGATGGATGGTGACATGGTGAGAGCTCTATCTATCTAACCCTCTGATAGGCTTTGTGAAATGTTGGCGGTATTGCTTACACCTGTCCAATCCTCTCAGATCTACACAAGTGTCTAGGGGTAGGAGCTAGGGGTTGTTTCTGGACAGGAGCCCATAACGCTTTGGGTGTGTGGTGGACCTACAGCACGACACTTTAGGTATGGGTTGGATGTTTCATTCCATTACTATACACACACAGATTAGCACAGGTGTAAGCTGGACACACCCACGGCACACTATCAGGCTGATCAGACAGTTCTGGGTAGCTGGAGAGCTGCTGTAAACAGTGAAATTATATATTTACAGTGCCTTGCAAAAGTATTAATCCCCCTTGGCGTTTTTCCTATTTTGTTGCATTACAACCTGTAATTTAAATGGATTTTTATTAGAATTTCATGTAATGGACATACACAAAATAGTCCAAATTGGTGAAGTGAAATGAAAAAAATAATTTGTTTCAAATCATTCTAAAAAATAAATTACGGAAAAGTGGTGCATGCATATGTATTCACCCCCTTTGCTATGAAGCCCCTAAATAAGATCTGGTGCAACCAATTACCTTCAGAAGTCACATAATTAGTTAAATAAAGTCCACCTGTGTGCAATCTAAGTGTCACATGATCTCAGTATATATACACCTGTTCTGAAAGGCCCCAGAGTCTGCAACACCACTAAGCAAGGGAAACCACCAAGCAAGCAAGGCACCATGAAGACCAAGGAGCTCTCCAAACAGGTCAGGGACAAAGTTGTGGAGAAGTACAGATCATATCAGAAACTTGGAACATCCCACGGAGCACCATTAAAAACATTATTGAAAAATTGAAAGAATATGGCACCACAACAAACCTGCCAAGAGAGGGCCGCCCACCAAAACTCACGGACCAGGCAAGGAGGGCATTAATCAGAGAGGCAACAAAGAGACCAAAGATAACCCTGCAGGAGCTGCAAAGCTCCACAGCGATTGGAGTATCTGTCCATAGGACTACTTTAAGCCGTACACTCCACAGAACTGGGATTTACGGAAGAGTGGCCAGAAAAAAAGCCATTGCTTAAAGAAAAAACTACGTTTGGTGTTTAAAGGCATTTGGGAGACTCCCCAAACATATGGAAGAAGGCCAGCTGCTAGCTAGCTAAAATCGTCCCTTTCCTAAATTAGCCATGGATGGAGATAGGGATTTGGACTTACTGGCCAATGATTATAACATTGATTCTGATCTAACCATAAATTCATACATTCTGCCCCTGGCCTGAGAGGATGGAAGTTTTATTTTAATTTTTTACCCCTTTTTCTCCCCAATTTCGTGATATCCAATTGGTAACTGTAAGTCGCTCTGGATAAGAGCGTCTGCTAAATGACTAAATTGTAAAATGTAGTTACAGTCTTGTCCTATCGCTGCAACTCCGGTACGGACTCGGGAGAGGCGAAGGTCGAGAGCCATGCATCCTCCGAAACACGACCCTGCCAAGCTGCACTGCTTCTTGACACACTGCTCGCTTAACCCGGAAGCCAGCCGCACCAATGTGTCGGAGGAAACTCTGTACAACTGGCGACCAAAGTCAGCGTGCATGGTACATGGCCCCGTCCATCGTCCCTTTGATGCGGTGAAGTTGTCCTGTCCCCTTAGCAGAAAAACACCCCTAAAGCATAATGTTTCCACCTCCATGTTTGACGGTGGGGATGGTGTTCTTGGGGTCATAGGCAGCATTCCTCCTCCACCAAACACGGCGAGTTGAGTTGATGCCAAAGATCTCAATTTTGGTCTCATCTGACCACAACACTTTCACCCAGTTCTCCTTTGAATCATTTAGATGTTCATTGGCACACTTCAGACGGGCCTGTATATGGGCTTTCTTGAGCAGGGGGACCTTGCGGGCGCTGCAGGATTTCAGTCCTTCACGGCGTAGTGTGTTACCAATTGTTTTCTTGGTGACTATGGTCCCAGCTGCCTTGAGATCATTGACAAGATCCTCCCGTGTAGTTCTGGGCTGATTCCTCACCGTTCTCATGATCATTGCAACACCACGAGGTGAGATCTTGCATGGAGCCCCGGGCCGAGGGAGATTGACAGTTCTTTTGTGTTTCTTCCATTTGCGAATAATCGCACCAACTGTTGTCACCTTCTCACCAAGCTGCTTGGTGATGGTCTTGTAGCCCATTCCAGCCTTGTGTAGGTCTACAATCTTGTCCCTGACATCCTTGGAGAGCTCTTTGGTCTTGACCACGGTTGAGAGTTTGGAATCTGATTGATTGATTGCTTCTGTGGACAGGTGTCTTTTATACAGGTAACAAGCTGAGATTAGGAGCACTCCCTTTAAGAGTGTGCTCCTAATCTCAGTTCGTTACCTGTATAAAAGACACCTGGGAGCCAGAAATCTTTCTGATTGAGAGGGGGTCAAATACTTATTTCCCTCATTAAAATGCAAATCAATTTATAACATTTTTGACATGCGTTTTTCTGGATTTTGTTGTTGTTATTCTGTCTCACTGTTCAAATAAACCTACCATTAAAATTATAGACTGATCATGTCTTTGTCAGTGGGCAAACGTACAAAATCAGCAGGGGATCAAATACTTAATTCCCTCACTGTAGCTTATGTTGATTGGACTAAATAGTTTAAAATATATTTTAGTTGTCACTGTATTAGACTAAGCATAGGTGATTAGATGATGTTGAAATGTTGAAGTTGGAGTGCTGGAATAGTGGAGGCAGAGCCTGTTTTCTTTGCGACTTGCGGTAACTTTCTGTAGTTCTAAATCAATAGTTGTTTAGTAGTCCGAAAATGTTGGAAATGTTAACTTGCTTGACCATGCTGTAGGTCATTTAACTGTTTGGTACATGCAGTATGTTTTGTTTTGGTATATGCAGTATGTTGCTCTCCGGTTTTGTGATGAAACAAAGGTGTGTTTGAATTTATTCTGCCACTGTGTCTTCTTATTGTCTCGGCCTTAGGCTTATATATCACGGTGTCAAGGCATATGAACTAACAGGTTATAGAGCAAACAAAGCAATTATCACAACACATAAGCTACAGGACTGTTTTGCTAGCACAGACTGGAACATGTTCCGGGATTCTTCAGATAGCATTGAGGAGTACACCACATCAGTCACTGGCTTCATCAATAAGTGCATCGATGACGTTGTCCCCACAGTGACCATACGTACATACCCCAACCAGAAGCCATGGATTACAGGCAACATCCGCACTGAGCTAAAGGGTAGAGCTGCCGCTTTCAAGGAGCAGGACTCTAACCCGGACGCTTATAAGAAATCCCGCTATGCCCTCAGACGAACCATCAAACAGGCAAAGAGTCAATACAGGATTAAGATTGAATCGTACTACGCCGGCTCTGATGCTCGTCGGATTTGGCAGGGCTTGAAAACTATTTCAGACTACAAAGGGAAGCACAGCCACGAGCTGCCCAGTGACACAAGCCTACCAGACGCTCTCCGTAGCCGATGTGAGTAAGACTTTTAAGCAGGTCAACATTCACAAGGCCGCAGGGCCAGACGAATTACCAGGACGTGTACTCCTAGTATGTGCTGACCAACTGGCAAGTGTCTTCACCAACATTTTCACATGTCCCTGACTGAGTCTGTAATACCAACATGTTTCAAGCAGACCACTATAATCCCCGTGCCCAAGGACACTAAAATAACCTGCCTAAATGACTACCGACCCATAGCACTGACGTCTGTAGCCATGAAGTGCTTTGAAAGGCTGGTCATGGCTCACATCAACACCATTATCCCAGAAACCCTAGACCCACTCAAATTTGCATACCGCCCCAACAGATCCACAGATGATGCAATCTCTATTGCACTCCACACTGCCCTTTCCCACCTGGATAAGAGGAACACCTACGTGAGAATACTATTCATCGACTACAGCTCAGCGTTCAACACCATAGTGCCCTCAAAGCTCATCACTAAGCTAAGGATCCTGGGACTAAACAACTCCCTCTGCAACTGGATCCTGGACTTCCTGACAGGCTGCCCACAGGTGGTAAGTGTAGGTAACAACACATCTGCCACGCTGATCCTCAACACGGGGGCCCCTCAGGGGTGCGTGCTCAGTCCCCTCCTGTACTCCCTGTTCACCCATGACTGCATGGCCAGGCACGACTCCAACACCATCATTAAGTTTTCCGACGACACAACAGTGGTAGGCCTGATCACCGACAACGATGAGAAAGCCTATAGGGGGGAGGTCAGAGACCTGGCCGTGTGGTGCCAGGATAACAACCTCTCCCTCACCGTGACCAAGACAAAGGAGATGATTGTGGACTACAGGAAAAAAAAGAGGACTGAGCATGCCCCCATTCTCATCGACGGGGCTGTAGTGGAACAGGTTGAGGGCTTCAAGTTCCTTGGTGTCCACATCACCAACGAACTATCATGGTCCAAACACACCAAGACAGTCGTAAAGAGGGCACGACAAAGCCTATTCCCCCTCAGGAGACTGAAAAGATTTGGCATGGGTCCTCAGATCCTCAAAAAGTTCTACAGCTGCACCATCGAGAGCATCCTGACTGGTTGTATCGCTGTCTGGTATGGCAACAGCTCGGCCTCCGACCGCAAGGCACTACAGAGGGTAGTGCGTACGGCCCAGTACATCACTGGGGCCAAGCTTCCTGTCATCCAGGACCTCTATACCACGCGGTGTCAGAGGAAGGCCCTCAAAATTGTCAAAGAATCCAGCCACCCTAGTCATAGACTGTTCTCTCTGCTACCGCACGGCAAGCGGTACCGGAGCGCCAAGTCTAGTTCCAAAAGGCTTCTCAACAGCTTCTACCCCCAAGCCATAAGACTCCTGAACAGCTAATCATGGCTACCCGGACTATTTGCACCCCCACCCCATCTTTTTACGCTGCTGCTACTCTGTTAATTATTTATGCATAGTCGCTTTAACTCTACCCACATGTATATATTACCTCAACTAGCCGGTGCCCCCGCACATTGACTCTGCACCGGTACCCCCCTGTATATACCCTCCCTACTGTTATTTTATTTTACTTCTGCTCTTTTTTTCTCAATACTTTTTTGTTGTTGTTTTATTTTACTTTTTTATTAAGAAAAAAATGCATTGTTGGTTAAGGGCTGTAAGTAAGCATTTCACGGTAATGTCTACACCTGTTGTGTTCGGTGCATGTGGCAAATAAAATGTGATTTGATTTGATAGGTTGTAATATAGCATTTCTTTCCTGGCTTGGCTTCCCCAGTGATTTTACCCATACACCGCTACTTTAATAGATTCATAGAATAGTTAGAAGGGTGAACTCCTACTTTGAAAGGACAGGAAGTGTTGGCTTTGCGTAATGATTCTTTTGGTTGGCTAGCTAGCTAACGCTAGCAGAAACTAGCTAGCTACTTCTGTACAAATTTGCTATTACAGTGGGGAGAACAAGTATTTGATACACTGCCGATTTTGCAGGTTTTCCTACTTACAAAGCATGTAGAGGTCTGTAATTTTTATCATATGTACACTTCAACTGTGAGAGACAGAATCTAAAACAAAAATCCAGAAAATCACATTGTATGATTTTTAAGTAATTCATTTGCATTTTATTGCATGACATACGTATTTGATCACCTACCAACCAGTAAGAATTCCGGCTCTCACAGACCTGTTAGTTTTTCTTTAAGAAGCCCTCCTGTTCTCCACTCATTACCTGTATTAACTGCACCTGTTTGAACTCGTTACCTGTATAAAAGACACCAGTCCACACACTCAATCAAACAGACTCCAACCTCTCCACAATGGCCAAGACCAGAGAGCTGTGTAAGGACATCAGGGATAAAATTGTAGACCTGCACAAGGCTGGGATGGGCTACAGGACAATAGGCAAGCAGCTTGGTGAGAAGGCAACAACTGTTGGCACAATTATTAGAAAATGGAAGAAGTTCAAGATGACGGTCAATCACCCTCGGTCTGGGGCTCCATGCAAGATCTCACCTCGTGGGGCATCAATGATCATGAGGAAGGTGAGGGATCAGCCCAGAACTACACGGCAGGACCTGGTCAATGACCTGAAGAGAGCTGGGACCACAGTCTCAAAGAAAATCATTAGTAACACACTACGCCGTCATGGATTAAAATCCTGCAGCGCACGCAAGGTCCCCCTGTTCAAGCCAGCGCATGTCCAGGCCCGTCTGAAGTTTGCCAATGACCATCTGGATGATCCAGAGGAGGAATGGGAGAAGGTCATGTTGTCTGATGAGACAAAAATAGAGCTTTTTGGTCTACAACCCCAAGAACACCATCCCAACCGAGGTGGAAACAACATTCTTTGGGGATGCTTTTCTGCAAAGGGGACACCGTATTGAGGGGAGGATGGATGGGGCCATGTATCGCGAGATCTTGGCCAACAACCTCCTTCCCTCAGTAAGAGCATTGAAGATAGGTCGTGGCTGGGTCTTCCAGCATGACAACGACCCAAAACACACAGCCAGGGCAACTAAGGAGTGGCTCCGTAAGAAGCATCTCAAGGTCCTGGAGTGGCCTAGCCAGTCTCCAGACCTGAACCCAATAGAAAATCTTTGGAGGGAGCTGAAAGTCCGTATTGCCCAGCGACAGCCCTGAAACCTGAAGGATCTGGAGAAGGTCTGTATGGAGGAGTGGACCAAAATCCCTGCTGCAGTGTGTGCAAACCTGGTCAAGACCTACAGGAAACGTATGATCTCTGTAATTGCAAACAAAGGTTTCTGTACCAAATATTAAGTTCTGCTTTTCTGATGTATCAAATACTTATGTCATGCAATAAAATGCAAATTAATTACTTAAAAATCATACAATGTGATTTTCTGGATTTTTTTTTTTGATTCCGTCTCTCACAGTTGAAGTGTACATATGATAAAAATTACAGACCTCTACATGCTTTGTAAGTAGGAAAACCTGCAAAATCGGCAGTGTATCAAATACTTGTTCTCCCCACTGTATCTAAAGAAACGCCTGGGAATGTTTTTACGGTTGAACTTTCTGTAAGTTTTCCTTCAAAATTGTTGCTCAAAGCTGCACGCACAGTGCACCACAATAGGCACAGACAGTGCTACTGAGACCCAGTGCACACATGCACTTAAATGGGTACATGCGGTGCAGAAATGGAGATGCGATTTTACACAATATTTTTTTTTACGACATACAAACTGTAACGCGTTATTAATGCGTTAACTTTGACAGCCCTAATTTTCTCATGTCTCATGTAGAACGTTGGCCCATAGACAGTACAGTATGAAGATAGGCAGAAACTGCTTCTTCAATAAAAATCCCTGATCATGGCGACATTGGCTAACTAAACTCATGCACAGAAACACATCATCGCGTCTAACTAATGATGTATATAAACCCTGGAATGGTTTTGCTATGTATTGGCCATTGATAGGCTTTGAAGCCACCGGTTGGCCATATTGGCACTCCCCAGTAGGAGTAGTCCTCCATAGGAATGAATGAAATTCTACAGTATTTCAATTAAATGTTTCAAGGACAAAATTACATGAATTTAAGTATTTATTGTTGTAGTGGGGACAGTATCATTAGTAATAAAAAAATAAAAAGACTTTAGGGAAAATGTATTCATAATTTGTTAAATTTTTTATTTGCATGTTTAGCTCACATAATATAATTTAAAAGTATGCGTTAAGGTGTCTGTAATAGAATAAACGTGGCAGAAACTAATGTAGACATTAATAAATGCATTCCTATAGCTTCCAAAATATTGTGTGCCAAGATGGAGGGAGACCCATGGGGCGGCGCACAATTGGCCCAGCGTCGTCCAGGGTAGGGGAGGAAATGGCCGGCAGGGGATGTAGCTCAGTTGGTAGAGCATGGCGTTTGCAACGCCAGGGTTGTGGGTTCGATAAAATAATGTATGTGCTAACTGTAAGTCGCTCTGGATAAGAGCGTCTGCTAAATGACTAAAATATCAATGTAAATGAGGTGCGGCGGATTTAACACAGCAGCCCCTATTGGTTTTCTAGTGTACTGTGCCTTGCAAAAGTATTCATCCCCCTTGGCGTTTTTCTTATTTTGTTGCATTACAACCTGTAATTTAAATGGGTTTTTATTTGGATTTCATGTAATGGACATACACAAAATAGTCAAAATTGGTGATGTGAAAAAATAACTTGTTTCAAAAAATTCAAAAAATTAATAATGGAAAAGTGGTGTGTGCATATAATATCTGGTGCAACCAATTACCTTCAGAAGTCACATAATTAGTTAAATAAAGTCCACCTGTGTGCAATCTAAGTGTCACATGATCTGTCACATGATCTCAGTATATATACACCTGTTCTGAAAGGCCCCAGAGTCTGCAACACCACTAAGCAAGGGGCACCACCAAGCAAGCAGCACCATGAAGACCAAGGAGATCTCCAAACAGGTCAGGGACAAAGTTGTGGAGAAGTACAGATCAGTGTTGGGTTATAAAAAAATATCTGAAACTTTGAACATCCCACAGAGCACCATTAAATTCATTATTAAAAAATTGAAAGAATATGCCACAACAACAAACCTGCCAAGAGAGGGCCGCCCACCAAAACTCACGGACCAGGCAAGGAGGGCATTAATCAGAGAGGCAACAAAGAGACCAAAGATAACCCTGAAGGAGCTGCAAAGCTCCACAGCGGAGATTGGAGTATCTGTCCATAGGACCACATTAAGCCGTACACTCCACCGAGCTGGGCTTTACGGAAGAGTGGCCAGAAAACAGCCATTGCTTAAAGAAAAAAATAAGCAAACATGTTTGGTGTTCGCCAAAAGGCATGTGGGAGACTCCCCAAACATATGGTCAGATGAGACTAAAATTGAGCTTTTTGGCCATCAAGGAAAACGCTCTGTTCTGCACGCTCAAGTTTTGTTGTTTGTTTCACAATAAAAAATATTTTGCATCTTCAAAGTGATAGGCATGTTGTGTAAATCAAAGGATACAAACCCCCCAAAAATCATTTTAAATTCCAGGTTGTAAGGCAACAAAATAGTAAAAATGCCAAGGGGGGTGAATACTTTCGCAAGCCACTGTATATAAATCATTAGGTCTAACGGTCGTCTCGCGCAGAACTGCGCATGTGCAGGCCGTCAAATCAAAGGCACTCCTTCGATAGAAAGTTGTTTTTGACGAAAATGAAAACGTGTCAGTTTGTCACATGTTCAACTACTTAAGACATTGGCTTGAATCTAGGTTGTGCCTTTATATTGAGAAAATGAACAACTAAGGAATAATTTTTCACTTCTCTCATTGACTTCTCAAACCCCAAACCCTGGCCTGGTCTGCTTTGTCTGTTTCGCAAGCGTTCCCGGATGTCTTGCGATGTTGCGCCTCTGGGTTTAGAAACTCTGTGGTTGACCTAATGATGCTGACTTGGGCTTGGTGTGTAGTTGATCTGGCTGGGGAGAGTGATCCCCTATGGGAGGGTTGTTACATGAGTAATGTTGTGTGTTGTCTGTGCCTGTGACTGTGTTGTGATGTGATGTGATGTAATGTGTGGCTCTGTTCCAGGTGGGAGACTCACCTGGGGCTTCGATAAGCTGCTTGTAGATTCCCAGGAATGCAGACTCTGCCTCCTTACTGCGCTTGTTCAGAGCAACCACCTAAAGAGAACAGGACAGGACACAGCCGTCAGGGTGACACTCAGGCATCAATACTACACCTGTACTGAATGGACATTTATTGACCCATACACACAGTCAATTTACATTTAAATGCATTCTACACTGTTTTGACATTTGAAGTAAACAGCCAGCATATAAATTAATTCTGCAAATGAGACAGACAGAAACAAAGCAACAATGATCCATCTGTAGAAGTTAATCACAATGCCAGTACATCCTCAACATGTCGTTCTGATGGGGTTTGTGTCGCTGAATTATGTGAACAAGGTTCTGAGGTAATACTGCAAGCTGATATTTGGCCTCTTAAATCCCAACGCTGCAGTGTGTAGTGAAGTGACATTTGGCCTGTTGAAACGCAGGTGCTGGTGTGCTCTATGAGGCATGTCAGAGTCTGTGACCTCCATCACACCGGCACCCAGCCCCTCCTGCTATTCTCCACTCCACGGGTGATGCAAACCAATTAACAATTCATTACGAGGGACAAAGAAGGGAATTAGGCACCACCTGGCCCCTTGGAGAGGGCACCTGCCCCGGTGGATATATGGGTTACAGTCCTCACAGCTCCTATAATACACCAGCAGCTCTGTTGTCAGAGGAAGTCATTGGCTGAAAGTCTTACAGATGTAGGATCTTAATTTGATCACTCTTTTGTTTCTGAGAGGAAGGAAATGCAAACTTGTAGTGTGTTTGAGTTTTAAAAAGGCTTCTAAAGTTTCCACTTAGAAATGTCAGACTTGATTTTCCCTAACGAAAAATGTAATCAACCCCTACAAAAATGTTGATTAATTACAATACACATAATAATTCACATTGCTGCAGTATTAGCAACTCTCTGAAATATTACATCAGATCAGCCATGTCCACTCCAAATGTCCCTCCAGTCCAAGAGCATTCTGAAAGCTAATTACTTCCATCTATTGTCTATAGAATTACTGTCAGTGTTGATTATAGTTTTGATCTGATCAGACACAATGACTTCTATTGAATGGGCCAAGTGTATGGTTACGTCTGAGACGTTCTTTATTGGTCTATCTTCAGTTCAACAATATTATTGTAGAACAAGGACTGAAAACACTTATGAGAATGGTGGAGAAACTGTTTAGAGAGGCTTATAAATAACAACTGTGGAAAACAGAGAGACAAAGAGCCCTTGATTTACTGGAAATGGCTTGTGTTCTCCCTGGAGAGGCATAACGACAGCATCATGTTTAAAGAAATATGAAAAGATCAAGCAAATCCCTCCCACTCAGAGCTGCGAGCTGGAGTTCATGGAAAATGGAAAGGCTGGAGGCCAATCAATACAGATGTAATAGTCTCTCTCTCTCTCTCTCTCTCTCTCTCTCTCTCTCTCTCTCTCTCTCTCTCTCTCTCTCTCTCTCTCTCTCTCTCTCTCTCTCTCTCTCTCTCTCTCTCTCTCTCTCTCTCTCTCTCTCTCTCTCTCTCTCTCTCTCTCTCTCTCTCTCTCTCTCTCTCTCTCTCTCTCTCTCTCTCTCTCTCTCTCTCTCTCTCTCTCTCTCTCTCTCTCTCTCTCTCTCTCTCTCTCTCTCTCTCTACAGTGGGGAGAACATGTATTTGATACACTGCCGATTTTGCAGGTTTTACTACTTACAAAGCATGTAGTCTGTAATTTTTATCATAGGTACACTTCAACTGTGAGAGACGGAATCTAAAACAAAAATCCAGAAAATCACATTGTATGATTTTTAAGTAGTTAATTTATATTTTATTGCATGACATAAGTATTTGATCACCTACCAACCAGTAAGAATTCCGGCTCTCACAGACCTGTTAGTTTTTCTTTAAGAAGCCCTCCTGTTCTCCACTCATTACCTGTATTAACTGCACCTGTTTGAACTCGTTACCTGTATAAAAGACACCTGTCCACACACTCAATCAAACAGACTCCAACCTCTCCACAATGGCCAAGACCAGAGAGCTGTGTAAGGATATCAGGGATAAAATTGTAAACCTTCACAAGGCTGGGATGTGCTACAGGACAATAGGCAAGCAGCTTGGTGAGAAGGCAACATCTGTTGGCGCAATTATTAGAAAATGGAAGAAGTTCAAGATGACGGTCAATCACCCTTCGTCTGGGGCTCCATGCAAGATCTCACCTCGTGGGGCATCAATGATCATGAGGAAGGTGAGGGATCAGCCCAGAACTACACGGCAGGACCTGGTCAATGACCTGAAGAGAGCTGGGACCACAGTCTCAAAGAAAACCATTAGTAACACACTACGCCATCATGGATTAAAATCCTGCAGCGCACGCAAGGTCCCCCTGCTCAAGCCAGCGCATGTCCAGGCCCGTCTGAAGTTTGCCAATGACCATCTGGATGATCCAGAGGAGGAATGGGAGAAGGTAATGTGGTCTGATGAGACAAAAATAGAGCATTTTGGTCTAAACTCCACTCGCCGTGTTTGGAGGAAGAAGAAGGATGAGTACAACCCCAAGAACACCATCCCAACCGTGAAGCATGGAGGTGGAAACATCATTCTTTGGGGATGCTTTTCTACAAAGGGGACAGGACGACTGCACTGTATTGAGGGGAGGGTGGATGGGGCCATGTATCGCGAGATCTTGGCCAACAACCTCCTTCCCTCAGTAAGAGCATTGAAGATGGGTCGTGGCTGGGTCTTCTAGCATGACAACGACCCGAAACACACAGCCAGGGCAACTAAGGAGTGGCTCCGTAAGAAGCATCTCAAGGTCCTGGAGTGGCCTAGCCAGTCTCCAGACCTGAAACCAATAGAAAATCTTTGGAGGGAGCTGAAAGTACGTATTGCCCAGCGACAGCCCCGAAACCTGAAGGATCTGGAGAAGGTCTGTATGGAGGAGTGGGCCAAAATCCCTGCTGCAGTGTGTGCAAACCTGGTCAAGACCTACAGGAAACGTATGATCTCTGTAATTGCAAACAAAGGTTTCTGTACCAAATATTAAGTTCTGCTTTTCGGACGTATCAAATACTTATGTCATGCAATAAAATGCAAATTAATTACTTAAAAATCATACAATGTGATTATCTGGATTTCTGTTTTAGATTCCGTCTCTCACAGTTGAAGTGTACCTATGATAAAAATTACAGACCTCTACATGCTTTGTAAGTAGGAAAACCTTCAAAATCGGCAGTGTATCAAATACTTGTTCTCCCCACTGTGTATATATATATATATATATATATATATATATATATATATATATATATATATATATATATATATATATATAGGCTACTAGCCAGCTGTTTCTGAATGTCAAAAGCCCTTTCAGCCTCCCTGTCTATGAGATGCATTAACAAACAAGGCTACTGTCCCATTGTGAATGATGCCATGGTGAGCTCATTCTCTGTCAACTGTGTCAATGCATTGATGAATCCCTATAATGCTCCAATGTGACCATGAACAAAGCCCAGTGTTCCAAAAGTACTTCCAATGCACAGCCCAACACAACAACACTGACTTCATTATCATCCTCCTCATCTTCAGTAAGCAGGGTGTGAACTCACCAGGATCTGTTTAAGACTGACACCACTGTCCCTGTCCTGTCCTGGCTTCCTCTCTAAAGCATACATCAAACAGGGCCCTGAACTGCATATGTAAAAAGCACAGGACCTGTGAATGCAACTGGCTCCATTTTCCTGGCCCTTCATCATCCTTTAACGAGAGAACACAGAGATTACCTCCACAATCACACCATTAACCTGTCTGCAGCTGCTAGAGGAGACATCAATCACACGCCTGATGCCTCCTCACGTTAGCACACACGTTATGCGTAACCCTCTCCCCTTACGCACGCTGCCACCACCATCATCAAAGCACCTCAGAGATGTGGTGTATAATGTCGTCTGATTTGAGGGACTCTTCCACTCATTTAGCAGACGCTCTTATCCAGAGCGAATTACAGAAGCTATTAGGGTTAAGTGCCTTGCTCACGGGCAAGTCGACCGATTTTTCACCTACTCAGCTTGGGGATTCGGACCAGCGACCTTTCAGTTACTCTTAGCCACTAGGCTACCTGCCGCCTACAGTATGGAGAGGTATAACATAGATAATGTATGTTTCAGTATGTATAGTAGTAAAAAAACAATTTAATCAATTTTAGAATAAGGCTGTAACGTAACAAAATGTGGAAAAAGGGAAGGGGTCTGAATACTTTCCGAATGCACTGTATTCTATGTTAGTCAGTTTGGCCGTAAAAGGATAGAATATGGCTTCTCCGGGAGGGATGTGATGAAGGTTAACTTTACAAGCAGTAAACAAACACCCAGTGCAGACAGAGAGTGCGAGAGTGAGAAAGCAAGAGAGAGTGAAAGCGAGAGACAGAGCGAGAAAGCAAGAGAGAAAGCAAGAGAGAGAGAGAGACACTACGGAAAAAGAATGAACAGCGCATCAGAAATCAGCTCAATGTAATTGAAGAATCCATAGACTCTAACCATTTCTGGGAAAATTGGAAAACACTAAACAAACAACAACACGAAGAGTTATCTATCCAAAACGGAGATGTATGGATAAACCACTTCTCCAATCTTTTTGGCCCTATAACAAAGAACAAACAGCCAAAACATATTCATGATCAAATACAAATCTTAGAATCAACTATTAAAGACTACCAGAAGGGGCCTCCCGAGTGGCACAGCGGTCTAAGGCACTGCATTGCAGTGCTTGAGGCATCACTACAGACCTGGGTTCGATCCCAGGCTGTGTTACAGCCGGCTGTGACCGGGAGACCCACAATTGGCCCAGCATCGTCCGGGTTAGGGGAGGGTTTGGCCGGCCGGGATTTCCTTGTCCCATCGCGCTCTAGCGACTCCTTGTGGCGGGCCGGGCGCCTGCAAGCTGACTTCGGTCGCCAGCTGGACGGTGTTTCCTCCGACACATTGGTGCGGCTGGCTTCCGGGTTAAGCGAGCAGTGTGTCAAGAAGCAATGCGGCTTGGCAGGGTCGTGTTTCGGAGGACGCATGGCTCTCGACCTTCGCCTCTCCGAGTCTGTAGGGGAGTTGCAGCGATAGGACAAGACTGTAACTACCAATTGGGGAGAAAAAGGGGTAAAAGTACAAAAATAAAAAAAGACTACCAGAACCCACTGGATTCTCCAATTACATTGAATGAACTACAGGACAAAATACTAACCCCAACCCAAAAAGGTCTGTGTTGTTGATGGTATCCTAAATTAAATGATACTTAAACTTTTTAACATAGCTCTGGCATCTTCCCCAATATTTGGAACCAAGGACTGATCACCCCAATCCACAAAAGTGGAGACAAATTTGACCCCAATAACTCCTGTGGGATATGCGTCAACAGCAACCTTGGGAAAATCCTCTGCATTATCATTAAAAGCAGACTCATACATTTCCTCAGTGAAAACAATGTACTGAGCAAATGTCAAATAGACTTTTTACCAAATTACCGTACGACAGACCACGTATTCACCATGCACACCCAAATTGACAAACAAACAAACCAAAACAAAGGCAAAGTCTTCTCATGCTTTGTTGATTTCAAAAAAGCTTTTGACTCAATTTGGCATGAGGGTCTGCTATACAAATTGATGGAAAGTTGTGTTGGGGGAAAAACATATGACATTATAAAATCCATGTACACAACCAACAAGTGTGCGGTTAAAATTGGCACACAAAAAAAACATTTCTTTCCACAGGGCCATGGGGTGAGACAGCAGCTTAAGCCCCACCATCTTCAACATATATATCCACGAATTGGCGAGGGCACTAGAACAGTCTGCAGCACCCGGCCTCACCCTACTAGAATCTGAAGTCAAATGTCTACTGTTTGCTGATGATCTGGTGCTTCTGTCCACAACCAAGGAGGGCTACAGCACCACCTAGATCTTCTGCACAGATTCTGTCAGACCTGGGCCCTGACAGTAAATCTCAGTAAGACAAAAATAATGGTGTTCCAAAAAAGGTCCAGTTGCCAGGACCACAAATACAAATTCCATGTAGACACCGTTGCCCTAGAGCACACAAAAAACTATACATACCTCGGCCTAAACATCAGCGCCACAGGTAACTTCGGCAAAGCTGTGAACGATCTGAGAGACAAGGCATGAAGGGCCTTCTATGCCATCAAAAGGAACATAAAATTCAACATTCCAATTAGGATCTGGCTAAAAAATACTGGTCTGGGGTCCGCTCACCAACCAAGAATTCACAAAATGGGACAAACACCAAATTGAGACTCTGCATTCAGAATTCTGCAAAAATATCATCAGTGTACAACGTAAAATACCAAATAATGCATGCAGAGCAGAATTAGGCCAATACCTGCTAATGATCAAAATCCAGAAAAGAGCCATTAAATTCTACAACCACCTAAAAGGAAGCGATTCCCAAACCTTCCATAACAAAGCTGTCACGGTTTCGGCCGAGGCGGCTCCTTCTCCTTGTTCGGGCAGGCTTCGGCGGTCGTCGTCTCCGGAGTACTAGCTGCCACCGTTCGATGTTTCATGTTTGATTGGTTTTGTCTGTTTGTTACACCTGTTTATTGTTAAGTGTTCATTAGGCACCCTATTTAGTTCTCTTGTGTTTGGTCAGGTGTTGTTGTTGGTCCTCTGTTTTGTGCTCTCTGTATTCGTTTTGCTTAGAGAGTCCTGCACGTTGTGCGTACTTACTTTGGACAGTCCGGTGTGCGTTTGTTTTCGCCTATGGCCTGTTGCCGTGTTGGCTTGTACTACGGACTTCACTAAAGACATCTGTTTTCGAATCTCTGTGTCCTGCGTGTGATTCCACGTTCCCTCTACACTCAACCCTGACAGAATTACACACCATCTATATGGAATCAGCAGGAGCACCCGCACCCACCGAGATCATGGAGGAGCGCCTTCGTGGTCAAGAGGATAGAATCAACCAAATCGGGCACGCCCTGGACCGAGTGATGAACACCCTCCATCGATGGGAGACCAGCGGGGTACCCACACCCCCACCTACCGCACCATCACCATCGGTCAGCCCGCCCGTCCAACTACCGGAACCCAGTGGGATTCGGCTCTCGCTCCCGAGGGCGTACGACGGCACCGCTGCCGGGTGTCAGGGGTTCCTGTTACAAGTGGAACTCTACCTTGCCACCGTACACCCGGCGCCCTCGGGACACGAGAGCGTTTCCGCCCTCATCTCCTGTCTCACCGGCAAGGCGTTGGAGTGGGCCAACGCCGAATGGAGGAGAATAGACGCCGCTACTATCACCTATGCGGAGTTCTCCCGCCGCTTCCGTGCAGTGTTCGACCATCCACCAGAGGGGAAGGCGGCGGGGGAGCGTCTATTCTACCTCCGGCAGGGGATGAGGAGCGCTCAGGAGTTTGCACTGGAGTTCCGGACTCTAGCGGCAGATGCAGGGTGGAATGAGCGGGCACTCATAGACCACTTCCGCTGCAGCCTCCGGGAGGACGTCCGCAGAGAGTTGGCGTGCAGGGATACTACACTCTCATTTGACCAGTTGGTTGACATGGCCATTCGGCTGGACACCCTGCTCGCTACCCGCGGACGTCCCAGGTGGGGGTCGCCCATTCCACCCTCCAGCGCCTCCGAGCCGAGCCCGATGGAGCTCGGAGGTGCTGGCGCTAGAGGAGGGAGAAGAAGGAGCCCGAGGGGGGCCGTCCCCTGCACCAACTGTGGCCGTGGAGGGCACACCGCGGCTAGGTGCTGGGGAGGGTCCCCTGGTGGAGGAGACGGCAGACCACACATTGGGGAGTCCTCCCAGGTGAGTAGGCGCCCCACTTACCCAGAGCTTTCTGTCGTACACATAACTATACCTGTTTGTTTTCCACAGGTTGCACCTCGTTCCCAGCATAAGGCGCTAGTAGATTCAGGCGCAGCTGGGAATTTTGTAGATCGCAAATTCTGTGTAGAGTTAGGGATTCCCCTCCTTCCGGTTAACAATCCTTTCCCTGTACATGCCCTAGATAGTCGTCCGTTAGGATCCCGGGTTGATTAGGGAGGTCACAGCGCCACTTAGGATGGAGACACAGGGGGGTCATGAGGAGACGATACAGCTCTATCTGATCGACTCTCCTGCGTATCCGGTGGTACTGGGGCTTCCCTGGTTGATTACCCATGATCCTACTATTTCGTGGCGAGAGAAGGCTCTTAAAGGGTGGTCTGCTCAGTGTGAGGGGCTATGTCTGGGTGTTTCCGTAGGGGCGACCTCGGTGGAGAGTCCGAACCAGATGCCCGCACTGCACATTCCACCTGAGTATGAGGATTTGGCACTCGTGTTTAGCAAGACAAGAGCGGCACGGTTGCCGCCTCATAGACAGGGGGATTGTGCGATAGACCTCCAGGCAGGAGCTGCGCTCCCGCGGAGCCATGTGTATCCGTTGTCACAGGAGGAGAAGAGGGCAATGGAGACATACATTGCTGAGTCTCTGAGACAGGGATACATACGGCCCTCCACTTCACCCGCGTCCTCGAGCTTCTTTTTTGTGAAGAAAAAGGATGTAGGTTTGCGCCCGTGTATTGATTACTGCGGTCTAAATCAGGTGACTGTGAAATATAGTTATCCGCTCCCGCTGATTGCGACTATGACGGAGTCATTACACGGGGCACGGTTCTTCACAAAATTGGACCTCAGGAGCGCATATAGCTTGGTGCGCATTAGAGAGGGCGATGAATGGAAGACAGCATTTAGTACTACCTCCGGTCATTACGAGTATCTCGTCATGCCATACGGGTTAATGAATGCTCCATCAGTCTTCCAATCCTTTGTAGATGAGATTTTCCGGGACATGCAGGCGCAGGGAGTAGTGGTGTACATCGACGATATTCTGGTGTACAGTTCTACCCGGGTCGAGCATGTAGCCCTGGTGCGCAGAGTATTGAGGAGATTGTTGGAGCATGACCTGTATGTCAAAGCCGAGAAATGTCTGTTCTTCCAGGAGTCGGTCTCCTTTTTGGGTTATCAGTTGTCTGCGTCAGGGGTGAGGATGGAGGTTGACCGTGTGTCAGCCGTGCGTAATTGGCAAACCCCAACCACGGTTAAAGAGGTGCAGCAGTTCTTGGGTTTTGCGAATTACTACCGGAGGTTTATCCGGGGTTTTGGACAGGTGGCAGCTCCCATAACGTCCCTTCTGAAGGGGGGAACAGTGCGCTTGCGGTGGTCAGCTGAGGCGGACAGGGCTTTTGGGAAACTGAAGGACCTGTTTACCTCGGCTCCAGTGCTGGCGCACCCGGATCCCACTTTACCATTCCAAGTGGAGGTGGACGCGTCTGAAGCCGGTATCGGGGCTGTTCTTTCACAACGGTCCGGCACACCACCTAAACTCCGCCCCTGTGCTTTTTATTCGAAAAAGCTCAGTCCGGCGGAGCGGAATTATGACGTAGGGGACAGGGAGCTGTTAGCCGTGGTACAGGCCCTAAAGGTGTGGAGGCATTGGCTTGAGGGGGCTCAACACCCTTTTCTCATTCTGACTGACCACCGTAACCTGGAATACATTCGGGCAGCTAGGAGACTAAATCCTCGCCAGGCTCAGTGGACTATGTTTCTAGCCCGGTTCGTGTTTAAGATCACTTACATCCCTGGGTCCCAGAACGGGAAGGCAGATACCCTGTCTCGGCGGTATGACACAGAGGAGAGGTGCGTGGAGCCCACTCCCATACTACCTAAGTCTTGTCTGGTTGCACCGGTGGTGTGGGAGGTCGATGCAGAGATCGAGCGGGCATTACGCACCGACCCTAGCCCTCCACAGTGTCCGGTGGGTCGGACGTACGTCCCGCTCGAGGTCCGGGATCGGCTTATTTATTGGGCTCACACGTCACCCTCCTCTGGACATCCAGGTATTGGCCGGACGGTGCACTGCCTTAGTACTAAGTACTGGTGGCCAACGTTAGCCAGGGATGTGAGGATTTATGTCTCCTCCTGCTCAGTGTGTGCCCAGTGTAAGGCGCCCAGACACTTGCCCAGGGGTAAGTTACAACCCCTGCCCGTTCCACAACGACCCTGGTCTCACCTCTCGGTGGATTTTGTTACCGACCTTCCCTCCTCACAGGGGAATACCACCATCCTGGTCGTTGTGGATCGGTTCTCGAAGGCCTGTCGTCTCCTTCCCATGCCGGGTCTTCCTACTGCCCTACAGACCGCTGAGGCTCTATTTACTCACGTCTTCCGGCATTACGGGGTACCCGAGGATATAGTGTCTGATCGAGGCCCCCAGGACTTTGAGATAGAAGAGACTCCTCCGCCCCCGTTGGACATCGAGGGGGCTCCGGCGTACACTGTTCGGGCCATCCTAGATTCGAGACGCCGGATGGGGGGTCTCCAATATCTCGTGGAGTGGGAGGGGTACGGCCCGGAGGAGCGGTGCTGGGTGCCGAGGAGGGACATTCTAGACCCGTCTCTTCTGACCGAGTTCCATCGTGGTCATCCTACGCGCCCTGCTCCGCGTCCTCCTGGTCGTCCCCGAGGCCGGGGGCGGCGCACGGCTGGAGCCGGGCGTCAAGGGGGGGGGTACTGTCACGGTTTCGGCCGAGGCGGCTCCTTCTCCTTGTTCGGGCAGGCTTCGGCGGTCGTCGTCTCCGGAGTACTAGCTGCCACCGTTCGATGTTTCATGTTTGATTGGTTTTGTCTGTTTGTTACACCTGTTTATTGTTAAGTGTTCAATAGGCACCCTATTTAGTTCTCTTGTGTTTGGTCAGGTGTTGTGTGTAATTGTTTGATGTCACGTGTTGTTGTTGGTCCTCTGTTTTGTGCTCTCTGTATTCGTTTTGCTTAGAGAGTCCTGCACGTTGTGCGTACTTACTTTGGACAGTCCGGTGTGCGTTTGTTTTCGCCTATGGCCTGTTGCCGTGTTGGCTTGTATTACGGACTTCACTAAAGACATCTGTTTTCGAATCTCTGTGTCCTGCGTGTGATTCCACGTTCCCTCTACACTCAACCCTGACAAAAGCCATCACCTACAAAAGAGATGAACCCCTAAGCAAGCTGGTCCTGGGACTCTGTTCGCAAACACAAACAGACCCCACAGAGCCCCAGGACAGCAACACAATTAGACCCAACTAAATCATGAGAAAACAAAAAGATAATTACTTGATACATTGGAAAGAATTAACAAAAAAACAGAGTAAACTAGAATGCTATTTGGCCCTAAACAGAGAGTACACAGTGCAGAATACCTGACCACTGTGACTGACCCAAACTTAAGGAAAGCTTTGACTATGTACAGACTCAGTGAGCATAGCCTTGCTATTAAGAAAGGCTGCCGTAGGCAGACCTGGCTCTCAAGAGAAGACAGGCTATGTGCACACTGCCCACAAAATGAGGTGGAAACTGAGCTGCACTTCCTAACCTCCTGCCAAATGTATGACCATATTAGAGACACATATTTCCCTTAGATTACAGAGATCCACAAAGAATTCGAAAACAAACCCAATTCTGATATCTACTGGGTGAAAAACCACAGTGTGCCATCACAGCAGCAAGATTTGTGACCTGTTGCCACAAGAAAAGGGCAACAGTGAAGAACAAACACCATTGTAATATAAAATAATAATAATTGTAAATACAACCCATATTTATGTTTATTTATTTTCCCATTTGTA